>NC_042616.1:590290868-590962760 GCF_901001135.1 Rhinatrema bivittatum | reverse complement strand
TAATTGTTAAATTTAGCCAAAACAGGAACCAGGTAATCTGCATAATCCTCAGCAAGAGAACATGTGCTTAAGAGTTGTGCTTGGTTCATTCCCCCTAGCTGTTCAATTGATTACACCACACCCAAAATATCTGCTAGGTAGGGTCCCAGTTTCCTCTCTTTAAAGCACACAGGGATTTTACGAATAATAACTAGCAATATAATACCACAATACACAAGACAGAGTAAGATCCAAATTATACATTACATTGATGATGTGCTAATTAATGGGTACAATCAACAGATGGTGAAAGATTGGTTATCAAAGGTAGCAGAGGCCCTTAAGGCCAGGAGGTGGGCTGTCAGTGCAAATAAAGTACAGAGGCCATCTCAGATAGTGACATTTCTGGGGAATGTTTGGAGAAGGAAGAGCAGGAAATATCGGAGCAGGCCAAAAGACAATAGGCAATTACAGCGCCCTTACTACAAAAGGGAAAGTAGAGAAACTTGTGGGGCTGTTGGAATATTGAAGAACCCCCATTCCCTATCTGAGTCAGATTTTAAAGCTGTTGCATAAAATCAATACGAAGAAAGCAGATTTGGTATGCAGACTAGCTGCACAGAAAGCATTTGAGGAAAGGAAACAAGAAGTGTCTTTTTATGGGTTCTCCTGATGAGGGATGGCCCCTTAGAGGTGCAGATATCTGTTACTGCTGAGTACACTAATTGGAATCTTTGGCAAATGCAAGAGAGCAAGCTTAAGTTCCTAGGCTTCTGCTCCTTGAAATTGCCCACGACTGCACAGCAATATACTGTACCCTCTTTAACGACAATTCCTGGCATGTTATTGGGCACTACAGAGAAGTTGACCACTGGACACCTCGTATTAATGTTCTATGAGATGCCCATTATGCAAAGGGTACAGAGCACACCAAAGATCACACAGAGTGGGCCATGCTCAGAAAAACAGCAGCATCAAGTGGAAATGGTATATCATGGAGCTTGCTAAGCCAGGGCAACAAGGGTTAGCAGACTTGCATTAACAGGTATCCAAACTCCCCTCAGCCAGGACCAGCCCATGCCTAAAATTTTCTCACCTGTTTCACTAATGAGCTCTCCAGTGTCATGGGGAGTACTATATATCAAAAAGGAGTTGGTGCATGGTTCATGGATGGATCTACTTGGTACCTAGTTGAGAAACAGTTTTGGAAAGCTGTGGCATTGAGACCTCACTGCCAACAATTGATCACTCTGCAGGGGATGGGACAGAGCAGTCAATATGCAGAATTGCAAGCTGTAGTTTTAGCTGTTCAGAAGATCTGGGCCTTTGAAAGTATCCACTGAATCATAGCCATTTGGATGCTCTGATGACTTAAACATGATTGGAAAATCAGGAGCAAGGCAGTATGGGGAAAAGAGTGGTGGGAGGAGAAATGTAGAATAGTACAGAATAGGGATGTGAATCGTTTTTTGATGATTTAAAATATTGTCCGATATATTTTAAATCGTCAAAAATCGTTAGAGCCGGGATACAATAACAATTCCCCCGATTTATCGTCAAAAAATCGTAAATCGGGGGAAGGGGGAGGGGAAGGGGGAGGGCGGGAAAACCGGCACACTAAAACAACCCTAAAACCCACCCCGACCCTTTAAAATAAATCCCCCACCCTCCCGAACCCCCCCAAAATGCCTTAAATTACCTGGGGTCCAGAGGAAGGGTCCCGGTGTGATCTTTTACTCTCGGACCTCCGGTGCGTTGTAGAAATGTCGCCGGCGCTACCTTTGCCTTGTCATATGACAGGTCAAAGGTAGCGCGGGTGCCATTTTGTTTTTTGTCCCCCAACATCAGGAGCGTAGGAGATCACTCCCGGACCCCCGCTGGACCCCCAGGGACTTTTGGCCAGCTTGGGGGGGGCCTCCTGACCCCCACAAGACTTGCCAAACATGATTGGAAAATCAGGAGCAAGGCAGTATGGGGAAAAGGGTGGTGGGAGGAGAAATGGAGAATAGTACAGAATAGGGATGTGAATCGTTTTTTGACGATTTAAAATATCGTCCGATATATTTTAAATCGTCAAAAATCATTAGAGCCGCGATACAATAACAATTCCCCCGATTTATCGTCAAAAAATCGTAAATCGGGGGAAGGGGGAGGGGAAGGGGGAGGGCGGGAAAACCGGCACACTAAAACAACCCTAAAACCCACCCCGACCCTTTAAAATGGTGCCGGCCGTACGGCAACACAATTCGACTGCAGGAGGTCGTTCCGGACCCCCTCTGGACTTTTGGCAAGTCTTGTGGGGGTCAGAAGGCCCCCCCAAGCTGGCCAAAAGTCCCTGGGGGTCCAGCGGGGGTCCGGGAGCGATCTCCTACGCTCCTGCCGCGAATCGTTTTTCCATATGGAAAAACGATTCGCGTGCAGGAAGTCGTTCCTGGACCCCAGCTGGACTTTTGGCAAGTCTTGTGGGGGTCAGGAGGCCCCCCAAGCTGGACCCCAGGTAATATAAGGCATTTTGGGGGGGTTCGGGAGGGTGGGGGATTTATTTTAAAGGGTCGGGGTGGGTTTTAGGGTTGTTTTAGTGTGCCGGTTTTCCTGCCCTCCCCCTTCCCCTCCCCCCCCCCACTGGACCCCAGGTAATTTAAGGCATTTTGGGGGGGTTCTGGAGGGTGGGTGATTTATTTTAAAGGGTCGGGGTGGGTTTTAGGGATGTTTTAGTGTGTCGGTTTTCGATTTACACGATTTACACGATATTTAAAAAACCCAAACAGCGACGATCCGATTCCCTCCCCCTCCCAGCCGAAATCGATCGTTAAGACGATCGATCCCACGATTCACATCTCTAGTACAGAAAAGTTCCAACCACCGCTTATCATTTAGATGCTCATACTCACAATAATACTGTAGAGATCTGATATAACCAAGTTGCAGACACAGCTATCCAAATGTCCTCTGTAGATTTAGCACAAGTATTGGAGGAGTTAACCAAATGGATCCATGAGCAGAAGTGACCTACTAATGGATATTACAGAGAGGTGTGCCATTAACTTGAGATCAGTGCAAGATCTGCCAACAAATAAAACAGAGACAGTTTAGGCCTCCAGTAAAGGAATTAGGGCACATCAAGAGAGGTAAATAAGCAGCACAAATCTGGCAGTTAGATTTCATAGGACCTATGCTTTTATCACAGAGGAGTCAATATGCAGTAACTCTAGTGGACACCTGTAAATGAGTACCCTAGAGAAATACCATAAAAGCTTTGGAGATTGTTTTTTCACATTAAGGCATGTCCAATTAGATTCAATCAGACAATGGATCCCAATTCACTGGTAATTTAGTAAGTACAATACTGTCTAAAGAAAATCATATTAGCTGGGTCACTTACATTCCCTATAATATGTAAGCATCTGGATTAATAGAGAGAATAAATGGCTTACTCAAGCAACAGCTGAGGAAGCATAATGCAGTTTCTTAAAAAACTGGATGTACAATCTGTCAGTTGCCTTACAAGAATTAAATAACAGGCCAGTGGAAGGCACCACCACTCCCTTACAAAGGATGGCGGTACAACCTGTAACCCTACAGACAGAGGTACTGTAAATTTGGAAAATGCACTTTCATGCCATACTACCCCATGCCACAAGTCCATACATCATGAGGGTGGACTTGCACAACCTTGACCCACTATACATCACCCCTCAGACACAGACACAGACACAGACACAGAAGCTTGAGGCACCTATGGCCACATTGCTCCATGAGCTGAGCTGAATTTAAAATAGAGGTTATAGAAGGGGGGTATAGATGTTGATCAGGGCCAATTTTGGGGATGAGAGAGCCAGCTGATGGGCACCCTGAGGACCGCAGAACAGAAGAGGAGAGGCCACTGGCCAGCATGGCTGTGGTGGATCTCACCCCACTACAGAAGAAGGGAGAAATTGCATGGTGTGGTAGTGGATCATTTCCTGCCATGGCCTAAGAGAGGTCAAGGAGGGCACCATCAGTTGGGGAGGGGGCACCATATTTGAGGGAGGAGTGCTTTTCATGCAGGGTGCCATTCACCTTATGTCCAGCCCTGATGCCAATCGCCAAGGGGAGATTAAGGTCCTGCTGTGCAATCAGTCTGACACAGACTTCGAAGTCAAAGAGAACACTGAAATTCTATAACTGAATTGTGAATGAGCCCTGATTTTCCCCATTTCTGAAATCCCACCACCATATAAATTTGATATCAGTGTGTTGCAGTCAGGAATGAAGTCTTGAGTTACAGAGTCTAGCAATGGCACTCAAACAAAAGCAGAAATCATTGCTCAAGGACCCACAGGGATCACCTGGGTAGTAATGGTGGAGGGACACACTAGTTCTATTGTCATTAACATTGAAAGATATACTAAGAAAAAGTTGAATTGTTATACACCTTCATATCCCCTCTCAGTCGTCTCTTCTCCAAGCTGAAAAGTCCTAACCTCTTTAGTCTGTCCTCATAGGGGAGTTGTTCCATTCCCCTTATCATTTTGGTAGCCCTTCTCTGTACCTTCTCCATCGCAATTATATCTTTTTTGAGATGTGGCGACCAGAATTGTACACAGTATTCAAGGTGCGGTCTCACCATGGAGCGATACAGAGGCATTATGACATTTTCCGTTTTATTCACCATTCCCTTTCTAATAATTCCCAACATTCTGTTTGCTTTTTTGACTGCCGCAGCACACTGTACTGACGATTTCAATGTGTTATCCACTATGACACCTAGATCTCTTCTTGGGTTGTAGCACCTAATATGGAACCCAACATTGTGTAATTATAGCATGGGTTATTTTTCCCTATATGCATCACCTTGCACTTATCCACATTAAATTTCATCTGCCATTTGGATGCCCAATTTTCCAGTCTCACAAGGTCTTCCTTCAATTTATCACAATCTGCTTGTGATACTTGGAAGACTCAGATGAGGTTTCAAGCTTCAGGCATTAGTACAGGGTGAGAATGCACCACAGCATGCCCTACACAGCCGCCCATGGCTGGTCACGGACTACGCCGAAAGCAAAGCAGACTCCAGGTGAGAGTGTGAAGATTTGGAACTGGAACATGTCGAAGATTCAGAAGAGGCCTGCACCGAGGCGCAACCTACACAGCCGCCCATGGCTGGTCATGGACCGGACCACGCTGAAGCAGAGCAGCTCCTACCACAAAGCTGAGGCATCCTGGTGGCGGCACTAGAGCAGTGAAGATGAGAAATGTCGGCGGCACTCCGGCTGCAGAGCATGGCATCAGCGGCAGCCAGGCCACACTAAAGCGGCAGCAGCGGTAGCATTGTGCCGGGGTAAGTGAGAGGCCTGCTCGTGGGATGGGCTCCGTGAGCAGGATCGTAACAAAGAGTGTGACTTCCTCTGGTTAGAATGCTGCAGAAGAGCATAAGAGATTGAGACCTCTTCTGGCTAGAGTATTGCAGGCAGATACAAGAGAGTGAGACCTCTGGCTAGAGTGCCATGCTTGCTGGTCCAACCCCCTCCTTCTTCAGAACAGGCTTTGCTGGTTTAGTCTCTCTCCAATTCTCCTGACACCCTGGAGAATTGGATGATGTCATAGACATGCTCTCTCTGCTGGAAGGAGAACAAATCACAGCCAACAGAAAAAAAAAAGAAGCAGGATCTGCAACTTTAGTATTACCTTCTGACAGGCTAACAGTAGCAGAAGAACAAAAGAGAAGGTGAGGGCTATATTTTATCATCAGTAATCTTTTTTTTTTTTTTTTGCTGCTCTGCTGCTGGGAGTCAGGGGATGTTCTCTGCCCTGCTGGTCAAGTCTCTGTGTGAGCTGACTACACTGATCTCGGAGAAGGGCAGTGTAGAAGGCCATTTTCGAAGCAAATGGAGACAGTGAGTGCCGGAAGAGGGAGGAGGAAGTGTAAACATGGCTGCTGTAGGCTGAGTAAAGACTGGCAACAAGGACAAGAACTTTACATGATGATGCTGCAGTGCTCTTAGTTAGCCAGTCCATAGAGGGGATTTTGTTTTGTAACTGAGCACATGAGCAGCAGTAGAAGCATATATGTGTGTCTGTGTATGTCAGAGTATCTGAGAAAATGTGCGTGTCAGTGTCTGAGAGACTGAAAGAGCATGTGTCAATGTCAGAGAGTGTCTCAGAAAGTATGTGTGACAGGGAGTGCAAGTATGTGCGTGTCATTTTCTGAATCAGCAAGGAAGTTTATGTGAGTGTGAACCAACCCTCTTTCCCCACCAATCTTAGGCTCTCCAACTATCCTGATGCCACTGCGCAACACTGGCCTAGAGCATTACATAGACCAATCAGACTGATATGGCCTCCCTTTCCCTCACACTTATGGGCTGGATTAGTGCCACTCATCACTCCTCTTTGTTGCACTTGGAAACTCTTGGGGGCCGATGCAAAAACTTGCGCAGAAAGCGGGCGCTGTGTATTCAGTGCCCGCTTTCATAACACGCCCCCAGGCACCTCTCCTGGGGCCGCGATGCAATATTTAAATTAGGGCTTGTGCTGTCGAGGAGGCACTAGGGGCAAGCTGGAGAGAGGTCCGCTGTCGGTGGCTGTCCACCTGTTAAGAAAATGGACGCTGAATGTATCAGCGTCCCATTTTCCTAACCAGCGCACATGCAGGGGTTAGGAAAATGGACGCTGATAAATTCAGTGTCCATTCTCCCAACCTGACTATCGGCACCTGAAGGAATATATAAAATCAATATTAAAGTGTTGGGCACTTAATATTAATTTATTCACTACTTCACTTTTTACGGATTGGTCCCTTTACTGTCACATGTCAGTGAAAGGACCAGTCTCCTTTCAGAAGGCTGTCCTGAAAGGGGATTGATCCTTTTCACTGACAAATGTCAGTGAAAAGGACCAATGGGCAATAAGTTAAGGAGTGAATAAATTAATATTAAGTGCTGGACACTTTAATATTGATTTATATACTCCTTCTGGTGCCGGTGGTCAGGTTCAGAGAATGGACGCTGAATTAACCAGCATCCATTTTCCAAACCCCTGCCACCACTTTTTTTAAAACTTTTTTTTTCATTATTTTGTTAAAGAGTTGTTCCTCTCACTTAATATCCCAAGGATATTAAGTAGGAGGCAGTACAGAAAAACATTTTTTTCTGCTTTTCTGTACTAGTTTTAGTAGTGCTCAGCAATTAACGCCTGCTCTGGGCAGGCGTTAATTTCTGATCGCTAAAATATGCATCCTAGACGTACATTTTTTTTTTTTTGCATAGGGAGTGAATAGCTAATAGCCTCATTCACATGCATTTGCATGTGATAAGCGCTATTAGTTTCACTCCGCATTGGGCGTGCGTTGTAGAGGCGCTAATCCCCTTATTGCATAAGGGGATTCGTTTATACCTTTACAACCCGCGTCCAACTGGGGGTTATAAAGTGTGCTGGGCTCAGCACACTGTATTGCGTCATTCCCTTGGGGTGTATCTTATTGGGCCTGGGAGGGGCAGTAAATGTTGGAATTCCAGTACAGGCATCAAAACAACTTTTGGATTTGTTGTCCAGCACATTATTCATTATCCTACTCACAGCATATCACCCAAGAGCACATGCACCTACACATAAGCACATGCAGGGATTCTATGGCTAATATATTTCCTCATACCTACAATCCAACAGTTAATAATCCTGATTAATTAAATTGATTTCTCAGGATTATGTTTCTCCAGTGGAGAATTGATGAAGTACACAATGCGAACTGCAATCTCTCAGTTATTTTAGAAGCTTTAGCAAATGAATCTGTTAAGGGTATCCAGATTTTGCAAGTACAAATACAATCTCTTGCTGGTGTAGTCATACAAAATCATCAGGCTTTAGACACACCATTAGCTGAAACAAATAGTATTTGCTAATATATTAATGACTCGTGCTGTGTCTTCATTGTTTTGGAGAAATGCAACAGATTGCCTCCATTCTCAGGGACTTAGTTCTCCAGGCCCATATCCCACCATCCACTGAGACAAGCTAGGACTGGAATTTCCTCAGCATAGGTTCTGGTTTGGGGGTTTAGGAAAGACATTGCTGTATTTTTGCCTTAATTGCTATCACTATGAACATTTGTATTGTCCTGTTCATGGAAAGATAGTGCTTGATGTGTTTGTATACCAAGCCAATATCTCACGTTACTTTATGCACTATTGCTGGCAATTTGCCTTTTACTTACATGTGTCAGTGATGCTTCTCTAGGCATTGAGGGATGGGATGTAAGGGAATGCCTTGTTTAGGAGACTGGCCAGCTCAGAACAGGAAGGAATGATTAATGCATGACCCTGACTCGACTAAAGGTTAAATCATCTTTGACATAGCTGCAGGAAAGCATGTCCCTGACACAAGTTTAAAGTTAACCTTGACACAATTACTGGTAGCTGCTTTCTACTTATAGAAACATAGAAATGACGGCAGAAGAAGACAAAACGGCCCATCCAGTCTGCCCAGCAAGCTTCGCACTTTTTTTTCCCTCATACTTATCTGTTACTCTTGGCTCTTGGTAACCCTTTGGTTCTATTTCCCTTCCACCCCCACCATTAATGCAAAGAGCAATGTTGGAGCTGCATCTAAGTGAAATATTTAGCTTAATTAGTTAGGGGTAGTAACCGCCGCAGTAAGCAAGCTACACCCATGCTTATTTGTTTACCCAGACTATGTGATTCAGTCCTTGTTGGTTGTTGTCTGTATATAGATTCACTTTTCTTCCCTCAGCAGAGTAAACAGATGTAGATCCACTTTTCTTCCCTCAGCAGAGTAAACAGGTGCAGATTTACTACATTACAAACGGCATTTGGTGTTGCTCTGTGTGCTGGAGTTTCATGGGGTGCAGGAAAAAGGTGCTGTTCTTCTTCTCCCACAGCACTCAAAAGCTTCATAGAATAAGATAAAAGATGAAGTAGACAGCAACAGACAAAAAAATGGAGGAGAAGGACATAGAGACATGCTACAACTCTGAGATCTTCTACAGAAGGGGACTGTGTAATATAAGGAATGTGTTACATTGCATTATTATTTCTACTACCTTTATACATAATTTCTTCTTGCAAGATTTTCATAACCAAGCATACGTTATAAATATTAATTGTCCTGGGATCTACTGTCATACTGACTTAATGTGTGAGCGTATTAGTGTAGAGTGAAGTGATTAATGTACTGGATCCTGTCAGAGAGGGAGTTTGTAGGATCTTGTGTCCGTATCATACCCACACATAGCATGTGATAGAACAGAGGATGGTTGGAGAGCAGGACAAGGGTTAATTTCTTTCCTGTGGCCCAAAATGAATTGAAGGGGCCCCATGAATTAAAAAAAATCTTATTTGTTTCATTCGTTTCAAATAGAATGATTTCTATAAGCCTTTATAGTCAATAGTCTCATAGAAATCAAGGAGAGGAAGAGATGCATCTCTACAGTTAGAAACGGATCCATTGTAGAGCAGGCAGTCAGCAGAGAAGGGGAGAATGGGCATGTTGTCAAGGAGATGAGAGGAATGACATATCACAGCGAAGCATTTTGCTAGTCTGACCTATTGCTGGAGACCGGGTACAGTGATGCTGATCTTGAAGACTGTGGGTGTTAGAGATTTGCTCTGTAGTGCTTCTTAAGACATTGTTAGAAAGCACAGCTCTGAGCTCTCTCTGAGTTCTTGATAAAGTGTTTTGCTGCGGCATGTTATATAGTCTCACTGTGCTAGCCCATCAACAGCCCGTCACACAAGAGAGGAAAGCCAAGCAGTGAGGCAGTACTGCATCCCAATATCTGTATCTCATTACAGGTTTGTGTTGCTTTGTTTGCTATTCTGTTTTTCCTTTTTTGGTGATTGAAGTCTTAGTTTCACTTGAGATTAGTCATTTATTTTCTGTTTGCCTGGCAGCAGGCACAGTGTGGGCAGTGGCCATTAGGCAGTACTGGACATAAACGAGGAGTGGGGGCAGGGCAGACAGTGCAGCATAACAGGCTGTAATATGAAGCCTATCTGTGTCAGAGAAATAGTGCAACAGAGTAGAGAGTGTGACACGATATTTGCCTGGTAGCGGGCACAGTGTTGGCAGTGGGCATGGGCACTACATTACAATGCCACTGCAAATATTAAATCTTTGTTGTAACCTTCAAATCCATATTGACATAAAAACAATCATATTAGGGACAGGGAAAGGCAGAGCAGATGAAATAAATGAAAATGTGTCCAAAATTGGGCAGTTTGGCACTGGTACTGGCAGTGACAGGAAGAACCGAAAAGTCCTGCATTGAAACTGAAGAGGTATTTCTTGATTTGTTATACTATTGTTTGTTACATTGGGGGGGGGTTTTGTCCAAAAAAGCCCTCATTCTGAAGGAGAAAAAACTAGCACAAAGCAAAAGATGCTCAAGCATAACCATTTCACTATTCTGAGTGTAATAACACTAAGGGGCGGATTTTCAAGCGCGTAAATCCTTCTGGATTTACGCGCGCCGGGTCCTCGCGCACCGGCGCGCCTATTTTGCATAGGCTGCCGGCGTTTCAGGGGCGGGCCGTGGCATGGCGCTGGCCCGGGGGCGTGGTCGAGGCCTCCAGACCAGCCCCCGGGACCGGAGGACGGAGCGGGGCTGCCGGCCGACGCGCGCAAAGTTACGCCTGCTTCCAGCAGGCGTAACATTGCCGACAAAGGTAAGGGGGGGTTAGATAGGGCCGGGGGGGTGGGTTAGGGAGGGGAAGGTGCGGGGAGGGCGAAGGAATGTTCCCTCCGAGGGCGCTCCGAAATCGGAGCGGCCTTGGAGGGAACGGAGGCAGGCTGCGCGGCTCGGCGTGCGCAGGCTGCCGATTTTGCGCAGTCTTGCGCGCACCAACCCCAGATTGTATAAGATCTTATAAATCAGGCGCACTTTTGTTCGCTCCTGCTGCGCGAACAAAAGTACGCGCTCGCGCAACTTTTTAAAATCTGCCCCTAAGAGTAGTGGCAGAGATTTCATGCCAAACCAGAAAATCAGGAACTGGAACAGGCTGAGGGCAGCTCAGTGATGTGGGAAATGGTCTCTAAATAAAGCAGCCCTCACTACTTTCCTGGAAAACCACCCCACAATCATTAGAGAAATCATTGTAATGTATTAATTGTGATAGGAACCTTTACATTTGGCAAACCCATTCTAGAAGAAAATCTAAAATCCACCTTGCACCTTGGAGGCCTTTGTGCCACTCAGCCTTGCTTCCAAGTCCATACCTTACATCTTGGATTTTCGATTGTCACTGTGCCTTGCTTTTGTATCCCAGAGCTAACACCTTGCCAGTCTGGGGAGCTGTTTTTCACCTCTCACTTGAATCCACTCTTTGTACTGCTTGGCCTCTTTATCAATACCTGCCTTGGAGGTTTTACTGCCACCTTTTCTGCTTTGTTCCTCCTTCATGTTGACTTAGGATGCTAATGCCACTTTTTGTGCCAGTTTACCAGTTGAGATGCCATCAAGGGTTCAAGTCATTATTACTGGTAAATAGTAACCTATTTTAGAGCCTTGGGGTGTTCCTCCCACATTTGATTTCTTCTTGATTTGTTAGACTGTAGTGTTTTGTCCTCAGCACAAACATTTAGAAAAAAGTCAATAAAAGTATTTATTTATTTATTTATCGAGTTTTATATACCGTCATTCGGTTTCGCCATCATAACGGTTTCCAAAAAATACAAAGGTTCTAAGGTTAAGGAGGATAACAAGGGTTTCAAAAACATTCACAAGATTGTTAACATAGGGATATCATAAACAGGTTAGTTGCTGTTCACTTTTTTTTTTAATGCAGTCATAGGCTCATTACTGGGCATGAGCATCTGTTTGTTCAATAGGTCTTCCTTTCCTCCATCACTCTCAGCCTAGTTCTTCCACCCTGTTGTATGTTTGATTAAACTGGGATAGTTTCTCCAACAAAGCTCTCACTCAACGGAAGAACTACTGGTACAAGACAAAATATGCTCAAGAGAAATTGTTTACTGAACTGAATACCGTAAAAGGTTAAAGTAGTAAGAGGGAACTCATACAAAACCAACTTGATAGCATTCAGGTACAGGATATGGGAAGAAGTTTTTGCTCCAAAAAGCCCTCATTCTGAAGGAAAAAACTGCCATAAGACAAAAGATGCTCAAACATAACCATTTCACTGTTCTGAATGTGATAACACTAAGAGTTGTGCCAGAGATTTCATGCAAAACCAGAAAATCAGGAAATGGAATAAGATGAGAGCAGCTCAGTGATGTTGGAAATGGTCTCTAAATAAAGCAGCCCTCGCTACTTTCCTGGAAAACCCCACGATCATTAGAGAAACCATTATTATGTACTAATTGTGATAAGAAACTTTAAATTTGGCAAAGCCATTCTACAAGAAATTCTAAACTCCACTTTGCATCTTGGGGGTCTTTGTGCCTCTCTGCCTTGCTTCCATGCCCAGACCTTTAACCTTGGAGTTTCCCTTGCCACTGTGCCTTGATGTATTACCGCAGAGCTAACTCCCTGCCAGTCTGAGGGAGCTACTTTGCACCTCTCTTGTGCTCTGGAACTTTGAAGCCACTTTTTGTGCTGCTGGGCCCCTTTGTCAGTGCTTTTCTTAAAGGCTTTACTGCCGCCTTTTCTGCTTTGTTCCCTCTTCGTGCTCCAAGATCTAGGGGTTTTCCTAACTGTGAATTAGCACTGAAAGCAAGAGTTAAAAAAAATCATTAATGATGGGTATTTTAAATTAAATGTTCTTAAAAGATTGAAACCTCTTTTATTTCCTAAAGATCTCAGAACAGTTCTACAAGCTCTTGTTTTGTTGAAACTGGATTACTGTAACTCTATGTTTTTGGATCTACCAGCGAATGTTATAAGACCATTACAATTATTGCAGAACTCAGCAGCTAGACTTATATCGGGAACTAGAAGATCTGATCATATTACCCCAATATTAAAAGACCTCCATTGGTTGCCTGTTAAATACAGGGCACAGCATAAAGTGCTATCATTAATTCATAAAACCCTCTACAATGAAAAGATAGAATGGTTAACCTCAACATTTTGTTTCCATATCCCTTCAAGAATTACTAGATCAACAGGTACTGGGATATTGCCCATACCTTCTCCTAAAATTGCTCATCTAAATAATGTAAGAGAAAGGGCTATTTTCATAGTCCATAGTCCCCAACTATGGAACTTTTTACCACAGGAACTAAGGATGGAATCTGACATTAAAATATTTAAAAAGGGTATTAAAATATGGCTATTCAAACAAGCCTTTCATGTGTGTTAACCATATGATTATATATACCCTAAAAACATATTCAGAATTTGATTTATCTCTGCTCTTACTTTCCTACATCTTTACTGCTTAAATTTTATGATTTATTATTTTATTATTTTGACTATTTTATTTGTTTTTAATTTATTATGAAACTTTGTAATTTCTTCTTCTCATTTAATTTTGGAAATGCAAGTATTTTTAAATGAATATTTGCTAACTAATGTAATCTGATGTGATATGTTCTCATGATACGTCGGTATATAAAAATGAATAATAAATAAATAAATGCTAATGCCAATTTCAGTGCCAGTTTTCCACTTGAGATTGCCATCAAGGGTTCATGGCACTATTGCTGGTGTCATCTTTAGGAGTTTGGAATGATCTTCCCACTTTTTCTGACTCTTTTGTCCTATTACTGTGACTTGGTGTAATCTTGCCAATGCTGATACCTCTTTGCCCCTTTACAGAGTCGTAGGCTATTCATGCCATTTTTTGAACCAATTTCCAGTCACTTCAATCTTTCTAAGTACCTTGGAGTTTGTTTCCCCTTCTGTTGATTTCTTCCAAAAGCTTTAAAGATAATTGATTTTAAAAACCTGCCTGTAATGCCTGTAATGCTTCCCCCATTGACTTTAATGGAAAATGAAAACAAATCAAACTAAAAAAACTTTTTTTTTTCATTTTGGAACTAAAGAAATTAATTAGGGTCCCCACAAAATGAATTTTAAAATGAAACATTTTTTTTTTAGCTGCACATACTTATTCATTTGTCCTACGACAGAGGATCAGTCTGATGAATTGGTTATTTGTGGATATATTTCCATCTGCATCCAAAATATGTTATCCAACCAAGATCAAAAGACATAAGCACCAGTCCAAGGAAATGCAGAGTGCAGATATTCCATGTAGAGTCTGAAAAAATACACAAACAAAAGAAATGTTAGGCAGCAAGGAAGGCCTCCAGTGATTTAGGAGCAAAACTGTTTTTATGTGTTTTATGTGTTCTGGAATTACTTTTATTCCTTGTAAAATTTTGCCATTGTAAGCTTTTTAAAATGTATCATTTATTAGGATTTCTAGTGTTATATAACTCAAGAAACACTTGAATTAGAATCAAACATAATAATCATAAACCATTAAACAAAAAAGAAAAATTACAATATATTTTACTGCCTTATGCTCACAAGTTTATAGACCACATTAGGGGAGCAGCACATGGTAACAAAAAAAAGAAAAGAAAATATACCCAATCTAATTTTTAAGGCCTGATAATCAGTCTAATAGATTAGTGGACCTATTCTGAAGAAACTCTGTCAACTGTTCAGGATCAAAGAAAAGATAATAAGGCAAAATTATATCTTACCTGATATTTTGCTTTCCTTGACGTCTGCTAGACCAGTCAACACTATAGGGAATTTCCTTTCTCCACAGCTGGTGGAGACAGAGAACACGCCTCCGTGATTCTTTTCGTGACATCACGTCCACTACAAAGAAGGTATGATTGGAGGCAGTTCTTGATAGAATTCTGCCAAAGCTGGTCATTGCCTGACTGCCTTCACTTAGTTGTAGTCAACTAAAATAGTTTTATCAATAAACTTAAATAATCCCAAGAGGACACATTCAATTCTCTAGGGTTGTGGTGCTAGACCCACACATGAACAAATTATAATCAAGTGGCATCTCTGGCTTCCTACTCAAGCCAACATAGGTAACCATAATTAATACATCGACATGTCAATATATCAATTTGACCAATCTTTTCCACAAAGGGATTGTGAATACTTCATTCCTTTAAACTGAGGAATTTCAGAAATTTAAAAAATTAGAAGAAAGACATTAGGAGTACTTTAATATTGTAGAAGGACTACTACCCTTCCTACCCCTCGGGGTAGGACAGGGTCATACAAGAGATAAACTTCTAAGAACATAAGAAATTGCCATGCTGGGTCAGACCAAGGATCCATCAAGCCCAGCATCCTGTTTCCAACAGAGGCCAAACCAGGTCAAAAGAACCTGGCAGATACCCAAACACCAAGAAGATCCCATGCTACTGATGCAATTAATAGCAGTGGCTATTCCCTAAGTAAACTTGATTAATAGCAGTTAATGGACTTCTCCTCCAAGAACTTATCCAAACCTTTTTGAACCCAGCTGCATTAACTGTAACTGCACTAACCATGTCCTCCGGCAACAAATTCCAGAACTTAATTGTGCGTTGAGTGAAAAAGAATTTTCTCTGATTAGTCTTAAATGTGTTACTTGCTAACTTCATGGAATGCCCCCTGGTCCTTCTATTATCTGAAAGTGTAAATAACCAATTCGCATCTACTCGTTCAAGACCTCTCATGATCTTAAAGACCTCTATCATATCCCCCCTCAGCCGTCTCTTCTCCAAGCTGAACAGCCCCAATTTCTTCAGCCTTTCCTCATAGGGGAGCTGCTCCATTCCCTTTATCATTTTGGTTGCCCTTCTCTGTATTTTCTTTATCGCAACTATATCTTTTTTGAGATGCGGCGACCAGAATTGTACACAGTATTCAAGGTGCAGTCCCACCATGGAGTGATATAGAGGCATTATGACATTTTCCATTTTATTAACCATTTCCTTCCTTATAATTCCTAACATTCTGTTTGCTTTTTTGACTGCTGCAGCACACTGAGCCGACAATTTCAAAGTATTATCCACTATGATGCCTAGATCTTTTTCCTGGGTGGTAACTCCTAATATGGAACCTAACATTGTGTAACTACAGCAAGGGTTATTTTTCCCAATATGCAACACCTTGCACTTGTCCACATTAAATTTCATCTGCCATTTGGATGCACAATCTTCCAGTCTTGCAAGGTCCTTCTGTAATGTATCACAATCCGCTTATGATTTAACTACTCTGAATAATTTTGTATCATCCGCAAATTTGATAACCTCACTCGTCGTATTCCTCACCAGATCATTTATAAATATATTGAAAAGCACCTTTCTCTCTTTGTCATTTACTTAGTAATTTTGTCTGGTGGGAACCAAACTGGTCTAGCAGGTGTCAAGAAAAGCAAGTTATCAGGTAAGACTCTTTGGGAGTCAAAGGCCAGCCCTTTGTCTAGTCCCTGTTGGATGAAGTCCAAAATATGGGTTATGTCTGCTTTCCATGGGGATATTATGTCCATAAGGTAGAAGCCCTCAAAGAGGCACCACACCTACATGCAGGCTAACAAATTTGAGGACTTTAAGAACATAAGAAATTGCCATACTGGGTCAGACCAAGGGTCCATCAAGCCCAGAATCCTGTTTCCAACAGTGGCCAATCCAGGCTATAAGTACCTGGCAAGTGCCCAAAAACTAAGTATATCCCACGCTACTAGTAATAGCAGTAGCTATTTTCTAAGTCAACTTGATTAATAGCAGGTAATGGACTTCTCCTCCAAGAACTTATTCAAACCTTTTTTAAACACAGCTACACTAAATGCACTAACCACATCCCCTGGCAACAAATTCCAGAGTTTAATTGTGAGTTGACTGAAAAATAAATTTCTCTGATTAGTTTTAAATGTGCTACATGATAACTTCATGGAGTGCCCTCTAGCATGTAACACATTTAAAACTTTCTTGCCTTCAACATTGTTGATATAACCAGGGGTGAGTATCTTTTCTTCCTCAGGCATGTCTTATCAAGGGCCATGTTGGAAGGCAGAATGGAAATGGGTTTTTCAGGTATACAGGGCCCTGTTGTAGGAGTCCTTGTCCAGCTCGAAGGCACAATGGGAGTCCACTAGCAGCCTTAGGAAATCTGTGTACCAGGGTCTCTTTGACCAATCTAGGTTGACTAGGATTGTCAGGGTTGAATGATTTTCTATTCTTTTCAGTGTCCTTCCTATTAGAAGTCAAAGGGGGAATACATATAGTGGCCTCTCTGTTGGCCATAGTCTGATCAGGTCATCTATGTCACTGGAGCTGAGGTCCCTTCTTTGGCTGAAAAACGTATTCACCTTTACATTGTTCCTTAAAGCCATAAAATCTATGGGCAGCTGTGACCATTTGTTCATGATTCTGAGGAATACATCCCCCTGGGTCCAGTCTATTTCTGCTCAGAAAGTGCTTCTAGGTATTATGTATTCCCACAATGTGAACTGTTGAAAAGAGCTCTTGATTGTGCTCTGCCGAGTCGCAGATTAGTGCCACTTCAAGGGCTAGTGACTGGCTGCGATTGGCCCTTTGCTGGTTTACATAGACAACATGTTACAGTTTTGGCTGCAGTGCAACCGCCTCACCACCAGGGGTCCCTCTAGTGCTGGCTCTCCTGACAGGCCTAGGCCATCTCCCCTGTCCACTCTATGTTCTGGGTTGGCCCTTATAACCCTGCTTGACAGTTCCCTCGGTGCTTCGGCATCGAGCTCACCTGGGCTCCCTGCTCTAGCCCTGCGCGGCCTTCGGGCCTTTCCTTGCCTTGCCCTGCGCGGCCTTCGGGCCTTTCCTTGCCTTGCCTTGCGCGGCCTTCGGGCCTTCTTCCTCGCTTTTCTCACCTGGCCTACGGGCCTTCTGACCTGCCTGCTCTGCTTACGGTGTGTGGCCTACGGGCCTTCTGTGTATGTGTGGCCTATGGGCCTTCTGACCTGCTTGCCCTGACTACGGTGTGTGGCCTACGGGCCTTCTGTGTATGTGTGGCCTACGGGCCTTCTGACCAGCCTGCTCTGCTTATGGTGTGTGGCCTACGGGCCTTCTGTGTGTGTGTGTGTGGCCTACGGGCCTTCTGACCTGCCTTGCCCCACTTATGGTGTGTGGCCTACGGGCCTTCTGTGTGTGTGTGGCCTACGGGCCTTCTGTGTGTGTGTGGCCTACGGGCCTTCTGACCTGCCTTGCCCCGCTTATGGTGTGTGGCCTACGGGCCTTCTGTCTGTGTGTGTGTGGCCTACGGGCCTTCTGACCTGCCTTGCCCTGCTTACTGTGCCCTGACCCAGCCTGGACCCAGACACTGCTGATTGCCGCCTGCCCTGACCCAGCCTGAACTTAGACACTGCTTCTTGCCGCCTGCCCTGACCCAGCCTGAACTTAGACACTGCTTCTTGCCGCCTGCCCTGACCCAGCCTGAACTTAGACACCGCTTCTTGCCACCTGCCCTGACCCAGCCTGGACCCAGACACTGCTAATTGCTGCCTGCCCTGACCCAGCCTGGAACCAGACACTGTTTCTAGCTTCCTGTCTCTCTCCACCTGGAGCCACCCTGCTGGGTGGTGTTCACGACTCCTGACCGGAGCCCAAGCGTAACACAACAGTTATTGTGTTGTCCAAGAGGATCCTGACTGGTTTGTCTCTTATCAAGGGTGAGAATGCTAGCAGGGCCTGTCTGATGGCCTTCAACTCTAATCTGTTTGCAGACCAGGTTTTCTCTTGCTGATCCCATTGTCCCTTTACCATCTGGCTTTCACATTGAGTTACCCATCCGAAATTGCTGGCATCCTTGGTTATGATGACCCATGAAGGCTGGGCAAGTCCATTCCTTTTAATAGGTTGGTGGGCTGGTCTATCAATTTAAGCTGTCTCTTGTTAGAGATTGCAGGGGATTTCAATGTTCATAGTCCATTGAGGACGGAGACCATTTGGACAATAGGGTCTCCTGTAGGGGACGCATGTGTGCTCTGGCCCATGGGGCCAGGTCTATGGCTGCTGTCATGAGTCCTAGCAAGTGCAGGTAGTTTCAAGCTTTGGGTGCTAACTGAGCCTGGAAATCTATGAAGTGAGAAATTAACTTCTCCACTCTCTTCTGGGTGAGGTACATATATTACACATCTGTGTTGAACTGTGCTCCCAGGAATTCAAGTGAATGAGTAGGCATCAGGTTGCTTTTTGTGTAGTTAACCACCTAAGTGCTCCATTAAGCGTATTACCACTGTCATGGCCTGTTCGCTTTCTAGGGCAGATTTGACTCAGATAATCATTCAGCCAATCATCCAGATAAGGGTGAACTAACACTCCTTGTTTGTGTAATACCGCCACTACCACCACCATCACATTGGTGAAGGTCCTTGATGCAGTTGCAATGCCGAAAGGGAGTGCTTGAAATTGGAAATGTTTGCCTAGTATGCAGAAGCTCAGGAGCTTTTGACAAAAGTCTCTTATAGGTATATAGAAATAAGCTTCACCTAGATCCAATGAGGACAGGAATTCTCCTTTCCTTACTGACGTGATTATGTAACGTAGAATCTCCATTCAAAAATGTGTGACTCTGAGGCACTTGTTGACCTCTTTGAGATCTATGACCAGGTGAAAAGATCCATATTTTTTGTGAACCACAAAATATGTTGAGTATATCCATTTGCCCTGCTCCTGGACTAGTACCAGAATCACCACTTGCAAATCCTGCAGCTTGATCAAGGTGGCTTCTATAGCCATTTTCTTTGTAGGCAACAATCAGGGTGACACTATGAAAGTTTGGAAAACAAGTCTCTCTGGCTCAAGTGAATAGCTCCTGTAAATGACCTCCAGGATTCAACAGGTCCAAGGTGATATGGATCCATTCTAAGAAGAACCAATGTAGGAGACCCCCCTACTGGTTCTATTTTTGCAGGAACCTCCTGCTTGTCACTGTTGTAGCTGGCTGGAGCCTGCTGAAGGTGAGGAATCATTCCTCGGCCTTTTGGCTCCTTGAAAGGACTGGTCATTGACCTTCCTGCCCATGGTGAACCTCTGACCCCTGATTTACCCTTACTGTAATTTCGGAGTCATTGCCGCCTCAGGTTCCTGGAGCTGGATCTTGGTCTGTCTTTGTTGCCTTTGGGCTTTTGAATGCCCCCAGATCTTTAACAAGCTTTTCTATCTCATGTTCAAACAAGAGCCCCCCCTTTAAAGGGTTGCTTGCCTAGGCGAGACTTCGAGGTCTCATCCGCCACCCAATTCCGGAGCCATAGTATTCTCCATACTGCCACCTCCTAGGTTAAAGACCATCATGAATGACTGATAGAAAGGCTACCCCTGACTCAATTTGCACTGTGTCATCTGAGTCAGGTAGTTGTACCCATCGTATGACTGCCTGGGCCACATAGCCTTCACAAACTGCCACTTTTAATGCAAATACATTAATTGTGAAGGTTTGTTTCAGGATGGTCACCATTTTCCTATCCTGTCGGTCCTTCAGTGCTGTACCACTCTCCACTGGGTAACTGATGACACCAGAGCATCTATCATGGGAATGCTTAAAAGAGATTCTCCTATTTCCTGAGGCAGCAAATATACCTTTTCCAGCATCTTGGTCCTTCTTAAGGGACCTTGAGGTGCCTCCCATTCAGACATTATTATTTCCTTAAGGGCTGGGTGAAGAGCAAAGGTCTTCGGTGGCTTCAGCATTTCCTGAAGAATGGGATCACCTTCCACTCTGTCTGCCTTTTTAAGGTCAGAGATCTTGAGAGCTTCCAGAGTATTTATAATTAGGGCTGGCAGATACCACTTGCAGAACAGTACCCCTTTTCATCAGAGGATCATTCCTCATCATCTGAATGGTCTGAATCCTGTTTAACCGGGAAGCTCCCCAAAGTCTCCTTCATAGGGATTCTGGATGATCATCCCGAGCTCTCTGGAACCATTTTAGCCTTCTTCTGAGAAGGCTCCTGTCCCAGAAGACAGAAGGGTACTGGCACACCTTGATTGGCTTGCTTGGTTTGAAAGGCTTGATGCATTAACAAAACAAATTATGTTGAGAAGGCTCCTGAGGTCTCCCCAGCAGGAAGGTCCCCTTTTCTGCTCTCTGAGGGTGGGCCTGAAACTAATGGATCTTCGGGAAGGCCGCTCAATGGCAAAGTTACCTCCTCTAAAACTTGCTGTTTATCTATAGAGCTGCTCAAACCCCATTTTTAGGGGGCAGGGAGGGGGTTGAAGTCCTGGCCCTACAATCCTGGGTTTTGAATCACATAGCAGGCACAGGAAGCCTACTGTGGGAATTCTCTTGGTTTCACAGGCTGGGCACCTTCTTCCCCTTAGCCTCACCACTAACTTCTGCTGGTGCCGATTCATGATCTGAACAGGTTTAATTAAATATGGATCCTCAGATTGGTATGAAGTGCTATCTGATATACCACAGGGGTCCATTTTGTCAGCCACTCTTTTCAATATTTATTTGCATCCATTATGATTTCTTTTAGACTCCCTTGGTATAGAATTTCAGATGAACTCAGATGATGTCCAGTTGTTTTTTCCTATTAGAGATAGTTTATCCACTACTATCTCTAAAGTACAAGAGGTTCTAAAATAAATACAATCACTGCATGTACACTAATCAGATAATGTTAAATCCTAATAAGACAGAGGCCGTTTGTTTTTCTAAGTCAAAGACATTTTTGGCAAAACAAAATCTCTCTTCTATTTCAATTTTAGTTAAAATGATTGCTTTTAAAGATTTAGTACATAATTTGGGTATTTTATTTGACTCTATATTATCTTTTGAACCCCCAACTACAGCAAGTCCTTTGTGTAGGCTATTTTAAGTTGCATTTGCTAAGGCATCTAAAGGTTATCCTTGATCCAAGAGATTTCCGTACCATCCTGCAGGCTTATGTTTTAACCTGTGTGGATTCTGTAATTCACTTTACTTTAGTCTGCCTAATTGTAACGCTCTATTACTTGGTCTCCCTGCCTCTTCCACTAAACCTCTACAGATGCTGTAAAACGCAGCGGCCAGGATCCTTACAAACACACGTCGTAAGGACCACATCACACCAATCCTAAAAATCCTACACTGGCTACCCATCCAATATAGAATACTCTTCAAGGCTCTCACCATCATCCACAAATCCGTCTACCAGCAATCCACACTCCAACTCGCCATCCCTCTCGAACTGCATACTTCCGCTAGGCCGATCAGAACCGCCTACAAAGGTTCGCTCAAGGCCCCCCCCAACAAATCCTCGGTCCAAAACTCTATTCACAAGCGAGCACTTTCGACAGCAGGACCGCTCCATTGGAATTCGCTTCCCCCAGATATACGCCAGGAACAATGCCATCTCTCCTTCAGAAAGAAACTGAAAACCTGGCTGTTCACACAAGCTTACCGATGAAGGAACCTCGATCAACCAACATTGACTCTCACCCTTCGACCTCTTCCCTATTCCCTCCCCCTCCCCAGTCCTGCCCCATTCCAGTCCCTACCCTAACACCCCCCCCCCTCCCCGCTCACCTCCCCTGTCTCCTCCTACCATAGGATTTATTATGTTAATATCCGCCTAGGATAAATCTCTGTTTCTGTCTCGCTACTATATTGTTTTTCGTTGATTATTTTATCGCTCTCCAGTTATTATCTTTTAAAATATCTTTCCTGTCTTCCATCTCCAATTTTCTCGCTCCCTGTTTAATGTAAATTTTTACCTTCTACTTAGTTGTTATTTGGTTTCCCCCCTGTTCTATTGTAAACCAGTACGATAAGACCTTGTCTTGAGTATCGGTATAGTAAAAGAATTTAAATAAATAAAATAAAATAAATTTAAATTTAATATCCCTACAAATATTACAGAATTCTGCCGCCCGCCTAATTTCAGGCAGATGATGATAGTCCTTCTCTTGCTGCCTGTTAAGGAAAAAGTGAAATTTAAAGTTCTTGTTACCTTATTCAAAGTATTAAAATGTGGCAGCCATGAATATCTTGAGTCAATTAACCACAGGGAGAACTTTATGATGTAGTCAAAAAATGTTATTAGTTCCATCTTTGAAAATAACCCGTCTTGTTAGCACAAGGTGTCATGCCTTTTCCATCTTTGGTCCAGAGTCTTGGAAAGCTTTGGAAAATTACATGAGAAAGATTGTTGATGTAAAGTTGTTTCAGAAACATTGTAAGACCCTTCCATTTGAAGAAGCGTTCATATTAATGAGGAATGTATTTTAGTTAATGTATTTTTTGTTTTATTTGCTTGTACTATATTTACACTATGTTTTGTTGGTTTATTAAATTTTATTTACTGTACTTCACTTTGCACAACTTTGATATAGGTGAAAACATTGAATCCTGCTAACCACCCAATAGACGCTATCCGGATTGCAGATTTGAAACCATTAGCTCAGACAATCTTAACAACCATTACTAGTATTATTAATAAGTCGCTCAGTGAGGGCCACCTCGTGGATAGTCTTAAAGGCGCAATTGTTAGACCAATTTTAAAAAAGAAAAATCTTGACCCAACTATGTTGAATAATTATAGGCCAGTGCCAAATCTTTCCCTCATTGCTAAATTAATTGAAAAGGGCCTATCAGTAGTTTATATCTGCTGGAGACGGAGAACTATAGAGGACTGCCTCCAGCCACACCTCTTTAGTACTGAATGTGACATCACAAAAAGAATTATGGAGGTGTGTACTCTGTCTCAGTCATCTTCAGAGAGAGAAAATCCCTATAGTTTTAACTGGTCTGGCAGGAGGAAAGGAACATAATTTAATTTATCATAACACTTGCAAAGGAACTTTAGCAAACAACTAGTACCTAAAGCAAGAGCCCTGTGCTTAAACTGAAGAAAACATTTCTTCCTTTGCTGAGTGGCCTCGGACTCATCAGGAAAATTAGCCAAGTAGAAATCATGGAAACATCTCTTACCCAATTTTAAAAAAAAGTTGTAAGTATCTAATCTTTATCCACTTCAGAAACAAAGGTACCTAATAACGTCACACTCAAAAGACTATCCCTTTCAGCAGGGCAAGATTAAGGCCTGCTCAAATGCCACTAGGCCCTTCCATTGCTTAACTGACAAGACATTCAGACTCAATGCGTTCTAAAGGCGAAATAGATTAAAAATTCAATTTTCTTCCAGGCCATCCCCTCAAGCCAGACCCCACAAATATATTAAATATAAACTTTTTAAAATGGGCTTGCGGGTTGAAAACCGGACGCTCAATTTTGCCAGCGTCCGATTTCCGAACCTGTGGCTGTCAGCAGGTTTGAGAACCGACGCTGGCAAAATTGAGCATCGGCTGTCAAACTCGCTGACAGCTGCCACTCCTGTCCTAAAAGAGGTGCTAGGGATGCGCTAGTGTCCCTAGCGTTTCTTTTTACTGCGGGCCCTAATTTAAATAAATTAATTTACTGAATCGCGCACACAGAAGACTGTTTTTAAGCCAATTGTATCTAATACAGAGCAGGGTGCTGCTACTAGAATGTCTAAGCCTATTTCTTGTGGGTTATCTATTTTTTATCAGCATCATCAGCTAGTGTCTTAGAGATGAAGGTACTCAATGTGGTCACATTAAAAGACATTTTGAAGATGGTAGCTGTTGCGCTCTCCGTCCGTGCCCGGCCCGCACAAAGGCCTGCTCACCTCGCTAGCTCCTCTGCAGGTCATGGGTCAGCCTCCCCAGTGGCAGCCGCGAGCTCCTCCAGGCTTCGGGGGCCTGCGGCGGCAGTCGCCGGGCCTTCCACTGCGCACCAGGCCTCATGCCGGAGTTCGGTGTCCCTAGTGACATTGGTCACGCCCCTACGTGTGCACCTGCGGACCGCCCGGCCTCTTGTAGGGCCAGGGGCAGGTCCTAGCTTCATGGCATGCCCTGATTGAACGTACGATATAAGGAAGTCCCTGCCTGCACTTCCGTGCCTTGGCAATCGGGTCGGCACTGTAAGTGTACTAGTTTGCCTCCGCGTTCACAGTCTTGTTCCAGTCTTGTTCCAGCATCTTACTATTCCAGCCTTGTCCAGCGGCCTTCTGTTCCAGCGTCCTTCTGTTCCAGCATCTGTCTGTCCTGTCTTCCCAGGTAGTACCCTCGGACTGTCTCTCTGGTACTGACTTCAGCCTGCTTCTTGACCATTCTGTTCGCTGCCTGGATCCTGACCTCTGGAACCTGATGCCTGCTTCGTTGACTACTCCTCGGACTGATCCTCGGAGTCTGACCCTGGCTGCCATTGACCACATCTCCTGTTTCTGGCTTGTCCCTTGCCTTGTCATCGCCTACTCTGTACTGGCCTTCCATTGCTCCTCCAGACCTACAGCCTAGAGTCCGACCGCGCTCCCTTGCTGTTCGTGGGCACGCCTCTCTACTACCTCTCTGGGAGACCCTGCGAGGCCCACCTAAGTCCAAGCGGCCCGGGTCCCTATGGGCTCCACCCGGGGGGACCGCAGGCTTCCAGTGGTGAAGCTCATCCTAGCCTCTGTCTCCTCCTGTGCTCTACCCCCTGGGGGAAGGTTCTTCCTGGTCCCTACCAGGGAGCCATTCTCCACTGCTCCAGGACAAGGGTCCACCTCCAAGTGCAACAGTAGTTAAATTAGACCAGACATTAAGCCAAAATATATCTCAGATGACTATCTTTACAGCTGAAACTAGAGTGAAGCTTGATGAGCATGATAAATGTTTTGAATCATTGGAAAGCTTTATTTCTAATATGAATGGGGTATTAACACTGGTACAAAATGGATATATCTTCTATAAAAGATTGTTCATAATCGCTTAGAGACTTGGAAAATTCAATGTAAAGTAAAAACTTAAGATTTTTGAATTTTTCTATTACAAGGCTGAGATGTATAAAAATATTTGAAAGATATTTTCAGTTTTTCAGAAGATAAGATTCAATGTCTATCTAATATTTATTAACTGCCCAAGCAGCAAGCAAATTCAGATGGGCTATTAAAGGCAACCAAGCAAGATAGCCTGGATACATCAGCATTCCTAGAGTCTTCTATTAATTTAGTCCCAATGCGGGCAACTCTAATCATTTCTTTCAAATTAGATAAAGACAGAGATATTGTTTTTCAAAAATATTGCTTGAATAAACACATTTCCTTTTGTGGTCATAAAATACAAATTTTACCTGATGTATCATGAGAAACGCAAATGAGAAGGAAGCATTTTCTTTCCTTAAAGGAGAAAGTGTTGCATTTAGGTGCTACTTTCTTTTCAGATTCCCATGCAAATATATGGTCTCTTTTCAGAATAGTATATTTGTGTTCTATGACCTTCTCCATTTAGAAACATTTTTCTCAGATAAGTCCTGAGATATTATTGGGATGAGTTAAGGTGGATTAGACTGTACAATTAAAGTTATACTTTAACGCCTCCTTGTTTTTACCATTTATAAATATTATTTTAGTTATTGTTCTTTGTATTTCTCCTCCCGTTGAATATTGACTCGAGTGATTTAAGTATCTCGATGAGAATATTTTCTTTGTAAAGAAGGATAATTTGTATTATCTTGTATCATCCTGTATTTTCTTTCTTTCCTTTTGAACTTTGAATAAATTCAGTAAAAATTAAATTTAAAAAAATAGTAGAAGGGACAGATTTAGATTGGATTTAGATTGGACTTAGATTTCCACTGATACTATGGTATTAATGTCCAAATCCCGCCTACTAACAGCACTGGGCCCAGCACACAGAACCATACCAGGAACTATCTCAGGTAACTGACAAGTTCCCTCCAGGGTTGAATCCCAATTTGTCACCAAAAAGGAAGGAGGAAAATTTTAGGGATGAGGGAAATGAAAATCTCTGAAGGAGCAGAGCCCAATAGGGATGGGAATTTGGGAGAAACTAAATAGGAAATGAGACAAAGGGGGTCATTTACCAAGATGGGGGCGGAGTCGGCCCCGGAAGAGGAGGAGTCGGGGCGTCACGGGGCCAACTCCACGAAGACGCCGCGGATGACAAAAAGGTAAGGGCCTTTTCGTGTCCTATTTCGCGCTCAATAGCTACACCTTCTATGGTGGCGCTATTGAGTGTGAAACCGGCAGCGATCGCACTGCGGCAATGCGATCGCTGCCGGCTAGCGCAGGACCGCCCCCCATTTCGGCCCCCCGCCCCTCATTACCTAAAGTATCGCAGGCCTGCAATACTTTAGAAAAAGAGGCCCAAAATATCCTACTTTGGGGCGGATTTTAAAAGGGTTAGCAAGTAACCCTTAAAAAAAAAACCCCTGCGTGCCCCGAGGCTATTTCGGAGCGGCCTTGGAGGGAATAGGGAAAGCCATCAGGGCTCCCCTCGGGCTTGGCGTGCGCAAGGTGCACATGTGTGCACCCCTTGCGTGCGCCGACCCCAGATTTTATAACATGCATGCAGCAGCACGCGCATGTTATAGAATCGGGTGTACATTTGTGCGTGCCGGGTAGCGCGCACAAATGTACCCCGTGTGCGTAGGAATTAAAATTGGTCCCTTTGTTTCATTTTATTCTCAAAGATAAGGATTGAAAATCCAATGAAATTTCATTGGTTTTCACATTTCATTTTGAAAAACAAAACAAAAAAATAGTGATCTGTTGGGCCTAGGCACAGGCCCAAGGCCAGGGCCTCGACTAAGGAATAGGACGAGGCCCCTGAGCCTGAGAGCGATCCTGGGGCCTGGGCCTTAGCCTAGGGCCAACGGATCATCCCAGCATAACCACAGGTCACCCTAGCTGGCAAACCCCCATCTCAACACTTTGTGAAGCATACTGGACTGGAGTTGAAGGTCACCTAACTCTGGCTAGGAGCTCCCTGCTATACTTCCAGCAGCCATATTGTGGCCCCTTGGCTTTGTCCAAGGAGCAGTCTCTGATAGGGATGTGAATCGTTTTTTGACGATTTAAAATATCGCCCGATATATTTTAAATCATCAAAAATCTTTAGGGCCACGATACAATACCAATTCCCCCGATTTATCGTCAAAAAATCGTAAATCGGGGGAAGGGGGAGGGCAGGAAAACCGGCACACTAAAACCCCCTAAAACCCACCCCCGACCCTTTAAATTAAATCCCCCACCCTCATTCAGCGGTCTGGAACCCCCGCTGAACGACCTCCTGCAGTCGATCTCCTGCCGGCGCCATTTTCCGTACGGAAAACGATTCGCGGCAGGAGATCGTTTTCCGGACCCCCGCTGGACCCCCAGGGACTTTTGGCCAGCTTGGTGGGGCCTCCTGACCCCCACAAGACTTGCCAAAAGTCCAGCGGGGGTCCAGAACGACCTCCTGCAGTCGAATCGTGTTGGTCTATGGCCGCCGCCATTTTGCGCCGCCATTTTGAAAAATGGCGCCGGCTGAAGACAACACAATTCAATTGCAGGAGGCCGTTCCAGACCGCTGCCATTTCGGACCGCCGCTGGACCCCCAGGTAATTTAAGGCATTTTGGGGGGGTTCGGGAGGGTGGGGGATTTAATTTAAAGGGTCGGGGGTGGGTTTTAGGGGGTTTTAGTGTGCCGGCTCACGATTTTCACGATACTTCAAACACCCAAACAGCAACAATACGATTCCCTCCCCCTCCCAGCCGAAATCGATCGTTAAGACGATCGAGGACACGATTCACATCTCTAGTCTCTGAGTCTACAGCGAGACAGAAATGGGTAGATTAGATAGCACAGCTGACCTTGTCTGCTAATATCTTGTAGGTTGTTTTATTTTCAAACAGATTGTTAGTCTTTGAAGCTATTCTACACTTATACACAGGTATCCACCAAGGGAGTGGTTTTGTAACCATCCTCATTGGTGTAAATTTACACATTTTTCAAAGGGAAAATGATCCTACCAAAACTACTTACAGACATTTACACCTGTTTTACATGTGTGCATAATTTTTCCAAGAAAATGATGTGCATACTTTTGAAAATGCAAAAATATACAAATAAATACGAAATCTTTCCTTAACTCCACACCCTGGGAATAGCGCTCTTCACGTCATGTAAAAGTGCATGTATACAGGCTATACACACATAGCAAGCATTTTGTTTTCTAAAAGACCTTTTCCATGGATAAAACACTGTTTTAACTGTGAAAATGGATCTGAAAATTACCCTCTCGCTACCTAATTATATAGATTTCACTTCTGCAAAATGTTTTTTTTTTCCTCTAGACACCTCTATAAAATGTGTTTATTTAGGAAAATCCCCAAATTAAAAAAATATGGTTAAAAAATGTTTCTCACTAGGGATGTCACATCAAGTTGATTCCCACAGGTTAATGTTCTCTCTTATACCATATGTTCTAAAGAAATATGACCGATAGATCCCACCACGATGTGTCCTTAAAAAAACTCACTGTCAGCAGAGCTAAAAGAAGCATACTACTTTGGAAGAAGGTGTTTGCTGTATAAAATCATTTTTCACATTTTATGCTTAACTTAGGCCTCATTACCTATGATAGATTGCTGAGTTCTGCAAGTAATTAGGTGATAAAATTGTCCAGAAGCAAGTTATTTTCTTGCTATGTACACATTACCAACATTACCTCACTGAAAAGTGTAGCTCTCTGCTAATTAAAGGGACTTTATCCAATGTATTCCAATAGAAAAGATAACTGAATATTTCAGCCTTAACTTAATTGTTTGTAGCTTTGAGAATCACTCATAACAACAATCTCTCATGCCGTGTTGAAAAATTATATTCCTAATTTCCACAGCCTGTTGAGAATATTTCAAGGCACATACTAGGTTTGTGCACTTCAATTTGCTTTTCATTTGTGGTTATATTTGTTTGGGGTTTATTTTATTTTATTTCATTTCTTGGAAATAAAATAAATAACAATGGGGCGGATTTTCAGAGCCCTGCTCGCGTAAATCCGCCCAAAACCGGGCGGATTTACGCGAGCAGGGCCCTGCGCGCCGGGAAGGCTATGTTACATAGGCCTCCCGGCGCGCGCGGAGCCCCGGGACTCGCGTAAGTCCCGGGGTTCTCGGAGGGGGGCGTGTCGGGGGGCGGGCCCGGTCGTCGCGGCGTTCCGGGGGCGTGTCGGCAGCGTTTTGGGGGCGGGTACGGGGGCGTGGCTACGGCCCGGGGGCGTGGCCGCGCCCTCCGTACCCGCCCCCAGGTCGCGGCCCGGCGCGCAGCAGGCCCGCTGGCGCGCGGGGATTTACGTCTCCCTCCGGGAGGCGTAAATCCCCCGACAAAGGTAAGGGGGGGGTGTAGACAGGGCCGGGTGGGTGGGTTAGGTAGGGGAAGGGAGGGTAAGGTGAGGGGAGGGCAAAGGAAAGTTCCCTCCGAGGCCGCTCCGATTTCGGAGCGGCCTTGGAGGGAACGGGGGGAGGCAGCGCGGCTCGGCGCGCGCAGGCTATACAAAATTGATAGCCTTGCGCGCGCCGATCCAGGATTTTAGTGGATACGCGCGGCTCCGCGCGTATCTACTAAAATCCAGCGTACTTTTGCTTGAGTCTGATGCGCAAGCAAAAGTAGGCTGATCGCGCTTCTTTTAAAATCTACCCCAATATGAATAAATAAGAAACAAAACAAAAGAGGACCCTTCCTCCTTTTGCCCAAAACAACCCTCAAAAATTAAAAAAATTCAAGATTTTCCAAGCCTGCCTCTACACAACTCTCCTGGATACCTCTTACTCTATTGTTGGTCTTTAAAGTCTAACAAGTAGGGGTAGATTTTAAAAGAAGCGCGATCAGCCTACTTTTGCTTGCGCATCAGACTCAAGCAAAAGTACGCTGGATTTTAGTAGATACGCGCGGAGCCGCGCGTATCCACTAAAATCCTGGATCGGCGCGCGCAAGGCTATCGATTTTGTATAGCCTGCGCGCGCCGAGCCGCGCTGCCTCCCCCCGTTCCCTCCAAGGCCGCTCCGAAATCGGAGCGGCCTCGGAGGGAACTTTCCTTTGCCCTCCCCTCACCTTACCCTCCCTTCCCCTACCTAACCCACCCACCCGGCCCTGTCTACACCCCCCCCTTACCTTTGTCGGGGGATTTACGCCTCCCGGAGGGAGACGTAAATCCCCGCGCGCCAGCGGGCCTGCTGCGCGCCGGGCCGCGACCTGGGGGCGGGTACGGAGGGCGCGGCCACGCCCCCGGGCCGTAGCCACGCCCCGTACCCGCCCCCAAAACGCTGCCGACACGCCCCCGCAACGCCGCGCGCTCCGGCCCCGCCCCCCGACACGCCCCCCTCCGAGAACCCCGGGACGTACGCGAGTCCCGGGGCTCTGCGCGCGCCGGGAGGCCTATGTAAAATAGGCTTCCCGGCGCGCAGGGCCCTGCTCGCGTAAATCCGCCCGGTTTTGGGCGGATTTACGCGAGCAGGGCTCTGAAAATCCGCCCCGTAAATTTTAAAAGGACTGTGCGTGCACCCATAAACACGTGCTTATGAGCACACGTGCCAAAGAAAAAGTATTTTGCATCATTCGCGCACATTTGCCAGTACGATATGAAATACATAAATGCTTCCGCTGAAATGGACGTGCATATATGTGCACAGATCCATATGCGTTCTACACAAGTGCACATTGTTCTGCACGCATGTGCATGCAAACGAGGGTGGGACTTCCTGTTCCTGGATGCGGAGTGAAAAAATGCCAGAACGAGCCAGGCAACTTAATTTCACTGCCAGGGACTGCTGCAACTCATTCCAGGCACTGGGAAGAGATCTCTCTCATGTGCCACCACCAAGGACACCAGATGGGTGAAGTCCCTGGCAGTGAAAGATGATATTTGAGCAAGGTTCTCTCAACCTAGCTTGATGGACACTCTACCTGGGTAACATCAAGCTAGGTGGAGAGAATATTACACAAATCTCATCTTTGGATGAGTTTCCTCACGCCGAGGGTCATCAAATCTTCATGTTCGTATGTCAAAGTGGCCCCTAACCCCTACACTAATACCTAAACCTCACCTCGAGTTACTAGGTGGGCCTCCCATAGGGATACAAATACCTATCTAGGGAGAGGACATTAGGGCTAGGCTCTCTCTCCCCATGAGCATCAAACCTACTAAAACAGGCCTTTCAGGAAACCTCACAAAATGCATTAACACCTTACTAGCCTGAAACACAAGCTATCACATAGCTTAACACTACTGAAAAAGGTGTAGTTAAGTCTGTGTGATGGCACAGACTGGCAAACCCAGCCCACCCCTAACCCCTCCTCTTTTTCAGATTTGCATCGCACCATACTATATGCTGCTATCGCATGCGTTAAAGGCGTTTTTGCATGCGTTAAGGGCCTATCGCCTGCGTTAACGGGCTTTTTGCATGCAATAAACCCTTAACGCATGCAAAAACGCTTTAGCGCATTTTGATAAATGACCCCCTTTGTTACATGCTCTGTTCACTTTTTTGAGTGCGGCAAATAAATGGAAGACTGTGAATAATTTTGCTTTGAATATAGCCAAAACTGAATTCCGATAGATAAGCAGCAATGTAATTGAAAGTATAAGAAATATATCATTTAAAGGGGCATTCCTTTACATTGTTAACTGAAATTAAAAATTTAGGTGTACTTTTTTATTCCTCCCTTTCTTTTAAGGAGATCAGATAAAAATAGTAATTTATTCATTTGTTTGGAAATTGTGACTGGTTAGAAGGCTTAAGTACATTTTAAGTGTTGAGGATTTTAGAAGAGTGATACAAGTCCTCACATTGCCCACTCTAGATTGTTATAATGTTATTTAGGTTGAGCTTCCAAAAACTCATTTAGGTGCTTTACAAGTGGCACAGAATTCAGCAGCTCATTAAATTTTAGGATATGAGCAGTTTGATCATATGATTCTAAGCTAATCGAGTTACGTTGATTGCCAATGAATTTGCGAGCCCAATTTAAATTAATATTGTTAGTCTTTCAAGCATAATAAGAAAAAGATCCTTTCTCTTTGAAAGCATTACTTTCTGCTTAGGTTCCAGCATATACCTTGCCCACAAGTAATCAAATATTACTTACAATTCCTTCATTCAAAGTCTACCAAATGCAGGTGATATATGAATGTGCATCTTCTATTACTGCCCCTAAATGCTGTAATATATTACCATTAGCCTTGAGGCAGGAATCGGATATTTTACAAAGAAATTATTCACTTTACTTTTTATTGATTTTATTTCTGGTATTAGACATTTTTTGAACTTTTATTGATGTTTTAATTAGTTGACTATTTTATATTGGGTTTTGTTTGTCATATTTTGTTTGATATTTAAATCATGAGTCACTTTGAATGATATTTTTTTTATATTTGTGGACTATAAATAATTTTAATGAAAAATAAAAACTAAAATAAATGAGGTGCTGAAACCTGACATAGAAGTTCTTTTGCAAAGCTAAACACGAGCTGGAAACATCGGGAGATATTAGCCAAAGTTATTGTAAATAAAGAGATGGATTATAAATTAAAAAATTGCTTGTTATATAGAACCATGAAATATCCTTGTTCCTAAATATTTAAAGCTAAAAATGATAATAGCTACTCATGATGAGAATGGGCATAGGGCAGAGGACAGTATATTGAAGATGCTGCAAAGGGAGTACTTCTGGGTAAAAATGCATCAAGATATTCACAAATGGATTAAGAATTGCTGAAGGTGAATATTGTCAAGATATGTATTTCAAAGGGATAAAGCATCTCTGAATTACTTCCAGGCCTTGTATCACATAGAAATATTTGCTATTTACTATACTGTTCAGGAATTAGGGGCTCATGGGGTTGAAAACATCCTTGTGATGCCAGAAATGTTTACCAGGTGTGTTCTATCCATACCTGTGAATGATTATATGCCATGCACCAAAGTAAAGATTTTAGTGAAACAATGGATTACTCATTACGAAACTCCAAATGGACTCCATTCTGAGCAAATAAGGGCTTTTGAATCAGAATTTGTGAGAAATCTATGCAAAGTATTTGGAATAAAGAAGAGCAGGAAGATACCCTTTATCCTCAGAGTAACTGTGTGAGAGATTGAACCATATATTATTTCACAAGAACATAAGAACAAAAGAACTTGCCATACTGGATCAAACCAAGGGTCCTTCAAGCCCAGTTTCCTGTTTCCAACAGTGGCTAATCCAGGTCACATTTACATGGCAAGATCCCAAACAGTAAATAGATTCCATACTGCTATTGTGCAGTGATTAATGTCTATTTCTTAAGTCTATTTGGTTAATAACAGTTTATTGACTTCTCCAGGAATTTGTCCATACTTTTACAAACCCAGCTATGCTAATTGCCTTTAACACATCCACTGGTAATGAATTCCAGAGTGTAATTATGATTTGAGTGAAAAAGAATCTTCTCTGTTTTGTTTTGCATGTGCTACTTATTAACTTCATGGAGTGCCCCCTAGTATTTGTATTTTTTTTAAAAAGTAAATATCAGATTTACATTTATCCATTCTATTCCACTCATGATTTTATAGATCTTTATCATATTCCCCCTTGGACATCTCTTCTCCAAGCTGAACATACCCATACTCTTTAGCCTTTCCTCATAGGGGAGCCATTCCATTCCTTTTATCATTTTGGTCACCCTGTATTTGACTGAACAAAATTTAGATAAAATTCTTCAACTAAAAGTACGCTAAATTGAGTGAATAAAGATACTTATGAATGTGGGATGCAGCTAGAATCCCTGTCAATGGCTCCTGCTGGTTTGAAAACCTCCCTTTCTGCCTTTGTACCCTGGTTCCATTTCCTGGGATAAGGGTTCTAATAGAATTCAGATGTGGGATTTAAAAGCTCATGAAATGTTTAGCATTTTACCTAATAATAAGAGACACTGAGTAGATTCTTTACCAGATTGCAATTGCATACAATAGCTCTATTCACCAAGCAGCTGAGTATTCCCCATTTTACTAGTTTGGACAGGATTCCCATTTGCCTCGTGAGTTGGGTACAGTGACTGAAGACACTTCTGGGGTTAAAATTCTAGTTGTATGGGTACAGAAATATTATGAAATGATGGAAATTGCCTATTAAGAAACATTACAAACATCTCAAAAGATTGTCATTGTTTTCCAGTATTAGAATTGTTTCCTAGTTTTAAGCTTAGTATTTGTTTGGTAGTGTTAGACTTTTTTGAATAGTGGGAAAATAGACTTTGATTCTCTGAGCTTTTAAAAGATAGTATTTATTTGCCAATGTATTTCCCTCCCACTGACCCCTAGCTCATCTTTGATTTATAGGCAGGAGATACTTCCACATTAAAAATCAATCAGCCTTTTATCTCAAACACAGGATTACCTCTGGCCTTCTCAAGAGTTTAATTATCCCATTGCAGGTCACTACCAGATTAATAGTGAATTTACCAATAAATTTAAAGGACTCTTATTTACACATTCCTATTCCATTAGCATCCTAAACTTAACTAAAAACTCAACAAAATTAAGATTAAGGCAGCAATCCAGCAACAAAGGGGGGGGGGGAGGGGAGCTTCTAGTCTTCTGCATTGAATGTCACATGTATTATTTTTTACCTACTGGTGAGAGGTTATATGTGTGCACCCAGTGTAAAGAGCTCCTGGCTCTCAGAGAAGAAGTCCAATCGCTGGAAGCTAAGGTGGCAGACTTGGAGGAGCTAAAGCAGACAGAGAGATTTATACATGAAACCTTCATGGACATAGTAGCCAAGTCCCATAGAAACATAGTTATGATGGCAGAAAAGGACCAAATGATCCATCTAGTCTGCCTAGCATGCTTATGGTAGTATTGGCCGCGCCATACAATTCACACCCATACTTATCAGCTTCCCAGCCCATAAAGCCAGGGGCCTTGTTGGTTGCTGTTTGAGTCCAATTCCCCATCACCTATTGCCATTGAAGCAGAGAGACTGATGGAGTTACGTCAACAGTATGAAGGCTTATTGGTTAAGGGAAGTAACCCCCATACCATCAAGTTACCCCCATGCACTCTTTCCTTTGTTTCCACTTTCTATCTAATTCCCTTTTTCCTCATTCTTCCCTGCCATTGAAGCAGAGAACAATGTTGGAGTTGCATCAGAAGTATCAGGCTTATTGGTTAAGGGTAGTAACCGCCACACCAGCAAATTTCCCCATGCACTCTTTATTTCATTCCCATCCTCTAACCTTAAGGGATCCACAGTATTTATCCCATGCCCCTTTGAAATCATTTACTGTTTTTGTCTTCACCACCTCCTGTGGAAGGGCATTCCAGGCATTTACCACCCTACCATGAAGAAATATTTCCTGATCTGCAAGCCCTAATGGTGGAGGCGGACTTGGACATTGTTGCTGTCACGGAGACGTGGTTCATGGAATCTCATGATTGGGATATGGCAATACCGGGCTATAACTTGTTAAGGAAGGACAGAGAAGACAGGAAAGGAGGAGGAGTGGCTCTTTATGTCAGAAACAATACCCAAGCATCTGAGCTGCAAGGAAGATGGGCCAAAGAAGAAGTACTATGGGCCAATCTAAAAAAAGATGATGGGGCATCCATTTTTATGGGAGTAGTTTACAGGCCTCCAAATCAAATGGAAGAGCTTGACAGAGATCTGGTTGAAGACATCCAAAAGATGGGAAAAAAGGGAGAAGTGGTGATTGTTGGAGATTTTAATCTGCCGGATGTAGACTGGAGAATCCCTTCTGCAGAATCTAACAGTAGTAGAGAGATAGTGGATGCCTTGCAAGGGGTTCTGTTCAAACAATTGGTAATGGAACCCATGAGTGAGGGAGCTATACTCGATTTAATGCTCACTAATGGAGATAATGTCTCTAATGTCCGGGTGGGTGCCCAACTCAGCACCAGTGATCATCAAACGGTATGGTTTAATATCACAAACAGGATATGGAGAAGAAACATGAAGACCCGAGTTTTGCAGTTCAAAAACACGGACTTTGATGAAATGGGGAAGTACCGGGAGGAAGAACTAGAAGGCTGGGAGAACATGGGAGATGTGGAACAACAGTGGGCCAAACTAAAAGGAGCAATAACCAATAGGGATGTGAATCGTGTCCTCGATCGTCTTAACGATCGATTTCGGCTGGGAGGGGGAGGGAATCGTATTGTTGCCGTTTGGGGGGGTAAAATATCGTGAAAAATCGTGAAAAATCGAAAAATCGCAAAACCGGCACATTAAAACCCCCTAAAACCCACCCCCGACCCTTTAAATTAAATCCCCCACCCTCCCGAACCCCCCCCAAATGACTTAACCTGCGGGTCCAGCGGCGGTCCGGAACGGCAGCGGTCCGGAATGGGCTCCTGCTCCTGAATCTTGTTGTCTTCAGCCGGCGCCATTTTCCAAAATGGCGCCGAAAAATGGCGGCGGCCATAGACGAACACGATTGGACGGCAGGAGGTCCTTCCGGACCCCCGCTGGACTTTTGGCAAGTCTCGTGGGGGTCAGGAGGCCCCCCACAAGCTGGCCAACAGTTCCTGGAGGTCCAGCGGGGGTCAGGGAGCGATTTCCCGCCGCGAATCGTTTTCGTACGCAAAATGGCGCCGGCAGGAGATCGACTGCAGGAGGTCGTTCAGCGAGGGTTCCGGCGCCTCGCTGAACAACCTCCTGCAGTCGATCTCCTGCCGGCGCCATTTTCCGTACGAAAACGATTCGCGGCGGGAAATCGCTCCCTGACCCCCGCTGGACCTCCAGGAACTTTTGGCCAGCTTGTGGGGGGCCTCCTGACCCCCACGAGACTTGCCAAAAGTCCAGCGGGGGTCCGGAAGGACCTCCTGCCGTCCAATCGTGTTCGTCTATGGCCGCCGCCATTTTTCGGCGCCATTTTGGAAAATGGCGCCGGCTGAAGACAACAAGATTCAGTAGCAGGAGCCCGTTCCGGACCGCTGCCGTTCCGGACCGCCGCTGGACCCGCAGGTTATTTAAGTCATTTGGGGGGGGGGTTCGGGAGGGTGGGGGATTTAATTTAAAGGGTCGGGGGTGGGTTTTAGGGGGTTTTAATGTGCCGGTTTTGCGATTTTACGTTTTTTTTATTTTTTACGATTTTTCACGATTTTTCACGATATTTTACCCCCCCAAACGGCAACAATACGATTCCCTCCCCCTCCCAGCCGAAATCGATCGTTAAGACGATCGAGGACACGATTCACATCTCTACTGTTTATTCCTCTCTCAATGCAACCCAGCATTCTTCTGGCTTTTGCTCTCACCTTGTCACATTGCTTCACCGTCTTCAGATCGCTAGATACTATCACCCCAAGGTTTCATTCTTCTTCCGTGCACAACAGCCCTTCACCCCCCATCACATAGAGCTCTTTTGGATCACTACAACCCAGATTCATGACCCTGCACTTCTTGGCATTGAATCCCAGCTTCTATATCTTCACCTACAATTCAAGCTTCCTTAAATCATGTCTCATTCTCTCTACTCTTTTCCAACTACAGTCTGGCAGCCTGGAACTGTCTTGGAGGAGGAAGGTCTCCTAGTCAGACAGCATCAACGTGGTACAGCAGGAAGTGATCCTGTATCAAGGACATGATCTCCAGGTCATGTGTTGTCCTCTTATACCGAGGATGTGTCTCCCAGGGCTACTGCCCAGGAGGGGATAGGTCGGCCATCATAGTTGGTGTTTCGATTATTAGAAATGTAGATAGGTGAATGGCTGGTAAGTATGAGAATTGCCTGGTAACATGCTTTACTGGTGTGAAGGTAGTGGAACACATGCATCACCTAGATAAGATTTTGGACAGTGCTGGGGAAGAGCTGGCTGTTTTGGTACATGTGGGCACTAACAACATAGGAAAATGTGGGAGGGAGGTTCTGGAAGCCAAATTTAGGCTTTTAGGTAGAATGCTGAATTCCAGAACCTCCAGGGTAGCATTCTCTGAAATGCTTCCTGTTCTACACACATGTCCCTAGAGGCAGGCAGAGCTCCGGAGTCTCAATGTGTGGATAAGATGATAGTGTAAGGAAGAGGGATTCAGTTTTGTAAAGAACTGAGGAATTTTGGGGGGAAGCAGGAGTATTTTCTGAAGGGATGGGCTCCACCTTAACCAGAGTGGAACCAGGCTGCTGGTGCTCACTTTAAAAAGGAGATAGAGCAGCTTTTAAACTAGAACAAAGGGGAAAGCTGACAGTCACTCAGCAGTGCATGGTTTGGAGGGAAGTATCTTCAAACAATGCTAATGAAGCAGGAGGCACCAGGCCCATCTTATACATGTCATGTCAGGAACCTCGGGGGGTGTCCCCTCCCCATGACGTCATCTGCCTGCATGTATTTGAGCCAGACAGTCTGAGCTACCTATGAGTTAGCAAGGACTTCCTTCCTGCTGAATTCCACTCCTTTGGAGACGCTTTACTTCTCTACGCTGAACTCGTTCCTGACCCAGAGACTCGAACGTTTTAGGTTCACGCTCCTCAGGGGCCTTGTCACGTTCTGGCTATCCGCTCCTCGGAGGGCCTTCCTGCCTGGAGCCTCTCTTCATCCACTCTCAGCTTTGTCTGGTTCGGCATTGTGATTTCGCTATCTTCAGCTGACGGAACCTCCGGTGTACCCCGTGCCTCGGGCCACTACCGTGTTCGCCTTAGAAACCTTCCTTGCACACTTCAGAGTGAGTATCATCCAGAGAAGGGCGACCAAAAAGGTGGAGGGTCTTCATCAAATGACTTATGAGGAGAGATTGAAGAATCTAAATATGTACACCCCGGAGGAAAGGAGGAGCAGAGGTGATATGATACAGACTTTCAGATACTTGAAAGGTTTTAATGATCCAAAGACAATGACAAACCTTTTCCGTCTGAAAAAAATCAGCAGAACTAGGTCACGATTTGAAGCTCCAGGGAGGAAGACTCAGAACCAATGTCAGGAAGTATTTCTTCATGAAGAGGGTGGTGGATGCCTGGAATGCCCTTCTGGAGGAAGTGGTGAAGACCAAAACTGTGAAGGATTTCAAGGGGGCATGGATAAACACTGTGGATCCACAAAGTCTAGAGGATGTGAATGAAGAGAAGAGGCATGGGGGTGGCTTGCGGGAATGACTGCTACTACCTGGAGATTAATATCCTTATTCAATAAACATGCACACGATTAATGCGACATCAACATTGCTCTATGCTTCAATGGCAAGAGGAAATGTGGAAAAAAGGATTTGCATCCACAAAAAAGCAGGGGAGTAGCTTGCTTGTTACGGCGGTTACTACCCAGAATCAATTAAGCCTGATATTTCACTTGGAATACATATGCAGCGCAGCTCACTGCTTCAACGGCAGCGGTATGAAGAAAAGAGGATTTATATTCAGACAACAACCAATAAGGACTGAATTGCACAGGCTGAGTAAACAAGCGTGGGAGTAGCTTGCTTATTTCGGTGATTACTACCCCTAAACAATTAGCAAGATACTTCTCTTAGATGCAGCACCAGCACTGCTATCTATATTGATGGCGGGGGTAGAAGTGAAATAGAACCAAAAAGTTACTTATAAGGGCCAAGAGTAACAGCTAAGTATGAAAAAAATAAGTGTGAAAGCTTGCTGGGCAGACTGGATGGGCTGTTTGGTCTTCTTCTGCCATCATTTCTATGTTTCTATGATCCAGGGTCTACAAACATACCAGATTATAACAAAATGTTTGTAAATAAATAAATAAATACACAATGGAGAAAAAAACATTCTGGATAAAATGGAGACTACTGGTTACTCTAGTTCCATCATAAATAATTTTTTTAATACAAATAAACACCCGTAATTTAGGTACTACCCCAATTTACATGTACAATGTTGAAAGCACAACTGGAGTTTGATATTAATGTCGGAATACACTGCCGTTCATCTTGAAAGCATTTTCAGTGGAAAGGACATCACCATAACAAATCACAAACCTTGCAAATATTAGGGCTAGCACATTAAGCATTGTATTCACAAAAATCTGTGAAGAATGTTAACCACTATATAATAATGCTTGATATTTTTCAGGAATTAAGGAGATAATTTTCAAAGGAATTCTCCTAGATTAACTGAATGTTTACCGTGGAGAAAACCTCTTTGGAAATTGCTCAAACCTCAGTGCAAGGAACATGGCAGCACTGAAGCATCCTGACATAGTATGTGCATGGAGTTATTTTTAACTTTCCATGCACGCTGGGGAGTTTGTAGCTGGTACTTATGTATCATTGCCCCACCATGGAAGTAATTTTGAAAGGGAAACTCAGTGAGGCGTGTCCCTTTGCAACCTGGCTTGCAGGCCTGCATTTACAAAAGAGCTGGGGGCCTTTAAGCACTGTGGGGAGTCTGAAAATTGGCACAACCATGTTGATTATTCTGCAATTAGTTCATTTGGTCATGGGGATACTGTGAATCTTGCTTGAAACTTTTCTTGTGCTACAAAGTTTTACACATTGACCCTTCTGTTGTATACAGCAAAAAATAAAACAAAAAGCAAAGTCCTTTCGTGATACGTTTGATTTGTCATTGATCAGAAACCCTTGACGTCAATATTTTTCATGTAAGCGAGGCCTTTTCTCTATGTTAAATTAATAAATGTGATATATTATGCATCTCAGGACAATACTGCAATAGCAAAGAAACTCTTGTAAAGAGACTTACATATTGTGATGTTTTGCCTTAAGGCAATAGCTAAGACAGAAACCAAGCTGAACTGTGTAATGTAAATCTCTTATAAATTATGACAGACTGAAGTCAGAATTCACAGAGATCTAAAAGCAAACATATTAGCACACTCTTCAAAACTAAAAGAAAAATTACACAGAATCAGGCCAGCCCAGAGGCTCAGTGATAGTGTGGTCCTTGCTATGTAGAAGGTCCCCAGTTTAATCCCTGAGTCGATCCTTCTGCAACCCCTGCTGGGGAAGCCGTGGCAGCAGTATTCACAGCCTTGGGGATGGGTAGGGAGTCATGGTCATTGTTAAATTTGACACTTGGTGGCCAGATTTGGAGCCCGAGATACAGGGTTAAGAAGGAGCCCTGGTACAGGATTGTTGCTGCCTAGAATAGTCGGAGAGTGAGTCTATTAAACAGGGGGAAGCATTGTTTTACTTGTATAGTACTACAGGTGTACTCAGCACTGTACAGAGACACAAAAGACAGTACCTGTTTTTTTGGAGTTTACCATCTAGACACACAGACAAAAAGCAAGCATGTTTTAAGTTAAAACATGACTGGGAAGAAGTTGCCCAGGTAGGTTATAGATTGCTAAGTTTAATGTTAATTATCCAGTACAGCAGAGTAAGATTTAAAGTAGTCTCCAAAAGTGGATTTATAGATGACTTATCAAATTAGTTAAAGCTACAGGAATCAGGCCCTGTCACACGAACAATCTCTATAAGGAAATGAGAATTTGGGGTGGATGGATAAGGGAAATGATAGAAGGACCCCCTACAAAGTGTCTTACTCCTACTTTAGCACCAAGGATCTGAGTGCTATATGTTAGTTCACTTCAAAGACACCAACACCTCGACTAAAATTAGACAGCAATAAAGGTGCACAATATACCCAAGCAATTATTACAGATTTGTCATTCTTGCTATCTGGGAGAGACAAGAGGAATCACTGTATCCTTGAGTACTGGGAGAGAGGTTATAAAGGCGAGAACTTTCAAAAATAAAAATCCCCAGGCAGTCGTGACTGAAGGCTCTTGGAATTGGCATCCCAGTACTGACTCTGACTGAGCTGGAAGAAAAAAGAGAAAGGAGCAACTTGCAGATCAATAATACAAAAACTAAAAAACATTAAACAGAATCTGATATTTAGCATATGCAACTGACTGACTTTTGTTAAAGACTGAACACTATTTTCCTCTACATTAGAGCTTTATCCTGTAAGTTACATTTACAAAGGTTTTTCAGTCAGGATCTACGTGGGTAAAATTAGAGGCTGAGTAAGGAGAATGACAGAATCCACCAAAGTCAAGTTTTAGCCTGGTGAAAATTCATGCATACTTTTATATTGTGTGAATTTTTTTAGCTGCTGTAAAAAGATGCATTCCCCAGGGTGCAAACTGAAAACTATTTGCATACATTTAAGTTTCAAAAATGTGCACGTGCAGTCAACTCACATACTTTAAACTTTCCTAGAACTGATATACATTTTGTTCATATAATCATTCATTCCTCAAAAAGAGATTATACAGGTAATTTGCATTTAATGATCAGGTCTGTTTATTCAGGCTGGAAAGTATGCATATACTTTGTTAGGTGGCTTATTGAAAATGTACCCCAAAATTTACTCAGATTAAGGGAAATTGTAGAAAAGCAACTCCATTTCTAACTGAGAACTACATGTAGCATGATCTGCTTTAAAACATCCCAAACACAGCAAATGTAAGGGCATGATAAGGGCATAGGTGAAAGGGACTACAGGTACCAGTCTGGTCTAACCGAGACAAAACTATGCGGCCATTGTCCACCCAAACTGCTGGATAACAGATATATGTATGTTAATCATTCTTAAGTGCATGCAATGCTTCATACAAGCATCAGGAGTGCAACAGTTTGCTCTACCATCAACTGAAATGGAGGTTCCAATATATTAGAGTAGCTGGTCCACCATATGTGCTGTGAACATCATCCAGGGGTGCTACAATGCCAGGCTTCAAGTCCAGTGGGGGAGGTGGGAATTATCTTCCTGGGCCCCTGGCATGGTCAATATTTATTAAGTCCAATGGTTCACACTTCAGCTGGATGATGCTTACCAGATGTAACAGAACCCAGAAAAGACACATGGACGTGAATATCAGCAACAAGATCAAATAGCGGTGTACCCAGTCCCCATCCATTCAACTGGGGGAAAACAAAAAATAAACAGTCCTTTGTGATGTTCAAAATAAACAGTTTAACTTAAAGATGAGTACCCAGGCCAAATTAGAAAAAATTAGGAACAGCATAAAAAATATTAAAGTTGAGAAAAACCATAGAGGTCAATATTCAAATTTAAACATTTAAATGGTTAACTGGATAACCTGGATTTAGATGGATAACATGAATTAGATGGATAACTTACCATTTAGATGAATACATTTTGAATTATCCATCTAAATGGCTTTGAATATTCACCTCAGTTTCCTTGTCCATTCTAGGTTTCCTTGCTGGTCACCTTTCTCCTGCACCACCTTCCGTGATAAAGATTTCCTCCCCTTCTAGGGTAAGATAACTGGAGTGTAGCTCCAACATACACTGGTCCAAAAATATCTCCAAGCTCAAAAATCTTAACCAAATTCAGCAATTTCAAAAGCCCTCAACTGTAATCCAACACTCAAAAAACCCTCCAGGTTTCCTGAGTTTTCTGATCACAAATTCTTCACTGAGGAGTCCACAGGCTACCCTCAATTCCATGGGTTTAAAATATCAAAATCTCCTATAAGTCCCTCTGTTTTCCAGGATTGCCTGTTTGGGGGAGCGGAGACTAATCTCCAAAGCCCTGAGCATTGTTTTAACAGTCTTTAAGATATACAGTACTAATCACACTGGAGAACGAATGTGGTTCAAGCATATGTTTACTGAATGAATTTAGAAATGAAGTGCTTAACAACATACAAGTCTTTGTTCTGTGAAATCCAGCACATAATTCAGTTACAATACATCTGTGACTCTTTCCTGATGTTTTAATTTACTCTTCTGTTTCCACTCCCCTTTCCAATTGCAGGGATACATTTGAAGCTCTCTACCAGAATTGGAAGAGTAGGATTCTTCACTGAATGTACATGGCACACACTACATTCCCACTTGTCATACCTTGATAGAAATGACTACTCCGTATCCAGTCTCCTCCATTATATCCTGACGATACGTAATGGTTAATACCAAATAGGTGCCAAAGTTTCTCATTTCCTGTTGATCTGTGATGGGTCATTGAATCTCTCTGAGTGAAAATCTCCTTAAAAAATAACCTCCTTTCTTCTGGACAATGACTAAATTCTCTAGGCCTTGGAAATGTACTTGTTGACTCAAACAAAACAATTCAGACTTCCAAAAGCAACAGGCAGGTGAAGGAAAGGTAGAAAATATTGCTTCCAAATCAAAGTCCAAAAAAAAAAAGGTAAAAATAGTTCCTCAAAAAACAAGATGAGCTACCCTTTCTTCTTTCCAATCCAGACCTTTCTCCTAAAGGTCCAACAGCATTCCCTTCTAAAACAAAAGGGGATAAAACAGGAGCATGAAAATTCCAATCTGCCTCCTCAAAGGTCAACTCAAAAATTCACACCCTCTTTATATGTTTCTCCTTTTTAAAGCAGTAAAGAGCAACCAACAAAGCAGTCCACATAGGGGAGCTGTACAACAACTAAAGATACTCTCTTCTACCAACTCAGTTGGTATATTCCTACTAGTAGAAACCCAGTAGGCTCTCTGTACTCTTCCCTCTTTAATGAAGTTGGGGACACAGTGAAGATAACCTGGATTAAATAACTAAATAATGAAATTAGTGGAACAGTTTTGCGCAAGAGAAAGGAATGTGTTTTTGTTTTTAACAGGCTTTGCATGAGAGACGCAATCAGTTTGGTGGAGCCAGCTTAAGGCCTAGCGTACCAAGATAACAGTACTTTTACTTCATTAGTTTAGATAAAGGTTGAGTAATTCTGCACTCCAAATATGGGAGTTATCCAAAAACAAAAGAGGGAGAAAAAAAGAAAAAAACGCTGTCAACCATACATGTATATATATTAGGGATGTGAATCGTGTGATCGATTGTCTTAATGATCGATTTTGGCTGAGGGGGGGGGGGAATCTGATCGTCTTAGTTTTTTAGGTTAAAAAATTGTTTTATCGGGGGAGGGCGGGAAAACCGGCACACCAAAACAACCCTAAAACCCACCCCGACCCTTTAAAATAAATCCTGAACCCCCCCAAAAAAGTTTTAAATTACCTGGAGTCCAGGGGGGGGGGGGTCCCGGCGCGATCTCCCGCTCTCTGGCCACGGCTACGTTAAGAGAAATGGCGCCGGTGGCCCATTGCCCTTATCATATGACAGGGCAAAGGTAGCGCCGGCGCCATTTTGTTTCCTGTGATCCGACATCACGAGTGCAGGAGATCGCTCCTGGACCCCCGCTGGACCCCCAGAGACTTTTGGCCAGCTTGGGGGGGCCTCCTGACCCCCACAAGACTTGCCAAAAGTCCAGCAGGGGTCCGGGAGCGACCTTCTGCACTCGGGCCGTATTGCCAATATTCAAAATGGCGCCGGCGCTACCTTTGCCCTCACTATGTCGACATAGTGAGGGCAAAGGTAGCGCCGGCGCCATTTTGCCCTCACTATGTCGACATAGTGAGGGCAAAGGTAGCGCCGGCACCATTTTGAATATTGGTAATACGGCCCGAGTGCAGAAGGTCACTCCCGGACCCCCGCTGGACTTTTGGCAAGTCTTGTGGGGGTCAGGAGGCCCCCCCAAGCTGGCCAAAAGTCCCTGGGGGTCCAGCGGGGGTCCGGGAGCGATCTCCTGCACTCGTGACGTCGGATCACAGGAACCAAAATGGCGCCGGCGCTACCTTTGCCCTGTCATATGGTAAGGGCAAAGGGCCACCGGCACCATTTCTCTTAACGCAGCCATGGCCCGAGAGTGGGAGATCGCGCCGGGACCCCCCCACTGGACCCCAGGTAATTTAAAACATTTTGGGGGGGGGGGTTCGGGAGGGTGGGGGATTTCTTTTAAAGGGTCGGGGTGGGTTTTAGGGTTGTTTTGGTGTGCTGATTTTCCCGCCCTCCCCCTCCCCCGATTTACGATTTTTGACGATAAATCGGGGGAATTGTTATTTATCGCGGCTCTAATGATTTTTGACGATTTAAAATATATCTGACGATTGTTTTAAAACGTCAAAAAACGATTCACATCCCTAATATATATAATGTATCTTGTTTCTTGTATAAGAAGAAGGAGAAAAGAGAAAGCAGGACAGGTTAGGTACTTTGCTATTAGATGCACTATGCTTCTAAGACAAATTAATTATATATTCATTTCTTGCATTTTACTAATAAAGATTATTCATTAAGATAAGAAGTTGTGAGGTATTACAGATGGGCAGGCCTTCTGCCCCATCCTTTGAAATCCCGGAGTATGGCAGCGCTCCGGTAATGAACAACAGTCACAAATGTACTTACAATATCAAACTGTAACTCAATACATCAAAGGCAAAGACATACAAAACATTTCAGGAGAACAATCAAAACCATTACTGCTATGGCCATGCACTTAAAATGCATTCTAAATCCCGGGCTTCTCACCATCCTAAACAAGAAAAATAAAGTTAGATATAAATGATATATTATCACACTGTGAAAATATTCAAATAACAGAAACCCTTAAGTCTGTTTCAATGAGATCCTCTTGAAACATATTCTAAGAGACCTCCTTTTCCTCTCTTGCAAAGGTCTTATGTTCAGTGGTTATACATAACATCTCTGGTTATGTATGCCTCACTCCCTCCTTTTCTGTGTTGAACACACCTCAAGTAGGACACTAACCAAATGCAATATGGAATAACCAAGCAATTCTGTGCTTCCTGCCACCAAGCTCTATAAGTGGAATGCACCGTAAGCTACTCACCAATTTATATAACCAGCTTATGACATACTCTCTCACTACAAAGCTATGTAACGCTCTCTCATGGCTCAATGATATGGCCCTCTCCAACCATTCCTTGAAAACATGGAAAAAGCAGTGACTTCACTTTTTACATATAAAATATATCTTGACCCTGGTTCCACCCCCCAAAACAATAAGAGAACTTATTACAGTCACATTGCTTCCAAAACACCACATCCTAGAATAGAAAAGAAGTGATATTAAATATATGATCTTGAAATATCATCTCTTTTGCTTCATTACGTCTTATTGCTTATTCCTCCAAACACAATATACTAATACCAATGAAATTAACCCAAATATTTCACCCAATATAGGTGAAAAGCATACATATGAAATGGATGGAACTGCTCCCTATTATGACCAGTAACATGAAACAATGCATAACTATCTGCTTCCATTTTAACTGTATACTAAAAGGAAACAAACCAAAATTAATACTTTAACATCACATAAATTTAATTTCCTCATCTATGTTGGGTTCTGTCAAAATAGATAGAATCAAGTTTTTAAATGTTACTCCAGTGTAGGGATGTGCATCGGGTGCCCGATCATTTGCACTTTTGGGTTCGTGTGGCTGCGGGAAAATCTCATTTTCCCGCGGATTGGCATTTTATAAGAGAAAGTAGACTTCTCTGGTGTAGGGATGTGAACAGAAGTTAGCACGCACTAACAAAAATAACAAAAAGTAACAAAAAAATAACAAAAATAAATGGTTTTTTGTTAGTGCGTGCTAACCCGAAAAACTATTTTAACGAAAATTTTGGGGGAAAACCGTTTCTTGTTTTACCTGATATATAACGAATTAAGAAATATCGTATGATATTTCTATTTGTTATAAAAATGATTCACATCCCTACTCTAGAGAAGTCTACTTTCTCTTAAATTCAATCATCACCGAGACTCTTGATATCCATGCATCCTCTTTTCTCAACTTACTACATGTTCTTCTTTTATCTTTAGGTATCCATGGAAGAGAGGAGGTACAGGGGAGATATAATACAGACCTTTAGATAGCTGAAAGGTTTTAATAATGCACAAATGTCAAACCTTTTCTGTTGGAGAAAAATCAGTAGAACTAGCTGTCACAAAATGAAAATCCAGGGAGGATGACTCAGAACCAACGTCAGGAAATATTTCTTCATGGAGAGGATGGTAGATGTCTGGAATGCCCTTCCAGAGGAGGTAGTGAAGATGGAATCAATGAAATAATTCAAAGGGGTATGGGAAAAACACTATGGGCTATATTCTAAAAGCCCTACGTCTGTAAATCCCATGGATTTACACGTGTAGGTGGCCTTATGCATGCTGGGCCTATTTTAAAAAGGCCCAGTCATGCGCGGCCATTTGATGCTGTGCTGGGGGATCGCATGCTGGCAGGCTGCTGGTGCACGCAACCTACGCCTGCTTTGGTCAGGCACAAAAGGTAAAATAACTTTTTTGGGGGGTTAGGATAGGGCTAGGGAGCAGGAAGATTAGGGGAAGGGGTAGAAAGGTTAGATTAGGGGGTAGGAAAATTCCCTCCCAAGCTGATCCTAATTTGGAGCAGCCTGGGCGAGAACGGGAGAAAGCTGCGAGAATCGGTGCATGCAGGTTACACAAATGTGCACCCCCTTGCGCGTGCTGTCCCATGATTTTATAACATGCGCGCATCTGCGCGTGCATGTTATAAAGCTTGGCATCCATGTGTGCATGCTGAGCAGCATGCGCACATGGACACGCTCGCACAACCTTTTAAAATCTACTCCATGGTTCCCTAAAAGCCAGAGGATGGAAAAGAAGAAGATAATGCATGGGGGTAACTTACTGATGCAGTAGAACATAAGAACATAAGAACATGCCATACTGGGTCAGACCAAGGGTCCATCAAGCCCAGCATCCTGTTTCTAACAGTGGCCAATCCAGGCCGTAAGAACCTGGCAAGTACCCCAAAACTAAGTCTATTCCATGTTACCATTGCTAGTAATAGTGGTGGTTATTATCTAAGTCAACTTAATTAATAGCAGGTAATGGACTTCTCCTTCAAGAACTTATCCAATCCTTTTTTAAACATATCTATACTAACTGCACTAACCACATCTTCTGGCAACAAATTCCAGAGTTTAATTGTGCGTTGAGTGAAAAAGAACTTTCTCCGATTAGTTTTAAATGTGCCACATGCTAACTTCATGGAGTGCCCCCTAGTCTTTCTATTATCCGAAAGAGTAAAAAACAGATTCACATCTACCCGTTCTAGACCTCTCATGATTTTAAACACCTCTATCATATCCCCCCTCAGCCGTCTCTTCTCCAAGCTGAAAAGTCCTAAACTCTTTACTCTTTCCTCATAGGGAAGCTGTCCCATTCCCTTTATCATTTTGGTTGCCCTTCTCTGTAGTTAGTACTCTTAACCATTAAGCCTTGATACTTTTGATATAACTCCAAAATTACTTGCTGCTTCAACAGCAGGGGAAAAGGGGAATTGGATTCAGACAGCAACTAATGAGGGTCCCGACTTTTATGGTCTGGGAAACTGATAAACATAGGGGTAACCTGTAAAGAGCAGTAGTTACTACTCTTAACAGAAGGCAAGGCATGGGATTACTACCCTTAACCAATAAGCCTTGATGCTTTTGATGCAACTGCAACATCGCTCTCTGCTTCGACAGACGGGGGTGAGGGTGGAAGGAATGAAGAATTTGGATTCAGAGACAACCAGCACAAGTCATGACTTTTTTACAGTCTGGAGTACTGATGCACAGACATTAGGGAAAAAGCACAGAACCACTTCTATAGCCAAGTCCATAAGCAAAGCATGTCAAGGAGCACTGACTGATACTTGGGGGTAAGATGCACAATGTGCCATATATGACCCTGGGAAGCTTGCTAGGCAGACTGGATGGACCATTTGGTCCTTTTCTGCCATCATTTATATGTTTCTATGATTCTCTTTACATTAGTAAGCTTGTTCTCCATCACAATTTTGCAAGGAAGTGGACATCAAATAAACTTACAGTTAAATTTACAGGGAATGAATATTAACCAACCATAATTCATCCCAATTTTCTCTAATGAGACTCTTGGAAGAAAATACTTTTCAGATGATAACCCACTCTATACCCCCATCTGAAAATACTCCAGTAAGCCATACTTCTTGGACTGTTACTTTCCTAAGCCATCTACAGTAGTATTCTGTAGTCTTCTTCTTCAGACACATCCTTGTCTCCTGCCACCTATACAAATTTAGAGTCAACAGCTATAAAGGAAACATAGGTTTATCAGGAACCAGTTTGCAGCATGGTTCAGAATACTTGAAAGGCAAAAGCTATTTAGATAAATACCTTTGAATATCGATGCCCTAAAAGTAAGGGTCATGAATTTAGGACAGCTATTCATTTTCCTAGATTTGGATATCTAAGTGGCCTATTTACAAAGCTGCAATAGGAATTTACTACATGGTAAATGGCCTAATGCAGTGATAATGCATCGTATTTGAAATGCTAAGAGTTATTCTGCTCCGGGCACTGCAAGTAAGCAACTGAACTGATTAGTATGCAAACTCATTCTCATCAGCTCATGCCACAAAAATTGCCAAACTTATTTGATTCAAAATTAGTTACAACTCAAGAGTTGTAAGTAACTTTCCCTGGGAGCATCAGAATGCTAATGCCTCTGTCCCCACCCCTTGAGGTGGGGACAGAGGCAGAAATATAAAAAAATAAATAAAGTAAGTCATGTTTTGCATAGGCCATCCTATCCCTAACAAACCACCCTTGTCTCCAATTTAAACTCCCCAGGGCCTCCGATCCCTTCTCTACTGAACTTCAGTCCCCTCCCCCTCCCCCAGCCCATCCTTTGATGCCTTCTTCCACCTTAGTCCTTCAGTATTGATCAGTGCATTGCTGAAGATCTATAGTCTGTCTCACCAATTGCAATCTTCACAATCTAGGCTCCTTGTCATTCCATCTATGAAAGTAGCTCCGTTATCTGAGACAAGGGAACATGTATTCTCTGTTGCTGGTCCAACCATTTGGAATGCCCTTCCTGATCAAATGAGACATATGACTTGTACTAAGAGTTTCAGAAAATCCTTAAAAACACAGTTCTTTCAGTTGGCTTTTGTTGTGGCGTACCAATAATAGTAACTACACCTGAAGCAAGGGAATGTTGAGGTTATAATTTCCAGGCATACGTGATTACAGTTCTGTATGCTAGTAATGTTAGTTATAAAATTGAGGGTCGGCGCATGCAAGGGAGTGCACAATTGTGCACCTTGCGCGCGCCGAGCCCGCGCCAAACTGCACTGCCTTCACCTGTTCCCTCCCAGGCCGCTCTGAAATCGGAGCAGCCTCTGAGGGAACTTCCTACCCCCCCCCACCCCACCGTCCCTTCCCCTACCTCCCCTGCCCTTTCCCCCCTACCTTTTTCTTTGTTTTTCTTTTATTTCCAAACTTACTTCAGCCCTGGGGCTGAAGTAAGTTGTGCACGCCGGCCGACTGCTGGCATGCGATCCCTGGCACAGTGGCCATGTGGAGGCCTCAGGTCATGCCCCGTCCCCAGACCACCCCACTCCACCCCCTCCCCGCCCCTTTTTGCAAGCCCGTCCTGGGGCTATACGCGCGTCGACTGGCACGCGTATGATCGGTTACGTGCGTAAATCCAGAGGATTTACGTGCGGAACCCTTTGAAAATCCGGCCTATGCCTTTTATGATTTTTCTACATCAGATGTATACATTTAGGGTGAAATATAAAATAACAATTACTTTGTATGTGTACACTTCCAAAACACTCCCTTTTTTTTTTTTATCATCCATACCCTTTTTGCACATCTGAAATTAGCAAAAAGCATATTTCATTAAAAAAAAAAAAAGTCTCAAATCAGCATTCAAAAAACACTTCTAGGTCAAATGCATGAATTTGTTTCTTGAACATAGAGCCCCTGTTGGGACAACCACACTGGGGCGGATTTTCAAAGGGTTACACGTGTAAGTTACGCGCATAACCCCGAGAATCCGCTCCTGTGCGTGCCGAGCCTATTTTACATAGGCCCAGCGATGCGCGCAAGCCCCAGGATGCGCATATGTCCCGGGGCTTGAAAAAGGGGGCGGGGAGTGGGCAGGGTGGGGTGGTCTGGGGGCGGGCCAGGGCTGGAGCCTCCAGACACAGCCTGTGCCTGGGATCGCGGGCCGTCCGTCGACCAGCGCACGTAACCTACACCTGTCTGGAGGCAGGCGCAACTTAGAAGTTAAAGGTAAGGGGGGGTTTTAGGTAGAGCTGGGGGCGGGTTAGGTAGGGGAAGGTGGGGGGGCGGAAGGGAATGGAGGAAGGCTGCACGGCTCGGCGCGCACAAGTTGCACAATTGTGCACCCCCTTGCGCGCGCCAACCGTGGATTTTATAACATGCGCACGGCTGTGCGTGCATGTTATAAAATTGGGCGTAGATTTGTGCGCGTTGCGTTGCACGCACAAATCTACACCCGCGCACAATTCTTAAAATCCGGCCCATTGTGAATAGGTTTGAGAGTTATATTGGTGTAACATAGGGTCTTGTTAGGACAACCTTGTTGAATACATTTCAAGAAAAGACTCAAAGAGTGGACTATGAGTTCCACAACTGAAGGCTGTGCTACAGGCTGGTAACCTGTTCTTATAAAAATTACTCATAAACTTTAAAATAAAAATAAAACAGAAGGACCTAATGGTTTGATGGGCAAACGATGATTTGTAATGAAGCCAGAATAGAAACTGTTGCCTATCCCACGATAGATGATAATGGTGAGGATGATGATGATGATCACAATGAATACAGAGTTCAAAATAACTATATGTGAATATCCTGAAGCTCAAATTAATGAAAGAAAAGCTTGTGTATTTTAGGAATGTGCATTTGTTTGCTATGATCTGAGCTTGGGTGGAGAATTACATATAAGATTAGTGACAGGAAGTTAGGATAAGCTCCTGAAGAATGCCATATTTGTCTCTAAGAAGCCTCTCATATGAACATTTTTATTTTTGGCCTACCATATAAGCCTCTTAGAATACATGGAATAATGGACATTTAAACTCAGTTTAAGTTTCTGCATGGGCATACTATGGATACAATTGACATTTAAAAATGATGGACTTTTAAATGCATACACTAACCAGATAAATTGGGCCTAGAGACTTTTCCAGCATTTGGGCTTTTTGCAGAAAGAAATATTTCACAACATTTTTTTTTTTTTAATTTTTTATTTATGCCATATTTCAATAACAATAAGAAAACACATTAAAGATACATTAAGAAATCATATACAGATAACAATTTCCATAACATTAAGAAATAAGTACTTAGTATCAACATAATTTTAAGCTGTAATCCACTAGGAGATTTAATTTGAGGAAAACTGAGCGGAATTAAGGAAACTTAACAATTGAAAAAATAAGGTAGCATCTAAACTTTCCTTTTATGCCTCTAAACCCATAGCCAAAGTATCCTGGGCTCGTGAATCCAAATATACTCTTAATTGGGTAATATCATAAAAAATAAATTTCTGATTTTGACACATAACTTCGCATTTACACGGGAACCTAACGAGCATTTTCCCTCCCATACGTTCCACCTCATTTTTCATTTCAAGGAATTTCTTCCTTCTTATCTGCGTTTGACGTGATAAGTCTGGGTAAATCCAAATGGGAGCCCCGTGAAATTTCTCTAACCTATTTCTCATAAATATGCGTAGTACTGCATCTCTATCAGCCGGAAATACAAAGGATATATGCAAAGTAGCTCTAGTTGTAATTTCTGTTTCTAGGGATGACTCAATCAATTCTGATATATTCAATTGTGGTTCTATGATCTTATTCTCAGGGTTTACACCCTTCTGCTTTCTTTCCACATAGTATATTTTTGTGATGGGAGGAATAGCATTTTCTGATATTTTTAATACATTACTAAGGTATTCTTTAAACATGTCTCTCGGTGTAATCATGTCATGTTTTGGGAAGTTGAGAACTCTCAAATTCAAATAACGTAATGAATTTTCAATTGTCTCTAATCTTTTATCATATACAATTTCTATTTTTGATATTTTTTGAGAACAACCCTGTAATTCATTTATCTTCCTCTCCATATCTTGTTGTTTTTCATCAATTCTTGTTGTCACAGTCTCAATTTTCATAAAACATTGATTTGTTAACTCAGTTGATTTAGTCAAATTTACTATAGCTGCTTCCAGCGATTTTAAGGCTGACCAAATAGAGCTCATTGTTATTTCCTCTGTGTCTCCTATTAATACTTGATCACCCTCAGAGATTATGGATCCAGTTTGACCCTTTTTGGCCATGTTTCCTTCTCCTTCTATTTCAAGAAAAGAGTCAGGTAAATCATTACTCAAAGAAAAAAACTGTGGAGGAGGAGGAGTCTTAGGGGCACCTGGTGTTAGAGATGTTTCAGCCAGGGGGCTTACCACCCGCTCCTTGGCAGTTACCCCAGCGGCCATATCCACCGGCTCTTTTACAGATGCTGGTGAGTAGAAAGATGATATCTGTGTTTGGGTGGGCATAGGATTGGGAGATGAGGTTATTACCTCCCTAATCCTAGCCTTCCTCTTAGTGTGAGGCATACACTTCACAGATAATATATCACAGTTTCTCAAACTTTCCACACCTCACTTCCTTATTTGTTTTACTATTCTCCTAATGGAGATTGGAGGTTTAGAGCAAGGGAGATAAGAAATGGAAAAAAAATTCTAACTCACAGTTCGAATTCAAATTAGGGCTTTTTGGAATCCATTCAAAGTAGTTTGTTCTTCTGGGCACTGCTCCGAGATGGTCCCGCTCCCTTGAGCGATGCGCCGGGACGGCGACGATGCGCCGAAGGGGGCTGGCTTTTATGCCGAAGCCAGTCGCCCCTTGATGACATCGGCGTTCAGCGATCCCGGAAGCAACAAGCCAACTTGAGCGCACAGCAGGCAACAATCAACCTCCCCAGAGAGGTAGCTCTCCCCACCCCCCCCCCCCCCGAAGAAAAAGCCCCACGGAACAACTCCCCCACTCCTCCCCGAAGAGCACGCCGAAGGGGGCCGGCCTCCATGCCGAAGCCAGTCGCCCCCCGACGACGCCGGCGCCCAGCGACCCCGGAAGCAACAAGCCAACCCGAGCGCACAGCAGGTAACAATTAATTTCTTCAGAGAGGTAGCTCTCCTCACCTTCTCCTTTGAAGAAAAAGCCTCACGGAACAACTCCCTCACTCCTCCTCTTTCACAACATTTAAAAGTAACAGCTGTAACTTACAGTCAGTTGCAGAACAAGTAGACCCTGCATAAGCAAGGCAAACAGAAGCTTTTTGGAACTTGGCAAGTTTCGATGAGAATGACGACATGATTGGAGGTGAGTGCGAAAAGCTCAGCTTTGCCAGATATTGATCAACTGATGAGTGTTGCAGAATAAGAAGTAACATATAAGCATCATATACATTTTGAGAGAAGAATAACCAATGAGGAAAGGCCTCATATTCAGAAGTTTCTTCCATCCCTGATCATATGGGAGAAGAGGTAAACAGCATGTGATGTTGTGATGAGCCATTTTGATCTCTTTTCACCCAAATAACCTAGATGCCCTGACATTTTAGACTCCAGCCAGTGAAACAAGACACACATACGCCTTGCTGTTTATTGCATGAAAGACATGCAATCACATCCAACCAATGAGATGAAAGACATGCAATCTTGCTCCTTGATTCCTTAAGACAGCACTATAAAAGAGTGAGACCGGAGACCTGCTTTTTGGGGGCAAACGCTCAGCGCCAACATATCTAGGCAAGCAGTCAGCCCTAGTATATCTGGGCAAACGCCCAGCCCAACATATCCGGGCAATACAGACAACTTGGGCATATGACCAGATAGCCAGATCCAGCCCATAGCAGATGTAAGCAGCCCAGCTGCAGACGTGACCAGAGGGAGACTTACCAAAACATGCTGAGGTGGGCCTAAGACCAGAAGGAGATATGCAGAGGCAATATATCTGGCTATGTTACAAAACACTTCACTTCAGGGAGCTGTAAGAAAAGGAGGGACACTGGGTAGTTAGAAGCACTATTTGCATATCATATAGTATGGGGAATTGAAAATTGAACATTGAAATATAAATTTACCTATACATATTTACCATCAATAAATTACATTATATACATTATCTCAGAATCTGTGCCAGAGTGAGTGTCAGAATGGATATATGTAGCATAGCTGCTGACATATGTCGCCCGTCATTCCATTTTCCAACTGGGCTTAAATCACATGGATACATGATCTATACGTTAAGTACCCAAATATTCCATCATTAAAATTCCTTAACATGTTTAATTTACTTCATTTTTTAGTGCACAATATTATGGTTGTAAGCACTATTTTGAATTAGTGCACACTATCTTAGTTGTAAGCACTTTTTTTTATTTAGTTCAAACTATTTTGATTGCATGCCCTATTTTGATTTAGTGCACACTATTTTGAATTAATATGTACTAAATAAAAACAAAAATTTAACAAAAACAAAAGAAAACACACACAAAACAAATTTTAAAAGTAAAAGGAACCAAAAAAGAAAAACATTTTCTGGCTGTACATCCCTATTGTACATGCTGGTGTGGATTATGTGCTCTGTCTCTGTATCTCAGCACCATATCTAATCTGTGACAGATTCACTAGGTTTTAGATTGTCTCCATGGAGCTGTTGGAGCTTGCAACAACAACATTGACATAGTAAAGAAATTAGTATAGTTCATTTATTTAACATAGCAGCAGTGGGATTTGCTAACAAGCAGTGAAGGCACGGGCGTGAACAACCAGTAATTGCATGATAAAATGATTACGTACATCACTTCAGACACATGGGTAGCATACACATTCATAAAATAATGAATTCTGTATGTTTAGAATTTATTCAGAAATGTTGGGCATAGCTGCCATTTTTTTTTTTTTTGTATGTTTTCAATATTATCACTTGATCATTTCCTGGCTTATTTTACTTTAAAGAGGAGAAAGACGAGGGTTCGGACAGATGTAAATAATTGATTGTGACACAGCTGCAAATCAGATTCAAATCAATTGCTTGTATACTAGCTGCCTAATAACACGCTCTGTTATTAAATATGCATGAAGCAATCTTGGGGAATGAGAGGTCAGTCTCTTTTTTCATTAATGGATAAAAAGCACCTAGTGTTTTCCACTGATTCCTCATCCTTAATTCCATATTATTAAAGAACACTGGGAAACAAGTCTTTAATCATCAAATGTCACTAGAGTTTGGGATAGCACCTACCCAGTGATAAATGATTATTCATTAATATAAGTCATTAGATGCCATGATTCTAGCACACAGAACTGTACATAACAATGAATATTTTCCCTAACAAAAGGGAGTATTATTTTTTAACTGGTCAATGCTTCTGTTTTGTGATATTTACATTATTATCATATTTTATTAATTCTGTATTCAGATGTATCTCATGCCTTTTCACTGGTGGCTCAAGGCACTGTTCCTTTTGGGGCTGTTTGCTGATAATGATAGTGATGATAGTTTTCTGTAATGTTAAGATATTATGTAAAAGTAGAAATCAGTCAGTACAGGTATCCATTGAATGATTGTCACTCAGTTTTGATAAGGAAGTTTTTCCACATTCAGTCTAAAAGCTAAGGGGTGAAATTTCAAAACATTGCACACACAAAAATTAGCATATACATGCATAAGTAGCCCCTACTTGCATATTGAGAAATTACTACTTACCTGATAATTTCCTTTTCCTTAATTCAGACAGATGGATTCAGGACTATTGGGTTATGCACCTCTACCAGCAGATGGAGGCGGAGCAAAGCTGATGTCACAGTATATATACCCCTGCAGTGACATCAGCCTGCCAGTATTCTCTTCAAAAGCCAACTGTGGATAGACTAGAAAAAACTTGATTAATAACAGATAACCATTAGAGTACTCAACCCACGGGAAACACTGAACTCAGGCAAGGAATGTATGAACACTAATCTAGGGACTGGATAACACTTACCAGTAACCCCTGAACACGTAGCCATGCAGGAAGACCATAACAAAATCATTCAGCAGCCAAGACCAGATCACAGGCTTATTTCAGCCACTTTCAAATTTGAACATAATTCTACCATTATCTACTAATGATATTTCCTTTTCATTTAGAAAATCAGTTGAGATTGACGACCTTATCAACCGATTACCCTCAATCATTGATAACCTTTCTTTTGAAAATTCTGAAACTGCTATTTCTTCTTGGAATTATGCTATGAATTCTCTAGCAGAGGTTATAAGCCCTGTTATTTCTAAAACTATTTCCAATTACAAAAAACAAGACGCCTCCTGGTACACTAAAGATTTGAAAGCTATTAAGATCGTTTTAAGAAAAAAAAAAAAAAGAACTTGGCGCAAATACCCCAATGATAATTCTTTTGCTGCATATAGAATTCTATTAACTAAATATAGAAGTGCGATAAACAAAGCTAAGCGTACATACTATGGTAATAAAATTCATGATTTAAAATTTAATCTTCAGCTCAAAATCTCAAACCTACTGAAATCTCAGACTCTCACTGTATATCAAAAAATCTCCATCCTTCTAGCTTCTTCTTCTTGGTCTGGTTTTGAGACAACTGGCACCTTAGAAATAAAATCCATATTATCTAAATTAAAACCAACAAATCATCCATTTGACTCCATTTCTGTAAAATATTTTAAACTGGTTCCCAACCTCATTGTTCCATCCATTACAAAGATAGTTAATCTATCACTAACAGAAGGGATAGTCCCTAGCGCTTTAAAATGTGCCATTGTCAAACCCATCCTCAAAAACAATAAATCCAAACTTACAGATCTTAAGAATTTTAGACTGATTTCTAATCTTCCCTTCTTGGCAAAAATAACTGAAAAAATAGTCCAGAACCAATTGTCAGACTATCTAGATACAAACAACATTCTTTTCCCGTCACAATTTGGCATTCCTAAGTTTTTCAGTACTTTATCTCTTTTGTTAGCTTTATCAGATACAGACCTTAGAGGTTTTGATTCTGGCCAATCCTATATACTGATCCTTTTGGATCTATCAGGAGCATTTGATACTGTTGACTACAAAATACTGATACAAAGATTAATTGATATTTGGCTGACAGGGTCCATACTGTCCTGGTTTAAATCATTTCTAAATGATCGCCACTTTCAAGTTAGGTTAAACAATTGTTTCTTCAAAAAATTTGAATTAACTCTGGTCACTGTCAGCTACTCTTTTTAACATTTAACTTTTACCCGTATGTTATCTGGTCTCAATATTACTCATTTCATTTACGCTGATGACATTCAGCTATTGATTCCAATAAATAAATCCATAGATGTTTTGAATTTAGTTGAAGTTTTAATGTCACCAATTAGGCAACTTATCTTAAAAATGAAATTAATCTTAAACACCCATAAAACTGAAATGATTCTACTATGTAGAAAATCATCTCCTGATATATCTTTGATTTTAAAACCGATTTTATGCAAATTAAATCCGCTCCTCAAGTTAGTGACGCTGAGGTAGATCTTTAAAAAGTACACGCAACCGGCGTGAACAAACGTACGCTGGATTTTATAAGATACGCGCGTAGCCGTGTGTATCTTATAAAATCCGGGGACAGCGCGCGCAAGGCTGCGCAAAATCGGCAGCCTGCATGCGCCGAGCCGCGCAGCCTGCCTCCGTTCCCTCCGAGGCCGCTCCAAAATCGGAGCGGCCTCGGAGGGAACTTTCCTTCTGCGTCCCCCCCACCTTCTCCTCCCTTCGCCTACCTAACCCACACCCCGGCCCTACCTAAATCCCCCCCCCCACCTTTGTTGGGCAAGTTACGCCTGCTTGAAGCAGGCGTAACTTGCACGCGCCGCCTCGCATCCCCCGGCACAGGCTGCAGTGCCAGGGGAATCGAGACCGCCCTTCAGGCTCGCCCCCGAACCGTCACCCGCCCCGGGCCACCCCCTGACCCCCGGACACGCCCCCAGATACGCCCCCTCCTGCCCCTTTTACAAAGCCCCGGGGCTTTGCGCGTGCCGGCGGCCTATGTAAAATAGGCGCACCGGCGCACGCAGGGCTTTTAAAATCTAGCCCTTAGGTTTTATCATTGATCAAGAATTCCTTTTTAAATTAGATATGAATAGGAAGATTAACGAGGGTTATTCTAAATTACAAGTTCCCATGCTCTAGGAGAGACCCCAGTGCCGGGCCACTTCAATCCACCAGGCCTTCCATCCCCGGTTCATAGTTCGGGTGAAAGCGGCCCAGAGGTTGGGCCCGTGATCCTGCAGCCTCCTTCCCCACATAGGGAGCCTGTGCCTTGCGGGCTCCTGTTGGATTTATCCCTTAATGCATCAGGCAGGGATTTCCTGGCCCTCCCCCCCCCCCCCCCCACTCGTGCTGCCTCCACCACCGCATCCATCGGGTGGTTCGCTGCCGGTGGTGCCAGAGACACCAGCCCCAAGCGAGGTCGGGCCAGAAGCAAGCCCCCTGCCTCCGTCCAGGGTGACAGTGAGGGCTTTCGCTCCTCAACCTGGAAGAGGTCATGCAGTCAGGTGAGAAGCCAGCTTCAGTGGAGATATAAGGAGATCTGGAAGCACTGGAGGACTTGGGCCTCGTTGTCAGGAAAGGCCGGGGAAGGAGCCGAGGCAGCGCCGGAGACATCAGGAGAGAATTTGGCAGCAGCAGTGAGTGGGATAAGTTGCATGTGAGTTTTCACAAGGCAGAGGAGGGTGGGTGGCACAATGGGAGTAGCATGGCAGCAGTGCCGCAGAGCCACAGCGGTTCGGTGGAGTTCGGGGGTTGGCCTACCTGGTCCCTTGAGGGCACAAGGCGTACTGAGATAGTAGGCGCACCACGGGGGGAGGGGAGAGTGGGTGGCAGTGAGAGTGGCCTTCAGTCAGACCTCAGGCAGGCCATCAGTAGTGGAGGTGAGGGGTTAGGCAACTTTGGGAGGTCTGGGCATAGGATTGGTTCTGCGGCCTGTCCCTTTGTCTCTGCAGGTGCTGCAGGATTGGAGTATCCAGCTACGACCCGGCAGGAAGCATGGCTGGAGATGATGCCCATTCAGACCCCTATTGGAGGGGGGCAGTGAGTATTTCCTAGGGACAGAGAAGAGAGCACAGTTGTGGAAGGAGGTCTAGCCAGAGAAGTGGGTAAGTTGGCTACCGATCAGCCGCAGAAGGTGGGAAAAGGGGGCAGAAGGAGGAAGCGGGGAAGCTATGTGAATTTATTTATTTATTTATTTATTTATTTATTTATTTATTGTTTTTGTTATACCGAGTTTCATGATAGGCATCACATCAACCCGGTTTACAAATAACAAGGAGTGTAAAGCATAAAGCATAAAGGAGTGTAAAGCATAATTTGAGTTCTGATTCTAGTTCTTCATCAACTTCCTCCTCATCTACAAGTGTGGCTATTTGGGGGGCAAGGGATGGTGGAGTGGGGCCCAGCCAGGACATGGGTCATCCGGTGTTGTCGTCTTTGACGGAATTGTGGGAAGGGGTTCCTAAGAAGTTGAGACGGAGGATTAGAAAAAGGAAATACGTGAATATATTCAAACTGCTTGAGGGCAGAAGAGTGGGCAAAAATGGTGGAAAAAAGGGAAGAAGAAGAAGAGAGGGAGTGGGGAGGGTCCCAAAGTGTCCAAGAGTATATTAAATTGGGTCAGGGTTTTTTTTTAGGCTAGCCAGTATGGTAGTGCATTATCATCCCACGCAATATGGGATGTTATTAGCTTATGGGGATAGTATCCTTGGTGCTTTCAAGGATTACAAGGTTTGGGCTTGGCTCAACTACAATGAAAAGTTTCGGGATAAGATGGCGGGGAATCGATATATGTCTTGGGGCACTCAGGATATCAACCTGTGGTTGACCCAAATGACTAATAAAAGCGTGGGGAACTCCAAGAGAGTCAGGGGGAGGGGCGGGGGCTGTATTTAGTGTAGGCAGCTCAGGTAGTGGGAATGGTAATGTAAGCTCCTTTCGTGGACCAGGGAGCAATAGTAAAGGGAGTGCAATGGTCAAAGGGGTTATTGAGGGTGCAGACATGTGTTGGATATTCAATAAAGCCACATTTTTATTCCCGGATTGCAAGTTCCGACACGCTTGCTCCAATTGTAACGGTACACATCCTGTGTCCAAGTGCACTCAGCAACCCACTAGCGCCCCCGTTAAAGGGGACAAGCAGTGAGGTAATTTTAAGAAAAGCAGATTCCCCGGTAGTGCTAGCACAGTTGGAGAGGTGGTTGCGGCACTATACGGATAGTGGGGCAGCACAGTTTCTTTATTACGGTTTTAGGGATGGTTTTAAGATCTCATATACAGGACCAGGTTTTGGGAGGAGGGTGCATAATGCTAGGTCTGCTACCCAGATGGCTGAGGTGGCACAGAGCAAATTAGAAGCCGAATTGAGCTTGGGAAGAATTGCTGGGCCTTTCCATGAACCCCCTTTTTGGCAAATGCATCTGTCCCTGTTGGTGGTTATCCCTAAGAAGGTACCGGGAAAATTTCAGCTCATTCTAAATCTGTCCTACCCAAAGGTTCGTCGGTTAATGATTTTATACCCAAGGATTGCTGTTCAGTGAAGTACGCCTCCTTTGATGACGTGTTTGCTCTGTTGAAAAGAGCAGGGTGCGGGGCCTTGATGACGAAGGCGGATATCAAATCGCCTTTTCGACTGCTGCCAATACATCCCAGTAACGTGCCATTGTTGGGTTTTTCTTTCGAGGATCAATATTTCATAGATCGTTGTCTGCCGATGGGTTGTGCCGTTTCGTGCACATTTTTTGAAGCATTTAGTTCCTTTTTGCACTGGGTTATGGAGCAGCACACAGGAAGTCACCAGTTGCTGCATTATCTTGATGATTTTTTATTTGTCGGAGCGAGGGAGTCCCAAGGATGTAGGGGGTTATTATAGGGTTTCTTGGAGGTGGCAGTGCAGCTGGGTGTACCAATTGCGTCGGACAAAACAGAAGGGCCTGCGACAAGGTTCATCTTTTTAGGCATAGAATTAGATACAGTAGCGATGGTTTCATGGCTACTGTCAGAAAAGGTCAGGCAGCTGAGGGAGTTGGTGCAAGAGGTTCAGAAGGCAACCAAGGTGACGTTGAGGAGACTACAATCATTGATTGAGTCATTGAACTTTGCAGTAGAGTAATACCTATGGGGCGGACTTTTATTAGGCGGTTGTCGTCGGCCACTGTGGGGGTTAAGGAGGGGCATCATTTCATTCAAGTTACTCGTGGGATCAAGGCAGAATTAGGGGTTTGGGAGAGTTTTTTTGAATCCTTCAATGGGGTGTTAATGATCCCAGACAGTGAAATTTCGAACCAAGATATTGAGCTCTTCACAGATGCTGCAGGATCCACGAGTTTCAAAATCTATTTCCAGGGACAATGGTGCATGCAACCGTGGCCCGAAGACTGGGTCCTTGGTGGCATGATGAAAAACATCTTCTTTTAGAGCTATTTCCAATAGTAGTGGTGTTGGTAATCTGGGGAGAGCAGTTGGCAAACAGATGGGTTGTTTTCTGGTGCGATAATTTGGGCGAAGTGCAGGTGAACAATCATTTGTTGGCGCATTGCCTGAGGGTGTCGGCTCTGTTAAGGGAGTTGATTCGGTTGTCGTTAGCTGCCAATGTTAGTGTCAGGGCAAAACATGTGCCGGGAGTACAAAACGTAATTGCTGATGCGCTTTCTCATTTTCAATGGAAGGCTTTCGGCAGTTTGCCCTGTGGGTGAAGTTAGAGGCAGAACCATTCCCAGAGTATTTATGGAACCTGGGGCTGACAACGAATGGACCTTGATCCAGCATTCTGTTGCCCCAGCCATGTGGATGGCTTACTTACTTTATTTATTTATTTATTTATTTATTTATTTATTTATTTATAATTTTTATATAAGGGAAGTAGCACGATTGCTCATTTTCTTCAAATGTACGGATGGACAGGGGGGCCCATGCAGGATAGGAATTTGGTTCAGTTTATATAATGGGCAAAACAAGCGGGTTATTCGTTAGCATCGGTGAGGGTTCAGGTTGCAGGATTTTCTTTTTTCCAAAAGTTGAGGGCTGGGGGAACCCTATGTGCAGCTTCAGGGTACAGAGTGTGCTCGGAGGGTGGCAGAGGGGCAGGGGAAGAGTTACTGACTTGAGGCGGCCGATACATTATGAGGACTTCATATATTTGATGGAGCAGTTGGCCTCGGTGTGTTGGTCTCGGTATGAGGCTTTGTAATTTCGGGTGGCTTTTCGTTGGCTTTCTTTGGTGCCATGAGGATCAGTGTCTTGCCTTACAAATCTGCTTCATTTTTTTGAAGGGGTTAATAAACATGTGGATCGAGGTGAACTGGTAGATGTAGTATATTTGGATTTTCAGAAGGCATTTGACAAAGTCCCTCATGAGAGGCTTCTAAGAAACTAAAATGTCATGGGATAGAAGGCGATGTCCTTTCGGGGATTACAAACTGGTTAAAAGACAGGAAACAGAGAGTAGGATTAAATGGTCAATTTTCTCAGTGGGAAAGGATAAACAGTGGAGTGCCTCAGGGATCTGTACTTGGACTGGTGCTTTTCAATATATATATATATAGAAAAGATCTGGAAAGGAATACGGCGAGTGAGGCTATCAAATTTGTGGACGATACAAAATGATTCAGAATAGTAATCTGGGAGAGGAGGACCTTTCAAGAATGGTAGATTGGGCATCCAATTGGCAGATTAAATTTAATGTGGACAAGTGCAAGGTGTTGCACATAGGGAAAAGTAACCCATGCTGTAGTTACACGATGTTAGGTTCCATATTAGGAACTACCACCCAGGAAAAAGATCTAGGCATCATAGTGGATAATACTTTAAAATTGTCAGCTCAGTGTGCTGCAGCAGTCAAAAAAGCAAACAGAATGTTAGGAATTATTAGGAAGGGAAGGGAATTTTATTAATAAAATGGAAAATGTCATAATGCCTCTGTATCGCTCCATGGTGTGTACAATTCTGGTCGCCGCATCTAAAAAAAGATATAGCTGCGATGGAGAAGGTACAGAGAAGGGCAACCAAAATGATAAAAGGGATGGAACAGCTCCCCTATGAGGAAAGGCTGAAGAAGTTAGGGCTGTTTAGCTTGGAGAAGAGACGACTGAGGGGGGATATGATAGAAGTTTTTAACATCATGAGAGATCTTGAATAAGTAGATGTGAATTGGTTATTTACACTTTCAGATAATAGAAGGACTAGGGGGCATTCCATGAAGTTTGCAAGTAGCACATTTAAGACTAATCAGAGAAAATTCTTTTTCACTCAACACACAATTAAGCTCTGGAATTTGTTGCCAAAGGATGTGGTTAGTGCAGTTAGTGTAGCTGGGTTCAAAAAAGGTTTGGATAAGTTCTTGGAGGAGAAGTCCATTAACGGCTATTAATCAAGTTTACTTAGGGAATAGCCACTGCTAATAATTGCATCAGTAGCATGGGATCTTCTTGGCGTTTGGCTAATTGCCAGGTTCTTGTGGCCTGGTTTGGTCTCTGTTGGAAACAGGATGCTGGGCTTGATGGACCCTTGGTCTGACCCAGCATGGCAATTTCTTATGCTCTTATGTTCTGAAGAGATGGGAGGAAGGATGGAGAAATAATTACATTGCACTAGAGCAGAGATTGAGACCAAAGAGGAAGAAATCAAAGGAGGAAGGATGAAAAGAAAGAACAAATCTGAGTCCAAAAATAGAGAAAGTGAATAAGAGACAGAGAAGGCAAAATGAGGAGGAGAGAGGCAAAGTTTGAGACAGAAACTGAGAGAATTAACGGAAGAGGAGTTTAGAAGCAGCAGCAGATTTTGCCTTCTACTAACCCTAGGCACTATCAGTGCAGGGGAGGATGGCACCACTCCTCTCCCCATAGCAGACCTCTGTCCCTACAGATCTGCAATTTACTTTCCTTACCTCTAACTAATTAAATTGATCAGTTTGTATCCCCTCCTTCCCTCCTTCTAACCAGGCTTTCAATTTTTTGCTTCTTGTTGCGATGCCACTTCACTGATCTTCAAAGCTGTGGGTCCAGCAAAGGCACTGCTGTTTTGACAAGGCAGCATGCATGGGGACTGAGTCATCCCATGATCCAGTTCTCATAGAAACTGAAGTGTCCCTGCCTCCTCTGGGCTTTTGTGTTGGAACAATTCCATGGCAGCAACGTTCTTATAACACAAGTAGTAATAAAAACGGAATGGGACACTACTGTCCACCAATCTAAATTTTGCAATGCCAATTTAGGCACATGCCAGCTCTCAGCCTGCAATAAAGATGGTGGCCATTAACTTAGTTTGTCCAAAATAATTATTTCTTTCAATATAGTTACAATTTCTAATTGTAGGCACATTAATGCCCAAGCAACTTAGTGAATGTGATGAATCATGCTTCTGTAAGAATAAGTATTTTACATTCAGTATCTCAGACAAAACCAGTAATTCTGAAAAGTACAGTATGTACTGTAAATGTGAGGAGAGTTGCTTTAACCTGTGAATTGAGACTTTTAACTGTATGCTGTCCTGTAGAGAACAGTTTATTATGTAATATCTTTAGATCAATAGAATTCAACATCCCAACACCATGCCAGTGCCATCAAGAATGGTTTCAAAGAGATCACGGTTAGATCAGACATGATGGTTTGTAGAAAAAGGAATTAGAAGAGAAAACTAGGAACAGAGTATAGAAATATGATAAATAAATGGTTTGCAACTTGGATAGAAAGAGGTAGCTAAAAAGAACTGAAGATTAAAAGTACAGGATCAGAAAGTAGTAGGCAACATGGTATAAAAATTTGCATGGCATATTAAACTGTATTTGAAATAGTAGGTTTTTCTGAAAGAGTGGTGAAAAAAATTAAGTATATACTGTATAGTAGAACTGCAATTTTTAGGTTGCTTTAAATATTAAATTGTGGTGTAATGAGGAATATACCAATTAAAGAAGTCACTTCTAACTTTGTATATAAAAATTTAGATTAATTCTGATTATAAAAATTTAGAAAAATTATTATTTTGGACATCAGACAATATATTGTTAAAAGAAATGTAATAATAGATGACAAGAAGTAAACAAGCCTTATCTTATTATTAGAGTTTACTTGCTGTATACTGTATAAGTAGCTACTAGCATCCCTCATAATACTGTCTAGAGATTTTTAAGAGTAAAATAGTGGTAATGTGGAACAATTCCTAATTGCTGTCTTTTATCTCTGCATTGACACTTACTCCAAATTATCCTGATGGAATAAATTTGGGTAAGTAAGGACACAGGATGCAGAGATGTCTTCTTCTTCCTCAATCTTTTCTTTGTCTCCATTGATGCAATATTAACAGTGCCTCTTATAATTTCTCAATGCCTTGAAAGTGCAGTTGAGAACAAGTGTCTTTTTCTGATTGGATGTATGTTCCAATTCTTTCTCTCATAAAAGGACTTCATGTACAATATCTTGCATGAATAGGCAAGCTATATGATGCTATTAACCATATTCCGACAAGGCTATAGTCATGGCTATTTTGTAGCACTTAGCATCAAATGTCTATCTGGAGTCATTTTACCACTACCACTGTCTCTGAATTTTCTTCTGATTGAAGACAGCATATTTTTATTTAAATCCTCAGTAGTTCTTGTCAGTCTCCAGAAAGTCACATTTCTCATTGGCTGTCTGTAGTAGAATATCAGAGGAAAATGAACACTGATATACATCAACAAAATATCAGGAGATGGGAAACAAATGATCCTCTACATCACCACAAGACACACATGAACAATTCCATTAATCACAGATGAAGGTTGTTTTAAGATTCACATAAAAAACAGAGCAAAGGAGTACTCAGGTGTGGAAAGTGAGGTGGTATTGTGAAGACAACCAAATATTTATTTATTTATTTATTTATTTATTTATTTAGAATCTTTTAATATACCAATGCTCAAGATAAATATCTTATCGTACCGGTTTACAGCATAACAGGGGATAACCAAATGAATAGGAGGACGTTACAAAAAACAGGGAGTTGCAATTCGGGACAAGAGAGCAAGGAAGAATTGGCTAAACATAGTGGGGTAGATTTTCAAAGGGGTACATGCATAGGATATGCGCGTACCCCCCGAAAACCTACCCCAAACCCCCCCTGTGCGCGCTGAGCCTATTTTGCATAGGCTCGGCGGCGCGCACAAGCCCCGGGACGCACGTAAGTCCCGGTGCTTGCATGGAGAGGCGTGCCGGGGGCATGTCAGGGGGCATGGCGGTCGTGACGCGGCGTTTCACGGGTGTGGCATGGGTGATGTGACGTTTCGGGGGCGGCGCCGCAGGCTTGGTTTCGGCCTGGGGGCGTTCCGGGGGCATGGCCGCACCCTCCAGAACAGCCCCCGGGTCGGGTGATGGCACACCAGCAGCTGCTGGCGCGCGCAGATTTACGTCTGCCTCTGGCAGGCATAAATCCGGCGATAAAGGTAGGGGGGTTTAGATAGGGCCGGGGGGGTGGGTTAGGTAGAGGAAGGGAGGGGAAGGTGAGGGGAGGGCGAAAGAAAGTTCCCTCCAAGGCCGCTCTGATTTTGGAGCAGCCTCGGAGGGAACGGAGGCAGGCTGCATGGCTTGGCTCGCGCAGGCTGCCCAAAATCGGCAGCCTTGCGAGCGCCGATCCCGGATTTTAATGGATACGCGCAGATACGCGCATATCTATTGAAATCCCACATACTCTTGTTCACGCCTGGTGTGCGAACAAAAGTGCGCGCTCGCACAAAATTATAAAATCTACTCCAGTGTTAATTTAGTGAAAACAATAAGTAGTTTATAAACTTAACTTGACGAGTAACCAAGTAGGAGATCAAACAACAGTCAGTTCTTCAGGGGTGTGTAAATCTATACAGGGTTGACGCAAGTGGTGTAAAGGGTTGGAAGGGAAATGACGAGGTCAGGGCGGAGGGGGGAGGGAGAAAGACAAGGCAGTGAGTGAAGGGGGGAGGGGGAGGGGCTGCGAATCTGCGAAAATATGAGAAAATAACTGAAGAATCTTTATAAATGTAGAAGTTGGATATGTCTGGTTGGCATGGGATTCTTGATCTCTGGTTCAGTGCCAATAGTCTGTGAGACATGGACTCATTTCCATTTTTCATTTGGCAATGAGGTTTGGTAAATCACAGGATTTAGCCTGTTGGTAGTGGTGCATGGATCTAACCATTTGTTCTGTAATTGAAGTTTTTTATACTCGTTGAGCTGCATGATTTTTAATGTTTTTGGATCAAGATGACAAGGCTTGATCCAATCTGTATTGCAAGTACTTTTGTCTGGAATTTGATATATTGGACCACATGGAAGTCATTTGGAATTGGAATATCATTACCCTCTTGACATAGCCAGTCCTGAGTAATAGTATGCCCAAGCAGGATCTTATATGGCTGGTAAGCAGTTGGTTCTGTGAATTGAAGCCAAAATTTGTGGCAATTTCTAAGGCCAATATTTATCTATACTGCTGCTTGAGGGTGGTAGTAAGTGTGCAGTTTCTGAATAATCATCAAAGCCATCAGCAATGAGGTAAAGATTTCATCTATGAAAGCAGGACCCCCTATCTGAAATCACAAATGTTTGGGATACCAAATCTGCAAATGACCGCTGCAAACTAAGGGGGTCATTTTCCAAGGAGTTACCGCAGGAGATAATTTCTGCAGGCTGGGGGAGAGAGAGAGAGAGAGAGCCTTGCTATAGTGTGGACACTCTACCTGGGCAACAACAAGCTAGTTTGAGAGAACACTGCCCAAATCTCATCTTGGAGTGAGTTTCCTTACTCCGAAGGCCAGCAAATCTTCACAAGAGACCACTGTTCTGTTCGTACGTCTCATGTTGAATGTGAAAGTGGCCACCAACCCCCTACACTCATACCTAATCCCCACCTTGAGTTACTAGGTGGGCCTCCCATAGGGATACAAATACCTGTCTAGGAAGGAGACACTATAGCAAGTCTCTCTCTCTCTCTCTCTCTCTCTCTCTCTCTCTCTCTCTCTCTCTCTCTCTCTCTCTCTCTCTCTCTCTCTCTCTCTCTCTCTCTCACTGAAATAGGCTGTCTGGACACTTTCATGCACTGCAATGATTCTTTGGTTGTTTTATCGCGCACCGCAAAGATGTTTTCGCAAATCGCGAAAACATCGCGGCACGCAAAGTTTCCCCACTGCATGAAAAAAGCCTCATTTGCATGGGAAACGCCCCTTAATGCATTACCAATGCGATATTGGTAAATGAGGCCCTAAGCAGGTTATTTTCAATGCCTGCTCGCGTAAATCCGCCCAAAACCGGGCGGATTTACGCGAGCAGGGCCCTGCGCGCCGGGAAGCCTATTTTACATAGGCCTCCCGGCGCGCGCAGAGCCCCGGGACTCGCGTAAGTCCCGGGGTTCTCGGAGGGGGGCGTGTCGGGGGCGTGTCGGGGGGCGTGCCCGGTCGTCGCGGCGTTCCGGGGGCGTGTCGGCAGCGTTTTGGGGGCGGGTACGGGGGTGGGGGCTACGGCCCGGGGGCGTGGCCGCGCCCTCCGTACCCTCCCCCAGGTCGCGGGCCCGGCGCGCAGCAGGCCCGCTGGCGCGCGGGGGATTTACGTCTCCCTCCGGGAGGCGTAAATCCCCCGACAAAGGTAAGGGGGGTGTAGACAGGGCCGGGTGGGTGGGTTAGGTAGGGGAAGGGAGGGTAGGTGAGGGGAGGGCAAAGGAAAGTTTCCCTCCGAGGCCGCTCCGATTTCGGAGCGGCCTTGGAGGGAACGGGGGAAGGCAGCGCGGCTCGGCGCGCGCAGGCTATACAAAATCGATAGCCTTGCGCGCGCCGATCCAGGATTTTAGTGGATACGCGCGGCTCCGCGCGTATCTACTAAAATCCAGCGTACTTTTGCTTGAGTCTGATGCGCAAGCAAAAGTAGGCTGATCGCCCTTCTTTTAAAATCTACCCCTTAATGTTTATCTCGTGTGTTAGGGCCTTTTCGCATGCGATAGGATGCAAATAAGCTGGAGGGGAGGAGTTGGGGCAGGGAGGGGGGAGAAGTCAACCACAGCACTGCTGCCGGCGATAATGTGAGGGACATGAGCTTGTGGTGAAGGATGTTTTTTTAAACTTTTTAACAACACTTTTATATGTCCTAGGTCAAATTGAATGACTAGCGCTGGAAAGGCAAAACTGATTTCGGAGTTGAAATTATAAATACAAGGCATCCCCTGAGGAAGACTGGAAACAGTCGAAACATGGCCCATGTCGGGACAGTTTTGGGACAGTTGTGAAATAAACATCTACAGTGGGGCTAAGTATAATTTATTTTAGGATTTCAATGGTTAAATAGAACAGTAATGACGGTGGACATTTAAAATAAAATGGTGATAGTGATAGTTGTAAATCAATTGTGTTGATCCTAGGAATTATTAAATAATTTTGGGTTTTGGGGTAAAATAAAAATAGGATAGTGGTTTTTAAATTAATTAAATAATATTAAAAAATTTTGAGTAAACAAGGAACAGCACCAAATGATTATAGACCTAGTGCTTGACTAATCGCTGAATTTGCCTGCGGCCCATTGCGTGGCAAGAGGCGATGGATTAAATCCTATTTGCACTATTACTGATGGTGTATGTTCCTATTAATTGGTTTATGAGTATAATTAATTAATATTTTATAAAAAGAATTAAAAAAGATTAGATACATCCTCCTTTTTTTTGATTGATTAAATTGGCTGGTGAGGATATAAAGCTTCTGTTTGGTGATTTCATATAAAACCCACGCCAAAAATGAATGCACACAAAAAAGTGTATGCACAAGTATATGCAACTAAATGCATGTTCAACTAGGTGCCCAACTGTGTGCCCAGCACTGCTTGATTGCACAACCGAGCACACAGGAGTGAGCCAATGACCTGCCATGAGAAAAGGTGTGAAATCCCCTCACAGCCTACTACATGCCAAAAAGGGAGAAGCCTGGAGCGGGACCTAGCTAAATAGCTGCTCGACCTGACGAGTCTGTACTATCACCTCACTTCACAGAATTCCCCAGAGACATGAGCGGGACAGTCGAACGCTGAGGTAATGGACTCTTTCTCTTGCTTTCCTTTCGCTACTGTACTATTTTTTTATAGCAAAAAACTTTTAACTGAGTTCAGCCTTCCTGACTGAGAGCAGAAACAGGTCCTGGCTATGGGGGGGGAGAGAAGATTGAAGGCCAAGCCTCTGTTGGCTTGCAACTGCTCTTGGAATTTCTGGTCCACAGCAGTCAAGGCTACCGGACTGAGTGCATTTTACTGAGGGAGGGAGCAAATGGTATCACCTCCAGAGGGTAGCGATGCTCTTGTCTTTACATTATCTTCTTTCGATTCCTTCGTCTTTCTTCTCTTCCTCTTTTTTTTTTTTTCTTTTTTACTCTCGGGCACTTGCCTGAAGGGAAATGCATGTCCAACATCTACCGTAGATGGAGAATACTGGCAGGCTGATGTCAGGGCAGGACTATATGGCCATGATGTCAGCTTTTGCTCCATCTTCATCTGCTGGCAGAGGTGCATAAACCAATCATTGGTATTGACCTACATGAATGCTAAGGAAATATCCCTTCAGAGATAAAGGGAGAAAGAAACTTGAAAATTAACAGGAGAATACAAATGAAGAAGTGTACGTTTCCTCTGGAATAAGTTAATTAGTTTCCCACTATTATTCATGACGAGCATTAGTTAGGGAACACATAATTATCCTTTATTTTATAGTTAGCTCAAAAGTCCAAAAAGCCATCAAAGACACAACACCCTAGGGAACACATTTAGTTTTCAGAAGAGATTTCTTACAAGGAAGTTAGTTTACTTTGTTGATTTTGTTTAATAGTAAGTTAGTATGTACAAATCAGCAAGAATAAAGATACATTCAATACACCCCAGCTACGTACTCAAAGAATGGCAGCCAAGTCCAAGAACAAAATGATAAATGTGTACACACCAGCTAAATATGCATGCCTGATTATCAAAGACATTGGAGGTCACACCAGGAAAGAAAGGATAGTAAAAGAAAAGGAAAATAGAAATAGAAAAGTAAAACTCCCAAAGAGACACAAATAATAAAAAGAAAAGGTATGAAAGAAAAAGATACCCAGGAGCGCTCTTGAAGACAAAGTACATACTTACTTGTAACCTAGGGAGACATGAGAGAAAGAAACACAAAGACTTAATTCCTAGGATCAAACTAATGAGACAGTCCTAAAAAAAAAAAAAAAAAAGTTACTAATTCAAAAACTGTTGCTTATCTGACTGTGTTGCTTAATAGAATCCTGGAACTCCAGAGTTCTTTGCTCCTTGTACTTGGAATACTAGGGGTTAGAAATAAAGAAAGGAAAGTTATAGAGGGGTTTTTTGTATTTGTGTGCATTGTCTAGAGACAGTATTTTTTGCTAACAAAAAGGGAACTGTTGCTTAAAATAAAATTGTTGAATTAGTATGTACAAAAATCAAAGTTTTTTTCCTTTATTCGTTTTTTCTTGCCTCCCCTCTTAACCTTGAGATATTTTGCTGGGTGGGTTGTGGACCCCTATCCTTCTGGGAGACCTGGTAGATAGGTGCCCTCCTATCTACTGAACTGCACCTCTGTGGGCAACATCTGAGAGCTTTGCTGCCCTGATCATCACTATTATACTCTTAACACCAACCTCAGTCACAACAGTATTCCTCAACCCACAGGGGTGGAGGTATAAATATGGCTAACCAATCTAGGCAAATCTCTTTAAAAAGGAGCTAGAGACAATTTGGAATGTGAGGAACCGGTGGGTCCCTACATTTTGTAATGCTGCCTTTTTGTTAAGTAGTATTGTTGCTGTTTGAGTTCTAGCAGTTAATGATTTTATGGTATGGTAGGTTTGCAATATAACTCCTGAGTGCGTGTTTTACAGGGATTGCAGTAATTCTGAGTGGCGCTGGAGATGCAAATTTTGTTTTAAAAAATTAAGTTAGTCCATGTGGTTTATACCTGAGCCTGCCAGGAGTTGGGGGGAACATGTCGCTTGATGGGCCAACCTACTCACTGCAGATGTTGTTGTGTGCTTGCCGTTCCTTTCCCAATATGCAGCCTTGAAACCTGGTGCGCAAATGCAGGCTGACTTAAGTGGCTCTGATTGTCCCCAGCAGAAATATTACTGTTTAATTCATTAAGCAGATAGGTATGTAATATCCCTAGTTGGCATAGTACATGTAAATATACATGCAAAATATTAATTTCTGAAAGTTAATTATGGGTGTAGGGTAGCGGTTGAAGGAGAGTGAGTCCAAGGCTCAAGTTTGTCTAGGGCATCTAATACACTTGCACAAGCTCTGAGCCTAGTCAGAATAATGGCAGTTTATAAAGAGATCTCCAGGGGTGATCCAGGAAGCTGCAGACCAATATATGACAAAGACATGTTGTGAATATTCACTCACCACATCCTTGTCGGCATTTTTCTCAGAAGTGTGTCAAAAGTTCATCATGAGGAGCAAAGTTCTTGGAGGTGGAGCCAGTAGCTACTGAACAGATTTGAAACCTAGAAGCAGGCTCTGAGGGCAATGAATTGTGAATTGGATGTAGAATCCTGGATAGCCATCTTTATATATGTTCACAGAAAAGATCTGGAAGTGTTAGGATTTATTTTTGCAGATGGAAGAAATGTGCAAAGAAGAAATTTCTCATAAATTGAGATGAAGACATGGGTATGCAAAATGTTTGAAAGTATTGCAAGTTTTGAGCACCCTTGTTTCTAGTTTAAATTTTGGAAAGGGATTCTAGTTCAGGCAGGGCTTAATTTCTTCTGGAACAATCCCTCCCAAAGCAGCTGCATTTTCATTTCCATAAAAGTAATAGGGCCAGGGTCAGTGACAATCACATCCCTCTTCCAGCTCCCTGCTCCCGATTCCTGGCTTTTTCAAAAAAATATTTATTTCTCCAGGGCCCTCCCCCAAATACCACACCCCAATCCTGTGCCTCTCACCCCATCCCATACCTTATAATGGACTGGTGATGTAGCCCAATTTGCGGCAGTGTCCTACCGCAATCTGAGTCTGGCACTTCTGCTTCTGCCATTGATAGGATAGGTTAAGTGGCAGGATATCTGGCCACATAAGCTGGATAACTTTAGATCTGCTTTGATATACCCAATATTCAGCTAAGTTAGCCAGATCCCTCTGCCCCTCCCTGGAGAATTATTTTTTCATCAGGCTATTTTATAGCTGGCTAGCTACTCATCCCGCTATAATTTAGCCAGATAAGTGGCTGAAGATGCCACATTTGCCATTTTGATGGATACCTTTTGAGTTATCTGTCTAAATAGAATTTGAATATGGACCTTGACGTATTTTATAATGGATCACCCAAAATGCTAAAGATCTGAAATTATGTGCTAATATGCTGGAGTTGCAACTAATAAAAATTGGTAGGATTTTAAGCACCTGTTGAGTTGCTTCAATTTTTCTATTTGTATCGGCTGTTTGGAATAATTATGAGGCTTTTGTTCAGCATTTTAAAGGAGCTTTAAATGATAAAGATCACAGAGGTGTGAAAGAAAGAATCACATATGAAGGATTACTCTGTCACAGTCTGGCAGGCTGGAGTCAGGGAGCATGATGGCAGAAGTGGTACAGCACCACAGGGCAGGACTGGAGTTGATCTTCTACCTAACCAGCCCCCTCCTCCACATGTTGAGTCCTTGGTTTCTGGGGGCTGGTAAGACTTATCTTCTTCATAGCTTTGTTCCGGTAAGGCTAGGAGCTGGGCCCATGTACTTGCTGGAAGCTGAGTCCAGGTACTGGCTGGGCTGGAGACAAGGCTGGATTGAGGGCAAAGCCAGGACCAGAGGTAAGGGTAGGGCTTGGGAAAACAATCATGAGACTGGGCAAGACAAGGACAAGACTGTACAAGGAATGGACAAGGACTAGACTAGACAAGGACAGGACTGGACAAGCAACAGGGTGCATGAACGACTAACAGGACATGAGACTGGACAAGGTAACTCTATTAGGTATGGAGGCCGCAAGGCATGACAGGGAGGCCCAGGAGGCCACAGAGCATGGCAAGGAAACCCGGAAGATTACAAAGTAGGACAGGGAGCCAAGATACACCACAGAGCAAAACAAGAGGCCAAGAAAGGACACAGAGAAAGGTGAGGGAACAAGAGAAACCACAAGGCAAGACAGGAGGCCTGGGTAGGCTTCTGGGCAAGGCAGGAGATCTGAGTAGGCTGCAAGGCAGAAGACCTCAATAGGCCACAAGGTAAGGCAGGAGGCCTGGGTAGGCTGCAAAGCAAGATAGAATAGCGAAAAGGAGGTGGCCAGGTCAAGGAGCCAAGGTGACTCAATGAAGAGGCATTGAGAGACTGGACAGGCTGGGTTAAATAGGTCTGGGGCTGAGGTATCAGGTGATCTGTGAAGAGGTGACTTGCGCTGCTGGGAACTGGGCTCACTGAGAACCCCTGGTGGAGGGGAGGCTGAGCAGAAGGCAAAACCATGGCATGACTAGGTTGCATAGCAGGCAAAACCATGACATGATCAAGAAGGTAGCATCTGTTGAATTCATTCTGGATTTAGGATTAATGTGATGCTGTCAAGAATTTTCTGAATTATCCCCTGAATAGTCAAGAGACATAAATTTATATCAGGCACATCAAGCCATAAAAAAATCAGATGTGTGTTTGGAAGCTGAGTAGACAAATCAGGTTCTTATTACACTAATATGAATTCATGAGTGTTTCACTTTACAAAAGTAATATGTCTAGTCGACCTATCAATGCAAGGCAATTTTATAGAGGCCTTCAAAATTTAATTCAGAGAAGATTAATGACAGAAAGTGACCAAGCCCTGATGAACAATGTGAAGGTTATATATTTTGAACATTGGCCATCTGAAGATGATGGAGGGCTGGCTCTAGACTAGAGAGACCAGACTGTTGTTTCTGGTTTGTTTGTTTTTTGTTACAGACAGTAAGGATGTGCAGGGGGGAAAAATGTGTTTTTGTTATTTAGTTCATTTTGTGAGGGTTTTTTTCCCACGAATTTCAGTTCGTAGTTTGCTTGATTCATTTCATTCATGTGAAAAAGCAATCAAGCAATGCAAAAAAACAGCAATTCTCTGTTCTGATAAGCTGAGGTATGGCAGTGCACAAAAAGAAAGTTGATCTTACGAAGTTTTCATTTGCAAACGCTGCCACATCCCTCGAGCTAGGCCTGGACAGTGCTGTGCAGACTGACCACGAGCTGACGGAGGTGAGCCATGATTTCAGCGATGGCGAGGGTCAGAGCTAGTGTGGAGCCCTGCTCAGTGATATGCTGGTCTTAAAAAAAGATCAGTGACCTGGTGGCAGACATGGAGAGCAATTTTGCTGATCTGGGGAGGCATGTCGAGGAATCTGAGGTATGGCTGGAAGACCAGGCCTCAGAGCTGGCTGGCTGGAGAATTACTCATAATAAACCTTTGCAAACCCATGATGAACTTGCTGCCTGAATTAAAGATCTGGAAAACCTATCCCACCGAGCAAACCTGCGATTCAGAGAAATACCAGCGTGCCCTGAATTTTCTGACTGTCATCAGGTAGTGGCTAGTATCAGCGCGCTGGTCTTCAGCTTGGAATCAGAAGCTGTGAAGGCTTCTGTGGTAAAGCTAGAGAGGGCACATAGGGTGTTGGGAGTGTCAAGTAACAACTTGCCTTGGGATATAGTTGCTTGCTATCATAGCTTCTCTCAAAAAGAAAAAGTCACCACAGCAGCCCAGAAATCAGGGCCCATGATGTGGAAGGGCCATAAAGTGGAAATTTATCAGGACCTGGCGATTTCCACCATTCGCAAACACAGAGAATACTGAGATGTGGCTATGTTCCATAGCAATAATATCAAGTACAGGTGGATATTCCCATTTGGCCTGAATTTCATTATTGCTGGGGTATCCTCACATGTATCTATGGTGGTTCAAGTAGTGAACATTTTACAAGCAGTAGGTTTGGATATCCCATCTTCCAATACCAATGTATGGGCTGCGGAAACTGGACGACTGCATAGTGAATCTCCAAGGTGGCAATGAGTGGACAAAGGAGGCAGAAGTCTTTGAACGTACTCTGGTGGCCCAAATTCATCTAAGGAACCACTGGCTTGAAGTGTCTGGCCATATTTGAGATCTAAGATGATTGATTACCATGAGGTCTATAAGGCCTTAATGGTGCTGTTACATGTTTTTCAGCAGAATCAATTATTTTTGTGGAGGTGAGAGAGGGTTACCTCTCTTTATTTCATATTTTATGTCTGTTATGTGGGTCAAGGATCGGGTAGGGTGGCTAGTTGGCATGATGTCCTCATTCCTCCAGGAGATGATCCACGGAGAAAGGAAGTAGATCTGTATTGGGTGGGGTGGGGTGGGGGGTAAGGGGGAGAGGGAGCGGGAGCGGGCATTGGGACTGTGGGGGTGAGTGGTCACTAAGGTTCCTTTTTGGTTTGGTGGGCAGAAGGGTCTTAGTAGTGAGGTGTGCTGTTATCTTGCAAATGCTTTTAGAGGAGAGTGGGAAGGGAATGGTTCTCTTAACACATGATGAGGGGATCTACAAATAGTTTCTATCCATACTAAGGGGTTAAACTCCTCAGCTAAACATAAACTTTTATTCCAAGAGGATGAGACTTACAGGCTAACGTCATCTTCTTTCAGGAAACCCATTTACTCAAACGCACGGAATGCTTGTTGTGGATAGATCCTTCCCACAACAATATTTTGTATCTGCTCTAATTAAAAATAAATAGTGGGAAGTGGGTATATGATTTTCATGCACACTAGTAATGGATGTCAGGTCAGTTCTGTGGGATACGGAGAGCAAATATATCTTAATCAAAGCTCTGGTAGATAATGAAATGTTTACATTTCTCAATTTATATGGCCCGAATGTGGATCAGGGTCCCTTCTTAACTCGCATTTCTATTCTCTTGGAGGACTGGGCGGAGGGTCATGTTCAATCTCACAAGATACCCATACCTTGATAATACAGGATCCGGATTAGGGGGGGTCTAAAAGTCATCACAGGCTCTTAAAAATTTGATCTCCGAGCGTGCACTAGTAGATATATGGCAATTATGAAATTCTACTCAGTGGAATTATACCTATTTCTCTCATATACATCAGTCATATTCCTGGCTAGATTGCTTTTTAATTGACAAATCCATGGTTGACTTAATAACTGAGGCTGAGGTGGGTACCATAACTTGGTCAGATCATACTCCAGTATGGTTAGTTGGCGCTTGAATGATAGCCTGTTGGATGATAAAACCTTTATAGACTCTCTAATGGGTGAGAAAAGGGAAATCTAAACATTAATAGGACCGGGCAAACATCCCCAGGTATGATTTGGGACTGCCTAAAGGTGGTGGTGTGGGGTAAGATGATCTCCTGGGCTACCTATCTTAAAAAATATAGGAGTGACAAAAGTTACTCATTTTACAATGTATTGCTTAACTAGCACTAAGTAATAAATGATCTCCTGACCCCAGCAGGCTAGTGGAGTTGGAGGCAGCAAAGAGGAAGCTGCAGGCACTTGATTTGGCTAGGTTAGTGTTTCAACTAGACACGATTCAGATTCCTACATAGTGAAAGACACCTCTCTCCCACTGGAGAAAATACTGAGTCCTTGGTACCAAGGGCATTCAGCTCCAAAGAAAAAATAGAATTTAATTCTAATAGGGGAAACATCAAAACAGAGACAGGAAGGGTAGAAAAATGTCCTTGTCTCCCAAATCTAAGCGATAGTTAAGGTAAAGTTGAAACTCCTCTGTACCAGATAACTGTCAGGTCCATCCTTTGAAGAAGAGGTAATGCACTGCAAGTCTTCCCTACCCTGTGATCCAGCTTTGAACTCAGGGATGCCCCAATCCACTGCAACAAGGGGGACCGGGTTCTCACAGGAAATTCTCCAAAATGGATTAAAAAAGTAAAACAACATCAAATGGGGTCACAGTTGCAGGCAGACCCATAAGGGAAAACCAGGCTCCAATCCCCTGCAATAATCTAAGAAAATAAAAGACACGAAGGCAGAGAGCTCCTGTCTAATCAAAATCCAAACTGAAATCCATGAGGATTGATGGTGCTTCAGGATGATAAACAATTAAAACATACCATCTGCAGCTCTCACAGGGGGGGGGGGGTAAAATCCACACCTCTATTTACTACATCTGCACTGAACCTCCCCAGCAATTTAATACATTCCTTTTTGGGAGGGAAACCAAAGATTCCCTACACATACATGTTACTTATGCACAAAATAGCTATCTTTATGTGTGAAACCCCCTTTGAAAATTCATTCCAAAATGTTTGGTTTAAGAGAAAAACAATGGAACTGATTGACACCACCTGTCCCTCATTACACTGATATGTTCATATAGACCTCACAAATTAAAACAGAATAAGACAAGGTTTATTTGAAGCAATGCTTCATTTTTTCTGACATGGAAAGTGTAGACTGCAGCAAAATAAGAGAGCTGATTCATAAGAACATAAGAAATTGCTATGCTGGGTCAGACCAAGGGTCCATCAAGCCCAGCATCCTGTTTCCAACAGAGGCCAAAACCAGGCCACAAGAACCTGGCAATTACCCAAACACTAAGAAGATCCCATGCTACTGATGCAATTAATAGCAGTGGCTATTCCCTAAGTAAAATTGATTAATAGCCATTAATGGACTTCTCATCCAAGAACTTATCCAAACCTTTTTTGAACCCAGTTACACTAACTGCACTAACCACATCCTCTGGCAAACAAATTCCAGAGCTTTATTGTGCGTTGAGTGAAAAAGAATTTTCTCAGATTAGTCTTAAATGTGCTACTTGCTAACTTCATGGAATGCCCCCTAGTCCTTCTATTATTCGAAAGTGAAAATAACTGAGTCACTTCTACTCGTTCAAGACCTCTCATGATCTTAAAGACCTCTATCATATTCCCCCTCAGCCGTCTCCTCTCCAAGGAGCAATCAATATGCTTTTTTATTATAGGTAATTGGCGGACTAATACATAGCTATTAGGCTTTATATGCAGTATGGTGTCACCTGTCAGAAGTCAAAAGAGACATCTTCAGCTTTTTCTTGCAAACGGCAATCAAAGCTTCTTTAGCTACCAGGTTAAAGCCACAGATAAACGTGGGCATTGCAAGTACATATGAGGGGATTACTGTTCTGAACCATGGAAGTAGGTTCCCGGGATCACCAAGGATATAATAACCCTTATATTGGGAGATGTCAATCATCAACTAGTATGAAGACTGAGAGACCAACCAAAAGCAGTACAATCTCTTTGTGTTAGTTGAATGTGCAAGGGAAGCACAAAAGAGGCCAATCAGGTCGGATAACAGCTTGGTTTGGGGCCAAGCTCTATAGCAAGCCAGGTATGGTAGACCATATGAAAGGGATACGCATTCATTTAAAGTGACATAAGAAATATCAATGATATTTCCTATGTTTTGTTTCTGAAATTCATTTCACAAAACCCTGAAATTCTGGGTATTTTTTCATTTTGCAAAATAGTGCATGCTATTTGCAAAGCATGTACACTCCTACTGTATGGCCTACTATACAAAAAGTTGTCTTTGCATGTCCAACAAGGGCCACAAGGGATTTTCTTCATCTCTTCATTGCTTCCTCCATGCATCTGTTGAGATTTATAATAAATTGAGCTATTATTTCAGGCTGTAATCAATGCCATCCTAGGAATATGTAACAGTTCCATCAATTAACACTAACACTTAAGTCATGCTTTATTAGTCACCAAAATTACTATTTTAAAAATGCTTTCTTCAGATAAATATAACTATGATAATTGATTCAGGAGGTAAAGCAAACATCTTAAAATGAACAGGTAGAAGATAAAAAGAAATAAATATTTAGCTGTAATTTTATTAGTTTATGGAGATCTAGCAGATTGATATCCAATGAAAAACTTTTTGCATTTAAGTACCAATATTTTAAAGTAGAAAATTTTCACACAGATGGCATATTTTTGTATACTCAGCTGAAATATGCTGATTACAGTGCATTTCCATGTTACCTTACTATAACACAGAAAAATCAATAATAATGAACAACATAGTAATAACAGGGTTACTTTTCAAAAGGCTTCCACATACAAAATTAGCATATATGCATGTAAGTAGCATGAACACGTGTATATGCTATTCTGAAAACATTGTAAATAGGTGTGTGTACTTGCAATGTCATGCACAAATGTTAGCAATTAAAAAAAAGGCAATTTAGGGCATTCCAGAAAAGAGTTCAGAAGTACATGCACATGTTGCTGCTTCATAAGTGGTATAGGCGCATATATAATGGAAAATTGTCCGCCTGCTTATACACCAGCTAATTAAGTTGCAGAAGTGAAATTGCACTTCTCTTTTGTCTGCAGTTTTTAGATAGGAGATCTGGGTTAATTGGAGAGGGGACAGGGAGAAGTGATGGAGGGCCTGGGTGAACTGATGGAGGTCTAGATGAACTGCTGGAAGTGTCATTGAACTGGTGCTTGCAATTACAGGCACAAGCATTTTCAGAAGCAGAATATGCACATTCTTTATAAAATGCAAGCCACCGTGTATAACTCAGGGTTATTATGCATATGCTATAATTATTACATGCATAAAATATATGAGTGTAATTTTATAAAATATTTAGAGAAAGTATGCATTTATCTGCATTACAAATATGCATGCATACTGAAATGTGTTATGTGTGCCGCCAGTGGCAGACCCACGGCACAGCCCTCTCATCTTCTTACAGGGACTCCATCTCCTGGTTCCTCTTCACTGGCAGCAGTGGGCCGCCAGCTCCAACCTCGGGTCACCTCCAGTGCCTCCGGCTCTGCAATGGTCCCCAGTGTTGCCAGCCAAGATGCCCTTGCTCATTTGGCCTCTCCGTGTGGCCCACAGAGAGACGCTACCATCGGCACCGCACCCCTCCCTAGGCGCAAGTGTAAATCGCTAATCCTTTTAAAGGGCCCGCAGCGGAATCTGGCCGCAGCCCCAGATGTTGACGTCACACTCCTCCATGTATATAAGCTCAGGCCTCGCTCCATAGCATTGCCTTTGCAACAGGTCTCCTCGTACTCTGAGTCTCGTTGCTGATAGAGAGTCCTCACTACTTCGTGTTCCTGACTCCCATGGTTCCCGGTTCCTGTCTTCGTTCCTGCCCTGTCTATGTATTGGACTGGATTTCAACTCTGCTACGCCTGACTACTCTTCAGCCTATCTCCAGCCTCGGACCTCTGCTATGCTCGACTACTCTTCAGCCTATCTCCAGCCCCGGACCTCTGCTATATCTGACTACTCTTCAGCCTATCTCCAGACTTGGACCTCTGCTACGCTCGACTACTCTTCAGCCTATCTCCAGCCCCAGACCTCTGCTATGCCTGACTATGCCTGCCTTCTCCATACCCTGACCATGGCCTTGATTGACTACGCCTGCTTTCTCTGTGCCCTGACCATTGCCTTGATTGACTACGCCTGCCTTCTCCGTTCCCTGACCATTGCCTTGATTGACTACACTACAGATTTCTCCATGTCCAGAATTCTACATTGCTTGCCACAACCTCCACTTGCCACCGGCCCTGATCCAAGCCTGTTAGTGATGCCTTCTCTAGCCTATTCCCTGGACGTGGACTTACAAGGCCCCAGCCTTTCTTTGCTTGAGCACCTCCAGTTACTCTCTGTTCCATTGGCACCTGAGTTCCTGTACCGAATCCAGTACAGGGTAGGACTATGCAACCTAACGACTGCTGTCTCTGGGCTGAACTACCTTTCTTCTCCAACCAACCTCGAGGCCCACCTAAGTCCTGCCGGCCCCAGCACACAAAGGCTCAACCTACAGGGAACGAGGGCTGGAATAGGTGAAGCTCCAGCGGCCTCTACCTTCAGTCCACTCCACCTGCCAATGGTGGGGACCCATAGGTCCCTACCTACGGGTTGTGTCAATCCCACCTCGGCCCAAGGGTCCACCTCCGATGCAACAAAATGTGCAAATACTTTCAGGGTAGAAATATGTAATATTTTATAAACCGTGAGACTCCCACCATACTGTTTCATGTGCATTTGGTGACTTATGCAGACTAATGAAAACTGGGCTGAATAATATAAAAATACTTATGTTTTCAAGGAACTACATTATTGTGATATTTTTATGAATTATTTTCTGATCAAATTTTGAGTGGCAAAATCAGGAATGGTTTGACTTCTATCAAGTAATTTTCAAAGGAAAATGTAAATGTAACATACTTTCATAACAATTTACAAAAGCTCAGAAGTACACCAGTAGGTGCTATTTTGTAAGAGATAAGAACATAAGAACATGCCTTACTGGGTCAGACCAAGGGTCAATCAAGCACAGCATCCTGTTTCCAACAGTGGCCAATCCAAGCTATAAGAACCTGGCAAGTACCCAAAAACTAAGTCTATCCCATGCTACTGATACTAGTAATAGCAGTGGCTATTTTCTAAGTCAACTTGATTAATAACAGGTAATGGACTTCTCCTCCAAGAACTTATCCAAACCTTTTTTAAACCCAGCTACACTAACTGCACTAACCACATCCCCTGGCAACAAATTCCAGAGTTGAATTGTGCATTGAGTGAAAAAGAACTTTCTCTGATTAGTTTTAAATGTGCTACATGCTAAATTCATTGAGTGCTTCCTAGTCCTTCTATTATCTGAAAGAGTAAATAACCGATTCACATCTATCCGTTCTAGACCTCTCATGATTTTAAACACCTCTATCATATCCCCCCTCAGCCTTCTCTTCTCCAAGCTGAACAGTCCTAACCTCTTTAGTCTTTCCTCATAGGGGAGCTGTTCCATCCCCTTTATCATTTTGGTTGCCCTTCTCTGTAGCTTCTCCATCGCAACTATATCTTTCTTGAGATATATGTATACATATTACCAAACTTAATTGTATTAGGGATGTGAATCGTTTTTGAACGATTAAAATTATCGTCAGATAATTTTAAAATCGTCCAAAATCGTTAGAGTGCACGATACAATACAAATGCCCACGATTTATCGTCAGGGGCATTTGTATTGTATCGTTAAATAGGGCACACCAAAAAAGGCCCTAAACCCTCCCTGACCCTTTAAATCGACCCGACCCATCGCTATTTTTTTTTTAAGGAGGCCCGCGCCACAAAAAAAAACAAAACCCATCCGACCCCTTAAATCGACCCCCCCCCCTCCCGACCCGACCCAACCCATCGCTATTTTTTTTTTACGGAGGCCCGCGCCACAAGAAAAAAAAAACCCATCCGACCCTTTAAATCGACTCCCCCCCTCCCGACCCCCCCAAAACCTTTTAAAGTTACCTGGTGGTCCAGGGAGGCCTCGGGGGGCCTCAGGGAGAGAGCCAGGGGGGCCTCGGGGAGAGGAGAGATCCAGGGGGGCCTCGGGGAAAGATTTCCCAGGCATCAGCTGTTGTAAAAAAAAAAAATGGTGCCATTGCCCCTTTGCCCTTACCATGTGACAGGGTATCCGTGCCATTGGCCGGCCCCTGTCACATGGTAGGAGCACTGGATGTCCGGCGCCATCTTTACTCATCAGCCCATATTATACTATGGGCTGATGGCCGGCGCCATCTTTAAAGATGGCGCCGGCCATCTTTACTCATCAGCCCATAGTATAATATGGGCTGATGAGTAAAGATGGCCGGCGCCATCTTTAAACATGGCGCCGGCCATCCAGTGCTCCTACCATGTGACAGGGGCCGGCCAATGGCACGGATACCCTGTCACATGGTAAGGGCAAAGGGGCATCGGCGCCATTTTTTTTTTTTTTTTAGAACAGGTGATGCCTGGGAAATCTTTCCCCGAGGCCCCCCTGGATCTCTCCCCGAGGTCCCCCGAGGCCCCCCTGGACCACCAGGTAACTTTAAAAGGTTTTGGGGGGGTCGATTTAAAGGGTCGGATGGGTTTTTGTTTTTTTTTTGCGGCGTGGGCCTCCGTAAAAAAAAAATAGCGATGGGTCGGGGTCGGGTCGGGAGTGGGGGGGGTTGATTTAAATGGTCGGATGGGTTTTTTTGGTTTTTTTGTGGCGCGGGCCTCCGTAAAAAAATAATTAGCGATGGGTCGGGTCGGGAGGGGGGGTCAATTTAAGGGGTCGGATGGGTTTTTTTGTTTTTTTTGTGGCGCGGGCCTCCATAAAAAAATAATTAGCGATGGGTTGGGTCGGGTCGGGAGGGGGGGGGTCGATTTAAAGGGTCGGATGTGGTTTTTTTTTTTTTTTTGCGGCGCGGGCCTCCGTAAAAAAATAATTAGCGATGGGTCGGGTCGGGTCGGGAGGGGCGGGGGGTCGATTTAAAGGGTCGGATGTGGTTTTTTTTGTTTTTTTGCGGTGCGGGCCTCCTAAAAAAATGTGAATTGGAATCGGAAACGATTCCAATTCACATATCGTAACGATCAGATTCGAGCCCCCCCGCAGCCGAATCTGATCGTTAAGACGATCTGGCACACGATTCACATCTCTAAATTGTATACTTTTACACTGGCTCATTGATGCACAAGTGAAATTGGACTTGTCTGTTGTCTGCAGTTTTTGGGTGGGAGGTCTAGGTGAACTGGTAGGGATTCAGGGTGAAGTACTAGAGGATCTAAAAGAACTTGAGAAGGTCTAGGTGAAGTGGCATGGGAGGCCTAAGAGAACTGGCGAAGGAAACAGTGAATTTGTGATTTTGAGTACATGAGCAAGTTAATATTTTCAAAATGGTATACATGATTCCTTATAAATAATCTGCCTCTGCATATATTTTAAGCTTATTACATCTACATGTTATATTTTTATGCATCTAGAATATACACATGTAAGTTTATAAAACAGGTAGAGAAAGTATGTGCTTTTTCTGCATTGGAAATATTCACTCACCAGTTACTCTGGGTAGAAGGGGTTTGTCTGGGGGAGGAGGGTGTGTGATAGCTCCATTATATTTAGAGATTTGGAGTGGGGGATGCACAGCCCGATAGGGCAACCTTTATAATAGATGGGGGAGACAAAAAAATTGAGCCATACATAGGCCCCTTTAATTCTTGGGGGATTTTGGAGGCAAAAGTGTTTTTTACCTCGATAGCTTTTCAAGATACCGGGGTAAGAAGCAAGTTATCTGGCCACACAAAACAGAATAACTTTAGACCTGCTTTTTGATTTTGTTATAAATTTTGCAAGAATAGCTCCCACGATAAAAAATGGGCGTGGTCAGGATAATATTTTAGATAGCATAATGCACATTATTTTGCTGCATCACATAGGTATTTTAACACATACTGCATTGCGGCTTTGCACACTGTACTGCGGCTTCTCGTACTGCATTGAATCATCACATGATGTGTTGCATCATCGTGACATGTGTTATTTTTTCCATGTATAAATACAGGCTTCCTGCGCGTGTCTCTATGAGGGTGTGTCAGGCATTTGGAGAGAGGAGAGGAAAGTAGGTGAGTTGGTGGTAGTTGATAGCTGGTTGGAGGTATTTAACGAGTTCTGAGTGAGGTGTCCTGTGGCTTGTTTCTCATCTGTTTCCCTGCCTTTTGTCATCTTTGTTAGAGTTAAAGTGTTTGTTTGTTAGTCCAGTTTGTCTGTCTGTTTTTTTTGTGGAGGTGGTGAGTAGTGGAGATGTGTGCAGTGATGAGGTGTGTGTGCATGTGTACAGTGAGGAAGTGTGCATGTGTGTGTGTGTGTGTGTGTGTGTGTGTGTGTGTGTGTGTGTGTGTGTGTGTGTATGCACTGCAGTGGGGTGTGTGTTTGTGTATGTGTGTGTGCTGAGGAGAGGTTGGAGTGTGCCAGGCATGGGGAGAGAGGAGAGGATAGAAGGGGGAGGAGGCGGGAGAGGGAGTGGGAGTGGGAGGATGAGGGCAGCAGTGGCAGGGGAAGGTGGAGTAGGAGTAGGGATGGGGCAGGAGTAGAGAGGGGCAGGAGGGGAGAAATAGGAGGGTACAGGAGGGGGAAGGAGCTAGGCAAGCAAGTTTGGAGGGAGGAGTAGGGCAGCATAGGGATAGAGAGAGAGGGCATAGGGAAAGGGAGTTGATAGGCCAGGGTAGGGGGGAGAGGAAGGGAGGGGAGAGGAGAGCAGGACAGAGTGTGAGGAAAGGGAGGACACCTCTCCAGAAGACGAAGTGGCACCCCCTTCAGGCTGCCAGGTGGCACCACAGCAGCATCTCAGGATCATTAAGTTTAGCCTGCAGGAGAATGAGCTGGTCATTGCAGGTGTCCTGCAAAATTATCAGATGTTGTTTGGCAACTGGGCAGCAAAGACCTCCAAGGCTGCCAAGATCCAAATATGGAGCAAGATTGCCCAGTCCATTAGCCGGTGCAGCAGAGTGGCAAGAAGCTGGGAGCAGGTTGCACATCGATACCGCAACATCAAGGCATAGCTCAAGGCAAAGGTAGTGTCCTGAGCAAAGTATCAACGGATGACCAGAGGAGGAGCCCCCTGTCTGATTGTTGTCACAGAGATGGAGCAGCAACTCATCAAAAGGCTCGGACTGGACATTTTGGAGGGTATGGCTGAGTAGCTAGATACCACATGAGCTGCAGCTAGTAATTTCACCTCACCCATAAATGGGTAGGCAGCAACAGGTGTACACATCATTTGGTATTAGATGCTCACTCTGCAAAGATGCAAAGTGCACCTCTGATGCCAAAGCCAAAACAGATTCTTGCTGGCATTTGTACTAATGTCTTCTTTTTTGTTTCCAGAGCTCTTGACCTCCAAGCTGCCAGTCCCAGCCAGGAAACCCCAGGGCCCAGCTGGGAAGCCCCTGGGACCAGCCGTGCATTACCACCATTCAACAAGCCCTTCCTTATGGATGCACAGACCCAGGTCAGCAAGGAGGAAAAGGAGGAGGAACAGCAGCAGCAGCAGCCACAGTGTCACCACCCATTGGTCATGCTGGACCCCTGGGCTCACCAAGCACATCTGATGTATCCCTGAATCTCAAGGACTCAAAGCAGGAAGGAAGCTAAACGTGGGAGCCTACAGACACATATCCACGAGCCAGCACACCACTGCACCAGTCACCAGCACCATGCCACCAGCAGAAAGAGACTAAAAGCCTTCTAATGCCTATCTTGCAGCAACAGTTACCAACACTAGAACCAGCACCACCGACACCAGTATCCGCACCACCGACATCGATACCTGCAGCACAGGTGCATGTTGGTGAGATGAGGTACATACGTGGAGAGCTACGAGCCTTGAGGAGGTCTGTAAATGTTATTATTTGTGATAATTGTGGGTGGATCCTTAGGCCGGTGGCAGATGACCACGCCCACGGGGGAAGATCCCGAGAGGGACCACCGGTGAGGCTCAGAGTTGGGAGACAGGCATACACTAGTTCTTTTATTAAACTGTTGTAGAGAACCACCAGAGGTAGCAGTAGTGAGCTGGAAGAGCCCGGCTGGACTGTAGTCCCTCAGGCACTGGAACAGCGATCCTAGGATGGCTGAGCTGTAGAGAAACTGAGAGTTATTTATTTATTTATTTAACACTTTTTTATACCGACCTTCATAGTAATAACCATATCGGATCGGTTTACATAGAACAAGGGTATAACTGAAGCAATAAATAAAGTAATTAACAATAGAGGTGAATAAGGCAAAGTTACATTTAACAAGGAGTAAAAACTTGGATGCTTAAATAGCTGGAAGAAAGGTAAAGGCAGGAGGTAAATATAACATAAACAATAAAGAATATGAGATAGTGAGTAGGCAGAGTATGCAGTGTTCAGGAACAGAACCTTGATGGTAACACTCACACAATGTCTTATAGAAGCCCAGGAGCTGGAATGTAGTAGGCCCTCGAGGAGCAAGTACCTGGTTCCAGGGAAAGCTCTGAGAGAGAGATGGTAACTCTCTGGTGTTGTAGGGAGCGCTGACTTCCTGGCAGAAGTTATATTCAGTAGCAAGTCCGGTAACGTGGGCCCTCGAGGAGCGAGTACCAGTTCCAGATTGCGACCTGAAAAGCAAGAGAGAGAGCGAGGCCCCCGAGGAGCGGGGACCCCTGGTAAAGTCCGAGGAGGCAGAGTAGTAAGGTAAGTGGAGAGCGAATCTCATCTGCAGCGATACCTGGAAGCAGCTAGGTAGAAAACCCTTTGCTAGCAAAACAAGAGACCTTAAATATCTGGTGATGATGACGTCATCTCAGGGAGACACCCCTGAGGTTCACACCACAGCTGGTACTTGAGTCAGGGCCGTGCCACACGCGCGCCCTTAGGCCTCAGGAGAACATGGCGGAAGGCAGCGTCTAGCCGGTCCGGGAACGCCGGAGGAGGTCGGCAAGATGACGCCGTGGCAGCCAAACTTCCATCAACCAAAGAGGGAGTCGCCAAAGAGGTAAGGTGGGCAGAGTCGGGCAGCAACAGTAAACTGGAAGAACCAGATCCTCTAACAGGATACAGCCTCAAACACACAAAATATGAATACACTGGTTGCTGCCATCAGCCAAATGACCAATGTGCTCACACAAATCCTACAAAGGATGCCAGAGCAGCTGTTGGAGTCCTCCGCTGCTTCTGTGGAGTCAACAACCCACAGCAGTCCCCGAGTCCCCGTCAGGAGACATGCCCAAGAGGTAGTCATCCCCCCCCCCACCGCAAGAGGCAAGCCACGACATGGCCGGGGTCCATGATAAACAGAACCACCTGCCCTACAAGCCCCAATAAGAAAATGTTTGTGAGAAGCTTGGCCTGGCCTCATAACAAAGTTGCTGTGCCATCTAGATGGAAGAAGACAGCTGGGCTGGGCCTCACAACAGAGTTGCTGTGCCATTTAGGTAAAAGAAGACAGCTGGGCCAAACCTCACTACAGAGTTGCTGTGCCATCTCACAGAATGGATGGTGTACTCTCAACCATTTTCATTCAGCACACAAGGCCTTCACAATGCTCTGCACGTATTCCAGCCTCCTTTAACTCCCCTTCACTCTGTGTGCACCTGCTGCCTCTTGTCATCAAGTCTCATCTCCAACTCAATGCTGCTGGTATCTCATCTCAGCTCCTGCAACTGCTGTCTCCATGCTGCTGGTGTCTCATCTCAGCTCCTGCAACTGCTGCCTCCTTGCTGCTGGGTCTCCTTCTGCACCTCATGCTGCCTCCATTCTGCTGGGTCTCCTCCTGGGCCTCCTACTGCTTCCAGAATGCTGGGTCTCCTCCTGGGTCTCCTGCTGTGTCCATGCTGCTTGGTCTCCTCCTGGGCCTCCTGCTGCGTCCATACTGCTGGGTCCTCCTGTGCCTTTGATGCATCCATGCTGCTGGGTCTTCTGCTCTTCCTGCTTTGTCCATGCTGCATTCTCCAGTCCTGGTCTTGCTGCTTCATGCTGAACTGTTTGCTCTTGGTCCTGCTGCCATCATGCTGAATGTTGCTGCCTTGCCCATTAGGCTGTTCCCTTGAGTGCACTCTTTCAAACCTTTGGGTTTACAGCACATGGTAGTAGGGATGTGAATCGTTTTTTGACGATTTAAAAAAATCTATAGAGTCGCGATACAATAGAAATTCCCTCGATTTATCGTGAAAAATCGTAAATCGGGGGAGGGCGGGAAAACTGGCACACCAAAACAACCCCTAAATCCACCCCGACCCTTTAAAACGAATCCCCCACCCTCCAAAACCCCCCCAAAATGTTTTAAATTACCTGTTGGTCAAGTGGAGGGGTCCCGGTGCAATCTCCCGCTCTCGGGCCATCAGCGCCATTTTGGCTGCCACTAAAAAAATGGCGCCAATGGCCCGATAAAAAAAAAAACCACCCGACCCTTTAAATTGACCCCCTTAGCCTTCCCCAGCCTCCCGACACCCCCCCCCCTCCCTAAAACCTTTTAAAATTACCTGGTGGTCCAGTGGGGGCGCGGGGAGCGATCTCCCGCTCTCGGGCCATTGGCTGCCACTAATAAAAATGGCGCCGATGGCCCTTTGCCCTTACCATGTGACAGGGTGAATATATTTATAAACAAAATGAATTTTTAAAATATAAGATTTATTGAAAAAAAAAACAAACAAACAAAAAACCCTCTGATCCAGATAAAAACTTTGAACCTGGCCTGGATTTTTGGTGCTTCAGAGCATGATTTGAAAGAATTTTCAGAATCTATTACCATGATAACTAGGCTACCTCATGAAGATTCTAGAAAAGCAACAGGGAATAGGCTATTTTGGGAACATTCTACTCAAAACTAATAACATCCAAAATTTTTACGGTGTAACACTACCTGTAGCAGATGATGTCAGAAGATATTAAAAATTATAAATTCAACTTTGAAGTAATTCTTAGGAGCTATTTTTTTTTAAGGGTGATATCATCGGAGCAGTAATATTGCTGTAAAAGAAAAGTTACTGTCAGTTGAGAATGTTGAAGAGAGAGAAATGCTGATAGCAGCACTTGTCAGGAGCATTGTCACCTGACTTTGTCTTGAAGGAAGAAATAGTGTTAAAACACTTCAGAAAATTGAAGGAACAATTAGGATTTGCACATGTATAAGTGTTACAAGTGTGAATGCGAGAGTTTTAAATAGTTTTAAGATTCTGAAAATAGGAAAAAAAGGTATGAAACAGGATAATTAAAATTCATAACTGTAGCTGGATTGCGGGGAGTGGTTTTTTTTCAGTTTAAAAGATATGTGAGAGTCTGTTTAGAAGTTTGATAAGAAGCAAGCAGAGTACGCATAAGTTGAGTACTATTTCTTTATATCAGCATCTATGAAGTCACTTGTAATTTTTAATCTGAAGAGACATATCCAAGAGAATTAAATTTCTCTAAAGTTAAGAACAACTAAAATTTCTAATATATAAATATCCCTGCACGTATATAGTGCATAGGTCAATGTCACCCTGGAATATATTAATTAGTGGCTGATGAAAGCTAAGTCAGAAGACTTAACTTTGGAACAGTGTCTTCTAAAATATCAGGGAATCTGACATCAGAGAAAATAAAACACTCTATTGGAGACACAGAGAGAGAATTTTCTATTTCAAATTCACATAATAAAAAGAGTACAACAGAGCTTAGTCAACTACATCCTGTTTCAATATCAATAAAGTCCTTTAATATTTCACTGTTGAATACTAAAAGTGCGATTAGTGAGTGCAAAGAACACAACAAGAAAAAATTGTTTCTTTAACACCTTAGGGACTTTCAATGATTTTTTTATTTAAATTAATTAGAAAATCCATTTCCAAGACAACACAAGTAAAATCCTAGAAACATAATGATACTCGAATCAGAATATACAAGCTTCTTTTCCTTTGCTTATGTAAGGTGCAGGATCATCCAAAATCCAATAACAGCAGTGCCTGACAGAGGACAATACATTCAAAAGATGCCAAAATTGGAATGACTGTGTTTCTCAGCCACTCAAGTCATGTTCATTAACTGCATTCTCAAGCCATGCATGCTAACCACAGTGAAGAGACAAATCAGTGCTCACAAGCTTCCATTGCTAGCACGAACACAACATAAGAACATAAGAACATGCCATACTGGGTCAGACCAAGGGTCCATCAAGCCCAGCATCTTGTTTCCAACAGTGGCCAATCCAGGCCATAAGAACCTGACAAGTACCCAAAAACTAAGGGCCGGATTTTAAAAAGGTTATGCAGCTAAATTCAGAGGATTTACGCGCATAGCCAGTCTTACACGCGCTGGGCCTATTTTAAAAATAAAGTCTAACTTCTTTTAGTCAGCCAAAATGACTCACTGCTCTCTTGATTAACAAATGTTGGTACCTAATCAAACCGAATCACACTACCTTAATACCTTTCCAAGATGAGTAACTGAACTGACCTTTTCACCCTTTTTACTTAGATATACACTGCTCCTAGCTTATTGCTAGCTTCTGGCTACCTTTTTTTTTTTTTTTTTTTAAATAAACACTCTAACGTCTGCTTATTAGCTGCCTTACAGATTATTAAAAATAAATACACTAACTTCTGCTTATTTGCTGCCTTACTGACTATTAAAAGCACAAACACACAAACACACTAAATAATATTCCCCAATAGTTAACTTCACCCCAATACTTTTAAAAAATAAAATTTCCCAAGCAAAAACTTACTGATTCCTTTCAGCTACCAGCAAGGTGACCCTCTCCTCTCAGTGCTTATTCATTTGAACACAGCCAAGTGTATACACACAGACTGAAATACAAAGTTAGAAGGCCTAGCTAGACAAAAGGACACACAGAAAAAGAGCAAGAGACCTGAAAGAAATACAATTCAGAAACACAAGATCACATCAACACAAGGAACAATTCTAAAAAGTGAAATACAGATATAGTGAGAAAGAAAAGGGAAGAAATTAAATAAAGAACAAACATCAGACACAAAGGACCGGATTTTAAAAGGGTTATGCTCGCCGGGCCTATTTTAAAAAGGCCCGGCGATGCGTGTAAGTCCCAGGGCTTTACTAAAGATGTGGTCCATTGCCATTGCCACAGTGACGGAGGATCGCGTGCCGGCAGCAACTTGCGCCTGTCCAGAGGCAGGCGAAAAAGGTAAGATACAAATTTTGGTGGGGGGAAAGTAGGACTGGGGGGGGGGAGGGAAGGTTAGGGGAAGGGGTGAGAAAGTCAGGTTAGGGGGAAGGGAAGTTCCCTTCCAGGCCGTTCCAATTTCGGAGTGGCCTGGGAGAAAACAGGAGAAGGCAGCGCGGATCGGCATGTACAAGGTGCACAATTGTGCACCTCCTTGCGCGCGCTGACCCCTGATTTTATAACTTGCGTGCGCAAGTTATAAAATCAGGCATAAATGTGTGCACACCAGGTAGCGCGCGCACATGTACGCTATACACGCTCCTTTTAAAATCTACCCCGAAGAGAATAACAGAAGCCAATTCAACAACCTTTGTTATTCCTCCTGGTAAAAATCAGCAACATCTATAACAAAAAAAAAAGAATCAATTTCTTTTCAGCAATATAGTATCAATATAACATAACATCTTTGATATATCATTAGTGATAAAAGTAAATTATGCTTACCTAATGATTTGTTCACTTACAGCTGGTTCTAAGTAAACATTTAAAAATCTAAAGAGAAAAAGAGCTCTTAGTTTTAAAAATTGCACTTAAATTTTTATTTTTTTCATTTAATTCATTGTCAGCTTGCAATCATTTGTGCACAAAAATACATTTTAAATTTTGAAATGTCCACAATTATTTATTCTGATTTCATCTGATTTGATTTTAACCCCTGCCTTCCTTCTTCACCCCTGGGAGACTAGCTAGCTGGGTTCTTGATCACTTTTCCATTATTGGAGATCTGATAGGAAGGAAGGCATTTTATAATACCACCACTGCATATAATATCTGGTGACTCTGCCAATATATATATTTATAAGAGGGAGCACATTTTTATTGTCACTAGAAATCTTTAATAACAAAACAAGTGTGTCATAAAATACACTCATGCACTCACATATTCACTCATTAAAATACAAATTAAAGCGTAGTTACAGAACAAACCAGAATACCTCATATATCACTACCAAGATGTCAAGAGGATATTTCAAATACAACTGAAAACATGTATGTGTAATTCCTGTGGTTGTCTGAAACCACTTACAACTCTAAAGATTCTTATACCTTCTCTAAATATACAACCTGTTAATCATAATTACAACATTATATGTATGAATCACTACACCAAATACATGTAACTTCAGTGTATCCAAATGCTTAAACCCTTAAAGTTCTCTTCATCTGGTGCTCTCCACTAAATGCTTTCTTCATCGATATATGAAGACAGTGCTGCATTAATCACACGGTATGAATCCCGACAAGAGGCCCTTGTTTCTCTGATTTCAGCTTCATCAGAGGGAAGTTGACCATCCAGGAAAACAAACCCATACATCTTTGCTTTTAACAAACACAATACCGTGTGGAAAGACACACTTAGACAGATGAAGCTGAAATCAGAGAAACAAGGGCCTCTTGTCAGGATTCATACCTTCTCCTCCTCCTCCTCCTCCTCTGTTCTCTCTACCTTCCTCAACCATTGTTTCATGAGTATCCATAGATGTATTATTGTCATTTTTTTACTTTAGTTCTCCAGCTACTAACTCCCCAGTATACCTCTGTTACACCCTATCACTATTTCACTGCGACACTTACCCCTTCCTCTCCAGTATGCCCCTGTCAGTCCCAGTATGTCCCTGTCACCATAGACACACATGCTCATACTAGCCCTCTCTGGAATCCATTGCCATTCATTGACGGGTTCTCCCCAAAAAATTCCAGCAAACCTTGTATCAGGCTGAGAGCAATCCAGATAAAAATAAAGGTTACAAGTAAATACACTTCTGGGCAAGGACCACAATTTCCCTGATTTCCCACCATTCCCTCTGCCTCTCCTCTTAGTCTACTCCAGGTATCGAAAAAGAGAATGCACATTTGAAATTTGCATGTAAAATAGCAATAATAAAAGTGTCTGTGCATTTTTTATGATATTGGCACAGGCCGGCCAATTGCAAAATTCAAAATGGTGCCGAAATGCCTTTACCCCTGTCATGTGATGGGGCAAAGGCCAGGCGGTGCCATTTTGAATAATGGCTGTGGCTGGCCCAGTGCCTTGGAGGCATTCTAAGTTCTACTAGACCAGCACTTCTCAACCAGTGTGTCACGACACACCAGTGTGTCGCCAAGCAGCGGCAGGTGTGTCACGTGCTACCGGTCTCCCGCTGCTCTTTCCCCCTCTTCCTTCACTGAGTGAGAGGCAGGCTATTTTCCTCTGCTGCCATTGCCGCCCGGGCTATCAGCACGTTCAAGCCTGGATGGGAATGGCAGCAGTGTTAGTGGAGGCTGGCAACTGCAGTTGGGCCTTTTCTTCTTCCCGCACCTGCCTCCCCCCCCCCCCCCCCCCGGCCTGGAACAGGAAGTGATGTGCAGTGGGGTGCGAAGGAAGAAGAAAGAGCCATGCTGCATGAAAAAGTAGCATCTGCAGCGGTGGCCCCGAGCAGTAGCAAGAGCCTGAAGCAAAATCAGAAGCAGCCAGAAATTGGCACATGAGACAGCAGAATTAGCCTCCCGTGGCCGATGGGATTCTTCTTTCTTGGCCTGCAGGGGCTAGAGGAGGAGGCTGCTGCAGCTACCATTTGTGCTGAGGAGGGGGGGCAGGAAATGAGAGAGAAAGTCAGCCTGTCTGTAAGTGAGAGCATGTATGTGTGATTGAGAGTCTGTATGTGTAACTGTGACTGATAACCTGTGTGTAAGTGAGGGCATTTGATTGACATCATCTATATAAAGTGTATAAGAGACAGCATGATTGTGATTGAGAGAAACTGGTCAGAGAGGTGATGTGTGTGTATATAGGAGAGACAATGGAAGTGACTGGTCATGGAGATGACTGGAGTGTGTGGAGTTGTGTGTGTGTGAGAGAGAGAGAAAGAGAGAAAGTGATTATGGGAATGAGAAGCCTGTGCATGTGGAGAGAACTAGCAAAGGAGTGAGAAACATGAGTGTTTGTGAGACACAGTATTGGAGTGAGAAGCCTGTATATGTAAGATAGAAATGGGAATGGGAAGCCTGTGTGTGTGTGTGTGCGCATGAGAGAGAGAGAGGCTGATCGGAAAGGTGACTGGTGTTGAGATGATTGGTGTGTGAAAGACAGAAACTGGTCATGGGGGTGTAACTGGTATGTGTGTGTGAGAGAGACAGAGAGACTGGTCATGGGCACTAAGGAAGAGGACCATGAGTACAGAGCTTCAGCCACTACTGCTTCTGGTGTGTGCTACTGGCCTGCATGGAAGAGGAGTAGGAGAGCTGCTGGAGGGGGTTAGTAAAGGTGGCTTTTTAAGTTATTTTTTCTTGATTGACTGCCATTTTGATTATTGAATATTATGTGATGTGTCTGCTGTTTTGAAATATGTTATTGGTGTTTGGAGAATTTTAAATAATTTTTATGAGTTTTTAATTGTTGGATATTATTCTGTTCATAGTTGTTGTGAAACATTTATTCTGCTTATTAGTATAGTTATACAATTATTTCTGTGTTGGGATCTCTAGCTGCTTGGCTAGTTCTGTTTTCCTAATAGGAGGTGTATTGGTGTTTAGGGCCTGATTTAATATTTGTAGTGTTGCCTTTTCATAGATAGGGTTGTTACTGTTTGAGTGCATTCCATAATACAGGTGTAAGTGTGTGCGGATTAGTTTATGTGCATTACTACAGATCCTGGGAGTATGTTAGGTCGGTTCTGTATATGTGACAGAGGTGAGGTATTTTACTGTATCAGTCTTATTTGTTCTATTTTCTCAAGAGGACATGCATTAGTGATAAATTTCTGTCTTTTCATAAGTAGGACTATTGAGCCTGGTAGCTGGAGTTTGTGTTGCTGTTATTGAGATGACACTAGAACCAGAATATATTTTTTGTAAGGTGAGTTGTACGGGGAATGTCACAATTCTGCTTTACATCCATAATTGTGGGTCATGGGGGTTCCTGTGGATGCAAACTGTACTTTTATATTTAGCTCTATGATGGTCATGTGTTCAGTGTGTCATGCATGTGAGAACCATCTGTCAGGTGTGTCCCAACAGAAAAAAGGTTGAGAACCAATGTATGCCTGGGTGAGGTTAGGGTGGATCAGATGTTCAGAGGGGTGGGGAGGGTGTCATGTGGCATCGGGGGGGGGGGGGGTTTGAAAAGAAGGGGTTTGAGTATGGGGGATGGGCATCATTCCATGACATATAGATTATTTTTGGAAATATTTTTACTTCTGACCTGCCTCTAGACCTGCAGGGGTGGGTGGGGTTGAGAACCTTGGGGTGTTTTTATTCACTGGTGAGAGCAGCCAGATCCTTAGTGATGTTATGGTCTTTTAAGAAGATGGTGGCTATGGGTGAATGAGGCCATTGCATGATTTTTGTCATGTTTCCCATGGTATTTTTTTCCTGTGGAATTTTTCCATGGAGGGGAAAAATACTGCAAGCCACAGAAAAACACCGTAGTGAAGGCTCTATGGTGTTTTTCCCTGACCAATGCAATTTTTCCTCTCCATTTACCATGGGATAGTAAATTTATTTATGTATTTGATTTATATTCCACTTTTCAGCACTTCAAATAACCCACTAAATGAGAAATCATTCCAAAGACAGAAAATGTCTTTGGAATGATTATATGCTATGTTAGCATATGTTATATGCTATAATTTTATTGTTCCTTGTATTTCTGTTATAATTGTTACCATGTTATAATTGTTATCATGTTATAATGTAAAATAGGGCAGAACTCGCCCTATTCTCTTAGTTACCTGGAAACCGATGTGATATCTCGATTGAATGTCGGTATATAAAATAAATAAATAAATAAATAAATAAAATACAAATGAAGCAAAAACTAAGCAAGAAAAAATTATAAATAAATTTCATCAAACTGTACGAATAGGTTGCAAATTTGGTTTTTATGGATGGAAAAAAGATTTGAAGCTTTCACTGAAACTAGAAAACTTTGTCTGCCATATTTAGGGTCATTTGTTTTCAATTTTTATTTTATTTTTTATAGGAATTTCAAAATTATAACAAAAATAAAATTAGTGGAAAAATGATTTTTCCACAGATTTTTCTCTTGTGTGCTTTAACAAAGTCATTTCTCCACTGATTTTTTTTGTTATAACATTGAAATTCCCAGGAAAAATAAAATGAAAACTGAAAATGTAGATTCCTATCCACATTTAAATGTTCAAACACTATTGGATGAATTTTCAAAACATTTTTTATTCATGTAAAAATTTGAATGTATGCGCATAACTAGCACCTACTCACATATTTTGTATTTTATGAAAGTAGAAAATGCGCACATAATTACACTTTAACATGTACATATACACATGTAAAAAAGGGTGGCTTAAGGGCATTCCAGGATGGGACTAACACGTCTGTTATAACCATCAGTCGCAGAGGACTGTGACCGATGAAACTCACTTCGTGTACTGCTCCTCGGGGTTGCTTTCGTCACTACTGCAGAGATTCACCCAGGCTTCCCCGCTCCACCGGTGGACCTACGTCACCACGCCAGAGCCTTCTTGCTGCGCAGTCCCGCCCCTCAGGTCATTCTCCGCTGCGGACCTCCAGAAGTCCCTGTCGCACATTCTATGCTCCTCGGGGCGTGCCAGCGCATCTCTCTCTCCAAGGCCCTACCCTGGTACGCGTCTCTCCAGCTCAGCGAATATACGGTGGGTTCTCCCCTGAACTGTGTCTCTCACCCCGCTCCTCGGGATCCCCCACAGTACTCCCTTTTCCTGCACCTGTGATCACCTGGCAGTGACGCAGGACGCTCCATTCCTCTACATCATTGAATCTACGGCCACAGCTGACCTCGCCTCCCGACGGTGGGGACCTGTGGGGCTTCTCCCTACAGGCAGCCTCGACCCTCACCTCAGGCCAAGGGCCCACAAACCCACGAATCCTAACAACTTCGGTGTGTAAGTTGCTATTTTAAAAGACATGTATGTACATTTTCCAACTTACAGACTTTTACAACTACTAATTATCTGGGGTAAATGATATTAAACATGTTTATTGTGTAGTACTGGCTGGATGGGAGGTGTGGGTGATATGAGGAAGTTCAAGCTAAAGAACAAGGAAGATCTCAGTGACCTAGAGAAGGACCGGGCAAACTAGTGAACTAATTTGTAAACTAGTTAATTTCATTTCCGTGTGCATGATTTAAAACGGGCCTACTTAAGACTGTAACTTTTAAACAGGTACGCGGCTGCAAACGCGCCTGCATTTGTAGGCCCGCACCCAGAGACATGGCCATGCATGTTATAAACGTGTATGCATGTTATAAATTAGCCTGAATGTGCACACATATGCACACAATTTTAAGTGGACGCACACCTGTGTGATCAATTGCCGCATCTAACCGCATAAGTGGGAGTATTTTAAAAAAACATGCACACCGACATCTTTACCAGTTTTCCCAGTTCATTCCCAGTCTGCCCATTAGTTTAATAGCCTCCCTTCTGCCCCACCCTTAAAACCCTGACTTAAAGGCCCGCCAATCTATTTATTTGTATTTTATTACTTGCACATTCTCCATAGCAGAAGTAAAGATATATGGCAGGGGACTCCATCATGCACCTCTGCGTGTAAGTATTTAAATGCTAATTTGAAGTTAAAACCCAGGAATCCCCATGCCTCACCCCTTTTTATGGAATTTTTCTTTTGTGTGTGCAGCGAGAGATATGCGCGTCCTCAGGAGGCTTTTAAAATCAACTTGGCGCACTCTGGCCTGACATATTCACATATCTCCAGGTTTTGGCATGCGCCAGCCTTTTATAATTCATCTGTATGTGTGTAAATTGGGATTTATGTAAATAAGTCATACTTTACTTTCAAAAGTATAATATACGCACATATAGTGGGCCTGCCCGCTAGCACCATCAAACCACTTCAGATGGTTCAGCATGCGACGGCTAGAATACTCACTAACACTAAAAAAAGGGAACATATTACCCCTATCCTCCAGAACCTTCACTGGCTACCTATAAAATTCAGGATACACTTTAAAGCACTTATGATGATTCATAAGGCTCTACACTACATCTCCCCTCTCAACCTAACTTTTCAACTACAGCAACACACCTCAAAGAGGCCGATCAGAAGCGCATACCAAAACATGCTACACACCCACCCAGCTAAAACTTCACTGAGGAAAGCGAGCATTATCCACCGCAGGCCCCCCACTTTGTAACCGGATGCCACCGGACCTCCGCCAAGAACCTTGCCTAGCAACTTTCAAAAAGAAGTCTTGGCTATTCACACAAGCCTTCCCCGATAGCTAACCTGATGAAGCGACAGTTGGAATCCATACGGCTGTACATACTCTTTCTGATTGCGTTCCTCGCTTTTCAGTTTATCTTGTTTTGTAGGGATGTGAATCATTTTAGGACGATTAAAATTATCGTCCGATAATTTTAATATCGTCTTAAAACCGTTATGGAACATAATACAATACAGATTCTAACGATTTATCGTTATAAATCGTTAGAATCGTGAGCCGGCACATTAAAACCCCCTAAAACCCACCCCCGACCCTTTAAATTAAATCCCCCCCCCTCCCGAACCCCCCCCCCAAATAACTTAAATAACCTGCGGGTCCAGCGGCGGTCCGGCGCCATTTTCCGTACGAAAACGATTCGCGGCGGGAAATCGCTCCCTGACCCCCGCTGGACCTCCAGGAACTTTTGGCCAGCTTGTGGGGGGCCTCCTGACCCCCACGAGACTTGCCAAAAGTCCAGCGGGGGTCCGGAAGGACCTCCTGCCGTCCAATCTTTTTCGTCTATGGCCGCCGCCATTTTCGGCGCCATTTTGGAAAATGGCGCCGGCTGAAGACGACAAGATGCAGGAGCAGGAGCCCGTTCCGGACCGCTGCCGTTCCGGACCGCCGCTGGACCCGCAGGTTATTTAAATTAATGGGGGGGGGGGTTCGGGAGGGTGGGGGATTTAATTTAAAGGGTCGGGGGTGGGTTTTAGGGGGTTTTAGTGTGCCGGTTTTTCGATTTTTCGATTTTTCGATTTTTAACGATTTTTAACGATTTTTCACGATATTTTACCCCCCCAAACGGCAACAATACGATTCCCTCCCCCTCCCAGCCGAAATCGATCGTTAAGACGATCGAGGACACGATTCACATCCCTATTGTTTTGATTGTTTTGCAGTTAACCTTGTTATGATTGTTTCCTGAAAACATTTTCTTCAACTTGTTTCAATGTATTTCCCGCCTCTGTGGCGACAGTTCAGTTCCATGTAAACCGGTGCGATATGTATTGTATACAGGAGCATCGGTATATTAAAAAAATTATAAATAAATAAATATATATATATTTTTTTAAAATAGGTACGAAAATTGCACATTTATATACGTGTTTATAATGCATTGCATAGGTTTGCATGTCAATACGTAACCAAAGGTTAAAATGTGAAAATAAGGTAGTAAAGAATTTTTTTACTGACCTGAATCCTGGAGCTGGAAAAAAAAAGCATTGCTAGGATGTGGCATGTTTTTTCATTTCTCTCTGAATATGTTTCTGCAAGGAGAAAATGCCCCGGCAACTGCAAGAGCTCTTTCCACCTCCCTTCAGCTAAGAGGGAGGAGCAGAGCTACTGAGATTTTACTTTCAGTTTTGCAAAAGCAGCCCCCACCAGAGAGGAGCAGCACATGCAGAGAAGGACAGCAGAGAGGAGGAGCTCAAAGCAGCTATTCTATCACAGACAGGCCGATTCAGAAAAGCGCGCGGGAGAGCTGGCGAACGCCCGCTCTCCCGGCACGCGCACAGGCCACTCTCCTGGGCAAGCGATTCAGGAGGGTTGCCTATGCAAATTAGGGCCCGTGGTAAAAAGAGGCGCTAGGGACACTAGTGCGTCCCTAGCGCCTCTTTTTTGACGGAAGCAGCAGCTGTCAGCGAGTTTGACAGCCGACCCTCAATTTTGCCGGCGTCGGTTCTCAAACCCTGCTGACAGCCACGGGCTCGGAAACCGGACGCTGGCAAAATTGAGCATCTGGTTTTCAACCCGCAAGCCACGTGCCGATTTTACTTTTTTTTTTTTTTTTTTTTTAATTATTTTAAACTTTTAGGACCTCCGACTTAATATCGCCATGATTTCCTGCCGCGAATCGTTTTCCGTACGGAAAATGGTGCCGGCAGGAGATCGACTGCAGGAGGTTGTTCAGCGGGGGTCCCGAACCCTCGCTGAACGACCTCCTGCAGTCGATCTCCTGCCGGCGCCATTTTCCGTACGGAAAACGATTCGCGGCAGGAAATCGCTCCCAGACCCCCGCTGGACCCCCAGGAACTTTTGGCCAGCTTGGGGGGGGCCTCCTGACCCCCACAAGACTTGCCAAAAGTCCAGCGGGGGTCTGGAACGACCTCCTGCAGTCGAATCGTGTTGGTCTATGGCCGCCGCCATTTTGCGGCGGCCATTTTGCAAAATGGCGCCGGCTGAAGACAACACGATTCAATAGCAGGAGGCCGTTTCAGACCGCCGCCATTCTGGACCGCCGCTGGATCCCCAGATAATTTAAAGCATTTGGGGGGGTTCGGGAGGGTGGGGGATTTAATTTAAAGGGTCGGGGTGGGTTTTAGGGGGTTTAGTGTGCTGGCTCACAATTTTAACGATTTTCACGATACTTTACCCACCCAAACGGCAACAATACGATTCCCTCCCCCTCCCAGACGAAATCGATCGTTAAGACAATCGAGGACACGATTCACATCTCTATTAGAAACATATATATGTGCAAATGTAATGAGGTAAAGATACATGTATTTTATATGTAGAGACTCACATGTCTCCACCTAGAGGCCCTAGATCCTTGTCATAGGAGATGGACAGCAATGAGGGAGATACTATCCCATCGGCACCTTTCACAGAGGAAGTTTGAGATGTTTGGATCCCTGCCTAGAAATGGAGGCTGTGAGCCCCTTCTAGCACAGAGAAGGAATTGAAGTGACTATGGCACTCCAGGGTGAGGTTTTCGTTTTCAAGAGTTCTGTGAGTTCTATTTGTGAGGAGGTTTTCTGCACCACTCCTCTTCACTGGGCAGCTGGGCTGAATGGCCAGGCTTCTATTCAGCATCAAATCTTTTCCTCTAAGAGGTCACATCTAGCAGGAGTTTGGGATGAAGGAGTAAGATCCGTGGACCCACAACTGGATCTCCACCCTAAGGGACACAGGACACAGCCTGAAGAAAAGAAGACTGAACCTTCTAGACTCAGGGAGGATTCTTCTGGGATATAGGGGATTCCCGCAATAATAGGATTTCCTTAGCCCACTGGAATAGATTATGCACTCAGTACAAGAGTAGTAAGCTCTTTCTCTAGAGAACCTAAGATTAAGGACACTTACACAGAAAAAAGGTAGTAAGCAAGTCACCTTTCTGGGGTTCTTCTGCTTATCAGCCCAGTCAAGGTAAAAATCACAACAGTGTACACTAAACCTGTTGCTGGCAGGAACAAAAACAACCCAAATGATGCACCAATTGACAGTGTGCAAAACAGCAAACAAAGTCTAAAAATAAAATCTCAGTCTCTTTCAAAAATATTCTGTTGCATTCACAGGCAAGCCATATCTATGGAGCAGGAACCCTCTTCCCTGTAGCCTCTTCAGGTACCTCTTTTTCCTTATAAAACAGCTCTTCTTATGTCATTCTAGCAAGCTACTGGCTGACTGTTCTGAGTCAAGAATTTCTTTGGGAGCCTTCGCTCAGAAGGGCCATCCTTCTTCTTGTAAACTCCCACCAATGTATGTGAAGGAGGTGAAAAATTGATGTGCATGGACCAAGAGAGGGATTTTGGGGTAATAGTGTCTTGAGATGTGAAGATGGTGAAGCAATTTGACAAGGTGATAGCTAAAGCCAGAAGAATGATGGGCTGCATAGAAAGAGGAATAACCAGTAAGAAAAAGGGGGTATGGATATGGGGAGTTTTGATGTGATTAATATTATATTTCCTTTTTTTTTTCTTCCTTTCATTACCTAAGGGTTTTCCCCCTGAATTACCGCATGTAGAAAGAGTGTATTTCTATATATGTATACTTCTGTATTGTGATATTTCGGGAAAATATTTCTTGATATGCACACTCTTATGTTTCTAAGCAAAGTAATCTTTGTTGTAATTGTAAAAGCTGATAAATAAAATAATTAAAAAAGAAAAAGGAGATGATAATGCCCTTGTACAGGTCCTTGGTAAGGCCTCACTTGGAGCTCTGTGTTCAGTTCTGGAGTCCATTTCTCAAGATGGACAAAGTAAGGATGGAGGCTGTCCAGAGAAGAGCAACCAAAATGGTGTGGGGTCTGCATGAGAAGAGAGTCTAAAGGATCTGAATAAGTATACCGTAGAAGAAAGATGCAGGGGAGATATGATACAGACTTTCGGATTCCTGAAAGGTTTACTGATGCACATTCGACAAACTTTTTCCATTGGAAAGAAATCAGTAGAACTAGGAGTCAAGAAATGAAACTCCAGGGTGGACAACTCAGAACCAATGTCAGGAAATATTTCTTCACAGAGATGGTGGTGGATGTCTGGAATGCCCTTCCAGAGGAGATGGTGAAGATGAAAACTGTGAAAGAATTTAAAGGGGCATGGGATAAACACTGTGGATCCCTAAAGGCTACAGTATGGAAATGAAGGAAAGAATGCATGGTGTGGCAGTTACTACCCTTAACCATTAAGCCTTCAAACTCTTGATGCAACTCCATCATAGCTCTGTGCTTCAACAGCAGGGGTAAAAGGGGAATTGGATTCAAATAGCAACCAACGAGGTCCCCAACTCTTATGGTCTGGGGAAACAAATAAGAATGGAAGTAACTTTCTGATGCAGTGGTTACTACCCTTAACCAATAAACTTGATACTTTGATGCAACTCAACATTGCTCTCTGCTTCAATGGCAGAGGTATAATGCGGAATTGGATACAAACAGCAACCAATGAGGGCCCTGACTTTTACAGTCTGGGAAACTGATAAGCATGGGGGGTAACTTATACAGTGCAGCAGATACTACCATAAGCTTGCTAGGCAGACTGGTTGGACCATTTGGTCCTTTTCTGCCATCATTTCTATTTTTCTATTTGTTTCTATGTAATGACAAATCATTTCTAGTACACACTTCTCCAAGAACTCTCTCAGAACAAGATGAGATATATTTATTAGGGATGTGAATCGTTTTTCAACGATTAAAATTATCGTCCGATAATGTTTATATCGTCTTAAATCGTTATAGAACACGATACAATAGAAATTCTAACGATTTATCGTTAAAAATCGTTAAATCGTGTTAGTGCGCACTAACTCGAGTTAGTGCGCACTAACTCCCCGTTAGTGCGCACTAACTCGATTTAGTGCGCACTAACTGAAAATGATACAAATAAACACTTTCCAGGTCACTGAAGGTCAGTTAGGAATGAATATGTGTTCCTATTGGCTGGCTGCCCTCTTATCTATTGATATTACCAAGGTTACCACTGAGGTGATGGTTGGGGGGATGGGAAATGGAACTGGAAACTAACGAACACCAACAGAAAATGAAACAAAGTGTTCACACTTCCCAGGTCAGTAAAGGTCACTTAGGAATGAATATGTATGTATGTATTCCTATTGGCTGGCTGTGCTCTTATCTATTGATGTTACCAATATGGTTGGGGGGATGTGAAATGGAAACAGTTGGAAGCTTGACAAAAAAAGTAATGTAATGATCAGCACTCACGTGACTAGAACTTGTTTGTTTATTATTTTTGTTAGCAGGCACCTGAAATGCTAGTGCATGTTGAATTTGCCAATCACTGTGCATTTTAGAAAGGTGGTCCTGGCTGGAACTGTACACAGTTCAAATATATGTAATTGATTGTTGGTAAGTGTATTTTTTAAGTAGCCACACTGGCACCAGTATGTTTACTTTTCCTCCTACTTAACTCACTAGCTCAGCTTTGTAAGAAGGGCTTCTCTGCTTGTGTGTTGTTTTTGTTTGGTGTGAGGAGAGCAGAAACATCAGATCTTTATTCAATCTACTACAGTCATCTCTTACAGTGCCCTATCCCTATTAATACCAGGAGTGTTGTGATCTTCCTGCACACAGTGCCCTAACCCTGATACCAGTCTGAGACAGCTTCCTCCCTGCATTACTAGTGAGAGGCTGGCTTCACAGACAGGGGGGAGCTGCCTGACCCTCACTCCTGACTTCCCCCATGTCCCAGCTAGTGAATGGTGTGTGGGTGAGGGGGGGGGGGGAGGATGGTGAAGTCTGAGACAGCTCCCTCCCTGCATTACTAGTGAGAGGCTGGCTTCACAGACAGGGGGGAGCTGCCTGACCCTCACTCCTGACTTCCCCCATGTCCCAGCTAGTGAATGGTGTGTGGGTGAGGGGGGGGGGAGGATGGTGAAGTCTGAGACAGCTCCCTCCCTGCATTACTAGTGAGAGGCTGGCTTCGCAGACAGGGGGGAGCTGCCTGACCCTCACTCCTGACTTCCCCCATGTCCCAGCTAGTGAATGGTGTGTGGGTAAGGGGGGGGGAGGATGGTGAAGTCTGAGACAGCTCCCTCCCTGCATTACTAGTGAGAGGCTGGCTTCACAGACAGGGGGGAGCTGCCTGACCATCACTCCTCCGGGGTATTGTGATCTTCCTGCACACAGTGCCCTATCCCTGATACCAGGGGTGTTGTGATCTTCCTGCATGCAGTGCCCTATCCCTATTAATACCAGGAGTGTTGTGATCTTCCTGCATGCAGTGCCCTATCCCTATTAATACCAGGAGTGTTGTGATCTTCCTGCATGCAGTGCCCTATCCCTGATATCGGGATGTGTGCAAGAAGATCACAACACCCCCGGTATCAGGAATAGGGCACTGTGTGCAGGAAGATCACAACACCCCCAGTATCAGGAATAGGGCACTGTGTGCAGGAAGATCACAACACCCCTGGTATTAGGGATAGGGCACTGTGTGCAGGAAGATCACAACACTCCTGGTATTAATAGGGATAGGGCACTGTGTGCAGGAAGATCACAATACCCCTGGTATCAGGGTTAGGGCACAAGTTCTAGTCACATTGACTGATCACATTACTTGTTTTGTCAAGCTACCAACTGTTTCCATTTCCCATCCCCCATATACTGTCAGTAGGAAACTTGGTAACATGAATAAATAAGAGGGCAGCCAATAGGAATACATATTCATTCCTAAACTGACCTTAACTGACCTGAAAAGTGTCAAATTGTATCATTTTCAGTTAGTGCGCACTAACTCCCAGTTAGTGCGCACTAACTCCCGTTAGTGCGCACTAATCGGAAAAAACGATTTTTAACGATTTTTTAACTAAAAAATCGTGCCTAAGACGATTTTCTTGCCCTGCCACACGATTTCTATCGTTAAGACGATATGGAAAACGATTCACATCCCTAATATTTATTGACCTCTTCTTATAAGAATTCTACCTTCAAAGTAAAGGTCTGAGTATCCCAGCCTGGCCCCAGCCACCTTGATCTCTTATTCTTGTCTCTCTTGAAAGTCTGCGCTTGGGCCCCAGCCATTCTCTCAAAATGAATCATTCAACTTCTTAATATTCCTCTGTTGGTAAAAAGCACTCCTTTGGACCTTCCTTGTGGAAGGACCAACTGTATACTGACCACGCCTGAGCCTAATTTCCCAGAAACCCTGAAACTTACTCCCTCAGACACATGGGTGCAGGAGTTTTGATAAGACTAAGATCCCTCTCATTGAAAGTGTCAATTATCCTAACATACTCCCACATATACTACTGGCATATTAGGTCTTTTGTGATCACTGAGACCATTACAGTTAAGGACAACACTTAACACTACTGGTAAGGGGCAGAATTGGGGGTCCCTTTACACTATATTGGCAAACAAGTGTTGCAATCACATGTTTAGAGAAAAGCTGAAGCTCAGAAAATACTTTATAGTCATGCCTTTTCGACAAAATATTACTATATTGGGAAAATTCCCCTCTCAAGGCAGGTTAGAGTACTAATTCCTGCATGTGGAAAATATGATGTACATGTATCGTACAGTTATGCAACAACAAGCTCTCACGGTTGTCACTTGTTCCGTTGTTACTCCTTTCGCTTTCATATGTTCTTAAGTTCTTATAAGCTATGTTTCATGCTCTAATATTTTTTCAGGTTTCTCCAATGTTTCCAATGTACTAGCGTTAATTTTGTTTTAAGGTTTTATGTAATGCCCTCTGGTGGTAGTTCTGTTTTACTGTAAACCGGTGTGATCTGTATACTTTCTTACAGGAACGTCGGTATATAAGAATTCAAAATAAATAAATAATAAATAAATGTATTCCAGGGGTAAGCAATTCCAGTCCTCAAGGGCCAGAATGGGTCTGGTTTTCAGAATATTCACAATGAATATGCATGAGATAGAATTGCAAACTTTGGCCTAGATTCATCATTCTGCCATAAATATAGTGAAATAATGAGCTGTGGTCAGGAAAAGGGATGGGAGGTGATAGTGTGCACCCGGCCACAACATGGTGGTGTGTTTTCGCCCACCGTGGTTGCGACCACAGATCACACTATCACCCCATCGCCAATGGGAAAGGTGGTGTTATTTCTGGCACTACTGCCGGTGATAATGTCTAAATGAAATGAAACTCCAGGGTGGACAACTCAGAACCAATGTCAGGAAATATTTCTTCACAGAGATGGTGGTGGATGTCTGGAATGCCCACAGTCATACTGGCTTGCATTTTTTTTTTACCTCGCCCAAACCCTGCCCTAACCCTTCTCCTTTCCCTCATTTGCATGTTAAAGTTGCGATGCGGTAGTTATCACCGTAGCATGCGCGATAATGGCCTATCGCAGCTTGATGAATGACCCAGTTATTTGGCTAACTTCTAATTTCTGAGTTAGCTGGATAAATTTCCCAGTTTCCTTACCCCAAAATACCCCTAAAATGCCCATTACTTATTTGGCTAATGTTTAGCTAGATAATGACTAATCTGGTTAAAATGTAACCAAATAGGCACTGGCAATATTGAAAATTTGACATTTAGCTGAATTAATTGTGAGCTATCCAGCTAAATTCCTTTAAATATTGTCCTCATAAATGCCTTTATGTTATGAGGCAGAGAAAGACCCTTAACATTATGGACTACTCTCCTACCACCTCCTCCTCCCACCCGCCCCCCCACGCACACATCACCACAAAGATATAGTTAATCATTGTTATGCAAAATCTTATTTCCAACTCCTTAGGGCCTGATTTTCAAAAGTATTTACACACTTAAAACTGCATTTTACATGTGTAAAATCACTTTACCCATGTAAGTGGGCTTTTGAAAATTTCTACAAAATAAAAGGTTGAATTGTCAATAGGTTTTACTTGCGTTACATGCATTTTTAAATGGCTTTTGAAAATTGTTATGATAGTATGTTACATTTACATGCATAACTCCTTTGAAAATTCACCTGATAGAGTTACTATTTAGAAAATAATGCAAACAATGGCCAGTTTAAGGGAGTGTAGGGCCATTTAGCATTTAAACATTCAAATGTTGGAGCATATGGTTGTAATAAAGAACCAGTATAAGATGCACAAACTGGTAGCATAAAAACAGACAACTCAGTGTGATTAAGAGTTATTGAAATATCTCAGTTCTACTTTGTATCCTACGGTTCAAGTTTCCAGTAACTGTATCATTATAAACCAAACATTTCTGCTACCTTCCCAGAAGCAGAGCATTCCAATAATTGTAATGCAAATTATGGTTCATTATGAGAAAAGCATTTAGGAATTATGATTCTGTTAAGCAGAAAGCCGGGAATCAGCCAAAATTACAGATATAGCAATCCTAATGACACCCTTGAGTGGATGATGATTTAAGTTAAAGTACTGATTGGAGACAATAATACAGACTACTGCAATTGAATTTCCTTTTCGTCACTAATATAGCTGCACAGTGTTTTGACACGGAAGCCAACACCCCCCCCCCCCCCCCAGTCCAATTTTTCCTGCCACTTCAAAAATTACTAAATAACTGCAGTCCTTGATTCTCTTATTTCATTTCTTAATATATATGTTCCAGGCACTGACTGCCATCATCACAAGCAAGAAATCAACTCAGAAATGACATGTGAATAGTTTCCATAAATGAATGCAGAGAATGTATGAAATAGCTGTGATGCTAGCAGAGAAATGTAACAACATTCACAGGGAGTGAACGTCAGGTTTCTAAGGTCCTGGCTGTGAGAAAATGTCCCAAAGTGCAAAAGTCAAAAGTGAGCACTTTGTATATTTATGTAGCCCCCCTCGTCTGGTATTGTCTGGGAAGGCAGGGGTCACACTCAGTCCTGGGGTGTGGATTCTTCAAATATGGGGGAAGATAGACATCAAGGACCCAAGGCATAGGGAGTGACTCTTGCTATGCATGCTATATCAGCAGTGTATGTTGTTGGGGGTGGAAAGGTTGTAGGTATCAGAATAAACAGGCTGGACACTCTGGATGGGTATTCCATCTTCATACTTTATTGCAGAAAATCTAAAGATGAAATTAAACTGCAAAATACACATTTAGTCATTCACATCCATGTCCAGTCTTAGATTTGCAAAATTTTTCTTCATCTATTCAGGTATCCCTCAGTATTCAGGGTACCTGGAAAATATCACCTATCAGGGCATAGAAAACAAAAAAAATCCCAGGTGGGCAGGAGTCTGATGTGGGCAGTTACTGTTCCAAAAAAAGAAAATCTGTTTCATGCACATTGGTTATGTCCTGAGGACCTGACTAGTTGATGGCTCTGGGGGACCACCATGATCGGGTAAACTGCAAAATGTGGTGGTTGATCTGACAACCTGGATTGGCCACTGTTGTAAAGAGGATACCAGGCTTGATGGACCTTTGGTCTGACCCAGTATCCGTCTTATGATCTTATATTCGTACGTTCTTATGTACCTGAGGCACTGTTGTTCTTCAGACAACCCAAATGCCCTCAACTTCTCTTCCTGGGGTGAAGATTCCAGAGAAGATCTCCAGATAACTTTTTCTCACAGTTCTCCTCTTCAAATGCTCTGGGACCTTTGGATGAAAAGCTTCTTGCAGACAAGCAGATAAAATCTTACTCTTCCCTACTCCTGGGCAAGGAGCGTAGCGGACAAAACTTCCTCCCAAACCAAAAGGTAAAACTCACAAAAAAATAATTGAAACAGGCTCTCCAAAAACACTGACCATACACTGAATGTAAGATGGCACAGTAGGACTTCGCTCTTTCTATCCTGGATAGTAAAGAATGTAAGGTGTACCCATCAGGAATAGTGAAACCATGAAACAAAAATTGCTCCTTCTCCTCTGACTGCTAACTAAAAATGCCACATAGTAGGGATGTGAATCGTGTCCTCGATCGTCTTAACGATCGATTTCAGCTGGGAGGGGGAGGGAATCGTATTGTTGCCGTTTGGGGGGGTAAAATATCGTGAAAAATCGTGAAAAATCTAAAAATCGAAAAATCGCAAAACCGGCACATTAAAACCCCCTAAAACCCACCCCCGACCCTTTAAATTAAATCCCCCCCCTCCCGAACCCCCCCAAATGACTTAATTAACCTGCGGGTCCAGCGGCGGTCCGGAACGGCAGCGGTCCGGAATGGGCTCCTGCTCCTGAATCTTGTTGTCTTCAGCCGGCGCCATTTTCCAAAATGGCGCCGAAAAATGGCGGCGGCCATAGACGAACACGATTGGACGGCAGGAGGTCCTTCCGGACCCCCGCTGGACTTTTGGCAAGTCTCGTGGGGGTCAGGAGGCCCCCCACGAGCTGGCCAAAAGTTCCTGGAGGTCCAGCGGGGGTCAGGGAGCGATTTCCCGCTGCGAATCGTTTTCGTACGGAAAATGGCGCCGGCAGGAGATCGACTGCAGGAGGTCATTCAGCGAGGGTTCCGGCGCCTCGCTGAACAACCTCCTGCAGTCGATCTCCTGCCGGCGCCATTTTCCATACGGAAAATGGCGCCGGCCATACGCGTATGGCCGGCGCCATTTTCCGTACGAAAACGATTCGCGGCGGGAAATCGCTCCCTGACCCCCGCTGGACCTCCAGGAACTTTTGGCCAGCTTGTGGGGGGCCTCCTGACCCCCACGAGACTTGCCAAAAGTCCAGCGGGGGTCCGGAAGGACCTCCTGCCGTCCAATCGTGTTCGTCTATGGCCGCCGCCATTTTTCGGCGCCATTTTGGAAAATGGCGCCGGCTGAAGACAACAAGATTCAGGCGCAGGAGCCCGTTCCGGACCGCTGCCGTTCCGGACCGCCGCTGGACCCGCAGGTTATTTAAGTCATTTGGGGGGGGTTCGGGAGGGTGGGGGATTTAATTTAAAGGGTCGGGGGTGGGTTTTAGGGGGTTTTAGTGTGCCGGCTCACGATTCTAACGATTTATAACGATAAATCGTTAGAATCTCTATTGTATTGTGTTCCATAACGGTTTAAGACGATATTAAAATTATCGGACGATAATTTTAATCGTCCTAAAACGATTCACATCCCTACCACATAGATTTATGATGCAGCCTGCTCTTGAGCAGGCAGGAGCCTACCACTGCAGCCACCACACAGGGGTGCAGTAGCAAGTGGTTTCATCACTCTTTACCCCAGGTCTGTTACTAGTAGGGATGACGTGCATTAGTTTGAAATGAAAATGGCAAATGGGACAAATGAGCCTGTTTTTGTTTTGTATCAAATGAAACAAATTCAGCAGCCAACCTCCAAAAAGTTTTGTTCTGAATTTTTTTCAGCAAATAGTACATGCAGTTCTCAAACAATGTCTGCTACCCTTAAAAGAAACATGGGGGTAACCTGCACGGAGCAGCAGTTACTACCTTGGGAAGCTTGCTGGGAGGACTAGATGGACCATTTTGGTTTTTTTCTGCCATCATTACTATGTTACTATGTATTTACCAGAGACAAATCATAACAAAAAAAATTTAAACACACAAAAGCATAAAATATGAAAACATAAACAAAATTTTTGGATGTGCTCATTCCTAGTTACTAGGGCCATCTTGTGGAGATTCCAAGTCAGAACAGAACACATTTCACTGTGCATCCAAACTTTGGAAACAATTCTTAAAGCTGAATATTCCAAACTTTATGGGACTGATTTTAAAAGCCCTACGTGCACTGGGCCTATTTTATAAAGGCCCGGTGACACGCGTAAAGCCCCGGGACACATCTAAAGCAGAAGAGGCTCCCAGCACAGTGGCCATTTGCCGCTGCCGGGATCGCGCACCAGCAGTTGGCCGGCGCGCACAACTTACTTCAGCCCCAGGGCTGAAGTAAGTTTTCAAACAAAAGTAAAAAAAAGAAAAAGGTAGGGGGGAAAGGGTGGGGGAGGTAGGGAAAGGGAAGGTGGAGTGGGGGGGTAGGGAAGTTCCCTCTGAGGCCGCTTCGATTTCGGAGCGGCCTGGGATGGACCGGGGGAAGGCAGCGTGGCTCGGTGCGGCGTGGGCTTGGCGCGTGCAAGGTGCACAATTCTGCACCCCCCTGCACGCCCTGACCCACAATTTTATAACATGCGCGCGCCTGCGTGCGCATGTTATAAAATCAGGCATACATGTCTACGTGCCGGGTAGCACGTGCACATGTACGCCTGTGCACAGGTTGTAAAATCTGCCCCTATGTGCATAAAAATTAGTATGTACACATGTAAGCAGTCTCTACTTATGTACTCTGTATTTTATAAATGTCAAAAATACACATATATTTTCATTTTGGGTTCACATGTACGCATATAAAAATGGACTGGTCTAGCATTGTTCCATGGCAGGTTCAACACTTATGTGATTAGGTTGCTATTTTAAAAGACACACACTTACATTTCCAACTTGCTTGTGCATTTATACACCTGCTAATTATCTGGCATAAGTGATATTAAATGTGTAATACTGACTGGGTGAGAGTCTAGGGAGACTGGGGAGATGTTCAGGCTGATGAACCAAGAAGGTCTTGAAGATCTGGAGAATGACTGGGTAAACTGGTGGATTAATTGGTAACCTGGTTCATTTCCTCAATACATGTATGTTTTAAAATTGGCCAATTTAATGCATGTAAATAGGGACTTAGACAAGTAAGTCCTAGTTTACTTTCATGCATAAAACATACATGTTTCTCACAGGACAAGGAGGATGGTAGTCCTCACATATGGGTGACATCACAGAATGGAGCCCAATCACGGAACACTTCTGTCAAAGTTTCCAGAACTTTGACTGGCCCCTACTGGGCATGCCCAGCATGGCATTAACCCTGCAGCCAGCAGGGGTCCCCCTTCAGTCTTCTTTTTTCCATGCGGCAGTAGCCACGCGGTTAAGGAGCTCTGTAGAGATTCCTGACAGGAATTTTCCTCATGGAATTACTAAAAATCAATATACCCCACAGGGGTTCCTCCTTCAACTTTTTGAAGCTGCGGTACTCCGGTGAGTGTTTTATCCGTTTTCCATCGATTACCGTCGAGTTCAGCCCTAGCGGACTACTGGCCATCGACCGTACCGCAGCTCAATTTTTTTTCATGGCCATGGCGTCGGGGTTCCATTGGTGCCCGGACTGTAATCCCACCATGTCCATCACAGACCCTCACAAAGTCTGTGTAATGTGTCTCGGATGTGAGCACGATGTCCTAACCTGCACCAAATGTGCCCTAATGACACCAAAAGGTCGCAAGGCTAGAATGGAGAAAATGGAACTTCTCTTCCTTGCTCAAACCCTGACACCGTCTATTGCATCGACGTCGTCAGAACCGGCACCGTCAACTTCACGCCAGCATCAACCTTCGGCCGGTGACCGTCCGGCATCGACGACTTCTCAGCCATCAACACCCTCTACTCCCGCTCAGGATCGTGGGGACTGTAGAGATAAACATCACCAACGGCATCGAAAGTCTCGGACCATCGAGGGAGCGAAATCATCAACCTCGCCATCGTCCGAGCCATCGTCGAAAAAACCCTGTCCAGAAAAGGCACCGACCTTTTCGGCGACTGGGTCACAGAGGCAACCCTCACCCGACAGCGTATCGGGAGCCGCGACTCAGCCTTTAATGGTGGTACCTCTGGCTATGCCTCTGTCTCCTTCTTCTGTTCCAGAGCCGGGGCTGCTTGCTCCATGTCTCCAAGAAGAACTGGACCAGATGGTTCAGGAGGCCATCGACAAGGCGGTGCATCGATTCCAGGTTCCTCCGGCCCTGACACCAGTACTGATTGCGGAACCGACCACCAACCCGATTCCAGCAGCGTTGGCACCGATGCTCTCGAGGATGGAAGCACTCATGGCCGCTTTTCCACCGATGGACCCCGGTTCACCGATGGCTCCGATGCCTTCCCCGCTTGCTTTGTCATCGGGAGAAGAAACACTGTTCCGCATCCCTCCATCGGAGTTCTGCCGATGCCTCACCCATCGATGCCAATACGTCCCTCGATGCCACCGATCCACCCATCGGTGCCGATACGTCCATCGGCGCCACCGAGCCATCCATCGATGCCCTCAGTGCCTGTACCAGTGCCTTCGATGCCTTAATCGGTGCCTCCACTCAGTCCTTCGGAGCCTAGACCAGGACCTTCAGGGATCCCACCGCCCCTCCTCTAGCTCCTAGAAGAACAGGTGCTGATCCCTACGATACCTGGACTGATGATTCTTCACCAGACACCGAGGATTTGCCTTCATCACCTTCACCTACTGAAAGTGGTCTCCTCCAGAGGACCTTTCCTTTATAAATTTTGTGAAGGAGATGTCTGAATTGGTTCCCTTCCAATTGCAAACTGAACATGATGACAGGCATCAAATGATGGAGCTGTTACAATTCCTGGATGCTCCCAAGGAAATAACCTCCATCCCTATCCACCAGGTTCTTCTGGATCTCCTCAAAAAGAACTGGGAACATCCTGGCTCTGTGTCCCCAGTCCACAGGAAAGCTGACACCACCTATCTTGTCCTTTCAGCTCCAGGTTTTCACAAACCTCAATTGGATCACCAATCTGTGGTTGTAGAATCTGCCCAGAAAAGAGCAAGGCAATCAAAACCTCACATTTCATTTTCCCTCAGGCAAGGAACAAAAATTTCTAGATGCCATTGGTCGCAGTGTCTTCCAGGGAGCAATGCTCATCTCTAGAATTGCCTCTTATCAGCTCTATATGACCCAATATAATAGGGTATTATTTAAGCAGATACAAGACTTAACAGACTCCTTGCCTCAGCAATTTCAAGATCACTCCAAACCCTAGTAAACAAGGGTTTTGAGGCAGGCAAGCATGAGATCAGATCATCTTACGACATCTTTGACACTGCTACCAGGGTATCTGCAGCTGCTATCTCGGCAAGACGATGGGCCTGGCTCAAGTCTTCCGACCTTTGCTCTGAAGTACAAGACAGACTATCTGACCTGCCTTGTGTAGGAGATAATCTGTTTGGCGAGCAGATTCAACAAACGGTGGCGGAACTCAAGGATCATCATGAAACCTTAAGACAGCTCTCTCTGATACCTTCTAAGTACTCTTCAAAACAACCCTTCTGGAAGGACTCTAAGAAGTCATTTTTCCGCCCGAAGAAATCCTACCCGCCACCATCTAGAACCCGTTCTATGAGACCATTTCAAAAAGCCCAGTCTTGTCAGACATGAAAACAAAAACCGCAAGAAGCTCCTCAGCCGGGCCCTCCTTCCAGTTTTTGACTCCCGCATAGAAAGCAGCAGCCAGATTCCATTGCCCCACATACCAGTGGGAGGTCGATTGTGCCATTTCAACAACAGGTGGCACTCCATCACCTCAGACCAGTGGGTCCTGGCAATAATTTCTCAGGGTTATCATCTGGACTTTCTCTCCATTCCACCGGACTCCCCACCTCTACTGATGTGGAGAACATCCGATCACTCCATCCTTCTGGAACAGGAGGTCTCCCTCCTCCTCCAGTCCAAGGCAATAGAACCAGTACCCTACTCTCAGCACGGCCTAGGGTTCTAATCCCGGTACTTTCTAATTCCCAAAAAATCGGAAGGCGTTCGTCCAATTCTGGACCTAAGTGCCCTCAACAAGTACCCCCAGTGAGAGAAGTTCAAAATGGTAAACTTGGGCTCTCTTATTCCCCTTTTACAAAGAGGAGACTGGATCTGCTCTCTAGACCTCCAGGATGCATACACTCATATCACAATAATTCCATCTCATCACAAATACCTGAGGTTTCTAGTAGGCTCCAAGCACTATCAGTACCGAGTGCTTCCATTCGGCCTCGCATCTGCACCACAAGTCTTCACAAAATGCCTCGTCGTAGTTGCAGCCTTCCTCAGGACTCAAGGTGTTCATGTCTACCCCTATCTAGATGATTGGTTGATCAGGGCTCCCACTCAGCAAGCTGCTCTGCCGCCCCTGCATCTTACCTTACACACTCTAATCTCGCTAGGATTTCTCGTCAATTACGACAAATTCTACTTGGTCCCATCACAAACCTTGTCGTTCATTGGGGCAGACTTGGACTCCTTGCAGGCAAAGGCTTTTCTGCCTCGACAGCGAGCTCTCACTCTTGTGTCTCTTGCACACCAGCTGCAGTCTCAGCACTCCATGACTGCACACCGCTTTCTCATCCTGCTGGGACACATGGCGTCCTCAGTTCAGGTCACCGCAATGGCCCGCTTGACCATGAGAGTCATGCAGTGGACTCTAAGGTCACAATGGACTCAATCCATTCAGCCCCTGTCGACCATTGTCCATGTAACCGACTCACTCCGTCAGTCTCTCGCCTGGTGGAGAAATCAGGTCAATCTCTTCCAAGGCTTGCCCTTCCAGACTCCAGATCCTCAAATAACTCTCTCCACCAATGCTTCCAACCTCGGCTGGGGAGCCCAAGTGGCCGATCTGCAGACACAAGGATCTTGGTCTCCAGAGGAAGCCAAACACCAAATCAATTTCCTGGAGCTTTGAGCAATCATATATGCTCTCAGGGTATTTCAGGATCGCCTCTCCAATCAAGTCTTCCTGATCCAGATGGACAGCCAGGTGGCCATGTGGTACATCAACAAACAGGGAGGGACGGGCTCCTCCCTTCTGTGTCAGGAAGCTGCAAAGATCTGGGTGGAGGCCGTCTCTCACTCGATGTCCCTCAGGGCCACCTACTTGCCAGGAGTGGACAATGTGTTGGCAGATGAGCTGAGTCGCACCTTTCAATCACACGAGTGGTCTCTCAACCCCTCAGTAGCGAACTCCATCTTCCAACAATGGGGTTATCCTCAAATAGACCTCTTTGCGTCACCTCAAAATCACAAAGTAGACAACTTCTGCACTCTCACTCGCAGCCAAAACTATCAGCCAATAGACGCGTTCTCCCTATCATGGGCAACTGGTCTCCTATATGCATTCCCTCCACTTTCACTTCTCTCGAAGACTCTCGTGAAGTTACATCGGGACAAGGGAACCATGATCCTGATAGCACCTCACTGGCCGCACCAACTGTGGTTTCCAATACTTCAGGATCTCTCCATTCGCAGGCACATTCCCTTGGGAAAAGACCTGCATCTAATCACTCAAAACGACGGGTGCCTACGCCACTCCAATCTTCAAGCCTTGTCCCTGATGGCATGGATGTTGAAAGGTTAATCCTTCAGCCACTTAACCTTTCTGAACCTGTTTCCCGTGTCCTGATTGCTTCATGGAAGCTTTCCACGAGAAAATCTTATTCTTACAAATGGACCAGGTTTATGTCATGGTGCTCTTCTCAGTCCCTTGACCCCTTTACCTGTCCAATCGAGAAGTTTCTGGAATATCTCTGGCATTTGTCAGAGTCAGGTCTGAAAACTTCCTCCATCAGGATGCATGTCAGTGCGGTAGCCGCCTTCCATAAAGGTATCGGGGATGTTCCCATATCAGTACAACCCCTTGTCACGCATTTTTTGAGGGGCTTGCTTCATCTCAAGCCTCCTCTGCTTCTTCCGGCCCCTTCCTGGGACCTCAACCTAGTTTTGGGTTGGCTCATGAAACCACCATTTGAGACTCTTCAATCCTGTGACCTTCAATATCTCACATGGAAAGTAATTTTCCTTTTGGCAATCACTTCCGCTCGCACAGTTAGTGAATTACAGGCTCTACTTACCTATCCACCTTACACTAAACTTCTGCAGGACCAGGCGGTACTCCACACTCACTAGGGCTCTGCATTCGTTCCCTACGAATTGGCAATCCGCAACGTATAGGGACATATTCGTTGTATTCTTGGGGAAGTGAAACGTATTGCGATTCCCCACGAATACAATGAATCTTCGCCGAATAATTCGGCCATCTAAAGGAGCCAATTTAAACAAACCCTCCACCCTCCTGACCCTCCCCAAGACTTACCAAAACTCCCTGGTGATCCAGCGAGGGGTCCGGGAACCATTTCCTGCACTCACACCCTCGGCTGCTGGTTTCAAAATGGCACCGATAGCCTTTGACCTACTATGTCACAGGGGCTACCGGTGCCATTGGTCAGCCCCTGTCACATGGTAGGAGCAATGGATGGCCGGCACCATCTTGTGCTCTTACCATGTGACAGGGGCTGACCAGTGGCACCAGTAGCCCCTGTGACATAGTAAGGGCAAAGACTATCGGCGCCATTTTGAATACTGGCAGCCGACGGTCTGAGTGCAGGAGGTCACTCCCGGACCCCCGCTGGACTTTTGGCAAGTCTTGTGGGGGTAAGGAGGGTCCCCCAAGACTTGCCAAAAGCCCCTGGTGGTCCAGCGGGGGTTCGGGAGCAATCTCCTGCACTCGGGCCGTTGGCTGCCAGTAATCAAAATGGTGCCAATAGCCTTTGCCCTTACTATGTCACAGGCGCTACCAGTGCCATTTGTCAGCCCCTGTCACATGGTAGGAGCACAAGATGGCGCCGGCCACCAATGGCACCAGTAGCCCCTTTGACATAGTAGGTCAAAGGCTATCGGCACCATTTTGAAAACAACAGCCGAGGGTGTGAGTGCAGGAGATGGCTCCCGGCTCCCCCCCCCCCCCCCCACCCCCGGACCACCAGGGAGTTTTGGTAAGTCTTGGGGGGGTCATGAGGGGGGTTGTAGTTAATTTAAGTTTAGCCGGGATGAATAAGAATTAACATATAAACGTATTGGGGGCCCCCTTGCCAAATGTAAAGTATCTGCCCCTCCGACGAATACGAATCCTGAATGCAACGTATGGCGTCCCTCTGCACATCCCTAGCACTCACTCTAAATTCTTGCCTAAGGTAGTTTCGGAGTTTCATCTCAATCAATCCATTATACTACCTTCCTTTTTTCCCAGGCCCCATTCCAGTCCTGGAGAGCAGGCTCTGCATACCCTTCACTGCAAACGGGCTCTAGTGTTCTACCTAGACCGTACAGCTGCGCACAGGAAGAGCACTCAATTATTTGTCTCTTTCCATCCTATCAAATTTGGGCAGCCTGTGGGTAAACAGACTCTCTTCTCCTGGTTGGCGGACTGCATATCCTTTTTCTATCAGCAAGCAGGCATTCCACTTCAAGACCGTCTTAAAGCACACTCTGTGAGGGCTACGGTGACTTCAGTAGCACACCTACGCTCTGTGCCGCTTCCTGACTTTTGCAGGGCTGCAACCTGGAGTTCTCTCCATACCTTTACAGCCCATTATTGCTTAGATAAAGCCAGAAGACAAGATTCCATCTTTGGCCAGTCTGTCTTGTGCAACCTATTTACAACGTGATGTACCAACACCCTTCCGCCTGCTCGATGGGGTTCAGGATGCCCTCAGCCAAATTTCATCCCAGGCCTAGTGCTTTGCACGCCTGCGTACATTTGGTGCATACTCGGACATCCTCAGCTCGGTACTCACCCAATCACCCATATGTGAGGACTACCATCCTGCTTGTCCTGTGAGAAAGCAAATGTTGCTTACCTGTAACAGGTGTTCTCACAGGACAGCAGGATGTTAGTCCTCACGAAACCCACCTGCCACCCCGCGGAGTTGGGTTCGTAACGTTTTCTTATTTTATTTCCGGCACTACCTGTAGCTTTTTAACAAGACTGAAGGGGGACCCCTGCTGGCTGCAGGGTTAGTGCTATGCTGGGCATGCCCAGTAGGGGCCAGTCAAAGTTCTGGAAAATTTGACAGAAGTGTTCCGTGATTGGGCTCCATCCTGTGATGTCACCCATATGTGAGGACTTAACATCCTGCTGTCCTGTAAGAACACCTGTTACAGGTAAGCAACATTTGCTATATATTTTTTATAATAGGTGGGTAAGTATGCATGCTCAATGCAATGAAATATGCGGTTTTGATGCATTGCATATATTCATGCACTGGCCTACATATGCTTGAATGTTGTGGGGTTAACAAACCCCTCAAACCTCTGTAAATTAAAATTAAAAAAAACTTTCATGTGCACTGGCACTCCAGCCCTCCTTCCCTTCTTCTCCGGTAAATACTTTTAAAAAATACTGTTTCCTCACTCCCCCCCCCCATATACCCCTTATGCTCCCACCCTGCCCCAAAGCCCTCCCACTCAACCAGCCTCTGAGTGTTGGGCCCATTTTAATACCCAGAATCATGGTTCAGACACTTCCGCAATACTTTCATTTATGCTCATAGTGTACAGTTTTAGCGCTACTGCGAAAGTAACACAGATAACTTGTCCACTAGCCAGCTTACTGAATAATGACCTGACAAAATATAAGAACAAAAAAATAGAGAACCAAAAAGGGACAAAAATGACACCTCCTACCCAAACACTTGTGCTATTCCCTACTACTACTATTACTACCACTATTTTGCACAGTGCTGCACAAAAAATATATAAGAGGCAGCTCCTTCTCAGTAGAGCTTACATTTCAATCAAGACAAACATGCAGGGTAAAAGAGACTTGGGGAATTCCATTTATTAAGACAATGGCTAAAACATTAATGAGGTCGTGAGCAGGACAATCAAGGGTTAAGCTTTAAAAGCAGCCTCAAAAAAGTGGGGTTTTAGATGGGATTTAAATAATGAAAGAGGGAGAGCATGCACACCAAAAAAGTCTATTCCAAGCAGACTGTACTGCCAGGTGGAAAGCACAGAGTTGGGAATTGAAAGTAGAGGCGAAGGGCATAGATAGGAGTGACTTGTCTGATGAGTGGCGTGCATGAGGAGGCGCATAGAGAGAGAAAAGAGAGGAGAGATAGTGAGGAGCTGCAGAGATAAGACTTTTGTAGGTGAATAAGAGGAGCTTGAACTGTTTGTGGGAACAAATAGGAAGCCAATGTAGTGACTTCAGAAGGGTGTAACAACTTTGGCAAAACATAAGCTGCACAGCTGAATTTTGGACAGATTATCGTGGAGAGAGGCGGCTCACTGGGAGACCTGTGTAAGGCAGGTTGCAACAATCTAAGAAAGAGGTGGTGACAGAGTGGCTAAGGGTTCTGGAAGTGTGTTCAGAAAGGAACGGATGGATTTTGGTGATGTTACAGAGAAAGAAACAACACATTTTAGCAGTGTTTTAGATGTGTGTAGAGAAGGAAAGGAATCAAAGATGACTCCAAGTTACGGGCTGAAGGAACAGGGAGGATTACAGTGAGGGAAGATAAGGAGCTCTGTCTTGGCCATGTTGAGTTTAAGGTGGTGGTGGGTCATCCAGGCAGCAATGGCAGACAAGCAGGATGAGATCGGGGGTTGGATTCCTGATGAAATTTCTAGAGTAGAGAGGGAAAATCTGGGAATCATCAGCCTAAAGATGGTATTGAAAGCCATTGAGAGAAAATCAGAGCAGAAAGGGAATTAGAATACAGAGAAGAGGGCCCAAGATAGAACCCTGAGGCATATCAATTAATAATGGAAAGGCAATCCATTGGAAAGGCCATCCATTGCTCCTACCATGTGACAGGGGCCGACCAATGGCACCAGTAGCCCCTGGGACATAGTAAGATCAAAGGCTATCGGCGCCATTTTGAATACCGGCAGCCGACGGCGTGAGTGCAGGAGATGGCTTCCTGACCCCCCCCCCCCCCCCCCCGCTGGACCACCAGGGAGTTTTGGTAAGTCTTGGGTGGGGTCAGGAGGGTGGGGGTTGTAGTTAATTCAATTTTAGCCGGGAAACGAATAAGAATGAACACATGAACATATCAGGGGCCCCCCTTGCCGAATGCAACGTATCTGCCCCTCGACGAATATGAATTACGAATGCAACGTATGCCGTCCCTCTGCACATCCCTACTGGGAGCACAGTAATCTGCTGAGACTGGAACATTGTCCTCTCCAGCCCCTCCCCTCTGGACAGCTAGGGGTTGCCAACTGGCTCCAGATTTTCAGGACAGATTGATCAAGTGTTGGTTTTACCCCACTGATGCAGGAACTTGAAGTTTTGCTTCTCTTAAGAAATGCATAGGAAAGTCAGAACTACAAGTCCCTGCATGCAGTGGGGTAAAACTAGTACTGGATCAACTTGCCGTGAAACTGGAGCCAATTGGCAACCCTGTGGATAACACAGCAAAGAAGAGCCCCTCTATTCCAGGAAGAAGGTGGGCTGGGAGGTGGACAGAACAGGGAGGGCCAGAACAGAGAGCTGACCAGCTCTTTTCTGCTGTCCTGTCAGCCTCAGCCTTGATCCCTATTCTCCTGTCATCCAGTGCTATTGGTTGCAGATAGGAGAGGAGGAACAGAGCAAGGAAAAATACAGAAAAGCCTCTGTTCCCTGCTACAGCCCTCGCTCTCCGTCTCTACATTAACCATCAGCACTGCAAGGACAGGAGGAGAGGGGATGGAGCAGAATGGCTGCTCCCTACTCTGTTATGCTGTAAGTGTTTCCACCTCTAACTTGCTCCTCCTGTGCTCCACAGTAGTGCCCAGTTGTAATGGGGACAAGAAGACAAGAGCCACATTTTGCACATGAAAAAGCCACCTATGGCTCCTGAGCCATAGGTCGGCAATCCCTGGCTTACAGCAATGCCCAGGGCCTTTCTCACTGTCTGGGTCCTCTCCTTCTCTCATGCATCCAGACTTTTGGCCTAGGCAGGGAGGAGGATCACAGCCTCTGGGGCCCACAATTCTAGTGGCATTCTCACTCACTATCTCCCTCTCAGTGTCCCACATTGTACTCACTGGGGTAACTCTCTCTTCAGTAGATGCTCCAAAGTTGGAATAAAAAAAAACCAAAAAAAACAAAACCTCAGGCAACATAAGGGAGTGATGTTCAAAGTAATAGGATTTACTATAATTTAGTGAAAAGTATTCATGCAAAGATTGCTAAAATCATCATCATGGAAAGCAAAATATTCACTCCAAAAATCAGTCTCCTTCTCCATCCTTAGCACAAACCAATATTGAGAACGGGAAAACAGCTCCTCAAAGTGGAAAAAAACCCCATAACTTATTTTCAGTCCAGAACTCTTTTCCTGAGCAATGTAAGCCCCCTTGAATGCTGGAGGCAGTCTCAAAATTGCACCTACCCTGAAGGGAGGCTTTCCTTCAAGACTAGATAAGACATTAAAAAAAGGCCCAGTCTCTCATACCAAAAATCTCTTCTATCTTCACCTCTATATTTAGGGAAACCCCCTTATGTACTGAGAGGGCACAAACATAGGATTTCTTCCTGCTATCTCTGAGTAGTAGATTGGGTGCCTGTGTGAGATCTCCAATCCAAAAACCCACCAAGCCTCCAAACTCCAAAAAGGCAAGCAACCAACTCTCAACAATAATAACAGCAACTCCAAACCAGCTTCAGAACTCAAGAACTAACCCGGAGCATGATCAACCCCAGGATATAAAGGGGAGCACTGACCAATCCCAAAAGCAGGAGGAAGTGCCATCAACTGGGGAAGGTCCAAAAATGTTAAAATCTCCCTGCAAGTGAAAACAGGAAAATGCATGGCAAGGGTATGAAGCACCGTTATACATGTGCCCGCAATCAGGCCGATACAGTACAGTGCGCGTCGAAAACACACGGCCAACCCCCCGAAACTAATAGCGCCCGCAACATGCAAATGCATGTTCATGGCCCTATAAGTTATTCCTGCGCGATACAGAAAGTAAAATGTGCAGCCAAGCCGCACATTTTACTTTCAAAAATTAACGCCTGCCTTTCGACTTAATATCATAGCGATATTAAGTCGGAGGCCCCAAAATTTAAAAAAAAAAATTTAAATCGGCCGGCGGCCCGCAGGTCGGAAGACGGACGCTCAATTATGCCGGCATCCGTTTTCCGAACCCATGGCTGTCAGCGGGTTTGAGAACCGACGCCGGTAAAATTGAGCGTCGGCTGTCAAACCCGCTGACAGCCGCTGCTCCTGTCAAAAAGGAGGCGCTAGGGACGCGCTAGTGTCCCTAGTGCCTCCTTTTACTGCTGGCCCTCATTTGCATGCTCGATTGCGCGCCCAGGAGCGCCAGTTGTCCCGCGAATTTTACTGTATCGGCCCGAATGTCAGGAAAGATCCTTATCAGTGAAGCAATTAGTTTTATGTTAGAATATTTTTTAAAGTTCCAGTTTTGGTTGAAAAAGTCACTTTTTTATCCTAATGCACCTGTATTTATAATGCTATTTTTATATTTTCTAAAGGGCCAATGTTCAGCCATGGAGTGGCTGGTTAAGTTAGCTGGATATAGCTATCCTGCTAACTTAATGAGATACTCAGGAGCGCAGCCACGCCCCTGAATATCCTCAGCTATCTTAAAATTGGCCAGATAAGTATATCCAACCAACTTTAGGATAGCCCTACGGTGCAACCAGAGTTAGCCTCATAAATTAAGCGGCTAACTCCAAATATCAAAGTTAGCCACATAACTTATGCGGCTAACTCTGGTCCACCCGGAAATGCCTCCCGCTCACTGCTGGTATGCCTCCAACTTATACAGCTAAATTCTAGCTGCATACGTCATTATGCGGCTAGAATTTAGCAGCATATGGCTTTAAATATAGATAGCTAACCATTTAGATGGATAACTTTTCAGTTATCCGCCTACATGACTTTTGAATATCAACCTCCCAATTTATTTTTTTTTTGCTGTATATTAGTCCTTCCTTCAAACTATTACAATGTAGGAAAGCATTGCCAAAAGCAAATCAACAAACTGAATGCTGTGTACTAAAGTATCTAAATGGAATATTGTAACTTCCATAGTATTATTATCAAAGCTTATCTTTTGCAGCTAATTAATGGACAGAACAGAGGATGAGCTGGTTTTAATGAGGGGAAGGCCTCATTTTTTGGGGACTTACCCAGTCACAGTGGAAAATGCAGCTCTTTGCATCAGCCCTGCCCTATCTCAGGCATGAACTTTACCTACCTGCAGTTTATTATGCAGACTCCCCAGACAGCTGAGATTTCTAAATCTGCAGGAACCTTTCCATCCTAACAGGGAGCAGCGATTTACTGATTTCATTATTTTTTAAGTTGTTAGGGCCAAAAGATCAACTGATTAAATTCCTTATCCGGTTGTCATTCAAGGAAGATGTTAGAAGGAGGGAGCGGAGGGGGGGGGGGGGGGGGGAGACATCTTTCACTCTAAAAATAAGTCAAAATTGTACAGATTTTTAATAAGGTTGAGCAGAATTCTGGTTGTCTGCATGAGTGGGCCATCAATCTTTTCAGTTTTAAATGACATACAAGACATAATTCTATTTCATTCTACTAGAGAAAAAAGTAAAATAAATCTTGTGCTGATTTTGCCATGCTTAGACATATTAATAAAATGACTAAGAACTAAACTGGGTTCTCATCTGTACAAAAATTCTTTTTTGTCAGTGTCTATGTTATAATTTAGATACAATCTTAAGAAATCTTTACTTTGTTTTTTCTTTATAATGGTATCCATTAATTATCCCAGCACCTATTTTATTCGGTGATTTAATACATTGCAACTTGTAATAATGCATACACTGTACTCCCCAACAGTATATATCGTCTCGCCACTAAAAAGGCAATCATTTAAATGATAAAGCAGACTAGGCTTGAAGGACAGGTAAAGACTGGCAAGGCCAAAAAACTGAGGCTATGCCAAACACAGAATCAATAGTAATAGTGTTAAAAAACACAGAATCAAGCCAGTAGTATTATACAGATACCTTACACACAAAAAAAACCAATTTCTAGACATTTGAGGATAAACAGATCGAATACATATAAAACCTTATTACCATAAATTCCTCCATTTACTGGACAGTTGGGCAGTATACGACTTATCTTTGTATTAGGCAGCTATTTTTGGTTCTTCAAAATATGTATTTCACATCATATTATTATCAGAGATGGATCAATTTTTGATTTATCAATCACAGTCCAGGAGAAGGGGATTAGTAACATCACGTATGATCACAATTTGATTTTTGGCCACAAACAAGCATCCTGATTTTAACGCATAACAAGTAGCAGAGCAAAATCTAAACTCTGAACACGTAGGGAAAGCATGCAGAGCCATGGCTTTGGGAATGCTTTCCCCCTAGCTTATGCTCCAGCTTCTTTTGAATTTATGAGTCATAATTGAATTCATTTACATCAGACTAAAAATATAGAAATTATTTTAGACCAACATTTAATCATTGACCCTAAATTAAATCTGTTGTGGATGCCTCATTTAATAAACTTAGGGTAAATCCATCATTTAAGATCTTTGCTTTCACGACAGGACTTTTGCTCTGTTTTGCAGATGCTAATTTTTCTAGCAGTTACTGTAATTCTCTCTATTTATGTCTCCCTGCCTGTTCATTACGATCTTTATAGATCATCCCCAGAACTCCACTGCCCATATTCTGATGGGGATTTGAATGTGGGAGCATATTACTCCTGTTTTATGTTAGAACATAAGACTTGCCCTACTGGGATAGACCAAAGGTCCATCAAGCCCAGGATCCTAATTCCAACAGCGGCCAAACCAGGTCACAGGTACCTGGCAGGATTCCAAGGGGTAGATAGATTCCAAGCTGCTTATCCCAAGAATAAGCAGTGGATTTCTGCAACCAAAGGTTATTCACCATATTTCTTTTTTTTCCAGAGAAAGAGGTAATTTGCCTTGAGCAATCCCTGAGTTGAAACTGAAACCTAGTTTCCCTGGTTCAGGGCCCATTGCTCTGACCAGTAGGCTACTACTTCACTCCCTGCTTTAGCTCCCAATGCAGTGGAGAATCAACCCTCAGCAGCCCCCCCCCCCCCCCCCCCCGCGACGCCATGCTGTTTTTTTATTTGCATCCGTATCTATTATCATGCTAAACGCACATTCAGTTAGAAATAAAATACCTGTTGTACATGACCTAATTGCTACTAAACTACCTGATTTTGCTCTGATTACAGAATCCTGGCTATATGACCATGGCACCGTTATATTAAACAGCCTTTGTCCAGAAGGCTCTACTCCCTTCTCTCAACCCCACCCTAACCAACGTGGAGGAGGTCTCCTTGCGATTGTTAAATCTTCCCACTCCCCCTCCATGAAACTATTATCTGACACATTTGAACTTTTATTAATTTCCATTACTGTTATTAACTATTGCATTGTTTATTGTCCTCCAGGAGCACTTAACCATAATCTATCCTCCTTCCTTGAATTCATAGTATCTTTACCAATCGATCTGCAAAATACTGTCATAGCTGGAGATTTCAATGTACATTTTAATGCTTCCCCTTCCTTGCAAACTGTGCAGCACCTACTTGAAGCCTTCTCTGGCTTAGGACTCTTTCATTAGCTAACAGAACCTACTCATATCCATGGTAATACTCTTGACCAAGTTTTCTACACCCCCCTCCAATTTTACTTTCTCTACAGAAATTTTACCAGTGCCATGGACAGACCATTTTATTATTATAACTTAGTAACCTCCAACTGCATTCATCCACATGCAATAAAAAAGCTAATAATATCTGAAGAATATTGACTATCAAAAAGGTCCACAGCTAAAGCTGTCCAGCAGAGATTTACTCATGTTGATCATGATCCCATCTGTTTCCTGCCATAGCATCTGCTGAGGAACCTGAAAAAAAAAGAACTCCTGCTTCCCCTTGAAGACTGGTCACAAGTTTTATCTTTCATAGGAAGCACAGCAGAATTAGAAGACGCAACCACTGGCTGCACAAATCTAGGACATCCACGACGCACAGCTCCCCTCCCCCAAGAACAGTGAGATCTCTTTCTCCTAGATCTCAACCTGGAGGCAATTGGAGAAGTAGCACCCTCTTTCATAAATGATCCATCCTTCTTGTCACCCTCCATTTAGGCAAGCAAAAATTACCAGTACCATCAGCCTTCCGAACAACCAGTCAGTTTACTCTACTCTGCAAGGTGCCGTAAAGAGCTAAAATCCAGTGGCATCTGTATTTTTTAACAACAGAAGACAAAACGTATTTCTCCTTCTTCTTTTATATTATTCATCTAAAATATTATTATAAAGAAAATTTCTTTCTAAAACAGTTGAATTAGGATTACAACCCATGATTATTGCAGTTCTACTATAGGGCACTTACAAACTTGAGCCACTGGGATGAAGGAAACTGAAACATTTCTACATTAAAAAAAAATTCCTCTTTTCTTACTTTTTTTCAATTTGTTCAAACTTTTCAAAAATGTTATTAAATCCCTCTCAACTTACCACTTAATACTTTCTTGATATTGTTTAATAATTGACAAAAATGATAAAACGCATTCCATTAAATTCCTCTCCTCCCAGCAACCTCGCAAGCTACCTAATTTACTGCCTGATTCACTAAAGCTTTTCCTCCTTCTGTGTCTATGGGAAAATACCTTGCTGAATCACATCCTAGACTGAAAGAACACTCACTCACTAGTCCCCTCTTTCCTTTATGTTTTTAAAGTAAATTCTAATCACTATAGCCAAACACAAGGCTAAGCTTCAACCCACAAAGCCGTTACCCACAGAAACTGTGCTCCCAGTATCCCTTTTCTTCACACACACAATCCACTTTTTGGTCACTAGAATGTGACTTCATAGCTCAGTTTCAGCTTCCCACTGACTGAGATGACCCTGACCACAATGAGAGATATCTCAGCATCTGTAAACATGGGTCTTTTCATGCCAACGTTGCTGATTCTAATGCCGCTTGTACCCGGCACACCATGGTACAAATGTAGCACAACAAAAAAACAGTGGGCAAACAGACTCCAAGACAGCAGTCAGTGCAAACAGCCAACAAGGATCAGAAGAATGAATGCCAGCAAGGTCCCCTACTTCAAGCAGCTCCAGAGGGTGACTGAATCCTTGGAGCCTTCCAATGCCGGCAGCATCTTACAGAAAGCTGTGACTAGACAGGTACTAATTCCCAACCCCCAAAGATATTCTCCCACCAGTATTAGCCTTACTTGACCAATGGAAAGAGAAACTCTATGGTTTGATAGGAAGCCTGACATGATGGTGGGGCTAAGCTATGTTTTCATGCCCATGTCCATCCTGGGGCTGCCTTCATATTTATTTTGACACTGTTCATAATATGGAACTTTGGAAATTCTAATAAAATGTGAATGGAAAAAATGCAAAGTGCACAAATCTATGAAATTTCAACTATAGAAAATAGAATGTGATGGCATATAAGCAACTTAGGGGGTGATTTATCAAAATGTGGTAAGGTGTTTTCGCATGTGTTAAGGGCTTACCGCATGCGAGAAATGTGTTTAATGCATGTGATAGCACCATATCGTATGGTGTGATAGCACCATATTGTATGGTGTGATGCAAATTCAGAATATAGGAGGAGTTAGCCTGTCTGTGAAGAGCTATTGCACAGCTGTGATGCTGATTTTAACAACACCTTTTTGAATTGTGCTAGCTGCTGTGACTGTGAGGTAAGGTTTTATTGCCTTTTGCAATGTCTCCTGTAAGGCCAAATTGAAGAGCCCAGAGCCTTGGGGGGGGGGGGGGGAAGGGAAGAGAGAGAGTGAGTGAGAGCAAGAGAGAGAGAGTGAGAGAGAGAGAGAGCACCTGACCATAATGCCATCCCCTTAGGTAGGTATTTGTATCCCTATGGTAGGCCCACTTAGTAACTCGAGATGGGGTTTAGGTATGAGTGTAGGGGGTTAGGGGCCACTTTGACATTCTACGTGACACGTACGAACAGAACAGTGGTCTCTTGTGAAGATCTGATGGCCTTCGGAGTGAGGAAACTCACTCCAAGATGAGATTTGGGCAATGTTCTCTCCACCTAGCTTGATGTTACCCAGGTAGAGAGTCCATCAAGCTAGGTGGAGAGAACATTGCCCAAATCTCATCTTGGAGTGAGTTTCCTCACTCTGAAGGCCATCAGATCTTCACAAGAGACCACTGTTCTGTTCGTACGTGTCACGTAGAATGTCAAAGTGGCCCCTAACTCCCTACACTCATAACTAAACCCCACCTCGAGTTACTAGGTGGGCCTACCATAGGGATACAAATACCTACCTCAGTGGCGCACAGGACTTGGTGAGAGAGGTAACGGTGGTGGGGCCGCTTGGCAATAGTGATCATAATATGATCAAATTTGATTTAATGACTGGAAAAGGAACAGTGTGCAAATCCAAGGCTCTCGTGCTAAACTTTCAAAAGGGAAACTTTGATAAAATGAGAAAAATTGTTAGAAAAAAACTGAAAGGAGCAGCTACAAAAGTAAAAAATGTCCAAGAGGCGTGGTCATTGTTAAAAAATACCATTCTAGAAGCACAGTCCAGATGTATTCCACACATTAAGAAAGGTGGAAAGAAGGCAAAACGATTACCGGCATGGTTAAAAGGGGAGGTGAAAGAAGCTATTTTAGCCAAAAGATCTTCATTCAAAAATTGGAAGAAGGATCCAACAGAAGAAAATAGGATAAAGCATAAACATTGGCAAGTTAAATGTAAGACATTGATAAGACAGGCTAAGAGAGAATTTGAAAAGAAGTTGGCTGTAGAGGCAAAAACTCATAGTAAAAGCTTTTTTAAATATATCCGAAGCAGAAAGCCTGTGAGGGAGTCAGTTGGACCGTTAGATGATCGAGGGGTTAAAGGGGCACTTAGAGAAGATAAGGCCATCGCGGAAAGATTAAATGATTTCTTTGCTTCGGTGTTTACTGAAGAGGATGTTGGGGAGGTACCCGTAATGGAGAAGATTTTCATGGGTAATGATTCAGATGGACTGAATCAAATCACGGTGAACCTAGAAGATGTGGTAGGCCTGATTGACAAACTGAAGAGTAGTAAATCACCTGGACCGGATGGTATACACCCCAGAGTTCTGAAGGAACTAAAAAATGAAATTTCAGACCTATTAGTAAAAATTTGTAACTTATCATTAAAATCATCCATTGTACCTGAAGACTGGAGGATAGCAAATGTAACCCCAATATTTAAAAAGGGCTCCAGGGGCGATCCGGGAAACTACAGACCGGTTAGCCTGACTTCAGTGCCAGGAAAAATAGTGGAAAGTGTTCTAAACATCAAAATCACAGAACATATAGAAAGACATGGTTTAATGGAACAAAGTCAGCATGGCTTTACCCAGGGCAAGTCTTGCCTCACAAATCTGCTTCACTTTTTTGAAGGAGTTAATAAACATGTGGATAAAGGTGAACCGGTAGATATAGTATACTTGGATTTTCAGAAGGCGTTTGACAAGGTTCCTCATGAGAGGCTTCTAGGAAAAGTAAAAAGTCATGGGATAGGTGGCGATGTCCTTTCGTGGATTGCAAACTGGCTAAAAGACAGGAAACAGAGAGTAGGATTAAATGGGCAATTTTCTCAGTGGAAGGGAGTGGACAGTGGAGTGCCTCAGGGATCTGTATTGGGACCCTTACTGTTCAATATATTTATAAATGATCTGGAAAGAAATACGACGAGTGAGATAATCAAATTTGCAGATGACACAAAATTGTTCAGAGTAGTTAAATCACAAGCAGATTGTGATAAATTGCAGGAAGACCTTGTGAGACTGGAAAATTGGGCATCCAAATGGCAGATGAAATTTAATGTGGATAAGTGCAAGGTGATGCATATAGGGAAAAATAACCCATGCTATAATTACACGATGTTGGGTTCCATATTAGGTGCTACAACCCAAGAAAGAGATCTAGGTGTCATAGTGGATAACACATTGAAATCGTCGGTTCAGTGTGCTGCGGCAGTCAAAAAAGCAAACAGAATGTTGGGAATTATTAGAAAAGGAATGATGAATAAAACGGAAAATGTCATAATGCCTCTGTATCGCTCCATGGTGAGACCGCACCTTGAATACTGTGTACAATTCTGGTCGCCGCATCTCAAAAAAGATATAATTGCGATGGAGAAGGTACAGAGAAGGGCTACCAAAATGATAAGGGGAATGGAACAACTCCCCTATGAGGAAAGACTAAAGAGGTTAGGACTTTTCAGCTTGGAGAAGAGACGACTGAGGGGGGATATGATAGAGGTGTTTAAAATCATGAGAGGTCTAGAACGGGTAGATGTGAATCGGTTATTTACTCTTTCAGATAGTAGAAAGACTAGGGGACACTCCATGAAGTTAGCATGGGGCACATTTAAAACTAATCGGAGAAAGTTCTTTTTTACTCAACGCACAATTAAACTCTGGAATTTGTTGCCAGAGAATGTGGTTCGTGCAGTTAGTATAGCTGTGTTTAAAAAAGGATTGGATAAGTTCTTGGAGGAGAAGTCCATTACCTGCTATTAAGTTCACTTAGAGAATAGCCACTGCCATTAGCAATGGTTACATGGAATAGACTTAGTTTTTGGGTACTTGCCAGGTTCTTATGGCCTGGATTGGCCACTGTTGGAAACAGGATGCTGGGCTTGATGGACCCTTGGTCTGACCCAGTATGGCATTTTCTTATGTTCTTATGTTCTTACCTAAGGGGATGACATTATGGCCAGGCTGACACCTATCACAAATTCTGATAATGTTATCACAATGTGCACTAACTTAGCTCTTCACATAGGTAATTTGCACAAATTGCAATAAACTGAACTTTTGCATAAACCACACCCCTTTTGCAATCACATGCAGTACTTACCGCATTTTGATAAATCCAGGCCATAATGATCATCTGGCCCATATAATGTGTCCAATATTCTTCCTGGTGCAATACCTTAGATCCCAATTGATCTCTGACTTTATCTTCATAATCTTCTCAACTAAGAAATCTTTGTGGTTACCCCATTGTTTCCTGAATTAATTTATTGTTCTAGACTATAACTCTTATAACTCTTTCTGTGAAGAAATATTTGTAATGCTACTCCTTACCTTGGATCCTCATACTGTGATCTCTCTGAACATAAGATGTGCCATGCTAGGTCAAAACCAAAGAGTCCAGAATCCTGTTGCAGGCAGTGGTCAAATCAAAGATACCAGAATCCTGTCTCAGACAGTAGCCAGATTGCATTACTAAAAGGTATCCAACAGATCCCAAAGAGTAGATCAGTTCCTTGTTTCTCACTTCCAGAGATAAGCAGAAATGTTACAAACTCTACCTGGCTGATAATTGTTTGTGGCGCTTTCCTTTAGGAAGTAATCAAAACTCCTTTTAAACCCTGCTATCCTTCCAGTGATAACTTTTTAGTTTGATTACATTCTGATTACAATTGTAAAGCAGCTCCACTACCTTTGTTATGGGAGTGCTATGGAACGATTCCACTTTCAGGGAGAGTGGTGTGTCCTTGGACCATGACACGACTGCAGAGAGGAGCTCCGTGGAAGCGCGAGGCAGGTGAGACGTATCCCAGCATAGGCGAACAGACAGAAGACCAGGGACTTGCACCTCTGCCGAACCTGACACATCAGTAGAGACCCAACAATGCAATTCTGGTCTCTGGGGAAGCCCTCCAGCCACTCGATAGCCCTTTCAGACCTGCCGTATGGGAACAGCAAATGCACCAGAATGGACAGAGGTCAAGGGCAGACGATAGAAATGGAACAAGACAAGACTTGAAGACTGAAGACAATGATCAGACAATACTTAAAGATGAAGATCAGATGAGGACTTGAAGACAAGGTCAGATGATACTGGATAAGGATGAGGCAAGGCTGAAGAGAAGAACATCAGGGACATTGATGAAGACACTTGCTGAGTGGAAAGATGGCAGAAGAGTTAAAACTCAGTATGAAGGTATTCGGCCATGACTCGTAGCAGCACCCATCCTGAACTGAGGCTTCAGGGACCGGCATGATCAGCGTGGTCAACCAAGGGAAGCGACGGCTTCCGACCCAATGCGGAAGACGAATCAGAAGGTCAGCCGAAGATGAAGAGAGGACGGCCCACTAGGAGGTAGCTCCGAAACCACAATATCTGAGAAGGAGGCTACCCTGACGAGGGCGCCAAAGAGTCAGAAGGCTTCCTAGACGTAGGAGCCCAAAAGCGTCTGAACGCTTGACTGCAAAAACAACTGAAGACTGAGATGTCAAAGGATTCTGAAGATGAAGACAACAGACACAAAGAAGTCAGGCACATCAGGACATCTGGACTTCAAACCCCAGACACTCAGTTAAGAGCATCCAGGAGGTGTTGAATGAACTGAAGAACAAGACATTTGAGACATCTGGACATCTGGGCTTCAGACCCCCAGGTCACCCAGCCAAGGTCATCCAGGAGGCTTCAAGAGGCAGAACAACAAGATGACAGACTTCAGGAAGGACAGGACATCAGAAGGCAGGACTTCAGGAAGATCTGAAAGTGAGGACATCAGGAGGGTCAGACAACGAAGACATCTGAAGACAAGGACTAGGATCCGGCGAGAGATCAAACATAGAACAAAGATGCAGACGAAGGATCAGGAACCACAAAGGAAGACAAAGGAATTTCTATGAAGAACAGAGTGCCTTGAAGAAGTGGAGCTGGACATTAGGAACTCCTGGACCAAAGAACTGGAAGGGAGGATCCAGGAGCAGTCTGACTCCATGGCTGACTCCTTGCGAAGGTGATGAGGAACTGAAAGCTGAGCCCTTTTGTAGGGCTGAAGAGGAACACCCAAGATGACAACATGAGGAGAAGCCAGAGGGATGCCCTTCAAATCCAGAGGAGAGGCGAGGCCTCACACCTAAGGAGGTAGGACCAGGGACAGCAGCCATGCTGTGAGTAGGAGAAGCAGGCCCGAGGCTTCGGAGGGCTCCGGGCCATGAATAGGAACTCCAAGGCAGCCTCCCGGCCACAGAAGAGGAAGCTTGTTGGCAGCTCCTGCCACAGGAGGGTCCTGGTGAGAGCGGCTCAATGCCATGAAGAAACCACAGCGTTGGTGGCCTCCGGGCCGCATGGAAGAGAAGCGATGGCGGCGAGCCTGCTGCGGAACATGGCAGCGGCTCCTGCCGCATGAAGATGGTGGCAGCAGCCTCCTGACCGCATCAGAGCATAACGGCATGGCCCATCGTGCGGGGGAAAGGCGTGGGCAGTCTCCTGACCATGAAAGAGCACTGGTGACAGCCTTCTGGCCGCAAGAGCAGAAGACGCAGCTCCAGCTGCATGAAGAACACGAAAATGACTTAGGCAGACGACGGAGAAGCTGGCAAGCTCTCTGGAAAGGTGAGAGGCTGCTCGCGGCTAGTCCCGCGAGCAGAATCATAACACCTTTACCCTTTGCATTAGGTCCTGTACTACACTGAGAACTAGGATCTAAATTCGTTCCCTCTCTTGTCAGTTCCAGGACCAGTGCTCCATGAACCAGTCATTTATGGCATCTAGGAACTTACCCTCCCTATCATAGGCTGATAAGACATTTACTTAATCGAATCTCCCATGTATAGCCTAGTAATTAGCACAGTGGGCTGGAAACCAGGGTTCAAATCCCACTGAGTTTGGGCAAGTCATTTCACTCTCCATTGCTTCAAGTACAAACAGATTGTAAATCCTCTGGGAATAGGGAAATGCCTACAGTACCTGAATGTAATCTGATTTGAAGTATCATGAGAAGCAGAATATAAATTTAAAAACATACAGTATTGCCAATGTTATTTCATTTCATTTATTAAAATTTTATATCTCGCCTGTAAAGCACATTATCCAATTGGTTGTACGCTTAAAATCCATACATAATAAAAATCAATCAAGACAGTGGGTGGTTAAACCATTAAATAACTATATAATAAACTCTTAGGAACAGCAACAAAATCAAGACAGAATTAATAAACAAATAGGTCTCAGGATGCTTATCAGGCTGAAGAAGTAGTTTCATTTAGTGGTCTTAATTTAAATTGTTGTAAGCTTAAGAGGAAAATCAAGCTTTTACTGCCTTCCTAAATTTTTAAATAAATTGATTCCAGGCAGATGTAAGGGAGAAAGGAATTCTGGAGGGCAAGGGCCAGGTAAGTGAAAAAAAGATTCCCTAATCCCTTGTAATGTTCAAATGAATAACTGAAGACAGAGAAAGATATAAGAAACCTTACTGGGAAGAGCGAAGAGTTTGCCTGTCTAATCTCTGTTAGCATTTCTCAGTCTGTCTCTTCATCCTGGTTAAGTGGATAGTAGTATATAGCTACTGCTTTACTGCTCCCCATCACTCATGGAATTTTTCTCCGTAAAGATTCCAGAGTGCAGTTTGTTTCCTGCAGAATTTTTATCCTATTTACTGTATGGCATTCTTAATCAGGCCGATTCAGTAAAATGCGCGGGAGAGCCGGCACTGCGAGGCGAGCGCCCGCTCTCCCACCGTGCACCCAGGCCACTCTCCTGGGCACGCGATTCACTATGCAAATGAGGGCCCGCGCTAATAAGGAGGCGCTAGGGACACTACCGTGTCCCTAGCGCCTCCTTATTAACAGAAGCGGTGGCTGTCAGCGGGTTTGACAGCCGATGCTTAATTTTACCGGCATTGGTTGTCAAACCCACTGACAGCCATGGGTTCGGAAAATGGATGCCGACAAAACTGAGTGTCCGTCTTCCGACCCGCGGGCAGATTTTTTTTCAAGCTTTTTTTATTTATTTTTTTATTTTTGTCGCCTCCGACTTAATATCACTATGAAATATGATATTAAGTCAAAGGGTGTACAGAAAAGCAGTTTTTTTTCTGCTTTTCTGTACACTTTCCTCATGCCGGCCTTTGGCAGGAGTTAATTTCTGAGAGTAAAATGTGCGACTTGGCTGCACATTTTACTTTCTGTGTCAAGCGGGACTAACTAATCGGGTCATCAACGTGCATTTGCATTTTGAGGGCGCTATTAGTTTTGGGGGGGGTTGGATGCACGTTTTCCACGCACTATTACCCTTTACTGTATAAGGGGTAATATTAGCGTATCTAAAACACGTGTCCAAACGGGGGCTAATGGTGCGCTCGGCCTGAGCGTACCATACTGAATCAGCCGGAATATATGGGGCCACCCTCCACCAGTTTTGTCTGACCTGTCACTTTGAAACTTTGTACCCTGAAATTACAATGTCCCATGGTTTTCCTCTTTTCACCACATTTCTAAGAGTCTGATTATGTCTATATCTTCATTTAGTGCCGTACATTTCTAACTCTCCAATCTTATTTTTAAACTTCTTGCATTTGCATACCAACAATTAAAAGTGTATACTTTATTTCTATTGACAACCAGCTTATCATTAGAAGCTAATACAGGTAATTTTTAATTATTTGTGTTTGTTCTGTATTTAAATCCATCTGAGCTACTTCTGCCCTTACCACAATTTCTTGATCCAGATATTCTAACGTTCCTATGTTGACAGTATCTTTAGGAGATACCTTTCTCCATGATCTAGTTGAAAAGTTGCTCTATCTCCTTATCTCTTGATAAGTATACTGTGAATTGTATGCCAAATGCTGTTTCACAAAATAAAAATGTGTTTTAAAATACACTTTAATTCCTAAATGCCTAATTAATACTGTATTTTGTTACTTACTGTACTCACCTTTGATCCAAAATGGAACCGATTGCCATGCTCTATCAAAAATACACACCCAAAATAATATTATTATGTGATTGGATTTATTATCCATTTTTTTGAATGCACAATTCACCCAAAGTGGTTTACAGTAGGGATGTGAATCGGTACCGGACTCGTTTCCAGTATCGATTTTGGGTAAAAACCACGGGAAATCTTTGTTCCTGCGATTCTTACCCGTTTTAATCGGCTGTGTCGTGCCAAAAAAAAAAAACACCTCGACCCTTTAAATTTAATCCTTTCGCATCCCCCACCCTCCTGACCCCCCCCCCCCCCCCCCCCAATTTTTAAAGTACCTGGTGGTCCGGCGGGGGTCCCAGGAGCGACCTCCCGCGCTCGGGCCGTCGGCTGCCACTAATCAAAATGGTGCCGATGGTCTTTGCCCTTAGCATGTGACAGGGTATCCGTGCCATTGGCCGGCCCCTGTCACATAGTAGGAGCACTGAATGGCCCGCTATGGGGTAGATTTTTAAAAAAAACCGCGCGCACGTCCAAGTGTGCACACTACCTGGTGTGTGTACATGGACGTGCGATTTTATAACATGTGTGCGCCGGCGTGCGCATGTTATAAAATCGGAGGTGGCACATGCAAGGGGATAGTAAAAATTGCAATTTACACGTGGCAATGAGATTGGGGCTCCCCCAGTACCCTCCCAGTCCGCTCTAATTAAGGAGCAGACTGGGAGGAAACTTTCCTACCCCCCTACCTACCCTCCCTCCCTCTTCCCCTCTCTTCCCCGACCCCTTAGAAGGCCTTACCTTTTTTTTTTCTTGTTGAAGAACTTACTCCAGCTCCTGAGCTGGCCTACTTTGCATACACCAGGAGGCTGCTGGCGAGTGATCCCCCTGCACAGCGGCAAATGGCTTCTGTACTGGCTGCCTCCATTTCCACCCCCTGGACCATCCCTTTTCTTCGGCCCGGCTCTTGTGCACGTAATGAGGGTTACACGCGCGGCCGTGCCCCTTTCAAAATGCACGCAGTGAGCGCAAGGCCCAGCTGCACGCATAACCCACATTTTCTACACGCGCCGGGCATTTAAAATCGGACCAGTAGGTATTTGCTTGTATTATATTGTTAACATTTATAAATAAAGAGTTAAAAACAATTACCCTGCATGTGTTTTTCTTGCCCACCATCTAAATTATATCTGGAGGAGCTTTCTAAATTGATCCAGCACCCAAAATGTACCACTAACCCTTCTATTGCTTTGTAATACAGAAATAAATCTAAGACATCAAAAAGCAGCTCTAAGGTCTGGCCTATACAAGACAATTTAATCAAAGTCATGAATTAGCATTTCCTAGTTGCTAGGAAATGGCACCTCTGAATAGATGACAAGAACAGATGCACAAAGAGTTGCTGTCTGAGACAAAGACCCATTAGAGAGAGGTTAATTTAATTTAATTTAATTCATAGCACATCCCAATAAAGGGTGAAATTATTATGCTATGGCAAGCATCTTAAGCAACATTCTTTTTTTTTTCCATGGCATCCTCCTGCTCCTTTGGATTCTCATTCAATCTTAACCAGCCTTATTAGATTATGGCGCTGTGAGCCTTCATTCACAAATGCATGGGGTATTTCTCCTATTTTGTACTCCCCCTTCCAAGTCAGCCCCATAATTTCAACGATAATCTTTAGTCAGAGGCCACAAATCATGGCTCCTTCTAGATCCTTGCCACCAAAGAACCAGTCTGGTCATTAGGTATTGCTGTTGCATGAGAACTGAGACACCTTCTCCCTTCCATGAAAGTTGCCTCTGCAGCATCAACTGCCCTCGATGGCTCAGGGAGCAAAAGCCTGGCTTGAGCATGAAACCTGGGTCTTCAACCTGGCATAGCATAGTGATAATCATTGAGTCAATGGGTCAGCTCTAAAGCAACATTCTAATCCATGTATGGACTGGTGACTCTTATAATCTCAATTTTTGTGTACGACTGTCTTTGTTCAGCACATACATGTATTTGGATTATGATATTGGAGAGAAAATATTATAGTGCTATTTGATCAATTCAGTCAATTCTTTGTGGCATCTGAGGGCCAAAAGGCAGGAAATATTTGGGTTTTGCTAACTAATAAATGCCATAAAAGAAGATATCCATGTGATGTTTGACACAAAATAAAATATTCAGATGGATTTGAAAAAGGTTGTTTGGGGTGCACAAGAGGAAATACTATAGACACTCCATTAATACCATTCACTTTGCCTACAGACAACAATTACCCATTCACTGAAACTCATATTCATCTCCTAAAGCCTTCAAACATGAATAAATGTATTCTTGCGCTATTCTGGCATAAGTCTGGGCCCAGAATGCTGTAAATGAAGTTGGTATATTTGTTGTGCACACCTGTTCAGGTTTGCTGTATAATGGATGAGGTGGTTGTTCAAAGCAGTATTTGGTTTGTTGTTTAATCAGATCCTCCTCATGGACTACAAACAATAAGGTAAAAAAAGACCTTTTAGTCCTATTGTTCTTCAGAAGATTATGGGGCCTATGCAATAAAGTTTAATATGCAAGGGCTTTTTTTGCTTGCTAAAAATAATGTGTTATGTGGTAAGACCTTAACACAACTTTAACACCCCCCCCCCCCCCCCCACGATATTAGCAAGGTTGTGCTAAAATTAGTACATGTTCACATGTAATTAATTAATTTATTTTGGGGTTTTTTTATCCTGTCCCTCTAGATATGCCCTGGATAGGTCACAATTAAAATATAAACATCTCCAACACATATAACAGAAAATATTACATACAACCCAAAAAGTAAAATACACAAGTAACAGTACCAAGCAGCAATACAATACAGGCACACAATAATAGCAACAGAGATAATAGGGTCATCCGCCTTTAAAGATTTCCCACTTTAGCCAGGGGAAAAAAGTCAAGTTTCCAGAGCCTGTCTAAAGGACATCAAATTTGGTGACAAGTGCACTATTTGCAGTAGTTTATTCCACCAACTTGGGATCGCACAAGAAAAAGAACAATTGTAGACCATAGCCAAACTAATGGTTTATAAAGGTGGAATTATCTAATAATTTCTCCTTGGGAATGCAATGAACAAATTGGAAATACCATAGCAACCACTCCATCAGATAAACAAGACCTTTGGTGTGCAGAGCCCTTGAAATTCAAGGTTAAAGCCTTAAACTTAACCTGCTGAATAGTAGGCAACCAATGAAGGATGGTTAAAATAGGCATAGCATGGTCTTTAGACTTTGCCTCTATCAAGAGCCTGGCAGTAGTATTCTGTATTAGCTGCAAATATCCTGTATTCTTTAATAGTAAATCTAGATACAAAGTATTACAGTAATCAATAAATGACATTACAATAGCATACAAAGCCCATGCAAAATCAGTCTAACTAAAGAATGGATAGATCACTTTCAGTTATCACAGATAGTAAAAACAATTCTTAACAACAGAAGGAATCTGAAGTTCCAGGTATAAGGAAGCATCAATTTTGATGCCCTGATTCCACATTTGGTCCTCTACTAGGATAACAAACCCTTCTCAGTTTACAAATGGATGAGTTGCTATACACTTTTTCCTTTGGATCCACAACTCCTCTATCTTCTGGGAATTGATTTTTAATTTGTTTACATGCTTTTATTATTTAATATCCCTCAGACACTAATTTAATCTCTCTGTGAGAGAGTGTCCCTAAAAACCCTCCTTAAACAGTACTGGACCAGGCATCTGGCCTTGTCCACCTTAAAAGATAGGCAAGCAGATAGTTCTGTGGATGGGTCCCCTAAGAGCAGCAATAAGAGAGTAGGCCCAGAGGGAAATAGACAGGCCCCAAGTCTCCAGGAGAAGGAAGCTCCTGACACATTTCTGTCCTGAAGGTGAACCTTGAATGTAAAGGCTGAAGGCAAATGATGCTTGTGACTACTACTGAAATTAAGCAGTTTATGTTAACTTGCTTGTGGAAAATAAAGTTTTATCTAAGAAGAGCCAGTGTCCAGTGTGGGTCTGTCCTCTGTCAGGCTACAGTTGCTCGGCTGTGTCACATATAGTAGCAGCAGTGAGACTTCTGGTCTAAGCTATGCACAGACAGAGATCCATGCCTCACAGCAAAGAAAAATGTTTGGCTGAAAGTATATGCAAAAGCAGAAAATCATACCAGGAAAAGAAGTAAGAGGAGAAAAATTATTTTCTGGGCTAAGAGAATTGGCTTAAAGCAAGATACAGGCCAAAAGAGACTAGAGAAGAGAATGACAATTATTGTGTGGTTCCTGCCCAGAGAAGCAGTTTGGGTATAGAAACAGTCCTGCAAAGCATGTGCACAGGGCACTGAGAAAGAGGACAGCTGGAAAATTTGTTTGGAGACAGAATTGTGTCCTGGGGCTTGATTGCAAAATAGCTTTTAAAAGATTAGTAAAGGCAAAGGAGAGTAGTTCTGCCTGAAAGAGGAAAAAAAGAGAGCTGGGCAAGGAAGGATTTTGGGAGGGGGGAGTTTACCTTTTTCTTCCCAGAGAAAAAAAAATAAGAGAGAGAGACACCAGTTGACTTGGGATATTTGAACAAGGTGGGGCCCTTGAAAGAAAGGTTTTTCTGCCAGAATGCATCTCTGAAAGACAAGAGAAAAGTTGTAGCCGCTATGTATTTTTGTGTGGTAGCAATTCATCCCTCCCAAGAGCAGGAGTGCTGGGAGAACCAGAGTTTACCCAATCCAAAGGAGGGATGGGGAAAAGCTGAGGAGATAATTCAGACACTGTGTGCTTGGAATAGACTTCCTGAACTGGTACGTCATGCTCCCTCTCTTGCCATGTTTAAATCCCATCTAAAGAGCCACCTTTTTGAAACCACTATTAAATCTTATGCCTGATTGTCTGCTTTTAGTCTTGTTAAATAACTTTCTTTTCTTTGTAACCATTGTCTTGATTTATGAAATACCCCGTTGTTTGTCTTATTAAATTCTAAGCTCTATAGAGCAGGGACTGTCTTTTTGTATGTTTGTACAGCACTGTGTATGTTCTATAGTGCTATAGAAATGCTGCTCTCTACATTGGTGGTGGGGTGGAGGGGAATTAGGGCTGGAGGGTACTGGAAGCCAATAGTAAAAGGTGGGAGAGAGAAAAAGGAAAAAAAAAAAAAAGGATAAAGTGCGTAGCTTGCTGGGCAGACTGGATGGGCCGTTTGGTCTTCTTCTGCCGTCATTTCTATGTTTCTATGTTATCTTTTTTATCTTGTTTCCTTCTTTTCAGTCTGGCGGACTAAGTGGACCTAGTGTCCGCGAAGTCTATGTAATATGGGCCCAGGCCCGCTCGAGGAGCTGGTCTCGGGCAGTGGCAGGGGGGGGGGGGGGGAGGAGGGGTAGTGAGCGCGGGAAGTTAGAGATGGTTGTTCAGAGAGGCAGGCTGGGGGGGGGGGGGGGGGGGGGGGGGGGTAGCGTGACGCCGAGGGAACATCGTGGCGGTTAGGGATTGGTGGATTTGTAACAGGGAGTTTAGAAGGAGCATTCGATAGGGGGAAAGAATTTTGAACTAAAATAGGCGGGGTCAGAGGCGGCAAAGCAGTCGGTTGCTGCACGGCGGCGAGGCAAGTTAGGGAAATTTGCTTGCTTGCAATTTGCTTACGAGTTTGATTCCTGACGTTCGGGGTCCGTGTTCAGAAGTGTTCGGTTCGGCATGGCCAGGTCGCATGAGCAGGCGGAGGTCGAGCGCGGTGGTGAGATGGCGGCGACGTTGGACTCAGAGGAGGCAGCGTGGGTGCCGGGGGAAAGTGCGGCGGCGGAGTCGGACTGGGAGGCAGGCTCTGAATGGGTGAGCGGAGCTGTTTGCATGGATCGGGGCGGGTTCGGCAATAATGAGGAGGAGGGTGCTGACAGTGTGATTCCTGACACTAACAGAGGGATCGCCGAAGTGCCGTTCAGGGGGGCCGCCGTGGATTTGGTGAGGGCGGACAGGGGGCGGTCCGTAAGAGTTATTAGGCATCGTGGAAAAGGGCGGGGTGGACCGCTGAGAGGAATAGCGGGAGCTGAAAGGGAGGTGGGGCCGATTTCGGAGGCAGGTTGGGGGGTTGTGCGGCGTGGGGCTGGTGCTGGTGCTGTTGCACAGAAAGCTGCTGCTGTTGTGGAAGTTGGAAAAAGGGGGGACGGGGAGTGGGTAGGCATTGGCGGAGGAGAGAGGAGGAACGAGGACAGGCGGGGAGATTCGTTGTGCAGGGTTCCTTATCGGGGGAGTAAGGGCAGGGGTGTGTCCCTGGGGGGCTTGGAAGGAGGAGTTTCGAGGGTTTCTCGAGGGGTCGGTGTGACTAGGAGGGGGCGGGGTGCAGTCAGTGGGGCAGGGATGCATTACAGACATTTGCTGCCAGTACAGGACGAAGGTTTTACAGGGGAGTTGGGATGCATAGGTACGGGCCGGGGACGTGAGGGGGCGCGGGGCTGGTTTGGGGCAGAGTGGGGCAGGAGAGTTTTAGGCCCCGGCCCAGGGGTGCAGTGCAGCAATTCAATTTACCGTTTGGTGATTTGGCATGGTTGGGAGGAGGGGAACGAAGCAGGGAATGACGTCTGGAGGAGTTTCAGTTGAGGAGACAAGGGGAGACGGAGGGCCCTGGGTTTGTTGGGGAGTGGGACACAAGGTCCGGTTTGGGGCTTTTTCCCTCTTCTGCTGCGGTGTCTTCATAGGTGGAGAGTATAGAGGATGATGGAGCTATGCCGGGGCCTTCGCGGCAAGAGGCATGGCGGAATGTGGCACCTGTGGAAGTTCGATCTGGTCAGCGTGAGAGGGTAACTGTGGGAGGAGCAAGGGCGGTGGAATCTGACCCGACAGGTGAGTTGGTAATTTTTTCACGGCTTGATCGGGGTGATGTTCAGAAGCAAAAGGGTTCAGGGTCCAGTGGGGATAGGGGAGATCAGAGGGATGGTGCAGGGCAGGTGTTTGAAGTCCAGAAGGGTAAGGATGAGGAAAAGGGGAGTAGTGGAAAAGGGGAGTCATCAAGGTTGGGAAAGGCTAAAAAGAAACGGAAAAGGGAGAGATCTAGCTCTTCAGATTCGTCCTCTTCTTCCTCTTCATCTTCATCGTCCTCTAGTACATCCGAGGAAGGGGCATCGGGGACAGGCGGAGTGGTGGGGGGTGCTACAGTATGTGGAGCCCCGGCCTTGGTGGCCCTGACGGAGTTGTGGGAAGAGGTGCCAAAGTCCATATGTAAGCGTATTTGGCGGAGGCAGTTTATAGATATTTTCCAGCTTTTAGAAGGTAGGCGGGGGAGACGAAAAGAAAAGAAGAAGCGAGGGAAGAGCAACAGTTTTCCGGGTGCGCAACAGAAAGTTGCAAGAAATATTCATAATTGGATGAGAGCATTCCTGAGGCTAGCTAGTGTAGTAGGGAAAAAGGATCCCTCCCAGTATGGGTCTTTGTTAGCTTATGCAGATTCCATTCTAGCAGCGAGTAAAACTTATGATGGGTGGTCATGGTTGAACTATGATGAGCGGTTCCGCGACAGGATGGAGGAGAATAAATTTATGTCGTGGGGCACTCAAGATGTAGGGCTGTGTAACCCAGATGGCCTCCAAGGTGTCGGGAGGAGGGTTGGGACAGGGATTGGTTTCAGGAGCAGGCGTGGGGCGGTCCTTTCGGAAAGACGTCTTGAGTGGGGGGACAGGGAAAGGAAGTGCAGTGCGTATTGACATCTGCTGGCGATTTAATCGCTCCAACTGCAACTTTCCTGATTGTAAATTCCGTCACGCCTGTTCCAATTGTGGAGCAGCCCACCCTGCCATGCGATGCCTCAAATGGCAAGGCGAGGGTTCCCCCTTGACTCAGATTACAAAAGGAGTGGGTAAATCGGGGTTGTGAATTGGTGTCGACACCGGATAGGATTGCTGCCATGTTGCCTTGGTTAAAAAGGAATCCGTTCAAAAGGATGGCAGATCTGTTAATCCAAGGTTTTACGGGAGGTTTCCGGATCCCTTTTTTTGGGGGGGGAAGTGGGGGGGGGGGCGATAATTGTCCATCGGTGCGGAGATTAGGGGAAGTGGTGCAGAAGAAACTGCGGGAGGAGATTGCCTTGGGTAGGATTGCGGGTCCGTTCCCAACAGCTCCTTTGAAGAATTTGGTATTATCACCGTTGGCAGTTATTCCTAAGCGAGAGGCAGGCAAATTTAGGTTGATCCATAATTTGTCCTTTCCCGAGGGTAAGTCTGTGAACGACGGGATTCCTAGAGAGCAGTGTACGGTTCGCTATGCCTCTTTTGATTCGACAGTTCGGGTAGTGAGGAGCTGTGGTCCGAAAGCATTGATGGCTAAAGCGGATATTGAGGCAGCTTTTCGCTTGTTACCGATACATCTGGACAGTTTCCATTTGCTTGGATTCCGTTTTCAGCAGGAGTTCTACTTCGATAAGTGCTTGCCTATGGGTTGTTCCATAGCGTGCGCTTATTTTGAAGCGTTTAGTTCCTTTGTGCACTGGGTGGTACAGACAAGATCAATGTCGGCTAATCTGGTGCATTATTTGGATGACTTCCTGTTTGTAGGTGGAGCTGAATCAGGGGACTGCGAGAAATTGCTGGGGGGTTTTCAAGAGGTTGCAAGGGAATTTGGTATTCCCCTTTCGGCGGGTAAGACAGAGTGACCAAGCACAAAATTGATATTTCTAGGAATTGAGTTGGACTCGGTAGAAATGGTGTCACGTTTGCCAGAGGACAAAGTAGGGCACCTGCGGAATTTGGTGCGGGAGGCATTGGGTTGGCGCAAGTTGACTTTGCGGGAATTGCAATCTTTAGTGGGCAGTCTTAATTTTGCCTGTAGGGTAATTCCCATGGGTCGAGTATTCCTGAGAAGATTGTCGCATGCCATGGCCGGCATTAGAAAGCGGCATCATCCTGTTCGAGTTTCAAAATTGATGCGAGATGATTTGCGTATTTGGGATAAATTCTTGGTCGGTTTTAATGGTGTGGAGTTCTGGCAATCTGATCCGTCGTCTAATCACGATTTGGAGTTGTTCACTGACACAGCAGGTTCTATAGGATTTGGAGCTTATTTCCAAGGATCCTGGTGTGCGGCTAGATGGCCGGTTGCCTGGGTAGAAGCGGGGGTTACCAAAAATATTACGTTTTTGGAGCTATTTCCGATTGTGGTAGCGGTACACATTTGGGGTGCGCGGTTACGAGGAAAGAGAGTCGTGTTTTGGTGCGATAATATGGGAGTAGTAGAGGTCATCAATAAAAGGTCGGCAAAATGCAGCAGAGTTGCGGAGATGCTGCGAGAGTTGATCTTATGTTGTATGTCCTTGAATGTAACAATATGGGCTCGACATGTGCCAGGGGTTTCTAACGGTGTGGCCAACTCTCTTTCTCGTTTCAAGTGGGAAGTATTTCGAGAATTGGCTCCGGAGGCGGAACTATGTGGAACGCCAGTGCCATCTTCCCTTTGGAAATTTGGTGCCCAGAAGCCTGGAATATGCTGCGAGCTTCATTAGCAATGTCTACATGGACAGGTTATGTAGGGGGGGCTCGAAGAGTGACCGCATTTTTGTCTTCTTTGGGCTGGCGGGGTGGTCCAATTTCTGATGTTGCTCTGGTGCGTTTTATTGAACAAGCTAGATTAAATGGTTATTCAAGGGCGACGGTGGGCCGGCAATTGGCGGGATTTTCCTTTTTTATGAGGGCGCATGGTTGGGGCTTTCCATCAGGGCGTTTTATTGTTCGTCGGTTCTAAGCAGGTTGGTTTAAAGAAGAGGGGCAAAGGTTGGATAATCGTTTGCCAATCACGCATGATATTTTGATTCGATTATGGGGAGCCTTGTCGTCGGTTTGTTCGTCTGATTACGAAACGTTGTTATTTCGTCTTGCTTTTGTTTTCGCTTTTTTTGGCGCGTTCAGAGTAAGCGAATTAGTGGCCCGGGCGGCCTCCAGCAAGGATTTTCCAGGCCTCTTGGCACGGAATGTCATTGTGACAAATAGATCGGTGGTGATTTGTATACCACGCTCTAAGACGGACCAGAAGGGACGAGGATTGTCAGTGGTGCTGGCTGCGGTGCCGGGATTGGTAACCTGCCCAGTTGCAAATGCTGCGAATTATTGTCAGTTGCGGCCAGGAGGGGCATCTCAGTTTTTGGTGCATGAGAATCTTCGTCCACTGACTAAGTACCAGTTTGAGGTGGTACTTCGTCGAGTTTTGGTCAAGGTGGGATTGGAGGGGCGTCGTTTTGGGACGCATTCTTTTCGAATCGGGGCAGCAACATCGGCAGTTAGCGCAGGATTGTCAGAGGGAGTGATACAGAGAATTGGGTGATGGAGGTCAAATGTGTACAGGAGTTATATCCGCCTGGAAGATGGGCGCGAATGAAAGGTGACTAATCTTTGTTTCTTTTAGGTGCGGTGCCATCTGATATGTCGGTGTGGATCATCGGACATTCTTATATTTATTGGGCACACAAGCATGCGCGGGATCGACCTTACGGTCCCCATTTGGATTTGCAAAGCAGAGGGGTGCAGGTGCACTGGTTGGGGCGGAGAGGCATGCTTTGGGACGAGCTGATTCTGTATGTGAAGAAGGAATGTACTCGTCTCAGCACACCTCGAGTTTTGGTGATCCATTTGGGGGGAAACAACTGGGGACGGATGGCTGGTAGGCAATTTATTAGCATAGTCCGAAAGGACTTGATGACGGTTTCAATACTATTGCCTACTACCATCTTGTGTTGGTCGGACATAATCGTCAGACCTGCTGAATGGGAAAACATTAGGTGGCGACGAAGCAGGTCCAAAGCGAACCAACAAACTGGGTCTTGGTTGGCACGCTTGGGGGGGGTGTCATATTCGCCATGAATGGTCCTAGGGGAAGGTCACAGGATTATTTGGTTCTGATGGAGTTCACCTATCCTTTTTAGGTACGGACCTGTTTCTAAATTCTATTCAGGAGGTTCTGGAGGCATTATTTCTGAAATAAGCGGGGCCGCATCTTTGGGGGGTCACAGGACATAGGATGCCTGTGTCTATGGCGCTTGGTCCGAACCAGCAGAGTTTAAAGTTATGGTTTATGTTAAAAGGATTTCAGCAATACGCATGTGATGGTTGACAACTGGGGCTGTTGTCAGGGAGTGGTCCCTTGCTGGAAGGAGGCGGGGACCACTGGGCCAGATCCCTTGCAGGTTGGAGGCGGGGGTCCACTCAGGTTGGCTCCTTGCAGGAGGGCGGCGGGAGCCGGAACTTGGAGTGTGGTGCCAAATCTTCGAGCCAAGTGGCTGGTAAAGGCTATCCTGCCGGAAAGAGGCGGATAGATTGGGGGGAGTAAAATGGCTGAAATCCAAGAGCAATATGTGTTTGTATATTTTGAGGCTCGGACCATTTATCAATAAAGCTGCGGCCTTGTTTTGCCCAACTTAATGTCTTGTAATTATTTCTATGTTCAGGGTGGTTGCAAGTGAGTGTGGTCCTGGTTGCCCATATTATGCTTTTTTCCATTTGCCATCAGAGCACAGCAAAATGATCCATGATAGAGAAATGCGTCATTCAGTAAGGTATAGGCTATTCTATCATGCAATCTGCATTTAATACCACACTCCAGGTGTCACGAACCTTTTATTTAAATTTCATATGGTACATGCCACACCAATTATTCTACTTTAGTTCATATCGGTGGCATGCCTAATCAGCCTATTATTCATTTCCAATTGCATTATCATATTTACACATGTGACCAGAGCACTAGGGGTGTGCATTCGTTTTGAACTTAAATGTAAAAAGCAACTTTTTTTTTTTTTTAACTTAAAAAAGTGATGAGGCGAAAACGATCGGATTTCCAACTTATTCAACATAGCTATGTTGAATAAGTTGGAAATCGCGATTGTTGATCCTAAATAAAAATTTAAACCCCTCACCCTCCTTAATCCCCCCCCCCCCCCCAAGACTTACCAAAACTCCATGGTGGTACAGCAGGGAGTCAGGACGCCATTTCTGAACTCCTTTGCGAGGAGCACGTGACGTCGGCGTCATGTCGGAGGGATTAAGGAGGGTGAGGGGTTTAAATTTTTATTTGCACGTATGGACATAGACTCAACTTATGGAATTCTCCATATGTCCATATTGACCGAAATTGACCCCCCCCCCCCCCCTTTCGACTTATGGACTTATGAACATAAACTTTTGGTCTGCACATCTCTACAGAACACTTAGTGCAGCCAGGCTAACATCATTTTTTCATGTCTTTAGAAATATGCTAAATGACTGACTAGTACATAGGGTGAGATGGAGTCATATCAGTGATCTTGACCTATCCATCAGCATCCATTTAGAGCATCCTCCACCACCAATTCTGTCAGTTTGTAATCCTTGCAGTCATCATATTAAACTCTCCATAATAATCAAGGTTGGCTATGAACTAAGATATTACACAGGGGGTCTTATTGAATGGGACTGTATTATTTCAGGAGAAGTTCTGCAAGGGTTGGCAGTATTGTTACAGAAGTCCTATCCATGAATTTAGAAGTAGTGCTTGGGAAACATCTGTCAGAGTGTGAAAAATCTGTCTTATACACAGGTATAGTGAGGTTCAAGAAATGAAAGACCAATGAGAAATTTAAAAATAAACCAGTTCTCTCTTCTGACAGCTGATAACTGAAATTCAGCATTTGACATATTTGCAAGTGCTTATTAAACAGTTTTGCCATGAGTGACAGTTAAGAGAAATATGGGAGTAACCTGCACAGAGTGGCAGTTACTACCTTAAGCTTGCTGGGCAGACTGGATGGTCCTTTTCTATCATTATTTCTATGTTTCTATGTTAACAATTTCCAATAAAAATGTAACTTCATAGAAACCATAAAAAAAAAAATCTCCATATCCAAATGAATTCATTTTGTAGGTTCAACTAGTTAATTCTTTCTGCACTGAAAGAGTTGCAAATATTTACCCTTAATGTTGCCACAACTAATGAAACAAGATAACTTTCTATGAAAGAATTAGGAGATCAAACTCAATTAAATGCATAGATATAGAAAGAAAATATATATTGGAGATGTGATTTATTGGTTAGCTGATTAAATATCACCTTCCTGAATCTCCATGGTAAAATAGTGTAGAAATTCTCTATAGATATCCTATAAATTTCCCAGCCTCAGGACACACATTTGAGGTACTGCTTTTTTGTCCTTATCACAGTGTAATTATTCTACAAGTCCTTTATCAACCGCACATTACTACTTTACTAGTGCCCTTTCAACAACATTTCTATCAAGGGTATTCCTTCTTAAAAAGTGAATTCAAATTTTAATTGCTCCAGCTCTTTTGTTTTACTGCAATTTTTAAATTCAGACTAATGTAGAGAACCAAAGGATCTTTATTAAAGAGGATTATTAAGATTTAATTTAGATTCAAACAATGCTCAGGGCCTATAAAACCATTTCCTTCACCCCACCTCTGACAGGGAATCTTGGACTCAGATGTGGCTTAACATCAAAAGATGACTTTAACAAATTAAATCGTTATTTGAATGGTGGTTTTTGGAGTCCTGTCATGGGATGCTAGCCCAGGGGTTATACTAAAAACGCAGCTCACATTACTGGGAAACTTGTTCAATAGTGATCTTGATGATACTTGTCTTTATTTACTACAAATCTATTATTAAGAGAAAGGGTTTCATTTTAATGCTGCCATTTGTATTAAACACTTTAGTGACTTGCAGATGAGCTACAGGTATTGTTCAAACAAGTAATATCCTCTGCTCTTACAATTCCCTGATTACATAACTACATGAGACCTAGTCAAATTATTATAGGGTTTCAGATGGAAATGTGTTCAATTACATTTGAAGTAGCACTGCAATTAAAATATCATTATTAGATTGGAAAAGATAGTGTTTTATGCAGTGCACAGGCAGGGCAATTTTCAGCAGTCATTTACCTGGGGGCATTATTTTTTGCATAGGAGACAAGATCTTCATTGAGATTAATAGAGGTGAGATGGTCGCCTGGTAATGGAACACAGAAGTGGAACGCAAAGACTTTTATGCCAGGAAAGAAGGAGTGTCAAGAGAAAGTAGGAAGAGGAGCTTCCCTTCCAGCGTGGCCCTTACTTGGCTAAAAAATTGTCTGTGGATCAACAATGCATATTTATTTATGTATTTATTTATCTATTTGTTTATTTAAAATCTTTTATATACCGCTTCTACAATGGAAGGTAGATTAAAGCAGTTTACAAAAATATACATTCATAATAAAAACATTACCACAAAATAAGGTAAAACTAAGCAGGTCATAAAAACAATAAAAACAAAAACAGGACAGTGAAACAAAAAACAAATCAAGCCACTGGATGGAAACAGAGCTCAGATACTTTTAGCCTGGTAAAAGTGGGTGTGTTTAGAGATGTTTAGGTTGGGGGAGGGAAATAATGCGGTCCATACTGTGTGGGGCAGCGAGTGGGAAGTTTCCAGGGTAAAATTACTCAGGTAACTTTAGGGCTTTATTTTGTTTGATCAAACCTATGCAAATAACTTTAGTGGCTAGCATTCAAACTTGGTGATAGCCAGCTAAACTTAAGCCCTGCCCCCAGAATAGCCACTCCACATGTACCCTCCTTCTTACCCAGCTAAATTTTACCTTGGTAAAGGGGAGAGATATTTAATTGAAGGTTTGTTTTGGGGTAACTGAAACATTATCCTGACAAACATCTTGGAATATGGACTGACTCTGTTATGTTTGGCGGTCTGCTGGCTGCTCCCATGGAGTGCCTCACTCACTGTCCTAGCCGGGCCATTCCAGCTGGCTCCCAAAACATCCCAATGCCTCTGGGCCTCCTCGCGGTGGGATCCCATGCTCCGATGAGGCAAAGCGTCACTAGTGCTTCTCATGGCAGGATGCCACTGAGCCGTGCTCCTCCATAGGTGCGGGAGCAACCAACTACTCTGCATTTAAAGGGCCCAGAATGGGAAAAGCCCCACAGCACCTCCTGATGACATCAGATACATAGGCCTATAAAAGGTCCTTGCTGCCTTTCCCTCATTGCCTCAGCAACAGGTCCAGCTTCTTTTCATAGAGTGTGTTGCTTCAGAATTCCAGCTTTGTCTTCATTCTTTATTCCAGCCTTGTTTTCAATATTTGTTCTAGCTTTATCTTCTGTCTTCATCTTTGTCTGCTCCATCTACATTGCCCGCCTGTTCTCATATTTGTTTGTTTTCCCTGCCTATCCATCCCGCTTCTCCTCTCTCGGATGGAGGTTTTGACCCTGGCCTGGACTGGACCTCAGATACAACTGACCTCTGCCTGCCTCTGACCATTGCCTGGACCCCAGATAATTCTAACTGCCACCTACCTATGACCTAGCTTACTATGGACATCTCCTTCCATCAGCAGAAACCCCACCTAAATCATGCCGGACCTGGCACCAAAAAGGGAATGTGGGCAGGTAAAGGTGAAGGTCCTGACTGATCTGTGCTTTCCCTGGATCCACCTGCCTATGGTGAGAACCTGCAGGTCTCCTCCTTACAGGTAGATTCAATCCTGCCTTAGCCCAAGGGTATAGATACAGCAACCTCTTTGTGCAAATATTCTATCTTCAAATCTACATGCATTATTTTCAAAAGAAAAGTACTACAGAAAAAGCAGATGTGGGTATTTTTTTTCCTTGGGAAAATTTCAAAGTGAAATTACACTTGTACTTTCCCTTTGGTAAATGATACAAAGCCTATTGATAAAAGGATCCGTGATTTGTATTTATGCAACAGACTGGTAGTTTTCAAACTTGCCGTCATATACAACTAAACCTCTTCTATAAACAGTCAAGAAATCATGACATCATAAATTCAAAATATAAAGGGTTCTATTTAAAAATATATATTTGAGCAAATGACTGATTTGTGAACTTCTCTCAGCAATTTGCACAGTTACTAATTGATGTGTGCTCAATTTCTAAATTCATACAGAAATGTATATTAATGCCTCCTGACCTGGAATTCAAGACTTAGTCTGCAAAATTGCCAGCAATTTCTGTGTTGGGTTCATGGACATGAAGGTCGAGGCAAGGTTGACACAAACTTCAGGAGAAGCCCTGTAGGTCCCCACATCAGCAGGTGGACCCAGACAAAGCAGAGGCCCAACTGGAGCTTTGCCTTTACCAGCACACATTTCCCTCATATTGAGAATTTGGGTGCCAGGGTCAGCATGTCTTAGATGGGGGGGTCTCTGCTGATGGTGGAGAGATTCGTTGAGTTAGCTGGATCAGAGAAGATGAAGGTCAGGCATTTCCAGTGGCAGGCAGTAGTCAGTGGTAACCAGAGATTAATACTTGTGACCTGGATTGGCCACTGTTGGAAACAGGATACTGGGCTTAATGGACCCTCGGTCTGACCCAGTAAGGCAAATTCTTATGTTCTTATGTCTTAAGCATATCCATAGGCAGACAGTGGTCAGTGGTAGGCAGAGGTCAAGTGCATTCAGAGGTCAGGCTGAGGTCAATACCAGGTATCTGTCTGAAGGGAGAAGCGGGATGGATAGGCAGGGCAGGAAGGCATGGAGAAGACCAGGCAGGCAATGAGGGAGATGCTTAAGAACTGAAGAGCTAAAGTCAAGGATGCTGGAACTGAGGAATTGAAGACAAGGATGCTGAAACTGAAGACTAAAAGACAGGAATGCTGGAACAGAAGTCAAGACGCTGGAGAAAAACGCACTACTACCAGATTAGGGAAATCTGCTGAGGTGTTGAAGGAGTGTCAGCAAGGGACTTTTATAGACCTTGAGCGGTGATGTAATCAAGAGGCACCTCCAATGCCTTCCCCCCACAGGCCCTTTAAATAAGGCAATTTTGGGTACGTGTGCACCCTAGGAGGAGCAGGGACAGCATATGTCGGCAGTGTCCTGCCATTCTGGTGTGTGGTGGCTCGCTGAGAAGATGCTGGGAATGACTGTGTTGCATCGGAAGCCAGTGAGGGAGACCCTGCCGAGGATGTGTGTACAGTGATTAAAGGGAGCAGCCTGCGGATCACTGAGCACAACAGTATTCCCTTCTTAAGCCACCTCCCTGAGGCTTTGGGAACCAACAATGGAGGTTGACATCTAAAATGGAGGTTGGCTCCCAAGAATTTCTTCCAGATCGTAGTTTTTCCAAGAAATTAAGTATTCAATTTTCTTGCCTTTGCTGGTGTCCAAAATCTCTTCAAATCGTATCTCCATCTGTGGTCACATTCAGTGGTGTGGGTGGTGCCTTAGAGAGCCATGAGAGCTCTCTAAGGCATATATTGTGTATTTTCAGTGTAGATGGTAATTTTAGTTGGTATGTAATGGGTCCAAATTGTCACAGTATGGAGAAAGGTCCAATATAGCATGGGTCCAGATGCATGGAAGGAACCCACAGGCATAAATGCTTTGTACTCAACCACATTTTCTCTCCAACCATAAACTGATGAGCTGGTCTTCTATGAATATCCACAGATTTATTTGATCTGTCATCATCTTTCTGAATTAGATGATTGGTCCGTTCCCATAGTTCATGCAATTCCTAGGCAGAGCCACTGGTGAGGGCACTGTCAAAAGTAGTAGCAGAGGAGGCAAAAATTGTTTTTCATAGACTAATTGGAAAGTAGAGGACCCAGTGGCTGTGTTGATATGGGTGTTATGAGAGAACTCAGTGCAGGTTAAGAGGATGGCCTGATTGACCTTTGTGCTCATTAATGTATTGTGATGTGGACCATTGGGCCAAGGTGGGTTGGCACTACCGAGGTGAACACCACTGTAGATCTCCGCTGTTGACAGGCGGCCCGGGGTGGTGCAAAGACCCTACTGGACCTTCACCACTACCAGCCCTTGTTCCCCTCAGGTTGAATCCTTGTGTGCCAGGGCCACTGGGCTTAGGTGCAGTCTCCATGCAGAGTTCTAGATGGATACTAGAGTCAGACAGGCCAGAGTCGGGGCAGGCAGCGAGCAGAGGAATCCAGGAGACATACCATGGTCAAAGCCAGAAGAGCAGTCCAGGGAGCAGAAGTGGGAACTGGAGCAGGAGCTGAAGCAACTCACTACCCATGCGGAGCTGAGCCGTTGCTGAGGCGATTCTGCCCTTATATAGGCCTTCCTGCTGATGTCATCAGATGGGGCCATGGGTGTTTTCCGCCACGGCCCCTTTAAAGGTTGGGGCGAGCCACATGAGTGCGCCTAAGGAACCTCATGCGGGGAGCCATGCCAGCATTAGCATCGGGTTGCTGTGGAGGAGGGCAGCGGCGGTGGCTTCCTCGAGCTGCATCCATGGGGCAAGGTAAACAGCCTCAGTGGGGGGTGAGTAGAGCTGACTGCAGAATGCGGGGGCCAGTCGCCACAACAGTACCCCCCCCCCCCTTTAAGCTCCCCTCCTGGATCACCTGGGTTTCCTTGGATGCCGGGCATGGAACCTCTGGGGGAGCTTTTTATTCAGGATGCTGTCTGCAGGCTCTCAAGCTTTTTGTCTAGGCCATACCCCTCCCAAGAAAGTAGGTACTCCCACCTCCTGTTCGACGGCAGACGTCCAGCACTTCTTTCACAGGGTCAAGTTGATCTTTCTCAGAGGAAACCGTTTGAGGAGTTTCGGGGTCTTCTGGCTGGCTGGCCATGAGAGGATCAGCGGATTGAAGAGTGACACATGAAACATGTTATGGATCCTGAGAATCGGAGGAAGCCGGAGCTGGTATGAGACTGGGCCAATTTGATGCAGAGCAGATTAAAGGGTGATGTAGCATGGGGCCAACCTCATGGATGGGATCCTGAGACATATATTACGAGTCTTAACCAGACCTTGTTGCCAGGGTGAAATTAGGGGGCCGGATATCAATGCTTATCCGTAAAGACCTTCGCTCTTTATGCAGCTCTTTGGATCATCTCCTCAGTTCTCACCCACAGGTCCTGGAGTTCTTGAGCTCTCAATTGGGCCGCTGGAGGGTGAACGGTAAAGGGTAGCAGCAGTAATGGCAGAGGTTGCCTTCCACTTGGAAGGGAGAGGTTCCAATTGCCACATTCACATGAGAATTATGTGAGAATTCTGCCCATGGCAAAAGAGTGGCCCACTTCTCCTTCCACTTGTTCACAAAGGCTCGGTGGAACGTTTTAAGTATCCTATTTTTCCGCTCCACTTGCCTATTTGCTGCAGATGTTAGGCTGAGGTGAAGACCAACTTGATGTTGAATTTGTTACAGAGGCTGCGCAGTCCTTGGAGGTAAACTGTTCCTCACGATCAGAGGTGATATGATGTGGTAGTCCATGGAGGTGAAAGATGTGGGCGGTAAACAGCTTAGCCAACTCAGGAGCAGACGGAAGACTAGGCAGTGTGACGAAATGGGCCATCTTGGAGATGCGGTCTATGACGACCCAAATAATCTGATTGCCACTAGAGAGAGGGAGATCTACGATGAAATCCATAGATAGGTGGGTCCAGGGTTCCTTGGGGGCCAGCAGTGACTGTAAGAGCCCCCAAGGTCCCCCACCATGGGCTTTTGACATGCACACATAGAGCAAAAGTCCATATAGACCTTTACATCTCAGTCCATTTGGGGCCACCAGTAGTATTGTTTGAGTAGGGAGAGTGTGCAGGCCCGGCCTGGATGGCCCACCACTCAAGAGTCGTGGGCCCACTCTAGCACTCACTGGCGAAGTCTGGTGGGTACCACCATCTTGCCTGCAGGGGTGTGAGGCGGCCAGCAAGATTTGAGTGGGGTCGATCACATATCCAGGAAGATCCAGTTCCCCATCCTCTTTGAAGGCCCTCAAGAGGGCGTCAGCTCTGAGGTTCTTTGCCGCTGGTTGATATTTCACCACAAAATTGAACCGATTGAAGAATAGGAACCAGTGTGCTCATGAGAAACATGAGACGTGAAGTCCAGAAAGTAATCAAAACGCCATGATGAAGCATTAGCGAAACGTTGGTCAGCGTTGGAAGTTCAATTACGGAGATATCTGATGTGTTTAAAATATGCTGTCCTATTTAAAGACACTGAATGAATACTGGGCAATACACAGATAAATGTGGAATAAGTTTTACAGTTTTGGATAGAAAGCAAGTTTATATGGGCAACAACAGTATTACATTCCATAATTAAAGTTCAATGTATAAGCTTGAACTGTTAAAAAATAATTTTGAAAATTTGATGATAAATCACAGAAGACTCAAAAAAACTTTTACTTTTTCTCATAAAAAATAAGAGATTTTTTGACCCATGATTGCAACAACTGGGCTGTAGAATCTTGCATTCACACATCTTTCACCAGTGCTGAGGTCATTTCCTTTTTAAAGAAAATTTCTTCTAAAGAAAATAATTAAAAACATTTTTAGTATAAGATTAAATATCAGTTTGATAATATTTCTTATACATTGAAAATACAATATATGCACTAGTCATTTTTTTGTATATGTTTATCAGACACTAGTATTTCCCTGAATATTTTCTAGCTTTAATAGAATAAAGTATGCCATCTTAGACAAACGATCTGTCACCACCCAAATCACAGTTTCACCATTGGAGATGGGGAGGTCCACAATAAGGTCCATGGACAGATGGGTTCGAGGTTCTTTGGGGGCTGGCAATGGCTATAACTGCCCCCAGGGTCCGTCATGCAGTATTTTTTGCTGTGTGCAAGTAGGGCACAAGTCAACATAAGCCTTGACATCTTGCTTCATTTGGGGCCACCAATAGTGTTGCTGAAGCAATTCAAGGGTTCCTGCCCGCACATGATGACCTGCAACAAGGGAGTCATGGGCCCATTTCAACACTTTCTTTTGGAGTCTGGAAGGTACAACCATCTTCCCTTGGGGACAGTTTTTGTGATAGCCAGGACTATCTGTGGGATTGATGATGTGTCTGGGAGGCTCTAGGTTGTCCTTGGTCTAGAAAAAGCAAGCGAGGGAATCTGCCTATTGATTCTGTTAAGTTTTCGTGAACTCTTAGTTGGTAGTGTCCATTACCACAGGTGGAATCCCTGTCAAAGAACAGTCAGGAGATTAACTTGAATCCAATTGTCTTACCTTGGTGCTAGTTGCTGGCAAAGCCTTGGAAGTTCCGGGCAGCAGGCAGATCTAGAAGCAAGCGAATGGTCAGCAGGCAGTAAACGGCAAGTTCAAATCCAGGCAAAGGGTCAAGGCAGGTGTCTAATAGCAAGTCCAGAATCAGGCAAAGGGCTGAGGCAGGCAGTAAACAGCAAGTCCAGGAACCAGTCAAGATCAGAACCAAACTGAAGATGAAACAAGAACAGGAACATCAGAGACACAAGGAAACACCACAAGACACGGACAAGGAGCAACCAGAAGGCAAGGGAGCACGGGAAGACAGCAATATTGAGAAAACTGGAGCAGCAGAGAAGCAGACTCACAGAAGCTGTTGCCAAGGTGAAGAGCAGCAGGAAGTCTGGCCTCTTAAGTAGTTACTGCCACTGACGTCTTATCCTGTAACCTCCGACGGCAGCACATAAGGTCGGGGGTTAGGCGGCATACACATACCTGCCATGTGAGCAAGAGGGAGCTGCTGCTGCTGGCGGCGGCAGCATTCAATGCAGCAGGGGAGGGCGGTGCCAGAGCTTGGTAAGTCCCGCATTGCATTCTAACAGAATCTTGATTGCAGGATGATATTGTAGTTTGAAGTCGAAGAGAGTGAAAAACAAAGACAAACGAGCCTGCCTTGCATTTAGTTGCTGAGTTTGGTTTACATGTTTGAGGATTTTGTGATCCATATATATTGTAATTCGGTGTTGGGCTCCTTTGAGTAGATGGTTTGACAGCCAGAAGCCCTTGATCTCTGATGCATAATTATGCTCCATGGGTGAGAACTTCTTTGAAAAAAGGAACATGGGCGAAGTACTCTTTCTGGAGTGTGTTGGCTCAAGACTGCCCCTACGCCCAAAGCAGAGGCATCAACTTCTAAGATAAAGGGCTATGTGGGATTTAGATGATGCAGACTGTGCCCATCCACAATGGTGATTTCAACTCTTGGAATGCCTCTAAAGGTTCAGGTGGCTAGTCCTTGGTGTTGGCACTCTTGCGGGCAAGGACCATGAGGGCAGTCATGGAGGAGTAGTTTGGGATAAAATAATGATAATAATTAGTGAATCCCAAGAATCTTTGAAGAGCCTGAAGCCTCACCACATGGGACCAGTCCCTGATGGCCTTTACTTTGACAGTGTTCAGGAAAGGGAGTTCCAGGAAAGGGACTTCGTCTTGTTCAAAGAGACATTTTTCCAACTTGGTGTATAGGTTGTTTTCTTGCAGCTGTTGCAGGATAGTGTGAATATTTCAGTGGTGGGAAAAGATCAGTATGTCATCTAAATACATAACCACACAAATAACAGTAGATAACAAAAGATATTATTGACCATTTTCTGGAAATCTGCTGGGGCATTGCAAAGCCCAAAGTGCATGATTAGATATTTGTAGTGTCCATCGTGAGTGTTAAATGCAGTGTTCCACTCATCACCAGCCTTGATACAAATAAGGTTATTGTTGCACCTGTTGGTCGCAGACGGCTGCGACCTCTGTTGCTCACCTCCTTTTTCCCTGTTTCAGTGAATCTTGGACACTTGGCGACCTCTGCCTCTTCATGCCGCTCTTCTGCGGGAGAAGCAGCCTGGAACAGTCTTGGATGCTGCTGTGGACACAGCCTGGAGAGGATTCTTTGGTGCTGTGAAGATGGCCTGTGTGGCCACAAGCATAGTCTGTTACTGTGGAATAATAGCCCATTCTGTGAACTCGGCTGCCAGCATGGCATCCTGCATGATCATGACTATGTGTTCCTTGTCCCTCCAGACTTGACATCATAACTTAGTGGTCTAGTTGAGCAGCCACTTTGTTGCTGAATTCGAAATGAATCTTGTTTTTGTATAGAGCCACTGACACAAGAATAGAACTCACAATAAGTCTTTTGTGAAGGGTCCATACTTTCCTTGCCTCTGGTTGGGGCTGGTGCAAACTGGCTGAGTTACTGTACTGGGGTCAAAGAGGAGGTTAGATGTATGGCAGGGGCATACCTGGGAGAGGCTGGAATTCCAGGAAAAAGCATTCCTCCACTGAGAAGGAGAGTAGGATCTAAGAGTGGGACCAACGACCAGGAATGAAAAAGGACAGGAACCAGGAGAATAGCTGAGAACCAGGACTGGAACAGGAACAAGGGAGGGAATCAGGATTCCACAGAGCAAACCCTATGTGGGCTGTTGGACCAACAAAGGAGTGTCAGGCTAGAACTCCTTATATACTACCCTCTATTTGGGACACTCCTAATTCTGGCCCAATAAGCAGATTTCATGTTATGGTTATTGGTGTTTGAGTGGATCCTTGGACACTGTGGCAGCTGACCACACCCACAGGGGGCAGTCCCATGAGGGACCACGGTGTCAGGCTAGACTCTGGACACACAAACACAGATTGAATCTTTATTTAAACAGTTTTGGAAACCACCAGAGGTGGCAGTAGTGAATAGTAGATATTCCTCTGCTTGGCTGTGCTGTAGTGGAAAGAGACTGAGAGTTATGAGTACACAGTGAGAAATATACAGAGTCCCAGGTGGAATAGGTGAAGTTCTGAGACAGGGAGAGCAGGCCCTTGAGGAGCAAGTACCTGATCCCTTAGAGCAGGGAGACTCAGTGGAATTGTACTCATACAGAGGTTCCACTAGACGAGAGGTCTGGCACTGGAACAGAGGACAGGCCCTCAAGGAGCGAGTACCTGGTTCCAGGGAAGCAGTACTGTGGAATAGATGATAGTTGTACTCACAGATGGATACTGTTAGTGAAGTCTTCCAAGTAGAAAGGATTGTAGATGCAGGCAGCGACTCAGGGAACATGGGCCCTCGAGAAGCGAATATCGGTTCCTGATAGCACCTGAAAGAAGCAGAAGAGGCCCCCGAGGAGTGGGTACCCCGTTAGCAGTAAGAGTTCCAGAAAACATTGGAGTGGCAGAGTAGCTTCGGTACAGAGAGCGAATCCCATCCGTAGTAATCCAAGTTGTTGCTAACTCTATTAGCTAGCAAAAGAGTAGGCTTAAATATATGGGCAGCATGATGTCATCTCAGGGGTCGCCCCTGAGTTTCGCGTAAATGAGGAAATAAAGATGAGGGCGGCGTGCACGCGCCTTATGGTACCTTGGAGGAGCACCAAAGCCGGTCCGGGGATGCTGGAGAGGTTGGCAGACAGATGCCGCAGCAGCCAGTAGTCCAAGGTGAGCGGGAGGAGCCGCAAGAAAAGTAGGGTAGGCAGGGCGAAGCCATCGCAGACCGACGGTCGCAACACTGCAGAGGTGGGTCTCCCTATTTTGCTTCACATAACATTTTCTTCAGGGTTCTTAGTGCTTCAGAATCCCTGTGGCTCCACTGCAGGATCCCCCAGTCTTGAACACCTGAAATAGCCAGCCACTAAAATTGCAGACACTGGCAATTTTGGGAAATGGGTTGCCATGCAATTTAGAGTTTAAAGTGGCTGCTGTGTTGTCAGTGAATGTGGAGCTTACAGCCACTGAAGGGACTGGAGGTGGGTTTGATTGATCTGACCAGGTAGAGGCCCAAGAAAGGGTCCTAGGAGAGATTTTTCTCATTGCTCTTTTGAATAGCATGGTTCTGCCTGATTATTGTGAGACTTATTCCCTCTTGGAATGGGCTGATCTACCGGAGTCACTACTGTTTGAAGTTCATATGGCTGGACTTAAAATGCATGAGGATTGGTAGTGCCAACTCCCTAGATTACATCGGGCTAAGATGACTGAAGCTTTGACATCAGACACATTGTCTCTATGAGATGTACAAGACAAGGAAAGGCAAGGAAGACTGTTGGTAAATGTGACTGCATATCCCCAGGAGGCCACAGAGGGAGATTATTCACGAGTCATGTATGCGGCTTAATTGAATTGGTATGTACAGCCCTGATTCATTAAGAAGAGAGTCTTTCAGGTGCATCCTGATCCAAGCAATATGGAGACTTTCTCACTATTGTGTTTAGCCAGTTTGACTGAACATGAGTTATGAGGCCACATAAGAGGACACTCAACTCTGGTAGCTCATGTAGAGCTTGGGGGTCACCATGTTGATGTCAGAAGAGTGGATGAACTCATTGCAGATGACTTTGAAGTACAATAATATTGATATGGACATCAACCTGACATTTGAAGACCTGCGAAATAAGCTGTCCGAGTATGCTGACTTGCAGACATACAGCATCTTCTGATCTTGTGTAGAAACCAGATCTAGATCACTATGACTGAATGTTGTCAGCAAGAAAAAGTGCAGCAACTCTTTGATGTTTTGGCTTTTCCTGTTTGAGGTCTATTAGGGCCTAATATTTTGCTCTTGATTGAGACCCTGAGGACTATGTACCTCATAGGACCTAATGGAATAGTTCAGAGTGATGGCAGGCTCCTCAATTGGGCCCAAGCCTGTAAAACTTTATGACCTATATTTCCTTTTCATAATTAATTTAACCTCAACATCTTTGTGAAGATTCCTTTAGGACTGACCTTGCTGTAGGTTTGGATCTGAACTGAGCCTACAGCATAGTCTCCAGAGATGGCTTGCCTGCATCTGCAGTATTTCAGAAAATGTTCTTTCAAGAGCAAACAGAAAAAAACATAGGGACTCATGCTGCCTTCCTAATGGGGAAGAGTATTTGTAAACGTTTAACAATTTTAATACTACAGTGCATGGTTAACATGGCTTTGGATCTACAGGAGTCTGCAGTTACACTAAGGGGAGATTATTCTGCTGTGGTGATGGAAAAGTCATTCCATTCTGGGATGCTAAAAGGAATGGAGTGAAATGGAAAAAATCTACCTCAAGTGGTTTGTCATTGCAGTCCCACCAGGGGTGCAAATTATGACAATGGTGTAATTGAAAGAATGTGATATAGCATGTGACATATGTCTCAGAGCTTACAAAAATGGCACCACCCCCATCTCAAATAATGAAGCCAAAAACAAATGCAACGAACTAGCTGATTTTTTCCACAACAAAATGACCAGGCTTATGTTACGATTCCCACCTTCCACCCCCCACCCCAACACCATTCCTAAAAACCCTAACAATACCCTGGATTCCTTCGATACTACCTCCCCCTCAGAAATAATAACACTACTAAAGAAAATTAAACCAGCCTCACACCCTTCGGACACCATCCCCACTAAATTTCTTCTGACCGTCCCAGACATTATTGCCAAACCACTAGCAGAAATTATTAACGGCTTCCTCTCCCTCAGATATGTTCCCACTGCTTTGAAACAAGCCATCCTCAAACCCATTTTAAAGAAACCAAACCTAGATCCATCAGACCCCTCAAACTTTTGGCCAATCTCCAACCTTCCATTCTTAGGAAAACGTTTCGAAAAGGTGGTTAACCTTCAACTTACTGATCACCTGGAAAAACATAATATTCTATTCCCGTCCCAATTCGGCTTCCGCAAATTCTTCAATACTGAAACACTTCTAATATCCCTCACAGATACCCTCCTTAAAGGACTAGACAAGGGCCAATCATACATCCTAGCTATGCTAGACATCTCATCCACCTTTGACACCATCAATCACAACATTCTTATAGAGCGTCTCTCAGAAATAAGCATCTCTGGAATAGCCCTTAGTTGGTTTGAATCCTTTCTCAACAATAGACACTACAAGGTAAAAATAGGCAATAACGAATCTAACCCCATTAACCTAACTCATGAGGTTCCTCAAGGCTAATCCCTCTCCCCGACCCTCTTCAATGCATACCTCCTGCCCCTATGCCAACTCCTTGCTGACCTAGGTCTTACTCATTATATTTACGCGGATGATGTCCAAATCCTTATCCCCATCACAGAATCCTTAACTAAATCCCTCACGACCTGGGACAACTGCCTCACGTCGATCAACCAACTCCTCACAAACCTCAATCCTCAACACGCCCAAAACAGAGCTCCTTATCATCTCTCCACACCACCACATCCCCACTCCTTTGAACCATCCCGTTATAATCTCCCAGCATGTAAGAGACCTAGGGTTCACATTAGACAGCCAACTCAATCTAAAAAAATATATCAACAACACCACCAAAGACAGTTTCTACAAACTTCAGATCCTAAAGAAACTTCTTCATCACAAAGACTTTTGGACAGTCCTCCAAGCCACATTATTTACAAAAATTGACTACTACACTACTCTTAGGCCTACCCACAACTACCATCAAACCCCTCCAAATGCTGCAAAATGCTGCAGCTAGAATCCTCACCAACACCCGCAGAAAAGAACACATCACGCCAATTCTTAAAGACCTCCATTGGCTCAGGATCCCCTCCAGAATTCTTCACAATTATTCACAAAAACCTTCACAATCAGAATATACACTGGCTTAACAACTCCTTACAATACCATACCTCTAACAGACCCACCAGAGCTGCCTAAAAAAGATGCCTCCACATACCCTCGCCCAAACTCACCCAACACATCTCCACCAAAGAACGAGCACTATCCATAGCTGGACCATCAATATGGAATGCCATGCCCCCTGATCTACGCCAAGGACATTGTATAAAAAAAAACGTAAAAACTTGGCTATTCAAACTGGCGTTTACATAACCACTCCCCTCCCTCCCCCATTGGTACTAGCCCTCCCAGCACCCATCCCTTCCCCCTTCTCCCCCCCACCCTACACCCCATAAGTTTATTTATTTAGGCCTCAAGTTCATTTATAAACACCTTTCATTGGTTCGCTTGACCCCTCTTTAATTTCTATCCTATTTCCCTCCTTGTTCCTTTTTTTCCCTGTTATTTGTAACTTTATTTTCTTTTCCAATGTTATTCCCCGTTCATTGTAAACCGATGTGATATGCAAATGAATGTCGGTATATAAAAGTTCTAAATAAATAAATGAATATATGAGGTGAAAATTCATTTAAACCAAATGAATAAATTTACAGTATTGTCTCTCACAAGCCTACTGGAAAGAGGAGAAGAAGTGTTGTCTCAGTTTGTATTTTGCAGGTCCTGAACTCTGGCTCTTGATGGAGGATAGCGAAACTGAGAACTTGACAGAGAATGGGTGTAGATCGAGGAGTTGTGCCTAGAGTGCCATACTATGGAGGAATGGGGTGACTCTTGTCAGGATGTCATATCATTGGATACTGCCTAGAATAATGGTTAAACTGCATGTTACAATATTAAACAGTTTTCACTGTAGTATCTAAGAACATAAGAAGTTGCCATACTGGGTCAGACCCATGGTCCATCAAGCCCAGTATCTTGTTTCCAAAAGTGGCCAATCCAAGTCACAAGTCCCTGGCAAGTACCAACATTAGCTAGATCACAAGCTACTATTGCTTATTAATTACCGTAATAGCAGTTTATGGATTTTTCCTCTAGGAACTTAACCAAACCTTTTTTAAACCCAGTTATACTAACTGCTGTAACCACATCTTCTGGCAATGAATTCCAGAAATTAACTGAGTTAGAAATAATTTTCTTTGATTTGTTTTAAATGAACTACTTGCTAACTTCATGGAGTGCCCCTGGTCCTTCTATTTATTATCTGAGAGAGTACATAACGGCTTTTCATTAAGTTTTTCATGAGGTAACTTTCCTTCCGCCTCCCCTCCCCTTCCCCTCCCTTCCCGTACCTAACCCACCCCCCTGGCCCTATCTAAAAACCCCCCCTACCTTTCTTGGAAGATTTACGCCTGCCGAAAGCAGGTATAAATCTGCGCGCGCCAGCGGGCTGCTGGCATACCATCACCCGACCCGGGGGCTGGTCCGGAGGCCTCGACCACGCCCCTGGGCCGTCTCCACGCCCCCGGACCCTCCCCAAACCGCCCCCTGACCCCGGACCCGCCCCCAGACATGCCCCCTCCTGCCCCTTTTATGAAGCCCCAGGACTTACGTGCATCACAGGGCTATGCGCGTACCGGCGGCCTATGCAAAATAGGCGTGCCGGCGCACGAGTGCCCTGCGCGCGTAAATCTGGCCAGATTTACGTGCGCAGGTCTTTTAAAATCCAGCCCTAACTGTGTAACTACAGCAGGGATTATTTTTCACTATATGCATCACTTTGCACTTGTCCATGTTAAATTTCATCTGCCTTTTGGAATTCAATCTTCCTGTCTCACAAGGTCTTCCTGCAATTTATCACAATCCGCTTGAGATTTAACTACTCTGCATAATTTAGCATCATCTACAAATTTGATCATCTCACTCATTCTACCCCATTCAGATCATTTATAAATATATTAGAAAGCATTGGTCCAAGTACAGATCCCTGAGGCACTCCACTGTTAACCTTTTTCCAGTGTGAAAACTGACCATTTAATCCTACAGAATGTTTCCTTTTAATCAACTTGCAATCCACAAAAGGACATCACTTTCTACTAGGGATGTGAATCGTTTTTCAACGATTAAAATTATCGTCCGATAATGTTTATATCGTCTTAAATCGTTATAGAACACGATACAATAGAAATTCTAACGATTTATCGTTAAAAATCGTTAAATCGTGTTAGTGCGCACTAACTCGAGTTAGTGCGCACTAACTCCCCGTTAGTGCGCACTAACTCGATTTAGTGCGCACTAACTGAAAATGATACAAATAAACACTTTCCAGGTCACTGAAGGTCAGTTAGGAATGAATATGTGTTCCTATTGGCTGGCTGCCCTCTTATCTATTGATATTACCAAGGTTACCACTGAGGTGATGGTTGGGGGGATGGGAAATGGAACTGGAAACTAACGAACACCAACAGAAAATGAAACAAAGTGTTCACACTTCCCAGGTCAGTAAAGGTCACTTAGGAATGAATATGTATGTATGTATTCCTATTGGCTGGCTGTGCTCTTATCTATTGATGTTACCAATATGGTTGGGGGGATGTGAAATGGAAACAGTTGGAAGCTTGACAAAAAAAGTAATGTAATGATCAGCACTCACGTGACTAGAACTTGTTTGTTTATTATTTTTGTTAGCAGGCACCTGAAATGCTAGTGCATGTTGAATTTGCCAATCACTGTGCATTTTAGAAAGGTGGTCCTGGCTGGAACTGTACACAGTTCAAATATATGTAATTGATTGTTGGTAAGTGTATTTTTTAAGTAGCCACACTGGCACCAGTATGTTTACTTTTCCTCCTACTTAACTCACTAGCTCAGCTTTGTAAGAAGGGCTTCTCTGCTTGTGTGTTGTTTTTGTTTGGTGTGAGGAGAGCAGAAACATCAGATCTTTATTCAATCTACTACAGTCATCTCTTACTGTGCCCTATCCCTATTAATACCAGGAGTGTTGTGATCTTCCTGCACACAGTGCCCTAACCCTGATACCAGTCTGAGACAGCTCCCTCCCTGCATTACTAGTGAGAGGCTGGCTTCACAGACAGGGGGGAGCTGCCTGACCCTCACTCCTGACTTCCCCCATGTCCCAGCTAGTGAATGGTGTGTGGGTGAGGGGGGGGGAGGATGGTGAAGTCTGAGACAGCTCCCTCCCTGCATTACTAGTGAGAGGCTGGCTTCACAGACAGGGGGGAGCTGCCTGACCCTCACTCCTGACTTCCCCCATGTCCCAGCTAGTGAATGGTGTGTGGGTGAGGCGGGGGGGAGGATGGTGAAGTCTGAGACAGCTCCCTCCCTGCATTACTAGTGAGAGGCTGGCTTCGCAGACAGGGGGGAGCTGCCTGACCCTCACTCCTGACTTCCCCCATGTCCCAGCTAGTGAATGGTGTGTGGGTGAGGGGGGGGGGGAGGATGGTGAAGTCTGAGACAGCTCCCTCCCTGCATTACTAGTGAGAGGCTGGCTTCACAGACAGGGGGGAGCTGCCTGACCCTCACTCCTGACTTCCCCCATGTCCCAGCTAGTGAATGGTGTGTGGGTGAGGGGGGGGGGGGAGGATGGTGAAGTCTGAGACAGCTCCCTCCCTGCATTACTAGTGAGAGGCTGGCTTCACAGACAGGGGGGAGCTGCCTGACCCTCACTCCTGACTTCCCCCATGTCCCAGCTAGTGAATGGTGTGTGGGTGAGGGGGGGGGGGAGGATGGTGAAGTCTGAGACAGCTCCCTCCCTGCATTACTAGTGAGAGGCTGGCTTCACAGACAGGGGGGAGCTGCCTGACCCTCACTCCTGACTTCCCCCATGTCCCAGCTAGTGAATGGTGTGTGGGTGAGGGGGGGGGGGAGAGGATGGTGAAGTCTGAGACAGCTCCCTCCCTGCATTACTAGTGAGAGGCTGGCTTCACAGACAGGGGGGAGCTGCCTGACCCTCACTCCTGACTTCCCCCATGTCCCAGCTAGTGAATGGTGTGTGGGTGAGGGGGGGGGGGGGGAGAGGATGGTGAAGTCTGAGACAGCTCCCTCCCTGCATTACTAGTGAGAGGCTGGCTTCACAGACAGGGGGGAGCTGCCTGACCCTCACTCCTGACTTCCCCCATGTCCCAGCTAGTGAATGGTGTGTGGGTGAGGGGGGGGGGGAGGATGGTGAAGTCTGAGACAGCTCCCTCCCTGCATTACTAGTGAGAGGCTGGCTTCACAGACAGGGGGGAGCTGCCTGACCCTCACTCCTGACTTCCCCCATGTCCCAGCTAGTGAATGGTGTGTGGGTGAGGGGGGGGGGAGGATGGTGAAGTCTGAGACAGCTCCCTCCCTGCATTACTAGTGAGAGGCTGGCTTCACAGACAGGGGGGAGCTGCCTGTCCCTCACTCCTGACTTCCCCCATGTCCCAGCTAGTGAATGGTGTGTGGGTGAGGGGGGGGGGTGGATGGTGAAGTCTGAGACAGCTCCCTCCCTGCATTACTAGTGAGAGGCTGGCTTCACAGACAGGGGGGAGCTGCCTGACCCTCACTCCTGACTTCCCCCATGTCCCAGCTAGTGAATGGTGTGTGGGTAAGGGGGGGGGGGAGGATGGTGAAGTCTGAGACAGCTCCCTCCCTGCATTACTAGTGAGAGGCTGGCTTCACAGACAGGGGGGAGCTGCCTGACCCTCACTCCTCTGGGGTATTGTGATCTTCCTGCACACAGTGCCCTATCCCTGATACCAGGGGTGTTGTGATCTTCCTGCATGCAGTGCCCTATCCCTATTAATACCAGGAGTGTTGTGATCTTCCTGCATGCAGTGCCCTATCCCTATTAATACCAGGAGTGCTGTGATCTTCCTGCATGCAGTGCCCTATCCCTGATATCGGGATGTGTGCAAGAAGATCACAACACCCCCGGTATCAGGAATAGGGCACTGTGTGCAGGAAGATCACAACACCCCCAGTATCAGGAATAGGGCACTGTGTGCAGGAAGATCACAACACCCCTGGTATTAGGGATAGGGCACTGTGTGCAGGAAGATCACAACACTCCTGGTATTAATAGGGATAGGGCACTGTGTGCAGGAAGATCACAATACCCCTGGTATCAGGGTTAGGGCACAAGTTCTAGTCACATTGACTGATCACATTACTTGTTTTGTCAAGCTACCAACTGTTTCCATTTCCCATCCCCCATATACTGTCAGTAGGAAACTTGGTAACATGAATAAATAAGAGGGCAGCCAATAGGAATACATATTCATGCCTAAACTGACCTTAACTGACCTGAAAAGTGTCAAATTGTATCATTTTCAGTTAGTGCGCACTAACTCCCAGTTAGTGCGCACTAACTCCCGTTAGTGCGCACTAACTCGAGTTAGTGCGCACTAATCGGAAAAAACGATTTTTAACGATTTTTTAACTAAAAAATCGTGCCTAAGACGATTTTCTTGCCCTGCCACACGATTTCTATCGTTAAGACGATATGGAAAACGATTCACATCCCTACTTTCTACCCCATGACTTTTTAGATTTCTTAGAAGCCTTTCATGCGGGACTTTGTCGAACGCCTTCTGAAAATCCAAATACACCACATTTACTGGTTCACCTTTGTCTACATGTTTAATCACCCCTTCAAAGAAATGTAGGAGATTTTTGAGGCATTACTTCCATTGGGTAAATCATGTTGGCTGTGTCCCATCAAACCATGTCTATCTAAATGTTTTGTGATTATATTCTTTATAACAGTTTCCATGTTTTTCCCAGCACTAAAGTCAGACTCACCAGTATATATTTTCCCGTATCACCCCGGAACCCTTTTTAAATATAGGGGTTACATTGACCATCTTCCAATCTTCGGGTACATTGGATTATTTTAATGATAGGTTACAAATTAATCGAAATAGTTCTGAAATTTCTTTTTTTAGTTTTTCCACAACCCTGGGGCATATACCATCTGGTCCAGTTGATTTACTATTCTTCAGTTTGTCAATCAGGCCTACCACATCTTCCAGGTACACCATAATTTGGTTCAGTTCATCTGAATCTTGACCCATGAAAACCTTCTCCAGAACGGGCATTTCTCCAACACCAAAGCAAAGAAATCATTTAATCTTTCCACAATGGCCTTATTTTCTCTAAGTGCCCCTTTAACACCTTGATCATCCAACGGTTCAACCGACTCCCTCGCAAACATTCTGCATTGGATATATTTTACAACATTTTTATTGTGAGTTTTTGCCTCTGTGGCCAACTTCTTTTCAAATTCTCTCTTAGCCTGTCTTATCAATGTCTTAAATTTAAATTGCCAATGCTTATGATTTATCCTATTTTCTTCTGATGGATCCTTTTTCCAATTTTTGAATGACGATCTTTTGGCTAAACTAGCCTCTTTTTACCATGCTGGTAATCGTTTTGCCTTCCTTCCTCCTTTTTTAATGAGTGGAATACATCTGGTCTGTGCTTCTACCTTTGTAGCTGCAACTTTAAATTTTTTTTTCTATTTTTCTCATTTTATCAAATTTTCCCTTTTGAAAGTTTAACGCTAGAGCCATGGATTTACTTACTGTCTCTCTTCCAGTCATTAATTCAAATTTGATCATATTATGATCACTATTGCCAATATATCCCATGCTATTAATGCTAGTAAAAGCAGTGGCTATTCCCTAAGGGGTAGATTTTTAAAAAATACGCGTGCATCCATGTGCGTGCATTACCCGGCGTGCACACATGGACATGCGATTTTATAACATGCGGGCGCCGGAGCACACATCTTACAAAATCGGGGGTGGCACGTGCAAGAGGTGGTATATTTTTGCAATTTTCTTGCAGTGATGCATCGCTGCTTTCCCCAGTTCCCTCCCAGTCCACTCAAATTAAGGAGCGGACTGGGAGGGAACTTCCTTATGCCCTACCCTATCTTCCCTTCCCTTCCCTTTCCCCTTTCCAGTAGGCGGCCAGCACGAGAGGCTCCAGCAAATAATGACGCTGTCCCGGCCTGCCCCCGCCCCTCCCCGCCAAAAACACGTCCTCCAGCCCACCCCTTCCAAGAGGCTCAGCACTTGTGTGTGTCCCGGCCTTTACGCATATGGCCAGGCCACTTGGAAGATTCTCCCAGCGCCTATAAGGCCCGGCCATGCACATAAAGAAAGGGATTTACGCGCACCAGGCATTTGAAATCTGCCCTTTCGTCAACTTGATTAATAACGATTTATGGACTTCTCCTCCAGGGCAGCTACTCTAACTGCCCTAAACGTATCCTCCAGCAACAAATTCCAGAGCTTAATAATGTGCTGAGAATTGTATCCAATTTGTTTTAAATGTGCTACTTGCTAACTTCATAGAGTGCCCCCCCAGTCCTTCTATTATCTCAAAGAGTAAAGAACTGATTCACATTTACCCATTCTAGTCCTTTCTTGACTTTAAAGACCTCTATCGTATCCGTCCTTAGCAGTCTTTTCTCCAAGCTGAACAGCTCTAACCTCTTTAGCCTTTCCTCATAAGGGAGCAGTTCCATCCCCTTTATCATTTTTGTTGCAATTCTCTATACCTTTTCCAGTGCAATTATGTATATTTTGAGATGTAGCAACCAGAACTGCACACAGTATTCAAGGTGTGGTCTCACTATGGAGCGATACAGAGGCATTATGAAATTCTCCATTTTATTTACCTTTCCTTTCCTAACAATTCCTAACATTCCTAATAATTCCTAACATTCTGTTTGCTTTTTTGACCACCAAAGCACACTGAACCAATGATTTCAATGGTTATCCGAAATGATGTCTAGATCTTTTTCTTGGGTAGTAACTCTTAGTATGGAACCTAACATTGTGAAACTACAGCGAGAGTTATTTTTCCCTATATGCATCACCTTGCCCTTGTTCACATTAATTTTAATCTGCCATTTGGATGCCCAATTTTCCAGTCTTACAAGATCCTCCTACAATTTATCACAAGAATTTGGTGTCATCTGCATATTTGATCACCTAACTCGTCTTTTCCCTTTCCAGGTCATTTATAAATATATTGAAAAGCACCAATCCAAATACAGATCACTGAGGCATTCTACTTCCACTGAGAAACCTGATCATTTAATACTAATTTCTGTTTCCTCTCTTTTCCCAGTTTGCAATCCACGAAAGGACATCGCCTCCTATCCCATGACTTTTTAGTTTTCTTAGAAGCCTCTCATGAGGGACTTTGTCAAACGCCTTCTGAAAATCCAAATACACTACATCTACCAGTTTATCTATATCCACATGTTTATTAATCCCTTAAAAAAATGTAGGAGATTTATGTGGCAATTATTCCCTTAGGTAAATCCATGCTGGCTGTGTCCCATTAAACTATGTCTTTCTATATGTTCTGTGATTTTGTTCTTTAGAATAGTTTCCACTATTTTTCCAGGCACTGAAGTCAGGCGCACAGGTCTATAGTTTCTGGATCACTCCTGGATCCCTTTTTAAATATCAGAGATACATATTTTCCTCAGATGGATCCTTCTTTCAATTATTGAAGGAAGCTTTTTGGCTAAAATAGACTTTTTAACCTCACCTTTTAACGATACTGATAATCGTTTGGCCTTCTTTCCACCTTTCTTAATGTGTGAAATACATCTGTTTCTTCAATTACGGGTGTGACTAATGGGAATTGGTGCCATTGATGTGGGGAATGATGTGAAAGAGCCTCCAAATTGGGTCCTTGTTTTGTGTATGGACTGGATGTGATTTTGGGTGGGGCAGCCCTATAGGTGTCTCCATGAGACCATTGGAAATACAGGATTGCCTATGGAAAAGTAGCTCGCCTCCAATACCAGTGCCACCAATGCACTGGTATTGGAGGCGGGCTACTTTTCCATGGGCCACCCTGTATAATGTTGTGCATTAATTACTGATGCCATTAAATGGCATACAGGGATAGTTGTGGACCATTTTTATATGCTTCAATGGGGAAGTTTCTAGATAGAGTTAATGATAGTTGATAATTAGTGGTTTCCAATTAAGAAGGTTGTGAAAAATATACTCGGGTGGAGTTTCAAGAGGGTGTATAATCATGGGTGCAAGGTTTGCCGGGTGGATTCCAAAAGAGACTACACCAAGGACTAAGAGTCAGGAGGGAGCCAGCTATCTTGGGGTTTTCCCCCCTCAAGGGGAAAGGCCCGAGATTGGAAAGGAATCTCTTCTCACAAAGGATTACCAAGGGGAAACTGGTCTGGATTTTCCCACAGGAGAAGGAATCCAGAGAAGAAAATAGTGATTAAAATGGTAAACTGTTGTCTGAAAATTGACCTCTTTCAGTTCATCCAAAAGTACATGCAGACTTCCAGAGAACACATACTTTCAGCCAGAAAGCATGGAGGCATTCCCAGAGTTGTGTTTAGGTAGGGAGAGGAAAATAACTCAAGCAGATTGAATTTTCAACTCTGCTTGTGTTATTTTTCCATTGACATTTCACCTACACAAAATGTAAGTATGGAGCTGACTGGGATTTGTATTTGTGGCCAATTTTCAAAGAGCAAGTGCCTGTGTTGGCTCTGGTAGACTTTGTATGTAGACAAGAAAATTGAAAATTGGAGTCTGATTGATGGAAAATACCATAATCCAAACAAGTAGTATATATGCGATTAAAATACTATAAATAGTAATGAAGAGACCCATATTCAGTGGATTGTATCTGGGTAACTTTTGTGTTATCCAGATAAACTCCAAGGATTAAATCTCTTGCCCCTCTATCTGGCTAAATTTTACTTAGATATTGACTAAAATCATAACTGGGTAAAATTTAGTTAAGATTTTAGTCAATATCTAAGTAAAATTTAGCCAGATAAATCAGAAGCATTCCAAGGGTATTCTGGGGTTGGACAAAGGTTTCTGGATTACTTAGCTGAATAATTCTGATATTAAGAATTGTCCAGATAAGTCTGGTCATGCCTGAGAACAGTCCTAAAATTCTATAGATACGTTTACCCAGGTAACTTTAAAATTACCTGGCCATATTCAGAATATAGCTGAGTAATTTAAAAAAAATCTTCCAAGCCAGCAGGACTGAGTCCTCCCACCTCCGTCTCCCCAAAATTCTTTAAAATATGTCAGGCTTTAGCGCCCAATTCATCTCAAATTTTCCAAAAATAACATTTTAAAAATCACTGGCCAAAACTTCCACACCTATTTATAAAAGTCTTATTGCCAGACCCCCTCCTGTCTCCCACCCTCCATATTCACTTGAAATTACTATCTCTACCCTTGTGACCAACCCAGAACCCCTCTGCCAAACTCTGAAGGCAAAGCTGGGAGTCTTTAGATTCTGATCATGGTCCCAGACTCCTCCAGGTTTCAAATAGGTGGAAAGGGTGGATCAAGGATTTTTATTCAAATATCTTGGGGGAGACCTTGAGCCACTATCACCTATGAGTTTTTTACATTTTATCTTGTGGGTTATGGGGTAGATTGGAGACTGTCCTCACATTTTGGAACATATTTTTGGAGAATGGGAGGTGAAGGATTGGTTCTGAGGGATTACTAGCAGGGAAGGAGGAAGGGAAATAACAAGAACGAGAGAGCAGTAAGGAGGGACATGCAAGAGAGGAGCCCAAGGAGGAAAATTTGTTGACCCTTCGCCGACCCATTAATTGTTGGATCATAAGGCTATCCTGCCCATAGAGGGCTCCCTTTCCACCACTCCTCCCAAGACTGGAGACAATAGGAAGATGGGAAAGACAGATCCAGCAGCCATCTGCATGAGCATTGAAGGACAGTTTAGCTGAACCTTTGGTTTAGAGGCTTGCCCTCCCACCCTGAAAAAGAAAAAGAAAGCCCAATTGCCAAGTTATCATGAGCTGTCAATCCCAATTCATGAAGATTATCCCTACAGAGCTAGGATGCTGACAGCTTTGATGTGTTTGGGTGTTGAGGACCTTTAGCATCCCCTTCCAAAATGACCCCATCCCAGTCTTTTTTAAGTCCATTTCCTTCTCCAGGGGACATAGCAAAGGCAGGAATATCTGTTCCTCCCTGCCCACTCATAGAGACCAATCCATTGATTGGAGAAGACTTGATGGGGAGAGGCAGGTCTCTGGAGAAATAGCTAGGGGAAGATCAGTGCCTAGAATCAATGTGCACCTTCATTGTGCACAAGCAAGTAGAATGGTGCATGGGGAAAGGTTTAGAATTATATCTACCTCATTCTATCTACACAATTTCTGCTGAAGATTAAGGCTTTCAATGGTCAGAGAAAGTAGCCTGTCGGATAGGGAAGCTCGCCCCCTGTCCATCATTGAGCTGGAAGGCCAGATAGCACACACCCTAAGCCATAGGGGAAGTTCCAGTTCCACATACAGGGAGGTAGAAGATTAGGGTCACCTCATTACTGTAGATCACTTGGCAAAGAACTGTTAAATTTCGCACAGTGTCACGTATTAGTAGCCAAGAAATTAAGAATGGTTTCCCCTTTTTTAAACAAATTATTATAACAATTCTTTTACTAGTTGCTGCATGAAGGGAAAAATAAGGGATTGTCTAAGAAAAATCTGTAATTGGTATACAGTTTATTATTCCCAAAGTGACTCAAAAGATAAGAGAAATTAGATATACTGTAGCAATAACAATATTCCAATATTTCAAGTAAAAACAATTTGTTTCAAGTAACAATAAGAATTGCCTTTAGTAATTGCTAATTACTTATCATACACTTGTCATATAATCATTATATGCACCATATCATGACATATAATTCAGAGAATGATCATGATAATGATGAGATAAAATATATACCATTTAGCTAGGTATTCTATATCCCAGATATATGTATAAAAATATCATCAGACTATTATGGGCAAGCTAGCAATAACTCATATTCAGCTTATATGTTAATGTCTCATGTCTCAGATAATAACATATGTTGTAGACTTAGCTCTTCTCTTTTATAGTTGATAGAGTTCAAGACTAGCAACCGCAGCTGGCAATCGATGGTAACTGTGTCAAAGCAGATGAGAAGTTTTAGGTGCTAGTGACAAGATGCTAGAACACATTGTTAGCTATTGCTGGCTGGAAATCTTTACCATACCCTATGTCTTTGGTCCCCTCTTGACTTGTAGTCTAGGGTTTCTTTATACCTACTAACCTCACTTAAAAATAAATCAAAAAGAGAAACCTAACTCCTTATTTAATTTACTTCTCAATTAACTATGTCTTGCTACAACTGTGTATACAGGAACCTTGTGGACTAAGATTCTATCTATTGAAAATAAAATAAAATATTTTCCTCACTCTTAGGGCCTCATTTTCCAATATCGCAGTGATAATGCATGAGGGGGCGTGTCCCATGCAAATAAGGCATTTTTCGTGCAGCGGGGAAACATCGCGTCACGCGATGTTTTCGCCATGTGCAGAAATGGATTCACAAATCGCGAAAACATCGTGCACCGCGATAAAAAAACCAATGAAGCTTTGCAGTACACAAAAGCATCCAAACAGCCTATTTCCACTCTTCGGTGCTGCAAGCAACATGCTATATGCCAATGCCAGAGCCAGAGCCAGAGCCAGAGAGAGAGAGCGCAAGCAAGCCTTGCTATAGTACCGCTGCCCTAGACAGGTATTTGTATCCCTATGGGAGGGCCACCTAGTAACTCGAGGTGGGGATTAGGTATGAGCGTAGGGGGTTGGGGGCCACTTTCACATTCAACATGAGACGTACGGAAAGAACAGTGGTCTCTAGTGAAGATTTGCTGGCCGTCGGAGTGAGGAAACTCACTCCAAGAAGAGATTTGGGCAACGTTCTCTCCACCTAGCTTGTTGTTGCCCAGGTAGAGTGTCCATCATGCTAGGTGGAGAGAACGTTGCCCAAATCTCTTCTTGGAGTGAGTTTCCTCACTCCGACGGCCAGCAAATCTTCACTAGAGACCACTGTTCTTTCCGTACGTCTCATGTGGAATGTGAAAGTGGCCCCCAACCCCCTACGCTCATACCTAATCCCCACCTCGAGTTACTAGGTGGCCCTCCCATAGGGATACAAATACCTGTCTAGGGCATAGACACTATAACAAGGCTTGCTTGCTCTCTCTCTTGCTCGCTCTCTCATATATATATATTAGAGATGTGAATTGTGTCCTCGATCGTCTTAACGATTGATTTCGGCTGCGAGGGGGAGGGAATTGTATTGTTGCCGTTTGGGGGGGTAAAAAATCGTAAAATCATGAGCCGGCACATTAAAACCCCCTAAAACCCACCCCTGACCCTTTAAATTAAATCTCCCACCCTCCCGAACCCCCCCCCCCAAATGACTTAAATAACCTGGGTGTCCAGCGGCGGTCCGGAACGGGCTCCTGCTATTGAATCTTGTTGTCTTCAGCCGGCGCCATTTTCCAAAATGGCGCCGAAAAATGGCGGCAGCCATAGACCAACACGATTCCACGGCAGGAGGTCCTTCCGGACCCCCGCTGGACTTTTGGCAATTCTTGTGGGGGTCAGGAGGCCCCCCCCAAGCTGGCCAAAAGTTCCTGGAGGTCCAGCGGGGGTCAGGGAGCGATTTCTCGCCGCGAATCGTTTTCCGTACGGAAAATGGCGCCGGCAGGAGATCGACTGCAGGAGGTCGTTCAGCGAGGGTTCCGGCGCCTCGCTGAACGACCTCCTGCAGTCGATCTCCTGCCAGCGCCATTTTCCGTACGGAAAACGATTCGCGGCGGGAAATCGCTCCCTGACCCCCGCTGGACCTCCAGGAACTTTTGGCCAGCTTGGGGGGGGGCCTCCTGACCCCCACAAGACTTGCCAAAAGTCCAGCGGGGGTCCGGAAGGACCTCCTGCCGTGGAATCGTGTTGGTCTATGGCCGCCGCCATTTTTCGGCGCCATTTTGGAAAATGGCGCCGGCTGAAGACAACAAGATTCAATAGCAGGAGCCCGTTCCAGACCGCTGCCGTTCCGGACCGCCGCTGGACACCCAGGTTATTTAAGTCATTGGGGGGGGGTTTGGGAGGGTGGGGGATTTAATTTAAAGGGTCGGGGTGGGTTTTAGGGGGTTTTAGTGTGCCGGCTCACAATTCTAACGATTTATAACGATAAATCGTTAGAATCTCTATTGTATTGTGTTCCATAACGGTTTAAGACGATATTAAAATTATCGGACGATAATTTTAATCGTCGAAAAACGATTCACATCCCTAATATATATATCTGAGCTGTTTGGAATTGTTGTGGACCACAATAACCCTTTACTGGCCCATAGCACACAACGTAACGCAAATGAAAGTGTTGTAGCTAGGAGCTGCACTAACACTGCGGCTGTTTCATGGCACACGATAACTGCTTCCCATTTTACATATACTCCACCCCCTGAATATAAATTTGCATTCGCAAATCACGTTAACGGCTGTTAGCGCGATTTGCGAATTTATCTCCCGCGATAACACCTTGGAAAATGACCCCCTTAGTGTTACTCTAAGGACAAAATTTTAAAATTTCAGTTATTACCAAACAAAGGTACTAATTTATGAACATTAGATTTATCCTTTTCTATAACATTTGAGAAACTGGTTTATCTACATCAGATTTATTTCTCAATGTTGTAAATTATCATGTAAAATTCTTCTTAAACTTATTTTCCCTACTTATCTACATTACTGGAGAGTCAGTGACTAGCACAGAATCCTCTGACCTCCCAGGGACCCTCAATCTCTTGGATGCCGACAAGGTGGTCGTGCTCAGGGGTGATGTTATTTGCACCCCTGAGCAGTACAACCATTCTGGTCACAATATTCATGCCTCTTCAATTGCTCTCCTAGGGGAGGAGGTTTGTCATATCTCCCTGGTTGACAAATGACGAAAGCATCACCCCAAGGCATCTGATGGCCATACCTATCTTAGAGTGTGAATTGGAAAGATATCGCACTCTCAGATTCACCATTTTTATTTTTCTTCAGGATGATTCAGGAGCCCTTTCTAGTGACAATGAGGTGGTAGCCTTCACAGACCACCATGCAGTGGTCTGTGATGGTAAGACTTGTTTTTTACCACCCTTGGGCCATCCATTGGCACTTCCCTTTTAGAGGGGAATCAGCTCGTGATGGCAGGCCAAGAGTTTTGAGAGGATTGGCACAAGCTCAAGCCAGACTTCCCCTCACTCACCGAATTGTTGGACATGGGGAAGGTCCATCTAAGGCTTCTCTGTCGTCAATATGCCAGAGACGCTAATGGTGAGCAGCATCTCCAGGTGGAGTGACTGAAGAGGGAGCTCCCTGATACCAAATACCAACGGTAGACTGTTAAGCTCACCTCTTTCTTAACAGCCTTGACTCCATGGGGAAGACTCGTGGCCTCCGCCAGATACTGCCAGCCTGCCTACCGCTCCCAGGCCTCCCAGGACAGCACAGATGCTGCCAACCACCATCTTGCCGTCGGAATCCCATAGGCGCACGGGCCAGTCTTAAGCACGTCATGGCAGGTAGGGGTGTGCATTCGTTTTGAACTTAAATGTAAAACGCTACTTTTTTTTTTTTTTTAACTTAAAAAAGTGATGAGGCGAAAACGATCGGATTTCCAACTTATTCAACATAGCTATGTTGAATACGTTGGAAATCGCGATTGTTGATCCAAAATAAAAATTTAAACCCCTCACCTTCCTTAATCCCCCCCCAAAGACTTACCACAACTCCCTGGTGGTCCAGCGAGGAGTCAGGACGCCATTTCTGCCATTTTTGAACTCCTTTGCGAGGAGCACGTGACGTCGGCGCCACGTCGGAGTGACGCGGCGTCACGTGATTCCCCGCGGGTTCACTCCGGGACCCTCGTTCGACCCAAAAGGAACTTTTGGCCAGCTTGGGGGTGTCAGGAGGCCCCCCCAAGCTGGCCAAAAGTTCCTTTTCGGTCGAACGAGGGTCCCGGAGTGAACCCGTGGGGAATCACGTGACGCCGCGTCACTCCGACGTGGCGCCGACATCACGTGATTCCCCGTGGGTTCGCTCCGGGACCCTCGTTCGACCCAAAAGGAACTTTTGGCCAGCTTGGGGGTGTCAGGAGGCACCCCCAAGCTGGCCAAAAGTTCCTTTTGGGTCGAACGAGGGTCCCGGAGCGAACCCGCGGGGAATCACGTGACGCCGCGTCACTCCGATGTGACGCCGACGTCACGTGCTCCTTGCAAAGGAGGTCAGAAATGGCGTCCTGACCCCGCTGGACCACCAGGGAGTTTTGGTAAGTCTTGGGGGGGGGGATTAAGGAGGGTGAGGGGTTTAAATTTTTATTTGCACATATGGACATAGACTCAACTTATGGAATTCTCCATATGTCCATATTGACCGCAAATGGGACCCCCTTTCGACTTATGGACTTATGAACATAAACTTTTGCTCTGCACATTCCTAATGGCAGGAACTTTGGGGGCGTCCCCTCCGGATGACATCATTCCTCCAGGACATTTAAGCCGACTGGCTCTGCCTACCAACGACTTGGAAACGAGTTCCCTCATTGCTGAATCCGCCTCTCTCACAGAGGATATTTGTTCCTGCTTCTGCTTCCTTGGTGTGAGACATCCTGGGTACCCGCTCCTCGGGGGCCCTTCCTTCATCTCTGGCTATCCGCTCCTCGGAGGGCCTGATGCTCAGGATTTCTGCCTGCCCCATTCCCCGGGGCTTCTCTGGAACCATCGCTACTCCTGTCATGAGTACACCACTCTGCGGATCACTACCATCTCTACTGAGGACTCTCTTCAGTGTACCCTGCTCCGCGGACCACTACCATCTCTGCTGAAGACCTCATCGGTGTACCCCGCTCTGCGGACCACTACCATCTCTACTGAAGACCTCATCGGTGTACCCCACTCTGCGCACCATTATCAACTATACTGAGGTATCCTCCTTGGGTATCCCCCATTCTACAGACCCCTGTGGCATCACTACATCTGTGTGACTTTATCTGGCACCTCCTGTTCCACAGGTAATGCTACTCTACCTCTTTAATAAAGATTCTAGACTTGTACTGTGTCTGACGTCAGCTGAGACCTCGCCTCCTTATGGTGAGGCTCACGGGGCTCCACCCTGTGGGCGGTACCATTTCTCACCTTGGCCCAGGGCGCATATACCCACACAGAAAGAGTATGAGGAGAAGAATTGCACCCTTTGCATCCTCGAAGAGCAGCAAAGTTAAGGGTCCAATTCCTATGAGAAATGAATTGCAACTCACGCTTATTCTATGCACTAGAAGAGAGGGCAGAAGCAGTGATGGCCTGTTTGCTATCCGCTGATGGAATCCTCTTCATGGAGCTAGTGAAGATTAGGGTGAGTGTGTGGGAATTTTACTCAGCTCTCATCTCTCTGGACCCTATTGATCCCAATGCCTGCAGGGACCTGTAGAAAGGGCTTGCCAAGCTCAGTCAGCATAACAGGAAGAGGCTGGATAAGCCCTTTAGTCTGGCTGACCTTACTACTGAACTAGGTCAGATGCCCAACAATAAAACACCAGGTATCAATAGACTGACCGTTGAGTTCCTTACCCATTTTTCAATCTCCTATGACCTGATCTCCTGTGGGTCCTAAAGGAAGCCTGGGAGACTGATTTCCTACCTCTTTCTTGTTGTCATATGGTGTAGCCCTCTTTCAAAATGGGGGAAAATCTGAGTAACATTCGGAACTGACGCCAAGTCTCCCTGCTGTACACAGACTATAAATTCTTGGCCAAGGTGAGATTCACCCTGACCAGTCCTATGCAGTTCCAGACTGGACTATCTTAGGCAACATCTTTTTGGTCCGGGACATTATTTATTACTGTCGCAGGACTGATCTGTTGGTAGACCTTTTGTCCCTTGATCAGGATAAATCCTTCAATAGGATGTATCATGCATACCTCATGGGAATCTTCCAGGCATTCGGATTTGTCTTCCGGTTTGTGGGTGTTCTCCGTGTCCTGTATTCTTCTACTGAATATCTCATGAAGATGAACTGGTCCTTGGCAGCACCTCTAGCATTTGGTCAAATAATGCATCAAGGGTACCCGCTCTGTGGACCGAATCTGTTTTTTTAGTTTATGATAAATCAATTGTTATAAATGCATATTAGTCCTACCAGAGAGGTAGGACCTTCAAAAATTTAATAAAAGATGTGTGGACTGGTCTGACAAGGACTCCAAGAAAAATGTGACTCAACCTGGAAAAAAATATAACCACAAATAATATTAGTATGGGTTCATGCTGTAAAGGGGACACAAAGCAACTCCTAATTATATTACAGCATGACATATTGACTGTTATGGAACCCTGCCTGCGGAGCTAACCCCCACGAGCAGGCTGCACTCACCTTCTCCCATGCTGCTTCTCCCCAACGCGGCCGGAGCCGCGGACTTAAGTTCTCCTTGCGGCCCGGAGGCCGCCCTGGTACGTCGTCTTCACCGCGGCCGGAGCCGTGGACTTTACTGCTTCTCTTTGCAGCACAGGAGCTGCCGCCGACGTCAGCGACCTCCTCCAGGGCTGCAGGCCGCATCCCCAGGCTGGATTGGCGGCTGGAGCCGCCCCCAGGGTCCCCTGCAGTGGCTCCAGTCACTGCCGTCATCGGGGCCTGCTTCTCAGGCCTGCCCTGCTTCGTCTTGACGTCGACGCTGTGCAGGCCGCTGTCCACGGTCCTGCACAGCCAGCTTCCTGTTCCTCCTAGGCGCGCGGCCATGCCTCTCTACTGGATTTAAAGGGCCAGACACAGGAAGTGTGCTGGCCCTACCTAAGGACTGATTTCCTGCTCCAGCCCTATAAAAGGGCTGCTCTGTCACTTCAGTCTTCGCCTTGCATCAGAGTTACTTCACTCTGGAGGCTCCTGCCTGCCAGAGCTCCGTCAGGTCTTCTTTGTGGAGCTCCTCTTCATTTCATCTTCATGTCATGTCAAGTCTTCATGCCTGAGGTCCCCGTCCAGGTGTCCTGGTGTCTCGTCTTGATCTTCTGCTTCCTGATGTCCCAAGTTCCTTGGTGTCTTGCTCCTGTGTCTTCAGCGCTCTTGAGCCTTCCGTTCTGCCGGCCGTGGATCTCCAGGTGACGTTTCTTCGTCTTGGGAGATGCCGGCAGTGGACTCCGGTCCCTGTGCTCCTGAGCTTCCTGACCTGACAGCCTTTGTGGTGCTTCGGATGACATCTGGCTCCGTCGTCAGAGTCCCACCTCGACTGGACTCTTCCCTGCATTTGTTCCGCTCCCAGCGTGGTCCGTGACCAGCCTCCTCGGGCTGTGTAGGATGCGCAGTGGGACAGGGTGGTCTGCGACCAGCCCATTGGGTGCGCCCGTCAAGATGGATTGTGTAGGGCGCCCTGAGAGACAGTACCAATGTCCTTCCGCCCAATTTCTCATCTCGTCTGGACTTCAAGTTCCTCGTCTTGTCCGTGATGCCGTTGCATCAACCCTGGTGTCATGTCTTGTTCCAGGTCTCGTCTCTGATGCCGTCTGCATCAGCCTTGGTGTTATGTCTTCTACAGCCCTGGTGTCATGTCTTCGCTTCAATTCTCGTCTGTGATGCCATTGCATCAACCTTGGTGTCATGTCTTTGTGTCAAGGCCCACCTGCCCTCATCCTCAGGCCAGCCCTGCTGCTCCATGCCAATCTAAGCGGCAGGTCTGAAAGGGCTCGGAATGGTCGGAGGACCATTCAACTTCCAACGTCATCATGTTGCTGGCCTTGGGAGCTTGCAGGCCTGGCAGAGGGTAAGACCATCTGCCATGCTGGAACATGCCGTCAGCCCTCAGTTCAGTCCTGGATCGTTCTGGGGTTGGGCTGAGGCCCAAGGGCACATGAAAACACCCCAACTCAACAGAATGCAAGGCCTTTCGAGGCCGCTTATGCAACATTGAGAAGAAACATATGCAGTTGCATAACATACAATAAAACCAAATTTAATATAACATTCTACAGTCAAGTGACTATAAATAAATTGTAATAGCCACAAGCATTTAATAAGTGTAGAATGCAGCAATATTTTGCACGGCATTATGGGTATATATATATCAACTGATTCAGATAAATTAATTGGCATGACAATTTTACACAACGCAACCGAATGTAGGGCTGCTGAGATTACTAGATACTGCCCCCTCCCACAAACTCCACCCATGACTATGAGCAGCTGCTTTGCACAATAACCAAAACTCCTGTCTGATCCAATGTCTGAAACTGGGGTGGCAGACCATTTTTTGGGGCACCCCAGAGTGATGCTTAGGCATTAAATGCTCCCTCCTAATCTGAGGTAAATCACTCTGGGCTAAGGGGTAGATTTTTAAAAACAGCGCGATCGCGTACTTTTGTTTGCACAGCAGGCACAAACAAAAGTACGCTGGATTTTATAAGATACGCGCATAGCCGCGCGTATCCTCTAAAATCCTGGATCAGCGCGCACAAGGCTGCTGATTTTGGGCAGCCGGCGCACGCCGAGCCGCGCAGCCTGCCTCCGTTCCCTCCGAGGCCGCTCTGAAATCGGAGCGGCCTCGGAGGGAACTCTCTTTCGCCCTCCCCTCACCTTCCCCTCCCTTCCTCTACCTAACCCCCCCCCTTACCTTTGTCCGTAGATTTACGCCTGCAAGAAGCAGACGTAAATCTACGCGCACCAGTGGACTGCTGGCGCACCGTCCTCCAACCCGGGGGCTGGTCCGGAGGCCTGGACCACGCCCCCCGGTCCCGCCCCCGAAACACAGCGTCATCGGGTCCCACCCCCCCAACACAGCCCCGACACTCCCCCTTCCAAAAACCCCGGGACCTACGTGCGTCCCTGTGCTCTGCGCGCGCCGGCGGCCTATGGAAAATAGGCACGCCGGCGCGCAAGGCCCTGCTTGCATAAATCCGGGCAGATTTACGCAAGCAAGGCTTTTAAAATCCGCCCGAAAGTGATGAAACTGTAGGATATTAAGAGCTCAAGCATCCCCTTTCAGCTCCAGCCATTTAGTGACAAACCCTATTTTTTACTTTCAGTTTAACAAAGCCTTTATAGTATCACATTCCTTCCTATTTATAGTGATATTTCACCAGGCGCTTTCTCTGCACAGTAAACGGAAGTGAAAGGCCCAGTGATGTCAGTAGCCCTACATTTGATTTTGTGTAAAAATGTCATGCCAATTAAGTTACCTGAATCTGTTGATATTTGTATACCCATAATGCTGTGCAAAATATTGCCGCATTCTACACTTGTTAAATGCTTGAAGCAATTGCATTTCATTTTTAAGTTCTTGACTGTAAAATATTATATTAAGTTTTGTTTTTATTGTGTGTTATGCAATTGTATATGTTTCTTCTCGATATGTCACACTGTGAAAAAATTAGGAGTTGCTTTGTATCCCTTTTGTAGCATGCCCCAATGATAGTATTCTTTGTGTTTTCTTTTTAGGTTAAGTAGCTGTTTCCTGGAAGTACTTTACAGATCAGTCTAGATAATATTTGCTGAATTTTTGAAGGTCCTACTTGTGGTGGGACCACTATATCTGTTTAATAGTAGATTTATCGTAAGGTTTTTTGGCTTGGGAAGTTTTTTCTTTTAAACCAAATTTAAAAAAAAACAAAGAAGAAAATTTTGTCTGGGTTAGTGTGTCTAAAAGCTCATGAAGTTCAATGAAAACTTTCAGAACATAATAGAACTACTGAATTCTCAAACAGCTTTTGCTCCTTTGTGGTAAAAAAAAATTATTTATACAGAAAGTATTTATGTTGTCTTTTTCTTTAAGCAGTTGTGTGTGACCTGTTTTGGGAGTCAGCCTATAGCACATACCACATTGTGATGATATTGTGATATTAGTATTCATCTCTGAGCAAGAGGGCAGTCTTTAATAAAAGGCAGAAACAGCTTGAAGCTAGAAGTTACCTATTAAAAAGCATTGTTCCAAAATCAGCACAATCTTTCATGAGAGTACTTTTCCATTGCAGTCACTGCATCCTGCAGGTAGCACGCACTAAAAATGCCTCCAACTATTGTCATAGATCTTATTGTGACTCAATGAGCTAAAGAAGATAGGCAACTTGAAGGGGAATAACCCTTTCATCTCCAGAGCACTTTTTAATAAAAGGAAGGGGAGAGTATAGAGAAGGGATACACCACTGTTAGGCCATCCTTGATATGCCTTATTGCATTGAAATTGGGGGGTGGTTTGGCTGTCTTCATGAGCCAAGTAAGAGGGTTCAGAGCCATAACACTGGCATGGAGGCTTAGATGCTTCTCCCACTTGCATAAGGCAGGACCCAAAGGCAGAGGCCCAGGCAACAGGACCTGGCTTCTTGGTATTACCCAGCATTGAGCCTGGGTCCAGGCTGAGGGTCGGGCTGAGCCTACGGCTTCAGGACACAGTCTTTGGACTTGGTAAGGGCATCAAGCCTGGGTGCATGACCCAGCATAGGCCATGGCCCAGGCACTGGACCCGTCCTCTGAGTCGGGTTCTGGCATCAGGCCTAGCCCTGGAACATGATGCTGGATCCCTGGATCAGGTAACTTTTTTATGGTCTAGGTCAAAGCCTTGGCATTAGGCCTGGGATTTGGCAAAGAAACTGGCATTGAACTCAGGCCTGGGCTGTGGTTTGTGCTCAGGCCTAAGCTGTGTCGGGCTGTGGCTTATAACTAGGCGAGGTCCTGGCATTTGACCTTGGCCTCGGACCTAGGCCTAGGCCCAGGCCCTGACATTTCTTTGTGGCCTAGGCTGAGGCCCTTGCTTTGAGTCTCGGCCTACTCCATAGACAAGGCTCTAGCCTTGGCTTGTGCCAAGGCCCAATGTACCAATTTTGTTTTCAAAATGAAATGTGAAAACCAACAAAATTTTGTCAGATTTTCAATCATTTCACTTTGATAGCGAAATGAAAATAAATAGGAAATTTCCTCTAATTTTTTATTTTATTTTTCCTGAATGACCATTCCTACTCATTTCTGTGCCACAAATGGTATCAGCTTCGGGATTTTCTGCATTAAATAAGGCAGAGCCAGAAATCCTTACCTCAGGTCAGAAAAGAAGTTTGGAAGTCTGTTTGGCTCTAAACAGTTTCACAAAGCAGAAACTGAAAAGCTGATTGTACCACAGAGCATAGCTCAAGCCAGAAAAATCAGAATGAATATTTTGTTTTCCTTTTCTCTTCCTGGGTCTGGTTAGAAAGAGCCCAAGAAACTATTAGAACAGGCGAAGTGTGTTTCTCCCTCAGCAGTTTTCTAACTGCTGAGGGAGAAACACCCCAAAGAGAAGGCTTAGAAACTACTGCGGGAGAAGCAGCCTGGAACACAGCCTGGAGAGGATTCTTTGGTGCTGTGAAGATGGCCTGTGTGGCCACAGGCATAGTCTGTTATTGAATGAGCCCATTCTGTGAACTAAGCTGCCAGCATGACATCCTGTATGATCATGACTATGTGTTCCTTGTCCCTCCAGACTTGACAACATAACCCAGTAGTCTAGTTGAGCAGCCACTTAGTTACTGAATTCGGTATGTGTTAGACTAGAAATCCTTATATACAGTCCTGTATTTGGGACACACCTAATGCTGGTTCAATAGGGAGCCTCTGAGGCAAGGAGTGCAAGTTGGTGAGAAGAGTCCACCAATAGGAAGCATTCTTTTCAGAATTAATCCCAAAAACCATCGGGGACTAATGCTGGTGCATTGGCCATGGTGCCATAGCGACCAGCAGCCTTCTAAATCACAAATCAGACTGGAAAAGAGTGAGGGTTTTGCAGGGTAAAGCACATTTATCTTTATTGGCCATGCCTTACTCTTTTCCTTTTACTCCTGAAAACACTTTTTTAAGTTTTTGGTTTCACTTCAGTCCACACTTCATCTATTGATGCACCACATCAATGCACCACATCACATGACTAGGACTATAAGTACCTTGTGAACTTCCTCGCAGCCACGACAAAGCTGATTATCCACTGAATCAGGATGGAAGGCTTAAAGGAGGTAACTAGGGAGAATGTGAGGCTCTGCTCGGTAACCTCTCTACTCAACCTTTGATTTTGTGTAAAAATGTCATGCCAATTAAGTTACCTGAATCAGTTGATATTTGTATACACATAATGCTGTGCAATGTATTGCTGCATTCTACACCTGTTAAATATATATAGCAATTACATTTCATTCATATTTTGACTGTAAAGTGTTATATTAAATTTTGTTTTTATTGTATGTCATTCAGTTGTATATGTTACTTAGCAGTATGTCACACTGTAAAATAATTAGGAGATCCTTTGTGTCCCCTTTGTACCATGCACCAATGACAGTATTTTTCTGTGTTTTCTTTTCAGGTTAAGTAGTTCTTTCCTTGGAGTCCTTCACAGATCAGTCCAGATAACATTTATTCAATTTTTGAAGGTCCTACCTGTGGTGGGGCCAATGTATCTGTATAACAATAGATTTATCCCAAGCTAAAGAATTAAATTTTAAGTTAATTTTTTAATGATATTTAGTGGTTAGTGTTATTATACAGGAGCTTGGTAGATGTTTAGGATTTTCTGGTTTGGGAGGTTTTTTTTATTAAACCAAATGTAAAAAAATAAAGAAAAACATTTTGTCTGGGTTAGTACAACTAAGAGCTCATGAATCTCAATGAAAGCTTTCAGAGCAGAATAGAGCTATTGAATTCTCAAAAAGAAGTTTTGCTCCTTTATGGAAAAAACATTTGATTTCTACAGAAAGTATTTATGCAGTCTTTTTCATTAAGTTGTTGTGTGTGAACTGTTATGGAAGTCAGTATTCATATCATCAACATATCTATAGCACATACCACATTCTGATGATATTGTGCTATTAGTATTGGTCTCTGAGCAAGAGGACAACCTTTAAGCAAAAGGCAGGAACAGCTTGAAGCTAGGGGTTACCTATTGAAAGGCATTGTTCCAAAATCTTCAAAAGAGGCTAACTTTGGCAGCAAGATTGCTCTCCCTCACTCTCTCTCCTGCAACGGGATTTGTGACAAATCCAGTTTCTGTTGTAATGCACAGCTATTTCAAGCACAATGCTCAAAAAATGTGTAGTTATTTCCGGCATTAAATCCCATGATAGCATGCGTTACGTGATTGCACGCTACTTTAAACAGCCCTCATTTCCATTTACTCTGCCCAAACTCCTCTCTGCATAGTGAAGGGAAGGGAATGGCCCAGTGATGTCAGTAGCCCTACATTTCATTTTGTGCAAAATTGCCATACCAGTTAAGTTACCTGAATCAATTGCTATGTGTATACCCATAATGCTGTGAAAAATATTGCTGCATTGTACACTTGTTAAATGCTTGTGGCAATTACAATTCATTCATATTCTCTTGAATGTAAAATTTTATAATAAATTTTGGTTTAATTGTATGCTATACAATATGTATGTGCCGTCTCGATATGTCTCGCTGTAAAATACTTAGGAGTTGTTTTGTGTCCCCTTGCAGCATGCAGTAATGGTAGTTTTTATGTTTATGTTTTTGTTTTTTTTTTGATTTATAGTTTTTATTGCTGATATTAACAGGTGATAACATGGAAAACAGATACAAACAAATCAGCATATTTTTCCATTATACAACAATAGGTAATACACCATAAGATAAGAAATTCCAGAATGATCCCAGTTGTCCCCCCCCTCCCGCATGCCATGTGGTGTCAACAAAACTCTAAGCAGTCAAGAAACCATAACTCCAAACTCCACATACACTGTCAATATGGTAGGAAACAATATGGTTGAGCCTAGAACTGAAGAGTCAGTCTATGATTAACTCGTAAAAGTCAAAGATCGCCACGATATGTAAGGGCCCCAAACTTGATTAAACTTAGGAAGACGGTGGTACTTCAACGCCGTGAGCCGGTAAAGGGTGCAGGCTCTATCTAGGCGTTGTAAAAGCTCTTCTGAGGTGGGCGGATGAGCCCGTTTCCAATGGTAAGCAATCTCCATTTTAGTAGCAGTGCAGACTTGACGCATGAAAGTCTGAGCCGGAGGTAACAGAGAATCCTCCGGAAAAAAGAGGAGCGCTTTCGCCACGTTCATGGTATAAGAGACATTAAAGAGGTCAGACAATAGCTTGGAGACATAGGACCACAGAGGTTGAATAAATTCACAGTCCCACCACATGTGTAGATATGTTCCAACGTGGTGACAATTACGCCAGCAATGAGGGTCCACTCTGGGGTAACATCGATGCAGCCGAGCTGGGGTCAGGTGCCAACGGTAGAGCGTCTTATAGTTGGCTTCGACAATCCGGGTGGATATGTTACCACGGGAGACTGCTGAAAAGATGGACGCCCAATCATCTTCAGTTATGGAGGTCTGTAGATCCGCTTCCCATGCGAGCATGTACGCATGTTTGCTAAACAGTTGAGAGATCAGTAACTGGTATAATTTTGATATGAGACCCCCTATTGCCTTGGGAGAGTCACAGTACCCCTCGAACAAAGATCGGGTGGGGGCTAACAGTCCTCGTCGCTGAATGTGTAGCAAAAAATGGCGAAGTTGCATGTAGGGAAGGAATTCCATTGAAGACAGCCGATAAGTCTCTTGTAGGCGTGGGAACAGGAGCGGGTTTCCGTGGCACCAAACATGCTGAATACGATGGATACCCCCGGCTTTCCACTGAGCATAAGCTGTGGCAGGAAGACCAGCTGAAAAATGATTATTGTGAAATAGTGAAGTAAGGGAATAATAGTCGTAAAGTCCCACAAGTTTATTCTTCCATTGTTTCCACACATTATAGGTTTGCCTTGTACAAGGCGGCAGCTTCATATTCGAACGCCATGTTTTGGCTGGTTGCCAGAGAAGGGAAGCCAAAGGCACCGGCGCAATCCACTCCTGTTCGAGTGCAACCCACGGTTTTACAGAGACCGAGCAATGCCAGTCAATAATGGGCCGAAGTTGCGCTGCTGCATAATACTTGGCCAAATGAGGCAATCCCAAACCTCCCTTAGACTTAGGCTGATAAAGAATTTTTTGTGCCATTCGCGGAGGTCGATGTCTCCAGAGAAAACGGAGCAATTTTCTTTGCCATTGCAGCAAAATAGGTCGTCCCACCATGATTGGCAATGTCTGAAAGAGGTAGAGAAATCTCGGGAGAAGGTTCATCTTGATAGTTGCCAACCGTCCAAGCCACGTTAAAGGGAGTGATGACCATATATCTAAGTCCAGTTCAAGTTTTTTAAATAAAGGTACATAATTAAGCTGAAAAAGATCGGACACATTCTGGCTCAAATACACTCCAAGATACTTAAGTTTAGAGGCAGCCCACTTAAATGGGTGTTTCGCTTTCAATGCACAAACCCTATCAGGGGGGCACGTGATGTTCAATATTTCAGATTTGTCCCAATTAATTTTGAAACCGGAGACCGCACTAAAACGCGCTAGCTCCATTTCAAGTACCGGGAGAGTCAGGGCCGGGCTACCCACCGTGAATATAATGTCATCAGCGAACAGGGACAGTTTGGATTCACAAGCGTGCAAAGTAAATCCCTGTACCTGCTGGTTAGACCGTATAGAAATGGCCAGGGGTTCGAGAAAAATGGCAAAAAGCAAGGGCGACAGGGGGCAGCCTTGCCTCGTTCCCCTGAGCACCGGGAAAGACTCCGTATACCGACCATTAATTTTTATGCTTGCTAAAGGGTTAGAGTACAGGGCAGAAATCCAATTATGAAAAAAGGGTCCAAACTCCATTTCCTGCAAGGTATGAAACAAAAAAGGCCAGTGGACCATGTCAAAGGCCTTTTCCGCATCAATGGCCAAAAGGAGATGTTCTATCTGGCTATGAGATGCGCCCCAAATGATATTAATAATCTTGCGTACATTGTCGCTGGCCATACGGCCTGGTATGAAACCCGCCTGATCGGGATGTATGATTTGGGCAATAAAACAATTTATCCTATCCGCCAATATCTTAGCTAAAATCTTTAGATCTAGGTTGATTAATGAAATCGGCCGATACGAGGCACAGAGGGCAGGATCTCTGCCCGGTTTAGCTATGATAGTGATGCCTGCAGTGTTGGAGTCCATGGGTAAAGTACCCCCTCCCCTAAGATAATTAAAGTGGCTTTGAAGATGTGGGGCCAGGATATGTCGGAAAGTTTTGTAAAATTTAGCTGTCAGTCCATCGGGGCCCGGAGCCTTGCCCATCTTCAGGGTCTTGATAACCTCTAAAATTTCCGGGGTTGTGATTTCTGCATTTAGACTATCTTGCATCGCCAGTGTGAGTCTGGGTAAGGGAACGGCCCTGAGATATTGTAGGATATCTGCAGATTGAATATGTGTATCTGCTGAATAAAGATCCCGATAGAATTTGAGAAATTGGTGAGTGATGGCCGAGTTAGTGGTCTCAATCTGTCCCTGTTCATTTTTTATCTTGAGAATGTGGTTTTGAAAGGATTGTTTTTTTAACTGGTGCGCCAGCACCCTGCCCGCCTTATTTCCCCCTTCAAAGTGGGTCTGCCTAGTCAGATTCAAGGCATGGTTGATATGGTCCAATTCAAGCCTATGTAGTTCATCCCTGCACCTGGTTAACTGAGCCAGCAGGCGCTTAGAGCGGGAATGGCTATGTTGGGCTGTAAGATCCTCAATACGTGTGCGGAGGTGAGAGCAAGATGCCTCCTTCTGTTTCCCAACATATGATGAGCGTGAGATAAAATGTCCCCTAACATAGGATTTGAAGCAGTCCCACACTGTGACTGGGGACGAAACCGAACCCACATTAGTAGAGAAAAAATCTCGCATCAATTGGGAAGAGGTTTGTATAAACTGAGGATCATGTAAAAGAGAGTCATTGAGCCTCCAATACCGGCGCCCATGGTCCCCAGCCGGAATGTTCAGCTGGAGAGATATAGGAGCATGATCAGACCAGGTCACAATCCCCACTTCAGGTCTACGGACCATATGGAATAAATTTTTATCCACCATCAAATAATCAATATGGGTATAAGAATCATGCGGCTTGGAATAATAAGAATAGGATCTTGAGTGTGGGAAAGTAGTTCTCCAAGAATCCACCAAGTTGTGTTCTGTCAAGAGATTCTTGAGAGCCTTGATGTGCCCCTGTGCAGTGTGTGTGAGTCCCTTAGAAGTATCCAAGGAAGGGGAGAGCGGTACATTAAAGTCCCCCCCTATAATGAGATGACCTGCAGCATGTTGAAGGAGAACGGTATGTAGGTGTCTAAAGAAGGCAGCTTGCTCTCTATTTGGGGCATAGACAGTAAGTAAAGTGAACTCCATACCAAACAAAACTATGTGCAACAGTAGATAGCGGCCCTGAGGGTCTGTAAGCACCTTTTTACATTCAAACACCACATGTGCTGCAAAAAGGATGCCAACTCCTGCATACTTTGCTTGTTTGGTAGCTGCTGAAAAAAACTGAAATGGAAATTTGGGGGACTTCATCAGAGCTTCATATCTGCGAGTTAAGTGCGTCTCCTGCACAAAGACAATATCAGGTTGGGAAACCCCGGTCTCTCGAAAGAAAAGAGACCTTTTCTGAGGCGTGTTGAAGCCCTTAACATTCAGCGATAATATTTTAATCATAGCCATATAGAGAAAAAAGTAGAAAACATCCTACCATTAGCAAAGAATATGCAGCATGGAGGAGTAGTGCATCGATCGACAGCACAACGAGAAAACATAATAACCACAATGGCATGCCCCCTTAGAGAACCCACTCTGACCAGTGAGTCCCTATAGCAACGTCTGCCAGCACCTCCGAGCAGACTGTCTCCCATATCAAAAAAGGGGATATGAGTGAAGGCACAAACTCAAGAGATGGGTGCTCCCCCTCCCCCCCCACCCCCACAGCTGATATCATACTGAACAATAACAGAAGCAAAATGATCACACGCATTCAACAAAACAGCTTAGGTAAACCATGAATCTCATTAGTAAAATATACAAATGAATGAACTCCGCCATTAGGGCCCAGATAGACATCAGCCCTTGCCTTGGGCTTGAGAGTGGCCCCCGGACTGGCGGCGTAGCCGACTATTGCGCTTCCCAACTCGCTGCCAGGCAGGATGTTGCGGTCGGGCTGATAGGGCATAAGTCTCCTTATGAGTAGGCTGGGATGCCGCAAAGCCCAGGGTGGAAAGGCCTGGCAAAGCATCATCTGGATTCAAGCAACGGTGTGTTACACCCTCATGGGAAAACGAAAGCCCAAATGGGTGAGACCACCGGTATTTCACGGCCTTGCTGCGCAGAAAAGTAGTAACCTCCCGAAAGGACTGCCGATTCTGAAGCGTGGCCAGAGAGAGATCCGGAAATACAGCTATCTTATGATTTTCCCAGGACCATTCCTGACGTGCTCGTGCCACCGTCGCTATCCTTTCCTTGAGTTGAAAGGAGGTGAAGCAAACGATAATGTCTCTGGGTCTATTGGTTTGTGGGGCACGCAAAGCTCGATGAGCCCGGTCGAATTGTATGTCAGGAGGATCAAAAGCGCCATCTTGTGCGGCCTCCCGGAGCATAAAAAGACAAAACTCACGGATCACCGCATGGCAATCCTCAGGGCCCGTGGGCTCCTCAATGCCGCGGAAACGGAGATTACTCCGTCTCGCTCTGTTTTCCAAGTCAGCAATTTTCGCTGTAAGCTGATCATTATGTTTATGTTTTATGTTTGTTTGTTTTATGTTTTGGTTCCTCTTCTCCCCCAGGTCAAGTAGTTTTTTTTTCTTGATATTCTTCATAAGTTAATCCAGATAGTTTTCATTGAACTTTTGAAGGTTTTACCTGTGGTAAGACTACTATATCTATACAGCAGTACATTTTTTATGAATTAAAGCTAGATTATAAATTTGTCTTCTTGTGATATTTTGTGGTTAGGCTTATTATACGGTGGCTTTGTTAATATATAAGGTTTTCTGGCTTGGGAGTCTTTCTATTAAACCAAAATTAAAGAAGAAAAGATTTCCTGGTTTAGTGCAACTAAAGACTCATGAAACTCAATGAAACCTTTCTGAGCAGGATTGAACTACTGAATCTGCAAAAACAAACTTTTGCCCTTTATGGTAAAACAAATTTGATTTCTACAGAAAGTATTTATGCTTTTTCTTTAAGCAGTTGTGTGTGACCTGTATTGGGAATCAGTCTATAGCCCATAACACATTGTGATGATATATGGATATTAGTAGTGGTCTCTGAGCAAGAGGACAGCCTTTAAGCAAAAGGCAGGAACAGCTTGAAGCTGGGGGTTAAATATTAAAATGCATTGTTCCAGAATCTGCAAAAGGGGTCACCTTTGGCAGCCTCTTTCTTCCTTGAGAGTACTTTTCCATTGTGGTCACTGCATCCTGCAGGTGGCACGCACTAAAAATGCCTCCAACTGTTGTCACAGTTCTTATTGTGACTCAATGAGCCAAAGAGGATGGGTAACTGGACGGGGAATAACCATTTTGTCTCCTGAGCACTTGGTTATACAGGGGAGGGGAGAGTATAGAAAAGGATTATACCACCATTAGGCCTTCCTTGAAATCCCTTATTGCACTGGCATTGGGGGATGGGGTTGGCCATCTTCATGAGACAGGTAATAGGGTTAGGGGGTCACAGCACTGGCTTGGAGGCTTAGGAGTTTCTCTCACTTCCCTAAGGCATGCCCCCAAGGTCAAGGCCCAGGCATCAGGACCTGGCCTCCTAGTCAATTCCTAGCTTTGAGCTTGGGTCCGGGCTGATGTTCCTAGGCTGAGGCCCTCTTATCGGGACACAGTCTTTGGATTTGGTCATGGCATTGGGTCTGGGTGTCCACTGGGTCAGATCCTGGTATCAGGCTTGGCCCTGGAACATGACTCTGTATCCCTGGAACAAGTAAGTTTTTTACTTTTTTGGGGTCTTGGTCAAGGCCTCAGCATTAGGCCTGGGCATCATCTGAGACATTGGCATCGAGCTCAGTCCTAGGCTGTGGTTTGTGCTCTGGCCTAGGCTGCATCGGGCTGCGGGCTAAAACTAGGCAAGGCCCTGGCCTTGAGCCTAGGCCATGGATCTAGGCCTAGGCCCAGGCTAGACATTGCTTTGTGGCCTAGGCTGAGACCCTTGCTTTGAGTCTCAGCCTATTCCATAGACAAGGCTCTCGCTTCAGGTTGTGTCTGGGCACAATGTATCAATTTTGTTTTCAAAACGAAATGTGAAAACCAACAAAATTTCATCAGATTTTCAATCATTTCACTTTGATAAGGAAATGAAATGAAATAGGAAATTTCCTCTAATTTTCTATTTTGCTTCTCCCAAATGCCCATTCCTACTCATTTCTGTGTCACATACGGTATCAGCTTGGGGATTTTCTGTGCTAAGCAAGGCACAGCCAGAAATCCATACCTCAGGTCAGAGAAGAATTTTGTTTCGAAATCTGTTTGGCTCTAAACAGTTTCATGGAGCATAAAATAGTAAGCTGATTGCAACACAAAGCAGTGTTCAAGCCAGAAAAATAAGAAGATAATTCTGTTTTTCTTTTTCTCTTTCTGGTCCTGATTACAAAGAGCCCAGGAAACCATTAGAGCAGGCCAAGTGTGCTAATCCCTTTTGAAGCAACTAGGAGAACAGTGAGTGGGTTAAACGAAGGAATTTATTTTATATGTTTTCTTCCCCTCTCTGCTGTGGTGAATCAAAAGCAGAAAATTTGAAAAATGTACCAGGTGATTCAGAGTCTTGCTGAGGGACAATTACAGTTTTAGAACATTATACAGTGCCAGAGGTCAGAGCAAAAGCTCTTCCTAGAGATTTTGCACACCCTACAAGCAACTTTGATTGCACTGCAGGAAGGTATGGTCAAGCAACAAACATCATTTACAGAAGCTTTTCAAGCTGTTGCCAAACAGCGTACCACAACAACTCTCTATACCTAAGTTAGGACAGTGAAAAAGATCCTGAATTTTTTCTAGTAAACTTTGAGCGTGCCACTCGACTTGAGGATGGCCTGAGGCTGACTGGTCCATTTATCTGGGAAACCCATTGACCAGGCCCTGCCAAGTAGCATATCATTATGCAAACCCAGACAAATTGGGCTAGATAGGTAGACATCAAGGCAGCTGTACTCAAAAGAGTTATGTATTACCCAGAACCATGTCAACTGCAGTTCCTGAAAGGGACCCTCTGCATCAGAGAAAACCCCAGGAATCTTTTCCATCATCTCAAGGACCAAATGTGAAGTCAGGCCATGAAGTGGCCAACTGAATCTTGCTTGAACAATTCATAGAGAGCGTATATTCATCCATGTATTAATGGGTACACAAACATGCTAAGCTTACCATGGGCTCAGCCATAGAGTTAGCTGATGTCTTCTATCAACTTCATCTTACAACTGAGTATCCTGGAGTGTGGCTAAAGGACACCCCTACCAGATGACTGATCCTGACAAGGAAAATAGGAGAACCCAGTAACTATACTCTAGACAGCAACAAATGCTTTGACAATCAAAGGAGCACCAATAAGCTTCTCAATTTGTTTCACTTGTGGCAGGCAAGGCCATTTTGCTAAAGATTGTTGATATTTAGGAGGAGAGGTCATAGATGTTTACCTGGTATTCCAGCCTAACCAGGAGGCTCTAGGGCACTTGTGAACAAGGAGCTAAGTAGACAAATAGGAGTTAACCATTAGAAAAATGTAACCCTTGCATGTGTATATGGACATCAATAACAGTGTAATACCTTTCAAGAGGTACTGACAACAATTGCAGGACAGACCTGTCATGGAGGTCAGAATACTGCCTCAACTATGGTATCCAGTTGTAATAGGATGGGACTATCTAAAATTTGAGACACATAGCAGACTATAAATGATATCTCAACCGAACTAAGGTGGTTGGACATGGAGGAACCAAGAAAGGAGGAGTCTCAAATTAGTCAAGGGCTCAAGGACTATGGGGAGGAAAACTCCCAGGAAGAGGAAATAAAGAGCCTCGCTTGGTTAAAGAAAGGGGGTCAGTAGCATTTAAGCGAACTTCTAGAAACACAGGTGGAAGAAGGCTTTCTTATCCTAGGGATGTAGCCGTGGGACACACAAATGCTCAGCCCTGAAAGGTTGTCCTTAGGGGGAGGGTACCTGTATGCTGGGAGAGCCATTGAGTGAGTGTGTGTGTGTGTGTGTGTGTGCGCACGTGTGTGTGTGTGTGTGTGTGTGTGTGTGTGTGTGTGTGTGTGTGTGTGTATAAGGGAGAGAGACCCAGTGAATATTTGTGGGTTTGTGACTGTGTATATGTAAGGGAGAGCCAGTGAGTGTGTGCATGTTTGTGGAAAGGAAAAGAGATCCAGTATGTGTGAGTTATACGGCGTCAAATACAGTGTATGTCTATGTTTGTGTGTGTGTGTATGTGAGGAAGAGAGAGCCAGTGAGTATGTACATGTGTGTGTAAGGAAGTGATATCTAGTGTGTGTGTGTGTGTGTGTGTGTGTGTGTGTGTGTGTGTGTGTGTGTGTGTGAATGAGAGAGAGAGAACCAGTGAGTCTGAGAGAGCCTATGTGTGTGTGTGTGTGGGAGAGAAAGACAATGAGCGTGATACACACACATGTGTGTGTATCTGTGTATGTGCACATGTGGGAGAGAGAGCCAGTGAGTGTTTAAGTGAGATTGAGAGAGAGAGAGCCAGTTTCTGCATATGTCTAAGTGAAAAAGTATTGTCTGTATATATGTGTAAGAGAGGGAGCAAGAATGAAAGTGAATGAACATGTGAGTGTATATGAGAAAGTGATGATAAAGCTTGTGTGCCCTCTACTCTTCCCACTACTAATCAACAACAATCTCAGAGTGTCTGGAAATCAAAACTTTCCAGGGATGCCAAGGGAACACTAGCAGGGAACAGAGATTCTGGAAATAGAGAAATATATTACTCTGATAGCCCATGTTGTGAGTTCTGATCTCATTCTGGGAGCAGTAGCTGATATGTATAGAGGAGCTGATGTATCCTACTGAAGGTGTGGTGGGATATTATGAATTTGGGATGTACAAGTTGCAATGGAAATGTGAGCAACATATTTCTCTTGGAGTATGGAGGAGGAGTATTGTAATGCAGTGAATAGGAATGGAAAATATTCTAGAGATTTGGTACAATCTGTTGATAATTGTTGGTAATCAGTGAAACTGTATCTTGACTGTGAAGCCTGTGAACTCTGATTCATGCAGTAATCTTGTATTACCCTCTTTCATTTTTGTAAATAATTGCAGTTCTAGTAACCTCAGATATAAACATTTTAACTGTTTTGGAAAACAGCTTGGTATGGAGTGCAATTAGAGAGGCACTCTGATGGCCAGCAAACACCATATAAATAGAGAAGGATTTGTGTTCATAGAGGGGAGTCCTAAGTGTAAGACATCCCTGTTCCAGAAAAAGGAAGAAAAATACCATCCTGGCTGCCTCTAGCCCAGGTCACTATACCATCTGCTTAACCAACCTTTGCTGAATCCTAAAACCTGATAGACTGGCACTCAGTTCCCATATGGGTCAGAGCCTCTCAACATCTTAAGTGCCCTTCTAGGGGATTACAGAAAATTAGAACATACACGTGGGGCACAGAGGGAGTTTAAAAGAATGTATTTGACAACAATAATGTTTTTATGGTGTTTTGTGGTGTTTTGCTCTGTGTAGCATTTCTCATACAGGAGAAAAAAATCTCCATTGAGGTTAATGGATGTAAGATTGGACTTTCATTCCTGAAATGAAGAAGGACCTTCTGAATCTTCTTCTGTGTCAGTGTAGCTGAACATGTCAGTAGGGTGCTTTGCCATATGGATGTTGGTAGCTAATCCAGAAAATGACTTGAGTGCATTGATCAAATCACTGTAAAAGAAGGATGCACTATCTTGTCTTAATGTAGCTCAGCATTGCAGTGTCTGCAGCAAACAGTGTCATCACCGACTTCAGTGCTGTGAACTATGTACAGCAGAAGCTGTTCGGAGGTATCCAGGAGAATCCCTCTTCGGAGGGTTGCCTTCAAGTTGGCAGAAGAGTGTGGAGAATTTGTGGGTTTCCCATTTGAATATTGGCGAGTGCTGCAAAGGGGTCAGGAGCCACTGGATTGCCCCAAGTAGTCTTGGCCTAGTCATGAAGCTAAAATTCAGGAGCAGGCTGGTCCTGGGAGTTGAAGGAGGGCAAGTAGCCATCCAGCTAAAGTGCAAGCACTACAGTATATGCAGGCCCATTCCTGGTTTGGCATTCACTTGTGGCAAAGTCAGCAAACCACACCTAGGATAGAAGACACATCAAGATTTGGCAAAAATGGTGGAGGTTCACCATCTGGTAGCCAACGGAGATGCAGCAGCAATCGAGCTGGTGGAGAGGCCCCTCCTTATAAAGAAACGTGGAGGTCTTGAATGGCGCTATCAAACAGTGGAGTCACAGCAGTTGAAATATTGAGGCCTACACCAGAGGTGGTGACTATCCCAAGCAATGCACTCCAAAAGGGGTTAAAGGCCAAAGAGGAAGCAGTGAGTGTCAGAGAAAGGGCCACGTTGAGGCCTAAAGTCAAGAAGCTGTCTAATGGAACCAATTGTCCTGGATCACTCTGCTGGGGATGAAGAGAAGGTACAGAGTCTGGGCAGAGGGGTACCTGGGAGAGGTCAGGCATCCAGGATGAAATGTTCTTCTTGCTAGAAAGAAAGTAGGATCCAAGAGTGGAACCAAAGACAAGGACTGGAGCAGGAACCAGGAACCAGGAGAATAGCCAAGGCCCAAGGTAAGAGCAGGAACCTGTAATGCTCCATACCTTCCCCCCAACAACCTCTGGCACAGGCTCCTCTGACATAACTCCCTGCATCATTCTGCATGCAGTGCCTCTGATTAGTGGGGAAGAGGCCAGAGCTCCTCCAAGCTGGGAATAGGAACAGAGCCTGATCTGGGATATAATGCTGGGGCTGACTTCAGTGGGTAGACAAGGCAGTTGACATGGAATTCACCGGTGCCAGTAAAAGGGCAGCTGGCGCTGACTTCACCTGAAACTGGTGAAACCACTGACGTGGATTTCACAGGCATCAGAGCAGGCACTAGGGCTGTGGAGACAGCTGGTGCTGACTTCATTGATTCACAGGCAGGGGTTTGGGTAGACAAGGCAGTTGCCATGGAATTCCCAGTGCCAGTGCAGGTACTAGAGATGTAGAAACAACTGGTGCTGACCACAAGGTACAATGGCTGGAGCTACTGGAATAGTCTAGTGTGGAATCTTTGAATTTGCTGATGTAACCATTATCATCATAGGAGTGGCTGACGCAACCATCCATGGAGTTTTCAAAGGAGGAATTGGCAGGAGCAGAGTGTCCCTGGAGCAGAGTCATGGCAGGAGCAGTCTCTGGACTTGTTGGAGCTGGCTCAGCCTTGACAGCCCATGCTAGACTTGCTAGAGTTGGCTTGGCCTGGACAGTGGCTCTAGACTTGCTGTGAATGGAGCCTTTCTATCTGTTGTGGGCGCAGGCTGGAATAGTGTCTTTGAGTCTGCTATGGCAGGCACAGTGTGGAGCAGAGTCTTTGAGTTTGTTGCGGCAGTTGCAGACTGGAACAGATTCTTTGAGTGTGCTGTGTTGTGTGCAGCCTGGATTGCAGGTTTGAAAACTGCTGAGGGAGAAACACCCCAGAGAGAAGGCTTAGAAACTACTGCAGGAGAAGCAGCCTGGAGCAGTCTTGGATGCTGCTGCAGACACAGCCTGGAGAGGATTCTTTGGTGCTGTGAAGATGGCCTGTGTGACCACAAGCATAGTCTGTTGTTATTGAATGAGCCCATTCTGTGAACTAAGCTGCCAGCATGACATCCTGTATGATCATGACCATGTGTTCCTTGTCCCTCCAGACTTGACAACATAACCCAGTAGTCTAGTTGAGCAGCCACTTAGTTACTGAATTCGGTATGAATCTCATTTTTGTATAGCACCACGGACACAAGAATAGAACTCACAATGTCTTTTGTGAAGGATCCATACTTTCCTTTCCTCTGGTAGGGGCTAGTCCAAACTGTCAGAGTTACTGGGGTTCAAAGAGAAGGCACAATGTATGGGCAGGAGCATACATGGCAGAGTCTGGGCTTCCAGGAGCAAGCATTTCTCTGCCAAAAGAGAGAGTAAGATCAAACACCAGGACTGAACCAAGAACAGGAACCAGAATAGCTGAGAACTAGGACTGGAACAAGAGCAAGCAAAAGTATACCACAGAGCAAACCTGTGTAAGCTGTTAAATCAGCAAAGGAGTGTTAGACTAGAAATCCTTATATACAGTCCTCTATTTGGGACACACCTAATGCTGGTTCAATAGGGAGCCTCTGAGGCAAGGAGTGCTAGTTGGTGAAAAGAGTCCACAAATAGGAAGCATTCTTTTCAGAATTAATCCCAAAAACCATCGGGGACTAATGCTGGTGCATTGGCCATGGTGCCATAGAGACCAGCAGCCTTCTAAATCACAAATCAGACTGGAAAAGAGTGAGGGTTTTGCAGGGTAAAGCACATTTTTCTTTATTGGCCATGCCTTACTCCTTTCCTTTTACTCCTGAAAACACTTTTTTAAGTTTTTGGTTTCACTTCAGTCCACACCTCATCTATTGATGCACCACATCAATGCACCACATCACATGACTAGGACTACCTTGTGAACTTCCTCGCAGCCACGACAAAGCTGATTATCCACTGAACCAGGATGGAAGGCTTAAAGGAGGTAACGGGGAGAATGTGAGGCTCTGCTCGGTAACCTCTCTACTCAACCTTTGATTTTGTATAAAAATGTCATGCCAATTAAGTTACCTGAATCAGTTGATATTTGTATACCCATAATGCTGTGCAATGTATTGCTGCATTCTACACTTGTTAAATATATATAGCAATTACATTTCATTCATATTTTGATTGTAAAATGTTATATTAAATTTTGTTTTTATTGTATGTCATTCAGTTGTATATGTTCCTTATCAGTATGTCACACTGTAAAATAATTAGGAGATGCTTTGTGTCCCCCTTGCACCATGCACCAATGACAGTATTTTTCTGTGTTTTCTTTTTAGGTTAAATAGTTCTTTCCTTAGAGTCCTTCACAGATCAGTCCAGATAATATTTATTCAATTTTTGAAGGTCCTACCTGTGGTGGGGCCAATGTATCTGTATAATAATAGATTTATTATAAGCTAAAGAGTTATGTTTTAAGTTAATTTTTTAATGATATTTAGTGGTTAGTTTTATTATACAGTGGCTGTGTAAATGTTTAAAATATTCTGGCTTAGGAGTTTTTTTTATTAAACCAAATTTACAAATTTAAAGAAAAACATTTTGCCTGGGTTAGTGTAACTAAGAGCTCATGAAGCTCAATGAAAGCTTTCAGAGCAGAATAGAAATACTGAGTTCTCAAAAAGAACCTTTGTTCCTTTATGCTAAAAACTTTTGATTTCTATAGAAAGTATTTATGCAGTCTTTTTCATTAAGTTGTTGTGTGTGAACTGTTATGGGAGTCAGTATTCATATCATCAACATATCTATAGCACATACCACATTCTGATGATATTGTGCTATTAGTATTGGTCTCTGAGCAAGAGGACAACCTTTAAGCAAAAGGCAGGAACAGCTTGAAGCTAGGGGGTTACCTATTGAAAAGCATTGTTCCAAAATCTTCAAAAGAGGCTGACTTTGGCAGCAAGATTGCTCTCCCTCACTCTCTCTCCTGCAACGGGATTTGTGACAAATCGGGTTTCGGTTGTAATGCACAGCTATTGCAGGCACAATGCTAAGAAAAATGTGTGGGTTTTTCAGCATGAAATCCCGTGATGGCATGCGATATATTATTGCATGTGGCTTTAAAAAGCCCTCATTTCCATTTACTCTGCCCAAACTCCTCTCTGCATAGTAAAGGGAAGGGAATGTCCCAATGATGTCAGTAGCCCTACATTTCATTTTGTGCAAATTGTCATGCCAATTAAGTTACCTGAATCAATTGCTATGTGTATACCCATAATGCTGTGCAAAATATTGCTGCATTGTACACTTGTTAAATGCTTGTGGCAATTACAATTCATTCATATTCTCTTGAACGTAAAATTTTATAATAAATTTTGGTTTAATTGTATGTTATACAATATGTATGTGCCGTCTCGATATGTCTCGCTGTGTCCCCTTTGCAGCATGCAGTACTGGTAGTTTTTTTTTTTTGTTCATTCTTTCCTTCCTTCCTACTCCTTATTCCCCTGGTCAAGTAGTTTTTTTCCTTGATATTCTTCACAAATCAATCCAGATAGCTTTCATTGAACTTTTGAAGGTTTTACCTGTGGTAAGACTACTATATACAGCAGTAAATTTTTTATGAATTAAAGCTAGATTATAAATTTGTCTTCTTGTGATACTTTGTGGTTAGGCTTATTATACGGTGGCTTTGTTAATATATAAGGTTTTCTGGCTTGGGAGTCTTTCTATTAAACCAAATTTAAAGAAGAAAAGATTTCCTGGTTTAGTGCAACTAAAGACTCAAGAAACTCAATGAAACCTTTCTGAGCAGGATAGAACTACTGAATCTGCAAAAAAAAAACTTTTGCCCCTATATGGTAAAAAAAATTTGATTTCTACAGCAAGTATTTATGCTTTTTCTTTAAGCAGTTGTGTGTGACCTGTATTGGGAGTCAGTCTATAGCCCATAACACATTGTGATGATATAGGGATATTAGTATTGGTCTCTGAGAAAGAGGACAGCCTTTAAGCAAAAGGCAGGAACAGCTTGAAGCTGGGGGTTAAATATTAAAATGCATTGTTCCAGAATCTGCAAAAGGGGTCACCTTTGGCAGCCTCTTTCTTCCTTGAGAGTACTTTTCCATTGCGGTCCCTGCATCCTGCAGGTGGCACGCACTAAAAATGCCTCCAACTGTTGTCACAGTTCTTATTGTGACTCAATGAGCCAAAGAGGATGGGTAACTGGAAGGGGAATAACCATTTTGTCTCCTGAGCACTTGGTTATAAAGGGGAGGGGAGAGTATAGAAAAGGATTATACCACCATTAGGCCTTCCTTGAAATCCCTTATTGCACTGGCATTGGGGGATGGGGCTGGCCATCTTCATGAGCCAGGTAATAGGGTTAGGGGTCGCAGCACTGGCTTCGAGGCCTAGGGGTTTCTCCCACTTCCCTAAGGCATGACCCCAAGGCCGAGGCCCAGGTTTCAGGACCTGGCCTCCTAGTCAATTTCTAGCTTTGAGCTTGGTCCGGGCTGAGGGTCCTAGGCTGAGGCCCTCTTATCGGGACACAGTCTTTGGATTTGGTCATGGCATTGGGTCTGGGTGTCCACTGGGTCAGATCCTGGTATCAGGCTTGGCCCTGGAACATGACTGTGGATCCCTGGAACAAGTAAGTTTTTTACTTTTTTGGGGTCTTGGTCAAGGCCTCAGCATTAGGCCTGGGCATCATCTGAGACATTGGCATCAAGCTCAGTCCTAGGCTGTGGTTTGTGCTCTGGCCTAGGCTGCATCAGGCTGTGGTCTAAAACTAGGCAAGGCCCTGGCCTTGAGCCTAGGCCATGGATCTAGGCCTAGGCCCAGGCTGGACATTGCTTTGTGGCCTAGGCTGACACCCTTGCTTTGAGTCTCGGCCTATTCCATAGACGAGGCTCTGGCTTCAGGGTTGTGTCTGGGCACAATGTATCAATTTTGTTTTCAAAACGAAATGTGAAAACCAACAAAATTTCATCAGATTTTCAAATATTTCACTTTGATAAGGAAATGAAATGAAATGAAATAGGAAATGTCCTCTAATTTTCTATTTTGCTTCTCCCGAATGCCCATTCCTACTCATTTCTGTGTTACATACGGTATTAGCTTGGGGATTTTCTGTGCTAAGCAGGGCATAGCCAGAAATCCATACCTCAGGTCAGAAAATATTTTTGTTTCGAAGTCTGTTTGGCTCTAAACAGTTTCATGGAGCATAAACTAGTAAACTGATTGCAACACAAAGCAGCGTTCAAGCCAGAAAAATAAGAAGATAATTTTGTTTTTCTTTTTCTCTTCCTGGTCCTGATTACAAAGAGCCCAGGAAACCATTAGAACAGGCCAAGTGTGCTAATCCTTTTTGAAGCAACTAGGAGAACAGAGAGTGTGTTAAAGGAAGGAATGTATTTTATATGTTTTCTTCCCCTCTCTGCAGTGGTCAAACAAAAGCAGAAAATTTGAAGAATGAAGCAAGTGATTCAAATTCTTGCTAAAGGAAAATTACAGTTTCAGAACATTATACTGTGTCACAGGTCAGAGCAAAAGCATTTCCTAGATTTTTTGCACACACTGGGTAGATTTTAAAAGAAGTGCCTGCGGCCTACATATGTGCGCGCTACCCGGCGTGCGCAAGGGGGTGCACAATTGTGCACCTTGCATGTGCTGAGCCGCACTGCCTTCCCCGTTTCCTTCCCCCCCACCCCCCCCCCCCCCCCCCGAGCCCTACTCTAATCCCCCGTCCTTTTTCTTACCTTTTGCGCCTGCCAGGCGCAAGTTGTACGGCAACAGGCTGCCGGCACGCGATCCTCTGACACAGCGGCAATGGCTGGTCTGTCGGAGGCCTCTGGCCCCGCCCCTGGACCACCCCTCCTCACCCCCGCCCTACACCCGGACCACCCCGGATTTACGCACGTAACCTTTTTAAAATCTGGCCCCCTATGAGCAACCTTGATTGCATTGCAGGAAGGTGCAGCCAAGCAACATACATCATTCACAGAAGCTTTTCAAGCTGTTGCCAAACAACGTACCACAATAACTACTCATAATACCTAAGTTAGGACAAGGAAAAGATCTTGAATTGTTTCTAGTGAACTTTGAGTGTACCACTCGACTTGAGGATGAAGCTCAGCATTGGATGGTATGGAGCAAACAGTGTCAACACCGGCTTGAGCGGTGTGAACTATGTATAGCAGAATCTGAGTGGAGGTATCCAGGAGAATCCCTCTTCAGAGGTTTGCCTTTAAGTTGGCAGAAGAGTGTGGAGAATTTGCGGGTTTCCCATTTGAATATTAGTGAGTGCGACAAAGGGTCCGGAGCCACTGGATTGCCCCAATTATCTTGGTCTAGTCATGAAGCTGAAATTCAGGAGCAGGCTGGTCCTGGGAGTTGAAGCAAGACAAGTAGCCATCCAGCTAAAGTGCTAGCACTAAAGTGTATGTAGGCCCACTCTTGGCTTGGCATTCACTTGCGGCCAAGGCAGCAAACCACACCTAGGAAAGAAAGCACATCAAGAATTGGGAAAAATGGTGGAGGTTCACAAACTGGTGGCCACTGGAGATGCAGCAGCAATCGAGCTGGTGGAGAGGCCCTTTCTTATGAGGAAACATAGAGGTCCTGAATGGCGCCATCAAAAATACCTACAGTACATGAATGTAATCTGCATTTGAAATGCTGAAAAAAGTGCAAAAAGAGGAATATTAAAAAAAAAACAAAAAACAAAACTGTGGAGTCACAGCAGTTGAAATATTGAGGCCTATACCAGAGGTGGTGACTATCCCAAGCAATGCACTCCAAAAGGGGTTAAAGACCAAAGATGAAGCAGTGCGTGTCAGATGAGGCCTAAAGCCAAGGAGTTGTCCAATGGAACCAAGTGTCCTGGATCACTCTGCTGGGGATGAAGAGGAGGTACAGTGTCTGGGCAGAGGGGTACCTGGGAGAGGCCAGGCATCCAGGATGAAATGTTCTTCTCACTAGAAAGAAAGTAGGATCGAAGAGTGGAACTGGAGCAGGAACAAGGAACCAGGAGAAGGAACAAGGAGCCAGGAGAATAGCCAAGGTCCAAGGTTAGAACAGGAACCTGTAATGCTCCATACCTTCCTCCCAACACCCTCTGGCACAGGCTCCTCTGACATAACTCCCTGCATCATTCTGCATGAAGTGGCTCTGACTAGTGGGGAAGAGGCCAGAGCTCCTCCAAGCTGGGAATAGGAACAGAGCCTGACCTGGGATATAATGCCGGTGCTGACTTCACCAGTGCATGGGCAAGAACTTGTGTAAACAAGGCAGTTGACATGGAATTCACCAGTGCCAGTAAAAGGGCAGCTGCCACTGACTTCACCTGAAACTGGTAAAAGCTCTGTTGTGGATTTCACCAGTATCAGAGCAGGCACTAGGGCTGTGGAGACAGCTGGTGCTGACTTCATCGATTCACAGGCAGGAGTTTGGGTAGACAAGCAGTTGCAATGGAATTCACAGTGCCAGTGCAGGTACTAGAGCTGTAGAAACAACTGGTACTGACCACAAGATTCAATGGCTGGAGCTACTGGAACAGTCTAGTGTGGAATCTTTGAATTTGTTGAGTGTTATTGTAACATACCTCTAGGAACTAGGGCAGAGAAATGTTGAATCATCATTGTGACATGAAAAGACTGACAATAGAGTGCTGTCTCTTTAAGAGCTGAGGGGGGGGGAAAGGAGATTCAAAATTTGATTGTATTGAGCGTGTGCGAACAGATCACTGCTCAGCTTGAACAGAGTTCCTGCCCTGCTCTGAACTAATAAATATTATCTGTGCTGATTAAGGTGAGCAGCCCTCTATAATTGTATTCATGTGTAATGTATTTATGTTAGTTAACATTGTTTTGAGATGTATTGAAGTTGTTTTTTACTTTACCTAAAGAGATTTATAAAAATTTGATTGTATTGAGCGTGTGCGAACAGATCACTGCTCAGCTTGAACAGAGTTCCTGCCCTGCTCTGAACTAATAAATATTATCTGTGCTGATTAAGGTTCTCTTTTCTGGAACCCTGCTGTGGATGACTTGGGAGTAGTTGAACTGTGCCCTGTCAGGATTTGAAGCTCTTCTTTCGGATAGAGGCTGCTGTATTGTGGATTTGGCAGTTGAAGCAGCAGTACTGACGCCCTCTTCAGCTCTAAATTCAAATGGACACACAGTAGGATACAATCTGGGACTTTGCTTGTTCAGAGACTGCTTAAGGTCGGGTGCTATATCACATGCTGATTCTGGTTGAAATACTTAACATGAGTTTATGACAAAGTTGAGTTTTCTCTTGTACTATATACATGTGTTTATATGACAAATGCAGATGCTTAGGAAGTGAACAGATTTATTTCAGTCATTCATTCCAGTAAAGATAAAACTGTTACTCACTAAAGAGCGTGTGGATTCATTTCTGATACTGGGTTGGGAATCAAAGTGCAGGTTTCAGACACAAGGAGTCATAAAGAAAATTGAACTTCAAGGGTTACAACAAATTCTGGCGCATCAACGTGGGGCGGTGTTTCTTTTTTTTTTTTTTTCTCTCTGTCTGACCTGCTACTGAGCGACCCAGCATCATTAGTGAAGTGAGCACAGTATTCTCTTTGTTTCTTTCTCATACAAAATGGAGTATTGCAAGTACTATGATTGTATTCCTGATAGATCTGTTATTCTGAGTTCTGTAAATCCTGAAATATCTTTAGCAAGTGTAGAAGATGCATTAAGCCCAGCGGGTGTAGTTACAAAATTGAAACGTTTAAGAGCTGAGTCATCTGATCAAGTTTTGTGTGAGTTTGAAGAACCGCTTTCTATAATTATTTTAGAAAGAATGAGCTTAAAAGGGGAACTGGACAGTCAGTGGATAATTTTACCTGTCTTAGATGAGACAGTATCAGAACAGGATGTTGAGTCAATGTCCCCTGAAGCATGCACTGACCCACTAGTGAGTGACATACTTTTAGATATGACAGATCGACTTCAAGAAGAATTAGCATATATAACTGACAGTCATAAAATCAATATTCAAGATCTGAGAAAAAGAACATCTGCTCTCATGATTGAGAGTTTGGGGTCACAAGAAAAAGAAACACGAGATATAGATCAATCACCCCAGAGTATATTGCAGACTCCAGTTAAAAGCCGAAAAGGAGTCCCCAAGTGCTTGGATGCTATGCTAACCCAACATCCTGTGGCAGTCAATTCTTCTCAATATTCCATTCCACCAATTTCTATTCCTGCGGATGTTTCAAAGGTTATAGTGGAGCATGTGATCAAAACTCCTAAGGAAAAGGGCGCAGAGTTGAATCATACGTACTACAAAATTAAAGTTTTCTCTGGAAATGTCCCTAAACCTAGTAATGAAGGAGACTATGAAACTTGGCATATTCAAATTAAGCAATTACTGCAGGATCCAGATCTCACCGCAGGTGCAAAAAAAAGGAAATTAATTGAAAGTCTCCTTCCTCCAGCTTTAAATATTGTCTCTTACATAGATAAAAGCGCCACAGCAGAGCAGTGTTTAGAGGAACTGGAGAAGGCATATGGCAGTGTAACTAATGGAGAGGAATTATTTTTTCAATTTATTGAAACTTTCCAGAATGGCAAAGAAAAATCTTCAGACTATTTGAGAAGGCTTCAGGTCCTGTTACAGAAAGTTGTGGAGCGGGGAATTTTCTTTGGGCTCGCCCCAGACAGGCAGTTACTACAACAGTTTGTACGTGGGTGCTGGGAGGAGACCCTGATTACCCGACTGCAATTGAGGGACTTATTAGAGAGCCAGTCGAAGAAACTGCCACAGTACTCGGAGCTGCTATTTAAAATCAGAACGATTGAGGAAGAAAGAAACATGAAAGAATCTAGGAGGATACGTCAATTGGGAGTTACCCAGATTAAACCTGTAAGCAGGACTTACCTAGCAAATGACATAAGCATTGCTCAACATATGACACCAGAGGCAAGTGAGTTTAAGGTGGGATCTGAGTTGGGAACATTTTCAGGAGAAGATAATGTTTTGCTCGCCCCATTGATCACTCATTGTAGAGCTGCCAATTCAGAAATAGTAAATAGCCCTGTTGCAAACAGCATGATGCGAAGAAACTCTTGGGTAGAGAAGATGCCTCAAAAAGGGAGGCATCATCCCAAGATACTTTCATTTTGCTATAACTGTGGAGAGAATGGACACATGATGGGAGAATGCATCAATCCTGTAAATGCTGCTCTAGTCCAACAGAAATTGCGGGAAAAATTTGAAAAAAAAAAAATACCCAGCATTAGGCAGGTTTCAAATACTCCTTTAAACTAAAAAGGTGCTTTTGCGAGGGGCAGACAAAGGCACCAAATGCAATTCAGATAAGTCCCAAAAGAAAAATATCCAGTGATCATATCCCACCATGTCCTCTACCAGATGATGTTTTGAAACGCCTCGTGGGAAAGGTTTGTTCTGCAACCGCTTATTTGGATGGTGTGCAGTGCCCTTGCTTAGTGGACACTGGCTCTCAAGTGACGTGCATAACACAAACCTTCTATGAAGACTATTTATCACATCGGAAGCTATACCCGCTAGAAGACTTACTTTGTGTTACGGGTGCAGGAGGTCAACCTGTTCCTTATCTGGGGTATATTGAAGTTGAAGTACAGTTTCCCAAGGAGGCCTGTGGAAGTGGGAACAAATATTCTGTCCTTGCTCTAGTCTGTCCCGATCAAAAGAACAAACCCCTGCCTTTAATAGTGGGAACAAATATTCTCAGACATCTAATACATGACTGTAAAGAACTGGCTGGCCCAAATTACCTTAAGGAGTTAGCCATGGACAAAAATTGGGTAACTACATATCAGACCTATGTTTCTCATCAAAGTTCCAATCAAAGAGTTACTAGGCCAATGATGGCTAGATTGACCAGCACCAGACCAATAGTGTTCGAAAGGGATGAAGCGAAGGAAGTGGAATGCATTCTGAGAATGCCCAGACATGGTCAGAGTTTGTCCATATTGCTTGAGGCTTCAGAAAATTATCCTCTACCCGGAGGCTTACTAGTACAACCTCAACTCATCCGAACTGGCAGTAAGTCGCACACAAAGGCTAGGGTGCTATTGAAGAATATATCGGATTGTAGCATCAGTTTGCCTCCTAGAAGGACATTGGGTGTAGGTGAGCCAGTCGATATAGTGAGGACCATGAACGTTACAGGCTCGACCTATAAGGATGGTGCTAAACTAGAATCTATTGGAGAGGGTAACATGGAGTCTGAGAAGGTGTCGCTAGACTTCGGAGATTCTCCAATATCTGAAGAGTTTAAACAGCATATAGAAAAGAGAATTAATCAAGAGGCAAAAGGAGCATTTTCCTGTCATGACCTTGATATTGGATGTATTCCAGGAATAATGCATAAAATCACCCTGTTGGATCCAACTCCATTTAAAGAGCGCACACGTCATGTATCCCCAGCTGACTTTGAGGATCTCAGGCAGCACCTGAAGGAGCTATTAGCCACAGGAGTGATTGAGGAGTCTGATAGCCCTTATGCTTCACCTGTGGTATTGGTTAGAAAGAAGAATGGTACCTTGAGGATGGTTGTTGATTATCGTAAATTGAACAACATAACCAGAAAAGACTCCTATCCATTGCCTCGAATTGAGGAGACATTCACTCTCCTATCAGGTAGCAAGTGGTTCTCAGTACTAGATCTCAAGAGTGGGTACTATCAGATTGAGGTAGAAGAAATGGATAGGCCTAAAACTGCATTCACCACGCCCTTTGGAAATTGGCAGTTTAAGAGAATGGCTCAAGGACTGACAAATGCTCCAGCAAGTTTTCAAAGAATGATAGAGAAAGTAATGACTGATATTAATCTACATGAAGTTGTGGCCTTCTTGGATGATCTTATAATATTCTCGGACACACTGGAAGAGCATGAGGACCGATTGATGAGGGTGTTACAACGACTGTTGAAATGTGGATTGAAGCTCTCTCAATCTAAATGTAAATTCTTTCAGAAGTCAGTGAAATATTTGGGTCATCATATCTCAGAGAAGGGGGTGCTCCCCGATGAAGAGAAAATTTCAGCCATTACTAAGTGGCCACAACCTAAAAACATTAGAGAGCTGCGATCTTTTCTAGGATTTGCGGGCTATTACCGAAGATTCGTGAATCAATACTCACGCTTGGTGAAGCCGCTCAGTAATCTGTTGGTGGGACTAACAAACAGTCGAAAGGATAGGAAAGAAGCCCGGATTCAAAGTCAGCAGCTATTGGGTACGCGGTGGACCTCAGAATGTCAGAAAGCATTCGAAATTATAAAGGAAAAACTCACGGTTGCCCCTGTGTTGGCTTTCGCAAATTGGAAGCTACCTTATGTATTACACACTGATGCCAGCACTACAGGGCTAGGCGCTGCACTTTACCAAATTCAAGAAGGAAAACTGCGAGTGATTTCATATGCCAGTCGTGGGCTCACTAAAAGTGAACGGAATTACCCTATCCACAAATTGGAATTTTTAGCCCTTAAATGGGCAGTTTGTGAAAAATTTCATGATTATCTATATGGTGCAGAGTTTAAAGTAGTGACAGATAATAACCCTCTGACGTACGTCCTGACGACTGCTAAACTGGATGCCACAGGTCATCGATGGTTAGCATCCCTCTTCCTGTACAACTTTGACATCGGATACAAATCTGGTAAAGCCAATATAGATGCTGACGGGTTGTCTAGGAGACCACATGATCCTGAAGAAGATGATGAAGAATTTTTGAAATATGAGGAGAGGGTTGCCAAGATGCTATCTCGTGTGAAGACAGATCAAGAAGGAATGGACACTCTATCTAAGGTAATATGTAAGGCGGCATTCCAGAAGCATGATGTCTCTATTTTGACACATATTTCAGAAGATTCGGGAGACTACGACACTCCCATTACACCTCATTCTACTTCCAAGTTTGAGTGCAGCCCTGGTGCCTTGGTGGAAATCTTACCTGCAGGAGGAGATGCTGTTCCAGATGATTTTGATGACCCGGACCTGTGGCCTGGACAACCCACCCTACCTGGGTTTACCTTGGGTGACTGGAGAGTGTTCCAGAGGGAAGATCCATGTTTATCCCAAGTCATTATGATGCTGGAGAGAGGTGAGAAATTTGAAAATCGAGACAGGAATCGGGAGCATCCAGAATTGCGATTATTCTTCAGAGAATGGCAAAAACTATGTCTTCAAGAGGGAGTACTTTTCAGAAAAGTGATGAGGAGTGGAGGACCACACCAACAACTTGTGATTCCAAGAAAATATCGTCAGAGAGCTCTGGAGGGGGTACATGATGAAACTGGCCATCTGGGTTGTGAACGGACCTTGGACTTAGCACGTGCACGTTTTTATTGGCCGAGAATGGCACATGGGGTAGAGCAATGGGTGAAGACATGCGAAAGATGTGTGCGGAGAAAAGCTAGAGCAGAAAAAGCAGCCCCCTTGGTAAATATAAAAGCTTACGCCCCCATGGAGCTAGTTTGCATTGACTTCCTTACCTTAGAGCCTGACGACAAGGATACACGAAATGTTTTGGTAGTCACGGATCACTTTACTAAGTATGCTCAGGCATATCCCACTAGAGATCAGACTGCAAGAACTGTTGCTGTTACCCTGTGGGAGAATTTCATCTGCCACTATGGATTTCCAAAACGAATTCATAGTGACCAAGGAGCCAATTTTGAATCTGAACTCATTTCAGAGCTATGTAGAATAGCAGGCACTAAATCCAGAACCACTCCATATCACCCTCGAGGAAATACAGTAGAACGCTTCAATAGAACCTTAATAGAAATGTTGGGTTCATTAGAGGATAAGCGTAAGGAACATTGGAGAAAATATGTTCGGCCACTAGTACATGCCTATAATTGTACTCGGAATGACAGTACTGGAATTTCTCCGTTTTTTCTCATGTTTGGAAGAGATCCTCGACTTCCAATAGACTTATGCTTCGGCATCAGTCCAGTGGGTCATAACGCTAAAACTCATCACCAATATGTACGAGAGTTACGTCAGAGGTTGAAGTATGCATACGAGCTGGCTACTCAGGAAGCTGAGAAACATCAACTAGCCAACAAACGCAGATGGGATGCGAAAGTAATGCCATCCTCAGTGGAAGAGGGTGATAGAGTATTGGTCAAGAATGTGAAGTTGAGGGGCAAGCACAAATTGGCTGATCGGTGGGAGTCTTCAGTGTATATTGTGGTAAAACAAATTGAAGGTATACCAGTCTATGTGGTGAAGCCAGAAACAGGGGATGGACCCGAAAGGACGTTACACAGGGATCTACTGCGCCCCTGTGGATTTATTTCTGGAAGAGAAGAGGCTGATATTCACTGTGAACCATTCAATAGTACCAAGCAATTGATGAAAAAGCAGAAGGAGGACGCTGAGGATAGTATGGATGGCTCTATCATGGAGAGCGGAAGTTCAGATCCAGCTGAACTGGAAGAGAGTCCAATTACTGGTGAAATTCAGTCAAATGGAACATTAAATCCTAATGCGGAGGAGTTTCATCCAGAGTCATGGGAAGAGGATCCTGTGGAAGTTAGTATACCAGTAAATCATAACAATTCATGCGATTTGAACAGCTCAGTCAATGAAGAACAGCGTGCATCCTCCTCGGGGAAGAGGAAAACTCTTGATGAATCAATGACCAAAATAGGACTTCTACCGTTACCTCAAAGATCGCAGAGACCAAGGAGACTGCCTAGTAAATTCGATGACTTTGAAGTGCAATTGCCCAAGGGGTTGCACAGCCACAACATATTGAGACAGTCATATTCAAGGAATCCATTGGAGACGTGTATATCCATGCAGCAACTAAGTAGTATGATGCAAGAGATATTGAGCAAACAAACAGAGTTAATATATAAGCTGTGGACATAAATACCTGCCGGGGACGTCAGGTTTTAGGAGGGGACCATGTAACATACCTCTAGGAACTAGGGCAGAGAAATGTTGAATCATCATTGTGACATGAAAAGACTGACAATAGAGTGCTGTCTCTTAAGAGCTGAGGGGGGGGGAAAGGAGATTCAAAATTTGATTGTATTGAGCGTGTGCGAACAGATCACTGCTCAGCTTGAACAGAGTTCCTGCCCTGCTCTGAACTAATAAATATTATCTGTGCTGATTAAGGTGAGCAGCCCTCTATAATTGTATTCATGTGTAATGTATTTATGTTAGTTAACATTGTTTTGAGATGTATTGAAGTTGTTTTTTACTTTACCTAAAGAGATTTATAAAAATTTGATTGTATTGAGCGTGTGCGAACAGATCACTGCTCAGCTTGAACAGAGTTCCTGCCCTGCTCTGAACTAATAAATATTATCTGTGCTGATTAAGGTTCTCTTTTCTGGAACCCTGCTGTGGATGACTTGGGAGTAGTTGAACTGTGCCCTGTCAGGATTTGAAGCTCTTCTTTCAGATAGAGGCTGCTGTATTGTGGATTTGGCAGTTGAAGCAGCAGTACTGATGCCCTCTTCAGCTCTAAATTCAAATGGACACACAGTAGGATACAATCTGGGACTTTGCTTGTTCAGAGACTGCTTAAGGTCGGGTGCTATATCACATGCTGATTCTGGTTGAAATACTTAACATGAGTTTATGACAAAGTTGAGTTTTCTCTTGTACTATATACATGTGTTTATATGACAAATGCAGATGCTTAGGAAGTGAACAGATTTATTTCAGTCATTCATTCCAGTAAAGATAAAACTGTTACTCACTAAAGAGCGTGTGGATTCATTTCTGATACTGGGTTGGGAATCAAAGTGCAGGTTTCAGACACAAGGAGTCATAAAGAAAATTGAACTTCAAGGGTTACATTATCATCATAGGAGTGGCTGGCGCATCCATGCATGGAGTTATCAAAGGAAGAACTGGCAGGAGCAGAGTCTCCCTGGAGTGGAGTCATGGCAGGAGATAGCTTGGCATGGAAAAGAGCCATGACATGAGCAGGCTCTGGACTTGCTGGAGCTGGCACAGCCTTGACAGCCCATGCTCGACTTGCTAGATTTGGCTCGGCCTGGACAGTGGCACTAGACTTGCTGTGAATGGAGCCTTTCTATCTGTTGTGGGTGCAGACGGGAACAGAGTCTTTGAGTCTGCTATGACAGGCATAGTGTGGCACAGAGTGAGTTTGCAGTGGCAGGTGCAGATTGGAGCAAATTTTTTGAGTCTACTGCAGTTGGCGCAACCTAGGGCAGAATCTTTGAATCTGCTATGTTATGTGCAGCCTGGATTGGAGGTTTGAAAACTGCTGAGGGAGAAACATTCCAGAGCGAAGGTTTAGAAACTGCTGTGGGAGAAGCAGCCTGGAACATTCTTGGATGCATAGTCTGTTACTGTGGAATAAGAGCCCATTCTGTGAACTCGGCTGCCAGCATGGCATCCTGCACGATCATGACTATGTGTTCCTTGTCCCTCCAGACTTGACATCATAACCCAGTAGTCTAGTTGAGCAGCCACTTAGTTACTGAATTTGGTATGAATCTTGTTTTTGTATAGAGCCACGGACACAAGAATAGAACTCACAATAAGTCTTTTGTGAAGGATCCATCCTTTCCTTGCCTCTGGTTTGGGCTGGTCCAAACTGTCAGAGTTACTCTACTAGGATCAAAGATGAGGTATGATGTATGGGAAGAGACATACCTGGGAGAGGCTGGTGTTCCAGGAGCAAGCATTCCTCTGCCAAGAAGGAGAGTAGGATCTAAGAGTAGGACCAAAGACCAGGACTGAAACAGGAACTTGGAGAACAGCTGAGAACCAGGACTGGATCAGAAACAAGAGCAGGTGCAGGAAACCACAGAGCAAACCATGTATGAGCTATTGGATAAGCAAAGGAGTGTTACGCTAGAGCTCCTTATATACAGTCCTCTATTTGGGACACACCTAATGCTGGACCAATAGGGAGCCTCCAGAGGCATGGAGTGTTAGCTGGTGAGAAGCATCCACCAAAATTAAGCATTCTACTCAGAATTAATCCCGAAAACCATCTGGGACTAATGCTGGTGCATTGACCATGCGCCATAGCGGCCAGCAGCCTTCTAAATCACAAATCAGACTGGAAAAGAGTGTAGTTTTGTAGGGTATAGCACATTTTTATTTATTGGCCATGCTTTACTCCTTTCTTTTCACTTCTGAAAACACTTTTTTTTAAGTTTTTGGTTTCACTTCAGTCCACACCTTCATCTATGGATGCACCACATCAAGAAACCCCAAAAGACATGACTAGGACTACCTTGTGAACTTCCTCATAGCCACTACAAAGCTGACTATCCACTGAACCAGGGTGGAAGACTTAAAGGCGGTAAACCTGGAGAATGTGAGGCTCTGATTGGTACCCTCCCTACTCAACCTTTCTCTTCTTATATAAATTTAAGTATCAAAGATCAAGTATACGGTTTTATTTTCAGGGCAGTGGCAGTGTTCATCGGGCATGCACGGGAAGTGCGAGGTGCTCCCGCCCTCACTTGCCATAGCCTTCGGGTCACACCTTGGGCAGGCAGAAGAAAACCCAAAGCCTCCTTGCTAAGATTATGGCCCCTAACTTTCTTACCCGGCCCATGAAGACGCCAACCCCAAATTCCATTCCAATGCAATAAGACATCTCAAGCAATGCCACACAGTTGTATAACTCTTCCCTCTACTCTCCTCTCCCCTTTATAACCAAGTGCTCAAGAGATGAAAGGGTTATCCCCCTTCCAATTACCCATCCTTTTTGGCTCAGTGATTCACAATAAAAACTTTGACAACAGAGGCATTTTTACTGCAAGCAACCTGCGGGATGCAGTGGCCACAATAGAAAAGTATTCTATGTAAGTTTTCTCATGCAAGGAAGAGGCAACCAAAGGCAGTATCCCTTGTGGATTTTGGAACGATACCTTTAAATAGGTAACCCCCTATCTTCAAGCTGTTCATGCCTTTTGCTTAAAGGCTGTCCTCTTACTCAGAGACCAATACTAATATCCCTATATCATCACAACGTGGTATTTGCTATACAAACCTTGATGATGTGAGTATTGACTCCCATAACAGGTCATTTATAACTGCTTAAAGAGCATGACAACATTAATACTTTCTTTACAAATCAAAAACATTTTATTTTGCCATGAATGAGCAAAGGGATTTTTTGAGCGTTTGGTACTTCTGTTCTTCTCAGAAGGTTTCATTGAGTTTCATGAGCCTTTAGTTGTACTAACCCAGGAAATTTTTCCTTTCTTTTCTTTTTTAAATTTGGTTCAATAGAGACACTGGTAAGACAAAAACATTAAATATATCAATCAACAGAACCACTACAGAGTAAATCTAACCACTAGATATAATTTAAAAAGTAATAGAGTCTATTCCTTCAGTTTATGATAAATTTATTGCTATATATGCGCGTTAGCCCCACCATAGATAGGACCTTCAAAAAATAAACAAACAACATTGTCTGGACTAGTCTGACAAGGACACCAAGGAAAGAATTGCTCAACATGGGAGGAATCCCCCCCCCAACTAATGCTAGCATTGTTTCTTGCTGCAAAGGGGACACAAAGCAACTCCTAATTATAATATAGCATGACATAATGAGAAGAAACATATGCAATTGCATAACACACAATAAAACCAAAATTTAATATAACATTTTACAGTCAAGTGAATATGAATGAATTGTAATCGCCACAAGCATTTAACAAATGTAGAATGCAGCAATATTTTGCACAGCATTAAGGGTATAAATATATCATGTGTTTCAGATAACTTAATTGGCATGGCAATTTTATGCAACAACCAAATGTAGGACTGCTGATATCACTAGACACTGCCGCCTCCCCCAAACTCCACCCATAACTATGAGCGACTGCTTTACATAATATTGATTGGGCATGGATAACCAAAACTCCTGTCTGATCCAATGTCAGTAAATTAAAAAGGATGCTGATGTTTCACCAGGAGCTTTCTCTGCACAGTAAAGGGAAGGGAATGGCCCAACGATGTCAGCAGCCTTACATTTGATTTTGTGTAAAATTATCATGCCAATTAAGTTACCTGAATCAGTTGATATTTGTATACCCATAATGCTGTGCAACGTATTGCTGCATTCTACACTTGTTAAATATATATAGCAATTACATTTCATTCATATTTTATTGACTGTAAAGTGTTATATTAAATTTTGTTTTTATTGTATGTCATTCAGTTGTATATGTTCCTTATCAGTATGTCACACTGTAAAATAATTAGGAGATGCTTTGTGTCCCCCTTGCACCATGCACCAATGACAGTATTTTTCTGTGTTTTCTTTTCAGGTTAAATAGTTCTTTCCTTGGAGTCCTTCACAGATCAGTCCAGATAATATTTATTCAATTTTTGAAGGTCCTACCTGTGGTGGGGCCAATGTATCTGTATAACAATAGATTTATCACAAGCTAAAGAATTAAGTTAATTTTTTAATGACATTTAGTGGTTAGTTTTATTATACAGTGGCTCTGTAAATGTTTAAAATTTTCTGGTTTGGGAGTTTTTTTTATTAAACCAAATTTAAAGAAAAACATTTTGCCTGGGTTAGTGCAACTAAGAGCTCATGAAGCTCAGTGAAAGCTTTCAGAGCAGAATAGAAATACTGAATTCTCAAAAAGAACCTTTGCTCCTTTATGGTAAAAACATTTGATTTCTACAGAAAGTATTTATGCAGTCTTTTTCATTAAGTTGTTGTGTGTGACCTGTTATGGAAGTCAGTACTCACATCATCAACATATCTATAGCACATACCACATTGGGATGATATTGTGCTATTAGTATTGGTCTCTGAGCAAGAGGACAACCTTTAAGCAAAAGGCAGGAACAGCTTGAAGCTAGGGGGTTACCTATTGAAAGGCATTGTTCCAAAATCTTCAAAAGAGGCTAACTTTGGCAGCAAGATTGCTCTCCCTCACTCTCTCTCCTGCAACGGGATTCGTGATAAATCCAGTTTTGGCTGTAATGCACAGCTATTGCAGGCACAATGCTCAAAAAATGTGTAGTTATTTCCGGCATTAAATCCCATGATAGCATGTGTTACGTTATCGCACTCTGCTTTAAACAGCCCTCATTTCCATTTACTCTGCCCAAACTCCTCTCTGCATAGAAAAGGGAAGGGAATGTCCCAATGATGTCAGTAGCCCTACATTTCATTTTGTGCAAATTGCCATGCCAATTAAGTTACCTGAATCAATTGATATTTGTATACCCAAAGGGGTAGATTTTCAAATAGCGCGAATTGGCCTACTTTTGCTGGCGCATCAGGCGCAAGCAAAAGTAAGCTGGATTTTAGTAGATACGCGCGGAGCCGCGCGTATCTGCTAAAAACCTGGATCGGCGCGCGCAAGGCTATTGATTTTGTATAGCCGGCACGCGCCAAGCCGCGCAGCCTACCCCCGTTCCCTCCGAGGCCGCTCTGAAATCGGAGCGGCCTCGGAGGGAACTTCCTTTTGCCCTCCCCTCACCTTCCCCTCCCTTCCCCTACCTAACCCACCCACCCGGCCCTGTCTAAGCCCCCCCTTACCTTTGTCGGGGGATTTACGCCTCCCGGAGCGAGGCGTAAATCTCCGCGCGCCAGCGGGCCTCTTGCGCGCCGGGACGCGACCTGGGGGCGGGTATGGAGGGCACGGCCACGCCCCCGGACCGCCCCGGGCCGTAGCCACGCCCTCGTACCCGCCCCCAAAACGCAGCCGACACGCCCCCTAAACGCCGCGACGACCGGGCCCGCCCCGACACGCCCCCGACACGCCCCCCTCGGAGAACCCCGGGACTTACGCGAGTCCTGGGGCTCTGCGCGCGCCGGTAGGCCTATGTAAAATAGGCTCACCGGCGCGCAGGGCCCTGTTCGCCTAAATCCGCCCGGATTTGGGCGGATTTAGGCGAGCAGGGCTCTGAAAATCCGCCCCATAATGCTGTGCAAAATATTGCTGCATTGTACACTTGTTAAATGCTTGTGGCAATTACAATTCATTCATATTCTTTTGACTATAAAATGTTATATAAAAATTTTTTTTTATTTTATCTTATACAATATGTATGTTCCTGCTTGATAGGTCCTGCTATCAAGTAATTAGGAGTTGCTTTGTGTCCCCTTTGCTGCATGCACCGATACGATAGTAATATTATTTATGGTTTCTTTTTAGGTCAAGTAGTTTTTTCCTTGGTATCCTTCATGATTCAATCCATACAATGTTTATTCAGTTTTTTAAAGTTCTATCTGTAGTGGGACTGCTATATCTATACAACAATAAATTTATCATAAATTAAAAAGGTAGAATTAGATCCTAAGTTAATCTTCTAATGATATTTTGTAGTTAGACTTATTATACAGTGGTTTTGTTTATATTTAAGGTTTTTTGTCTGGGAGTCTTTCTATTAAACCAAAATTTAAAAACTAAAGAAAAAACATTTTCTTGGATTAGTGCAACTAAAGCATCATAAAACTCAATGAAACTTTTCTGAGCAGGATAAGAACACTAGACTACTGTAACTCTCTTTATCTTGGTTTATCGCAATCTACGATACGACCTTTACAGTTGATACAAAATGCAGCTGCTCGAATGTTATATAACACACCCCGGACAGATCACATTACTCCTATTCTACAACATCTGCACTGGCTCCCAATTTCATATCGTATAATGTATAAAATTCTGTCTACAATACACAACCTACTTTACAACACCAATTCCATCTGGCTATGCTCATTATTAAGAATTTACAGACCTACTAGACAACTCCGCTCCCTTGACAAATGCATTCTTGAAGTACCTACAATAAAATCCGTAAGTCTAGCATTAACCCGTAAACGAGCATTTTCTGTCGCCGGTCCAATACTGTGGAACACACTCCCAGAACATATCCGTCTGACAGCCAACCGTACAGAATTTAAGAAATTGCTAAAAACACATCTTTTCACCCATGCATACAATTCATATTAAGTTCGTTACATTACACTATGATTGTTAATTTAATTGTCTATTTTATGAATTTTAACATGTTTGTATATGAATTTATGAACTGTTTGTTAATATGTATTACTACTTGTGTATGTGCAAATATGTAAACCGCCTAGACGGATAGACCCCTACCCATTGTGCGGTATATAAGAATTTTAAATAAATAAATAAATAAATAAATAAAATAAATAAAGAACATAAGAAATTGCCATGCTGGGTCAGACCAAGGGTCCATCAAGCCCAGCATCCTGTTTCCAACAGAGGCCAAACCAGGCCACAAGAACCTGGCGCCATCTTGTGCTCCTACCATGTGACAGGGGCTGACCAATGGCACCGGTAGCCCCTGTGACATAGTGAGGGCAAAGGCTATCGGCACCATTTTGATTACTGGCAGCTGACGGCCAGAGTGCAGGAGATCACTCCTGGACCCCCGCTGGACCACCAGGGACTTTTGGCAAGTCTTGGGGGACCCTCCTGTCCCCCACAAGACTTGCCAAAAGTCCCTGGCACCAGCCATCCAATGCTCCTACCATGTGATAGGGGCTGACCAATGGCACTGGTAGCCCCTGTGACATAGTAGGTCAAAGGTTATTGGCGCCATTTTGAATACCGGCAGCCAAGGGTGTGAGTGCAGGAGATGGCTCCCGGACCCCCCGCTGGACCACCAGGGAGTTTTAGTAAGTCTTGGGGGGCAGGAGGGTGGGGGGTTTGTTTAAGTTGGCTCATTTAGACGGCCGAATAATTTGGCGAAGATTTATTGTATTTGTGTGGAATCGCGATACGTTTCGCTTCTCCACGAATACAATGAATATGGCCCTATACGTTGTGGATTACAAATCCTTAGGAAACGAATGCACAGCCCTACTTCCTGACTTTGGTTCCTAGTCTTCCTCCTTGGAGCTTCAAATCGTGACCCTTGGTTCTGCTGATTTTTTTCCAGTGGAAAAGGTTTGTCATTGTCTTTGGATCATTAAAACCTTTCAAGTATCTGAAAGTCTGTATCATATCACCTCTGTTCCTCCTTTCCTCCAGGGTGTATATATTTAGATTCTTCAATCTCTCCTCTTAAGTCATTCAATGAAGACCATCCACCTTTTTGATCACCCTTCTCTGGAACGCCTCCATCCTGTCTCTGTCCCTTCGGAGATATGGTCTCCAGAACTGAGCACAGTACTCCAGGTGAGGGCTCACCAAGGACCTGTACAAGGGGATAATCACTTCCCTTTTCTTACTCGATATTCCTCTCTCTATGCAGCCCAGCATTCTTCTGGCTTTAGCTTTTGCCTTGTCACAATGTTTCCCCGACTTCAGATCGTTTGACACTATCACTCAAGGTCTCTCTCCTGCTCTGTGCACATCAGCCCTTCACCCCCCATCGAATACAGTTCTTTCAGATTTCCGCACCCCATATGCATGACTCTGCATTTCTTGGCATTGAATCTCAGCTGCCATATATTTGACCACTCTTCCAGCTTCCTTAAATCCTGTCTCATTCTCTCCACTCCTTCCGGCGTATCCACTCTGTTGCAGATCTTAGTATCATCCGCGAAAAGACAAACCTTACCTTCTATCTCGTCTGCTATGTCACTCACATAGATATTGAACAGGACCGGTCCCAACACCGATCCCTGCAGCACTCCGCTCAACACCGCTCTCTCTTCAGAGTAAGTTCCATTTACCATCATACATTGTCTTCTGTCCGTCAACTAGTTTGCAATCCAGGCCACCACCTCAGCACTCACTCCAAAGCTTCTCATTTTATTCACAAGCCTCCTGTGCGGGACCGTATCAAAAGCTTTGCTGAAATCCAAATAGATGACGTCGAGCGCTCTTCCTCTATCCAATTCCCTAGTCACCCAGTCAAAAAAGTCAATCAGATTTGTCTGACAGGATCTTCCCCTGGTGAATCCATGCTGCCTCTGGTCCAGCAATTCTCCCGAGTGTAGATAACTCACTTTTCTTTCTTTCAGCAGCGACTCCATTACTTTTCCTACCACCGAGGTGAGGCTAACCAGTCTGTAGTTACCAGCCTCCTCTCTGCTCCCACTCTTGTGAAGCAGGACCACCACCGCTCTTCTCCAATCTCTCAGCATCACTCCCGTTTCCAGGGATCTATTGAACAGGTCACTCAGCGGAGCCACCAGCACATCTCTGAGCTCTTTCAGAATCCTGGGATGAACCTCATAAGGCTCCATGGCTTTTTCCACTTTCAGTTTCCCCAGCTCTCCCCATACATTCTCTACTGTAAATGGAGTTACATCTACTCCACTCCCCTCTGGTTTTCTTGTTAACTAGCGACAGTCCTTCTCCAGGGTCCTCTTTAGTGAACACCGAACTGAAGTATTTGTTTAATATTTCTGCCATTTCTTCGTCTCCACACATTGATCGATACCACCTTTCAATTTCACTATACCACTCTGGACTTTTCTCCTTTCTCTGATGTATCTGAAAAATGTTTTGTCACCTTGCTTTACCTCTTTGGCAATCCTTTCTTCCACTTGACTTTTTGCCTTCTTGATTACTTTCTTAGTCTCCCTCAGTTCTATCAGATATTCTTCTTTGTTCTCTTCTCTTTGGGATCCTTTATATTTCTTGAACGTTGTTCTTTTAGCCTTTATTTTGTCAGCCACCTCCTTTGAGAACCAGATAAGTTTCATTTTTCTTTTGATTTTCTTTACTCTTCTAACATATAGATTAGTTGCCTTGGTAATTGCGCCTTTTAGTTTGGTCCACTGTTGTTCCACATCTCTCTCGTTCTCCCAGCGTTCTTCCTCCAGGTACTTCCCCATTTCATCAAAGTCCGTGTTTTTGAACTGCAAAACTGAGGTCTTCGTGCTTCTTCTCCATATCCTTTGTGTGATATGAAACCATACCGTTTGATGATCACTGGTGCTGAGGTGGGTGCCCACATGGACATCAGAGACATTATCTCCATTAGCAAGCACTAAATCGAGTATAGCTCCCTCTCTCTTGGGTTCCATTTCTATTTGTTTGAACAAAGCCCCTTGCAGGGCATCCACTATCTCTCTACTATTGTTAGATTCTGCAGAAGGGATTATCCAGTCTACATCCGGCAGATTAAAGTCTCCAATGATCACCTCTTCTCCCTTCTTTCCCATCTTTTGGATGTCTTCAACCAGATCTCTGTCATGCTCTTCCTTTTGATTTGGAGGCCTGTAAACCACTCCAATATAAATGGATGCCCCATCATCTTTTTTTAGGTCGGTCCATAGTGCTTCTTCATTACCCCATCTTCCTTGCAGCTCAGTTGCTTGGATATTGTTTCTGACATAAAGAGCCACTCCTCCCCCTTTCCTATCCTCTCTGTCCTTCCTTAACAAGTTATTGCCCAGTAATGCTGTATCCAATCATGTGATTCTGTGAACCACGTCTCCGTGACAGCAACAACATCCAAGTCTGCCTCCACCATTAGGGCTTTCAGATCTGGGATTTTATTGCCCAAACTATGAGCATTTGTGCTCATAGTTTTCCAGCTTTTCTCGTTCAGGTTACTGCTTTTCCTGGACTCCTTTTGTGATGTTAGTTGATTTTTGTTATCCATTTCACCCGTCACAATGAGCTTATTCCTTTGGTTACTGATCTGGAATTTCTGTATGCATTGGGTTTCTTCTCTCTTTTCAGATAACACTTCAATCTTTTTCTCAAGAACTTCTTCAGTATTTAATACAGAGGAGGCTTTTTGTACTTTTTGCACTTGATACAGTGTGTGTCTCCGCATCACAGGTCTAATTCTACCAGAGCCCACTGTAATACTGTTGTTTTTTTAGTTCATTAATGCCCTGTGTGAGTGGGAGGGTAGACTTGTGGGTTGCACAGCTGTCAAGAACAGGTGTCTGTGGGTCACAGGTCTTATCCTACCTGAGCCCACTGTAAATCTCATTATCTTTGACTTTTGGTTTTTATGTGGTAATGGGGAATTAATTCCTGAATAATGTAAAGTGGGTGAGGCTCCCTTTATTGAAGCTAATTCAGCTTTAACTTCAGCCAGCTCCTTTTTCAAGGAAGAGAGTTCTGAGCAAATGGGGTAAGCCCTAAGTTTCCAGATGATTTCCCTCAGAATAAAGGCTCCACAATGGTTACATTGGATGGTCCTCATTTTGGTAAATTTATTTGATGGATAACACCTAAGGAAATACCAATTTACTATTTTATCTTATTGCCAATTATGTATTTTGGCAGCTATATTAGAAAATCAACCTAGGGGTGGGTGGGAAGAGGGGCAGGGTAGGAGGGAGTTAAACAGTTAACCCTTGGTAAAGGTTGTTCTCAGGACTCTGTATCTGCAATTGAGTTGGATGAGACCCTCCACTGATTGGCTTACTAAGTTAAAACTTTTACTTTGCTGTACACAAGAAGCTTTAGCGCTTTCTGGCTCCTGGCTAAGCACGGCTCAACATATCAGATTGATCCCTGGGACAAAATAGCTCACTTTCAGGTTTCAATATCAAATGTGAATGTGAAATTAGCATTTCAGGCTTTTCTTCTGCCAGTGTATTTTCTTTTAAAAGTGAGGATAGCATGAATGACAAATGTGATGCTGTTGGTGCTTCTGATAATTATGAGAAAGATGGCAAAGCTAATCCTAATGTTGGGGGAATGGGACAATACCAGGTCTGGCAATACAGTAGACAGATATAGGAGAGGCCACTAATGAAAACAAAGCAAAAAATAATGTTCCTGATTCTTGAAAATGTTTAAATCCCAATCCTGTTTATGCCCCTTGTATAGTAGGGTTTACAGCACTGGTACAATGTAAGAAGCAATTTGCAGCAACAACCCAGTGCAGAATCTAAAAAATTTTTTCTTTTGTATTGGCCACAATATATATATTCATAGTGATAACTATTCTATCCTTACTGGATGACAGTCAAAGTCTGGAAACATGCTTCCAAACAATCATTGAATGATAAAGTGGTTTCATCTGAGAAATCAATCACACTCTTCCCAAATGGATATAGAAAGCCTATTAGCCTGCAGACATCAGGTCTCCATTAGCAACTACTTAAATGATAGTTCCTACAAGAACTTTTAATCTAGGAAAAAAAAGTGTAGAATCTTGTATTTGCCATGATTTGCCAAGACTTTTTTTCCCTGCTGAGATAACCTTTGACCACAAGCCATCCTGCTTGTTAAAGTCAGACAGAAAAAAAAAAAAAAAAGATTGACTTTTGTTTGAAAGATTTGGGGTCTGTCAGTTTTTACACTGTTACAATCTGGATACTAGGAAAACTTAATGTTCATTAACACGTTTCCTTTTCATCCCTCTGAAGCTCGTGCTACATACATTTTATAAATAAAGAAAAGGCAACAGACAGAACAAGGGTTTTGCACAGACAGCATTCTGAGTTTAGTAATCCCTTGATATCTCTGACATCACAGCAACTTGGATTTGACGACAGCAGCTACAACAGGGCATGCAGTAGCACTGAAGCAGTAATGAATGGCACCTTTGTTCCTGCTGAGAAATGGCCTCCTCCTGCCTAGTCCATTTCTGTTCTATTAGTTCAGGTTCCGGATGATGCCTTGCTTCTAAATTAGATGATACTTGTGACTGGCATCATTCCTTTTTTAGTCTTTATATCACTGTTATTTTATGATTTGTGTATTGGGGGTGGTCTTGATTCCACAAAGCTTTAAACCTAAGAAAACCTTGCTGTATCAAATCTACTGTACAGAGGAAGAAAATTAGGGGAGAAGATGTGATCGGTGATACAGCAGTCAGAGGTGACTGTTGGGAGCTTGGTAATGTATTAATTACTTATTTTTCCAAAATAATGAAAAGATATATGTGCTGTTTCTTCTTGGTTTGCTGTATTTTAAGAAGATCAGCGATATCCGGGGCTGTCCTTAGGTGGGTGGAAGAGTATGAACTGAGGTAGCTCCCCGGGCCCTGTGCTTAGAGGAGCCACACAGAGGAAAGAGGTCAACAGCGGCAGCAGCATCTGTCTGCGCTGCAGAGATGGTGTCGGCCTCCTGGAGCCATTAGGCTGGCATCAGCAAAAAGCACATCAGCAGCTGCTGCCATGCGTCCCCTGCCCCCAGCATCATTAGGTCAGCTGTGAAGAGACACATTATCAGTACCAGCTACACATCAAGCCCACCTGAGTGTTGCACTTGGCAGACCACGGGCCCATCCCACAGCCTGCTGCTCTTATCTCCAGCCTGGGCCCACCCCTGTAACCTCCCAAAGGTGCAGCAGACGCGGCCACCTGCTGCAGCACGGCTAGGCCAATACAGACCCTCCTGCTGACCCTGCTGCAGAACCTCCTTAGGCGAGTGCATGCCCAAATTGCCAGAATTTAAAGGGCACTTCCTCCATGGAAATCCTCCATTGCGCCTGCAGATGACATCATGGGTCCTTCAGTATAAAGAGCCTGACTGGACACTCCTCCAATGCCTCAGCAATAAGTAGACTCTGACTAAAGAAGTGCTTTGCCTCAGCGTTCCTGGTTCCTGGTCCTTGCTTCCTGATTCCTGATTCTGCTGTGTGTCATTCTTGAGTTCCTGTGTCCTGTTCCTGGTTCTTTGGCAGTCTGTTTTGTCATCTGAATAATTGTCTTCATGGTCAGCCTCTCCTTCATCAGTCTTCAGCATCTTGTTTTGCTCCTGTGGTCCCTCGTCCTCCTTTCTCCACTTCATTCCTCGTCTCTTTGGATTGGACTTCTGGCTTGACCTCAGATTGGACCTTGATGCTGCTTGAAGTCCACCTGCTTATGACCACTGCCTACTCATCATTACTGATTGAACTCTGCTTGCCCTAACCACTGCCTGCATCATGACATTATCTGAACTCTGCCCACCTCTGACCACAGCCTGAACCAGACTCCGTTTGTCAGCCACCTGTCCTGACTACTGCCTGCTCTCACTCCTCTTGCTTCACTGGGCTGACCTGCTACCTCTTCTATGTGATGGATCTTCACCCCCACAGAGGCCTTGACCTAAGTCCAGCCAGCCCTGGCACCCGAGGTCTAAACCTAAGGGGAATGAGGATGGTGCTAATGAATCTCCAGTTGGGCCTCTGTTCCAGCCAGCTCCACCTGCCGATGGTGGGGACCTGTAGGGCTCCTCCCTGCAGATTGTGTCAACTCCACCTGGAACCAAGGGTCCATTCCCGAGGCAGATTGCTGAGGCCATGGACCAGATGGTTGACTCAAGCCTACAGGCTATTTCATTCCTAGCACAGAAGATTCTGCAACAGCAGCAGTTCCGTGAACTCTGGATGCAACGGCCACCTTAACCACCCTCCATCCCCTGCAGTGGCTGCACCACCCCCAGCCATACCTGCTTCCTCCACGCTGTGGTTATTGGCTCCACCCCAGTATGCAGGGGACCCGAAGCAGTGCCGAGTGTTTTTGAACCAATGTTTCATGCGCTTTTCCCTCCAGCTGACACTGTTTCCTACTGACACAATTAAGATCACCTTCATGCTCTTTCTACTGGATGAGAAGGCCATGGCCTGGGTTTCTCCCTTGAGGGAATGAGCAGACCCCTTTCTTTTCGTGAATATTCTTTCTTGCGGAGCGAACTATGAGATCAGTGACAGAGAACTTCTGGCCATTAAGCTTGCACTCGAGGAGTGGTATACCTGGCTCGAAGGAGCTCATCATTCCATTCTATTTAAACCGAACACAAAAACTTGGAACATCTCCATCATGCACAATAGTTAAAGGCTCATCAGGCCCACTGGTCTCTGTTTTTTGCACTATTCGACTTCGAGCTAAGATACCGTCCGGCCACCAAGAATGTTCGAGCCAACGCGCTATCCCGATCCTTCCTGGCAGAAGATATTCTGGAGTCTACCAGACATAATATTGACCCTGCCCAGATCCTCTTGGCCACTGTCCCACCAGGGAAGATGGTTGTCCCATGCAAACTCAGAAAAAAAGTGTTAAAATGGTCACATGACTCCCATGTCACAGGTCACCTTGGACGGGCCCAAACTCTCGCAATGCTCCAGCAATACTACTAGTGACCCCAGTTGCAGAAAGATATCCAGGCCTACATGGTCTCCTGTTCCACTGGTGCATAGCAAAAACCTTTGGTGGGATGACCCTGGGAGCTGTTTATCTGTTACCAGTACCCAGGGAACCCTGGACTCATTTGTCCACTAACTTTGTGGTGGATCTCATTCTCCGAAACAGCTGCTTCTCAAAGATGGCTCATTTTATTCTACTTCCTGGACTTCCTACAGCCTTGGAGTTGGCTCAGTTATTCACACATCACATTTTCCAACTATACTGCTTGCCCAAGCACATTGTCTCTAACCAAGGACCCCGATTTACAGTCAAATACTGGTGCTCCTTATGTAAAAAATGTAAAATCTCTCTGGACTATACAACTGCTTACCACCCCTAAGCAAATGGACAGCCTGAGTGGAAAAATTGCACTCTGAAAAACTTCTTCTGAGCATACATGAACAAACCTCAAGACAACTGGGCATCTTTCTTACCATGGGCAGAATTTTCTCACAACTCACACATCTGCACCACTACAGGATCTTCACCTTTTCAAATAGTATATGGGAGGCAACCATCACCATCACTGCCTATTCCATTGACAGTCCCCTCGCCTGCGGCCCAGTTAACTGCCCAGGAGCTCCCAGATCTCTGGGTACGCACTATGGAGATGCTCCAATAAGCAGCCAAAAAGGCCAGGAAAGCTATTGACTTACATCAGAGACCAGCACCAAACTTTCAGCCGGGGGACAAAGTCTGGCCTTTGCACACATCACATCTGACTCTGGATGCCTTCCATGCAGCTCACCCCCCAATAAATTAGGGCATTCCCGATCTTGTGCCAAATGGGTTCAGTGACTGACCAGTTACAATTACCAATCTCCCTAGGAATCCACAACATCTTCCATGTTTCGCTTCTGAAGCCTTTGATTCTGCCACAGCCCTTCAGGAAATGACCAGAACCTCAAGAAATTTCCACTGAAGCTGATGTCATCTATCAGGTAAAAGAGATTCTGAACATCAGACAACATGGCAAGAGATAATATCTCATCTCCTGGGAGGGATATGGTCTAGTGAAAACACATGGGAACTTGCCTTCAATGTATTGGTCCTCCTCAAAGAATTACACACCACACCCCAAGAAACCAAAATCCCCAGGTGGGTTTAGAGAAGGGGTATTGTTGCGCTCGGCAGACCATGGGCATGTCCCACGGCCCATTGCTCTCACCTCCAGCCCAAGCTCATTCTTACAGCCTGGCAACAGTGCAGCAGACCCTCCAGGCCAAGATTCAGCCTCCTGCTGCAGCATGGCTAGGACAATGCCGATGCCAACCCTGCCTTCCTAGGCGTGCACATGCTCGTCTTGCTAGAATTTAAAGGTGAGAAATCCTCCTTGGTGCCCTCAGATGACATCACGGGTCCTTCAGTATAAAGAGCCTGTCAGAACAACCCTCCAACACCTCAGCAATAGGTTGACTTCCTCTGGAGAAATGCTTTGCCTCTGCATTCTTAGTTCCTGGTTCCTGGTCCTTGCTTCCTGATTCCTGATTCCTCTGTGTGTCGTTCCTGAGATTCTGTGACCTGTTCCTGTTTCCTTGGCAGTCTGGTTTGTCTTCTAAGTTCTTGTCTTCATGATCAAACTTCCCTTCATTGTCTTACTCCTGTTGTCCCTAGTCCTCCTTTCTTCTCTTTGTTTCTCATCTCTTCGGATTGGACTTTTGACTTTAACCTTGGATTGGACTTCTGGCTTGACCTTGGATTTGACCTTGACCTTTGACCTCTGCCTTCACCTTTGACCTCTGCCTGTCTCTGACCACTGCCTGTTCATCATTACTGATTTAATTCTGCTCATCTCTGCCCACCGCTTGAACCAGACTCTATTTGCTATCTACCTGTCCCAACTTCTGCCTGCTCTGACTTTGCTTGCTTCACTGTGTTAACCTAAATCTATTCTGTGGAACATATCTTCACCTCCACAGAGGCTCATGCCTAAGTCCAGCTGGCCCCAGCAGCTGAGGGCTCAACCTAAGGGGAACAAGGGCTGGTACTGGAGAAACTCTAATTAGGGACTTGCAGGGTTCCTCCCTGCAGGTTATATCAACTCCACCTTGGCCCAAGAGTACACTTCTAAAACACTGAGTTTTAAGATCTGTGTTGGTCCATCCAAGTACTAAGCAGCAGCCAAACAGGTGCCAGGAATTAGGTTTAGAATATGATAATAGTCATCTGTGGTTTGCCCAGAAACAAGCAGCTTGTTATGCCCATCAGTCGCAGACAGTCGCAGACAGCCACGACTTCTCATGCTCACCTCCTTTTTCCCTGCACTGTCAATCCTAGGAAGAATGGCGGCCTCCGCCAACCAACACCGACCTCCCCGGCATCCCCAGGATGGCATGGGTACTGTCGACCGCCATCTTGACTCCGGAATCACATAAGGCGCGTGCACACAAGGGCCTCCTTTGTACACGACATGGCGGGAACCTCGGGGGCATCCCCTCTCGATGACTGTACTCACTGCTGTACTTAAGCTGATCGGCCCTCTGCTACTACGAGTTAGCAAGGAGTTCCTTCGTTGCTGAATCCGCTCCATTCTTGGACTTCCAGTTCCTGTTTCCTCTCTTGACGTATGGATGCTCTGGGTACCCGCTCCTCGGGGGCCTTTCCGAATTCCTGGCTATCCGCTCCTCGGAGGGCCTTCCAGCCTTGGACTACCTGACCCGCTGCTCGGGTCACTCTCCTGGATCCACCACTTGTGAGTACCTTACCACAGACTTCAATGATACCATCTTTACTGAAGCCTCTCTGCGGTGTACCCATTGCCTTGGGCCACTACTGTTCCTCTTCAGTACTTGTTGTTCCAGTATACCCTGTGCTGCAGGGTATTGCCGTACCAGCTACAAGATCCACTTCTGCGTTCCTGTACCTTGACTACATCATCTTCAGTGCAGTCATCTGTGGGCCACTACCGGATTGCACTTCTGAGGTAATCTCTACTCATCTGAAGGGACTTCCTGGTGTACCCTGCTCTGCGGGCCACTACCGGATCTTCACATCACTGATATCATCCTGAGTATAACCCACTGCTCAGAAATGTATTTAATTGCATCTCCCTGCTCCACGGGATCTGCTTTTCTTTCCTTCATAATAAAGTCTCCATCATACAGTTGTGTCTTACACCGCCGAGACCACGCCTACCAACGATGAGGCCCACAGGGCTCCTCCCTGTGGGTGGAGACATCTCTCATCTCGGCCTAGGGTTCACATCCTTACAAAAACACAACGCAGTCTAACATTTGGAGAGGTGAACCAAGCCAATGACAGTGAAAGCAGGAGAACTGAACCTCTTCTGCCTATGTCAATTACCTTCCCCTTGGGTTGAGTCCAAAGGTGCCGGGGGCCAGTTAAGCATAAGGCATGGGGGCAGTCCCCATTACTAACAAAGAGTTCAGAATTTGGAAGAGTGGGGAGCTGAAGCATACCAGAAATCCAAGAACAGGAATGAGATCAGTCACAAATGCTGAAGGTTGAAACCTGAGTCAAAGAAGTCTTCTGGCTTCAGGTAACAAGTGTATGAAGGTCAGGAGGTAGGCCCAAGTTCTGAAAACTAGCTGATGAAAAGCCTGAGTATAAATACATATCTAGGCAGAAAACAAAATTGCTGCTGGGGGGAAGGAGCACAGGGCTGGGAGCACTGAATAGACAATCCAAATAGTTCACAGTGCCACCTGCAGGCCACAGGTGAAATTGGCAGTAGATACTCACATAGAGGTTATGGGGAAGGGTGAAAGTGCTTTCTGGAGTCGGGGGGGGGGGGCGGGGGGAAGAGAATGCTTACTGCGGTCTTGAGGGCAAAGGGAAGAGTGATTGCTGTAAAGAGGAGAACAGTGGCAAATTAATATCAGGTGCTCAGGCCAGGATCCATCCCCCTGCTATTCAATCTCAGAGGGGCACCCCCCCCCCCTTGCTCTTCAGTCACAAGGGGGCCCCACTCTGACCAATTCACCTTGGACCCCACATAGGGTCAGCCCTGGTGATACAGTATCAGTTGCTTGGTCAACTATCATGCTCATTTTCTTTCCATATTAGTAATGATAGAACCACACCATAACCATAGTTTCACAGGGATTGATACAACCTTGAAAATTTGGAGTTTAAGGAGATGAATAGCTAGTTTTGTTGCGTATCTTCATTTATAAAAAGCCATATTTGGTCACTATTTGGTGTGTTTTCAAGCTTCCCAAAATATATTTGAAAAGGTTAGAAAAAAGCTCTTTGCAGCACATAAGAGGTTTAGGCAATCTATACTCGCTAATCAATTATAGGGCACAACCACAAAAGGCATATCATACATCCATTCCCCCCTACCACTACTGCCACACACACAAGCTTTATTTGCATCACTGAGCCCTCTACCCCAAATATATTTACTCTTGGTCCAAATATATCCCATTTTTCTTAAGGGATGAAAAAATGAATTGCTTATTTTCTTTTCTTCCATAGAAAACCCTTGTATTTGGGGTTAGATGCAGTGGCATTGACAGCATTGTCTCTTTCAAAGTAGCGAGAAATGGCACCAGAAAGAACTTTTTCAACTTTTTTCCTGAATCATTTAGTCTTTAATTTCTCAGCCCTAATTTCCTTTTTTTTTTTAAACAGCAGTGGCATTGGCCTGTGAAGATTGACTGGATACTGTTACTCGGACAGCATGGGCCCAATGGAGGTGGGGACTGCAGCAGTGTCATCAGACCATGAGATGACAAGACGTGGTATCTTGGCTTGCATGGACCCAATCAAGGCAAGGACTGCAATGTCATTGGTCCTTGCTGTTTGACAAGTCATGTGGGACCAACTCAGGGCCCATATGGTACATTTATTTCCTTATTTGATTTATTTTCTGATTTTCAGATGATTATCAAAGACTGAGGCACAAGAAATGGAACAGAAGGGACTGCTGAGCATCAGGATTGTTATGGTGCACTCAGCTGGAGGTGTGACTTGAAAGTGAAGAGCAGGCAGTTCACAGATAGGGCAAAACTGATGGCTTCTATCTGGAGCAGGAGCAAGGCATCTTCTGCCTGAGACAGTCACCTTTCCTATGGGTTGAGCTCTCAAGTTCTGGCAGCTGGCAGGGCTTGGACAGGAACAACAGGAAAGATAAGGCATACACTAAGACAATGTAGAATCTAATCCTGAAGACATAAATACACCCTCAGAAGCAGGGCATGATGATTGCAGAGGACTGGATACACAAAGAAAACTAGGACCAAACAGGAACATAGGATATAGAAAGTAATCTTGGAGTAAACAGGAACAAGAAACGTAGAACCAAATCTAGAACTAAACATAACATCAAGCTCTAGTGAAGTGCAGTGAACTTGGAATATAACTGTGTCCAGCCAGAAACAAGATGGCTGTTAACAGGAAGTGAGGACCATAAGGGACTTAACTGAAAGTCCAAGAGGTCCAACGAGGCAATCTGCTGGGGAGAGTCAGGAAGTGACAAAAGGGAAGTGCATTTGTTTGAAATGAATGGTTAAAATATAACTAATGGGCCCAAACTCATTAAATATGTGGACCCCTGAAACGAATGGAGAAGTCTCACAAATGAAACAAATAATCTTTATTCTATTTGTTTATGCTTCCCAATCATTTCAATGGCCCATTGAAGTCTCTGGCTGTATACTGAGAAAAAACAAACAAACCAGTAGCTATATAAAATAGCTCTTGCCTGTTTGACCTCACCGCCAAGGCAAGACAAGTTGGCAAGGAGGCTAGCCAGAGGAGAAGTCATGGTGCAGGATCTTTTCAAATAGCCTATAACTTCTATCTGGATTAATTAATGCTGATGTCTTCCCACTGTAAAATTTGAGCATGTCCAAGAAACTCTGTATTTCCTTTCTTGCTTTTGGCAGAGAGGAAGTGCTACTAAAAGTTTTCACAGAGTTTTAAAAAAGATTACAAACTTTGAGATTTGGCACTAGTAAAGGGCGGTTTGTTTCTGCTCTTCTCTTTGCTGAATTGATCTCAAAAACTCACTGTGCCAGAAAGAGAGGCAGTGCACTGATGCTGATTTTGATTTTTCTCTTCAATAGGGAAGGACAGGGTAGGAGACAATTTTGCAGCAGTGCTAGCGATTTTTTTTTGTCTTTGTCTGTCTGAGCACCAGTGAGGTGAGCAGTGCATACTGAAAGATTAAAGAGAAGTCAGATAGCAGGCCAGTAATCCCCAGCCATACATCTGAAGTGGCAACCCACCATAGAGGAAATGGAATGGTATTCCATAGCACTGTCCTGGGGCAAGAGGCAGGCAGCATCTAAAATAGTAATGAGAAGCATCAGAAAAAATGATTTCCTTTGATGATCAGCCCCTGCAGGTAGTAGAAAACATGGGCTTTAAGTATCTGCCGTGTGCAATAGCCTCCAATTATAAAGTGCCCTCCAGGAATACATTTAGGAGGTAGGTCATCCCCACTCTTTACAACCAGTGTCATAGTCACATGCAGGTGGAGGGGAATAGCGTACATTTTACAAGTGATATCTTATCTGGACCAGCACAAACAACACACAATCTTATCTCTCCCTAATGGCACACTGGTGGGACCTGGTTGAGGCAGGGGCTGGCAGTAGCTCTAACAGGGATGGAACATCTGTATGCAGGTAGGTTTTGCTGCACATCCAGATGATGCATAACCCCCATATATCTTGTGCAACATTCTATCAGCCAAAAGAAAGATGATGGAAGTTTAGCAGCTAGACCATAGAGGCAGGAGACTTCAAGCAGGTTTCTTTGCGACAGGCTGGGATGCAAATATATTAAAGGCAATGGAAGGTGGAGGCTTTTAGGCAATCTGCTGCTTTGCATACTTGCCGCACTTGCGGCCTGATGATGGCAGGAATCCATGCCTGAAGAACCTGATAGAAGTGTGAAGACAGGGTAGCTTCTCTATGAGAAGCGGGAAAAATTCAGGATGTCTCACGAGCATGTTTCAAGATGCTGGCACCTGCTGGAATTCCATCTATATGATGCAATAGAGGTTGGTGGAGCACTCAACACCCTTTATGATCTGTTTCTGGAAACAGAGATAGGTATGAATTACTACCCTGACTGGGTAGTGATGAGGCAGCTTGTACAAATCCCGAAGCCCTTAAAGGAATCTACAGAGGATTTGAGTTACAGAAATACCACCCTGGGGGTCATCCCTAAAGTAAGTATTCTGGAACAAAAGTTAGAGGACGTCTGTGAGCAAGACGGAGTGAAAGGCACAGGTGCAAAAGAGATGACAAACAATACCTACAGTACGTGCTTGCTACACTTTGTGATCCATGGATGAAAGAAAGCGTCATCCTTCAGTCCTAGCATCTCACATTCATAAAGGAGATGATGCTAGCTAAGGTACAAGGTGGATGGATCACAGGAAACAGTGGACACCTCAGAGAGTAATGCAAGCAAGAGCAGCTAACACTTCCTCAATGACCCTGTCAATTAGCACTTCCTCCCCAACTTCAATATGCCAAAGCCAAGGTGCCCGCAAAAAACTTACTCTCCTGATACAGACCATAGATAAAGCAGAGAGCAAGACTGACCCTCATCCCACCCGAGCAAAGAAGACTCTAGTAGTGATGTGCATTCGTTTTTCACGAATTAGACAATGTCAACGCATTGTCTACTTTGTCATTGTTCAGCAATCGCAAAAAAAGAATCAAATTTCCACGAATTTTCGGGTTAAAGTCAGTTTTTTAATTACTGCACACTAACGGAAGTTAGTGTGCATTCAATATCTGATAGTGCACAGTACCGGGACTTAGGGCGCAGTAAATGCCGCCACACTATACTGCGCAGTAACTCTGTGTCAGTGCGCACTATGGGGCGGATTTTCAGACTCCGCGAATAGGCCCCCGTACCCGCCCCCAAAATGCTGCCGACACGCCCCCGAAACGCCGCGACGACCGGGCCCGCCCCCCGACACGCCCCCCTCGGAGAACCCCGCGACTTACGCGAGTCCCGGGGCTCTGCGCGCACCGGTAGGCCTATGTAAAATAGGCTCACCGGCGCGCAGGGCCCTGCTCGCCTAAATCCGCCCGGTTTTGGGCGGATTTAGGCGAGCAGGGCTCTGAAAATCCGCCCCAATGTGTATGACAGTGCGCATTTATATATGTTAGTGCGCAGTAAGATAAAATGATACTAAATTGACACTTTTTTGTCAATTTAGGGATGAATATGTACTCCTATTGGTTGTCTTCTTGTTATTTATTCATGTTACCAAGGTTACCAACAGCTGAGGTGCTGTTTTTTACATATTGTTTTATATGGGGGGGATGGGGAATGGGAATGGGGATAGCTTGACAAAAGTTCTAATCCTACTGTAGTGTGTGATTACTGTGATTATGTCATCAGTCATGTGACTAGAATTTGTTTGTTTATTCTTCTGTTACCAGGCACTGGCAGATGAGATGTTTTGAATTTGCCAATCCCTGTGCTGCATTTTAGAAAGGGGGTCATTGTTGCATTATATATGCATTATTCATTAGGGATGTGAATCGTGTGATCGATCGTCTTAACAATCGATTTTGGCTGGGGGGGGGGAGGAAATCTGATCGTCATGGTAATTTTTTTTTTTTTTTAAATCGTTAAAAATCGTAAATCGGGGGAGGGCGGGAAAACCAGCACACCAAAACAACCCTAAAACCCACCCCGACCCTTTCAAACAAATCCCCCAACCTCCCGAACCCCCCCCCAAAATGTTTTAAATTACCTGGGGTCCAGTGGGGGGTCCCGGCGCGGAAAGGAGGGAGGGCAGGAAAACCGGCACACCAAAACAACCCTAAAACCCACCCCGACCCTTTCAAACAAATCCCCCACCCTTCCGAACCCCCCCAAAATGTTTTAAATTACCTGGGGTCCAGTGGGGGGGGGGGGTCCAGACGCAATCTCCCGCTCTTGGGCCACGGCTGCGTTAATAGAAATGGCGCCGGTGGCCCTTTGCCCTTACCATATGACAGGGCAAAGGTAGCGCTGGCGCCATTTTGGTTCCTGACACCCGACGTCATGAGTGCAGGAGATCGCTCCAGGACCCCCGCTGGACCCCTAGGGACTTTTGGCCAGCTTGGGGGGGCCTCCTGACCTCCCCACAAGACTTGCCAAAAGTCCAGCGGGGGTCCAGGAGCGACCTCCTGCACGTGGGCCGTATTGCCAATATTCAAAATGGCGCCGGCGCTACTTTCGCCCTCACTATGTCGACATAGTGAAATCGTTGGAGCCCTCACTATGTCGACATAGTGAGGGCAAAAGTAGCGCCGGCGCCATTTTGAATATTGGCAATACGGCCCGCGTGCAGGAGGTCGCTCCCGGACCCCCGCTGGACTTTTGGCAAGTCTTGTGGGGGGTCAGGAGGCCCCCCCAAGCTGGCCAAAAGTCCCTGGGGGTCCGGGAGCGATCTCCTGCACTCGTGACGTCGGGTGACAGGAACCAAAATGGCTCAGATGCTAGCCATCTTCTCAGGATCCATATGGAAGCCGGTGGTAGATACAATGTATCCCAGGAAGGGAAGGGATTTGCACTCGAACTGATACTTTTCGAGTTTAGTGAAGAGACGATGATCACGGAGGCACTGCAGGAAACTCGGACCTTGGAGTAGGTTAGGACATTGTTAAGATATACAATGACATTGGTGTGGAGCATGTCCTGGAAAACCTTGTTCATAAGGTTCTGGAAGACCGCCAGGGCATTGCGCAATCCGAAGGGCATTACCAAATATTCATAGTGCCCATCTCGCAAATTGAAGGCAGTCTTCCATTCAACCCCAGGTTTAATGCAAACCAGATTGTAGGCCCCACAAAAGTCTAGTTTAGTGAAGATTCTTGCGGCCAGCAGATGTTGAGCTCGGGGCAGACCAGAAAGGCAAGTGAAGAAACAACCAGGCCCCCATGAGGTGATCTGTAAGGTCTCCCAGTCAATGCATGGAGTATGTCTTTGGAGCCATGGGAGTCCCAGCACCACTGGGTGGATGGCCTTCTCTAACACAAAAAAGGTGATCTTCTCCTCATGAAGGACCTCGGTATGGGGTGACACCAATGTGGTGACTGAAGTGACTCGGCCCAGTAGGGGGTCCCACTGAATCGAGGATATCCATAAGGGGGGAGCCCTGGGTTATACTGGAAGTTGTAGTTGCTTCACCAGGTCAGCCAAAATAAAGTTCCCTCCAGCCCCGGAGTCAATGAAGGCCAAGGTATCAAAGGAACCTCCAGGGTATAGGAGAGTCACTGGAATGGTGCATTGGGGAACAGGGTTCACACAGCCTAGGGTCAGCTCCCCTGTGACACCTAGGCTCGGGAATTTCCCGGTCACTCTGTACACTGGGCCAGCAGGTGGCCCTTGCTGCCACAGTAAAGGCAGAGTCCTAGCAACTGACGACGCTGCCTTTCTTCAGGGATAAGAGGACTACAACCAAGTTGTATTGGCTCCTCTGAGTGAGATGACCCCTGTCTGGGAGGTGAGGCTGGGACTAGCGGGCATGAGAAGGAGGGAGCCAATGATACCAGCTTGAGCCCTGGTTTTTGCTCATGTAGACACTGCTATAGACGGCGATCAATTCGGCCAGATAAGTCAATTAAGGCCTCCAGATCCTCAGGTAGATTCCGAGCTGCCAGTTCATCTTTAATCCTAGAGGCCAGGCCCCCTAGGAAAATGCTTCGAAGGCTGTCCTTCCACCAGCCTAGCTCAGAAGCCAAGGTACGAAATTCTACCACGTAGTCCACCAGGAGGCGAGACCCTGATGAAGGTGGAGGAGTTCAGATGCCGTGGATTGACGAGTTAGTTCATCAAAGACCTGTTTGAAGGTATGGACAAACCGTGGGAGATCCCTCAGCAAGGAGTCACCATGCTCCCAAAGGGGATAGGCCCACCCCAGAGCCTTGCCATCTAGTAGAGACAAGATGAAGGTCATTTTGACTGGTCTGATGGGAACTGTGTTGGCTGTAGGGAGAAGCACATGAAACAGTGGTTAAGGAACCCATGACACTGCTTCAGGTTCCCGGCGTATCGGAGAGGTGCTGGCAGCGGCACGGAAATGGAAGAAACTGGTACAGGGGCTGATAGCAAAGGTAGAACCCCTGGCAATGGTGCCATGTTCAAGTGGCTGGCCAGGCCTCGATGGTAGCCACTAACACGTTCAGACACTGCTGCTGTTGTTGAAGTCGTTGTGCCAGGCCAGGAATGGCCGGGAGGCCAGACAAATCCACTGGGTCCATAGCCTTGGCAAACTGTTAGCACTGTGGAGCCGGCACGAGCACTGGTAGCCCCGAGGGATGGCCCCCAGAGGTCCTCATAGCCAAGAGGCAGTACAGGTCCAGGAGACCCAGCAGGAGCTTCACCTATACCAACCCCATTCCCCTCAGGTTGAGCCCTTAGGTGCCAGAGCCGGCAGGACGTAGGCAGGGGTCTCCCAGAGCAGGGTGGTCCAGAGGAGGAGGTGGTGTCTTGAAGTCCGGGTCGAGGCAGGCTGAAAACAGAAGCACTGTGGGCAGTCCAGAAGTCAGGGCAAGCGGAGAGCAGGTTGGGCGCAGAGCCAAGCCAGGAGTCAGGGCAGGCAGCGGACTCAGAGAAACCAGAAACAAGCCAAAGGTCAGGATGGGCAGCAGACCAGAGAAACCAGGAAGCCAAGTCGAAATGAAAACCGAGAACACCATCCAAGGAACAAGGAGTCAGGAACAGCGGAACCACAGACGAGGGGCAGGCAGGGACTCAGGAATAGGCAGGAACAAGCAGGAACACAGGAACAAGCAGGAACACAGCAACACACACTCAGAGAGTAGGACCTGTTGCCAAGGCAGAGAACGCTGGTCTGAGCTGGGCTTAAATAGCACGAAGATGATCTGACATCATCTTCGGGGGCTGCGCCGAGGTTTCCCACCGCGGCCCCTTTAAGATGCGGCAGATGCCGCGCGCGCACGCACGCCTAGGGAGGTGTGTGCAGGAAGCCTGCCGGAGGTGGCCCAGACTGCGTGGGAGGCCTGCAGCAGCCGGGAAGCGCAGCGGCCGTCTCAAGCTGCCGGAGAGGGGTACTCGATGTCAGGGCCTGCTGGAGCAGGTAAGGAGAAGCCGGCTGTGGGGGACCGCGGTCGGGATTCCCAACATATTCTTAACTGCAGAGGTCTCTAGTTGTGACTTAGAAGAATGTAGTCTGTCCAACAATGAAAAGATTACTCCAGAAACATGGCCTGTATAGAAGGGTGGCAAGTAGGAAACTACTGTAAAAGAAAAGCCATATGATGTGCCACATAGCATTTGCAAAGAAACACTTAAGGAACACTACACGCATGTGGGAAACGTTTTGTGGTCTGAAGAATCAAAGTGGAACTGTTACCTAAGTACATCAGTGGTGAGACCTGTGGCATTGTAGACCACTTGGATTTTAAGGGAGTGAAAGGCCTTATGGTAGCTGTGGCCGGCCTCACCCCCAGCAGGTGGCCTTATCGCTATGTATATACAGTCAATTGCCCTCAAAACTGATGGACAATGAGCAATGTCATTAAATTTCTGTAGTGGTTTGCTGTTAGTGTTATCAGAAGGAAAAGAAATATATTGATTTTTTTTTCTCTTAAGATAAGCACTCAACAACTGCAATACAGAAAAAGGTGATTGATTAGCTTATTCTTTTTATTACCTGAGAAGGGTCCAAAAGCTACCAATGGTGAAAAAGCCAGGCTATAGTCTCTTTGAGGTGGACTGGCAATGCAAGACCTCTCTGGATGGAAAATTGCAGATCTTCCTCCAACTATTGGGATATAAAACAGTTTCTCTTTTAAACCTGACTCTACAAATCACTTACTCCTCAAATAGGCCAAAAAAACTGGGACTCGGGACTATATATCCTCTCCATGGGGGTTTCTCCTCCTCTTTTGTTGTCTTTAACTTTTACTAATGCAGATTCCACAAAACCCATTCCTACCCACCACCCAACTACTAGCCACAGTCACACACACTCAAAATGCAGAAACACATACCCTGAGGCATACAGAAACCAGACACACCCTCAGGCACACTGACTACCAAAAACGAAAAGAGGAACAAACTGACAAACACACACAACACTACAGAAAGGGCACACAAACAGCACACAAACAAATAATTACAAACAGGCACAATTATCCTAACAAAAACAACCAAAAATAGCTTTTAGCAATCTCCAGCACTAACCACCAGCACAAGAACCAGGTCTGAAACGACAACTGAGGTTTACATTCTGTGGGTTAGATAACAAATGTAAAAGCATGCACACATTTTTTGATTATATATATATGCTTAGCCTATAAAAAGCATAAATGTGTGTATACTTCAAAACCCCTCACTGAAATGTCCTGGAGAGGCCCTGTTTCTTCTCACACACATGTATGCACAACATAGCAAGTACATGTAAATTTCCACCCTTAGGAAAATTTGTCTCGTCTGCACCACGATCATTTGTGCTTACAGTATAGCCCAAATTTACATGCACAAAAACCCCTTCATGTTTTAAAATTATCCCCTTAAAGACTAACAAGGTATGTTTTATAAGTTATTTCCAAGTACAAAAAAATACAGTTATCCCTTTTGGTGCAAAAATGTTCAAAAATCTCTAGTTTGAAGCATCTGAAAGCTTGTGGGAAATCATTATCTTATTCTAATTTAAACTACCATATTAGGGTCCTTTGGTCCTTCACTCAGGACATCACTTATAAAGAAGAAACCTCAATCTAATAGTGCACAGCAGTGCTACAATGTATTCGTTCCTTTTAGCAGAAGGTACACATGGTAAGATTTCTTTTTTTGCTGATCAGTGGTTGGTTTTTTTAATTGACTTTGTTCCTTAGCCCTGGGATCAGCATACTTACATCTATCTTGCCTTCTTTTCTCTGCCAGTGCTAAGATGTACCCACACATATATCTCTCAGAGACATCATGGTGCTGTGCTGCTTCCTCTGCAACATTTATTTTATTTATTTATTTAGGGATTTTTATATACCGCGGCACGTTCAGAACATCACCTCGGTTTACATTAAACAGTAATGCAGCAACAGGCTTTACATAAAATATTGAATATTAAATAAAGGTATTAAACAAAAGTATTAAACAACAACAAAAATGATACATTCAACAGGCTTTACAGACAATTTGGAACTAGAATCATTTTTCAAATTATATCAATAATATACACGTAATAGGGATAGCATAAGTGTTTGGTAGAGGAACCAAAATTGATATACGTTTGGGGGATTTACAGTAGATAGATTTTTTCTAGGGAACAAGTGCTGAATAGGACGGGACAGGGGGTAAGGGAGGGGGGAAATGGGTTATGTATGCGGCAGGTAAAGGGTTCTGTCAGTCATTGGTATGCTTTTTTGAACAGCGAGGATTTTAGGTTTTGTTTAAATTTTTTGTGGCAAGGTTCCTGGCGTAGGTCAGTGGGCATGCTGTTCCAAATAGTGGATCCTGCTATGATGAATGAGCGTTCCTTTGTAGATACATGTTTGGTAAGTTTAGGGGAGGGTATCCGCAGTTTGGCCTGGTGCTGTTTTCTTGTTGGTCGGTTGGTCTTATTGAAATACAAGTGTTCGGAGAACCATTGCATGTTTTGGTTATGTAAGGCCTTGTGTATTAGCGTAATCACTGCTACTGTTGTGTATTGTGTATTAGTGTAATCACTGCTACTGTTAAAAATGGTTTCTTCAAGCTTCACACCCTAAAATGAATCAAACCTCTTCTACACCCAAATTACTTCCGCACCGTCCTACAAACTACAATACTATCAAAGATTGACTACTGCAACTCTCTGCTGTTAGGATTACCAAAAAATACATTACAACCAGTACAAATGTTACAAAATGCAGCTGCCCGCATATTCACCAACACACACCGCCACGATCACATCACTCCCGCACTTCAATCTCTACACTGGCTACCTGTTGCATCCAGGATTATATACAAAACCATTACGCTAATACACAAGGCCTTACATAACCAAAACATGCAATGGTTCTCCAAACACTTGTATTTTAATAAGACCAACTGACCTACAAGAAAATAGCACCAGGCCAAACTGCGGATACCCTCCCCTAAACTTACCAAATCATAAGCAAATCAAATCAAATCAAATCAAAATCAAATCAAACATCATAATGCCTCTGTATAGATCAATGGTACGGCAGCACCTTGACTACCGTGTGCAGTTCTGGTCACCCGATCTCAAAAAGGGATATAGCGGAGTTAGAAAGGGTACCGAGAAGGGCAACCAGAATGGTTAAAGGGTTGGACCAGCTCCCTTATGAAGAAAGACTAAACAGGTTAGGATTCTTCAGCTTGGAGAAGAGATGATTATGGGAGGGGGGCTATGATTGGGGTCTACAAAATCATGAGTGGATTAGAGCAGGTAAATGGGGAATGGTTATTTACCCTTTCGAATAACACTAGGACTAGGGGACACTCCTTTAAACTAAAAGGGAGCAGATTTAAAACTAATTGGAGAAAGTATTTTTTTTCACTCAACACACAATCAAGCTGTGGAATTCATTGCCAGAGGATGTGCCCAAGGGAACTAGCAGAGATGGACATGTTCATGGAAGAAAAGTCGATAAATAGCTTTTAACCAGGTGACTCACCTTGTCATAGGGAGTGAGCAGCAAGAAACTGGATCTACTTCTAGGGACTGGCCACTGTCGGAGTCAGGATGCTGGGCTCAATGGACCTTTTGCTCTGAGCTAGCATGGCACTTTGTATGTTCTTATGTTCTTAACCTGAGAGCTTCTGTGTTCTTTGGAAAGCACTGCTGGTGTAAATGCAATCCTGCCTGTAGTACTCTGCATGTTTTTCTGACATTATCAAGAAATCCTTGATAGCTTTGCTCACACTGGCATCTCAGGAGAAATACCATATAGCAGTGACAGGTGAAACAAAAACACAAATTCTTTTACTGATTACTCACAAAATAACCAATACAGGTGAAAGCACCTTCACCAAGGAAGTTTCTCACAGCCCCTGCAGGAATTTATTTATTTATTTATTTAAAAACTTTTCTATACCGTCGCTAAGTTATATACCATCACAACGGTTTACAAATAGGCACATAGACTAAGGTAAGTAAATGTAGGATATCGTACATTCTAACAGGTGCCAATAAAGTTCGGTTACAATTTCATAAATAAAATCATTATTTGAGTAATGTTGGTCAAGTCCAGGTATATTATTGAGTTACTATCGCTTTGAAATATTACTTCTTAAATGTAGGATTGAGTAAATTCATTCTCATCTGCATTACCCTGTACTTTCATTCTCTACCCTCCACACTCTTTAGTGAAGGCTTTTTTAAAGAGCCATGTTTTTAGATTTTTCTTAAAAGTTTTGAGATTATTCTGTAATCTGAGCTCGGGGGGCATCGTGTTCCATAGTATGGGCCCAGCCAATGATAAAGCCCTTTCTCTCACTTGGGTTAATTTTGCTGACTTTACTGAAGATATTGTTAGTAGTGCTTTGTAGAGATGTGAATCGTGTCCTCGATCGTCTTAACGATCGATTTCGGCTGGGAGGGGGAGGGAATCGTATTGTTGCCGTTTGGGTGTGTAAAGTATCGTGAAAATCGTTAAAATCGTGAGCCGGCACACTAAAACCCCCTAAAACCCACCCCCGACCCTTTAAATTAAATCCCCCACCCCCCCGACCCCCCCCCCCCCCCCCAATGCTTTAAATTACCTGGGGATCCAGCGGCGGTCCGGAACGGCGGCGGTCTTATTTCTTGCTCTACTTAATTTTTTCCCTAATATATTTCATTAGCTTAGCTCCAGCTGAGTTTGCCCAAAGGTGGCTAACTGCACTGTTTGTGTAAGACAGGTTTATCCAACTTCCGTGTCCCGCTTCTCTTAAGGAAATCAAAGCTGCATCTGTGCTTTAAATTACCTGGGGATCCAGCGACGGTCCGGAACGGCGGCGGTCCGGAACAGCCTCCTGCAATTGAATCGTGATGTCTTCAGCCGGCGCCATTTTCCAAAATGGCGGCGCAAAATGGCGGCAGCCATAGACCAACACGATTCGACTGCAGGAGGTCGTTCCGGACCCCCGCTGGACTTTTGGCAAGTCTTGTGGGGGTCAGGAGGCCCCCCCAAGCTGGCCAAAAGTTCCTGGGGGTCCAGCGGGGGTCCGGGAGCGATTTCCTGCCGCAAATCGTTTTCCGTACGGAAAATGGCGCCGGCAGGAGATCGACTGCAGGAGGTCGTTCAGCGGGGGTAGAATTAATTGAATGTCATCTGCGTCAATGTAATGTATTATCCCTAGGCCTGCCAGCAGATGACATAAGGGTAGCATATATATGTTAAAGAGGGTAGCAGACAGTGCTGAACCCTGAGGTACTCCTGTTTCAAGTTTAAGTTTTTCTGATAATGTGTTTATCAGCACCAGCTCTGGCAGGAATCCAACAGCAGCTCATTTTGGCTCCCTGTCTGATTACATTCTGTTATTTTTGCAGCAGTATTTAATTTAATCTCTTAGGTATATATAAACATGACAATAACAATTCCTTACAGCATCCATACCCCCTCCCAACTCCAGCCATCATGTCAGCCATTTCTCCTCCCTCACTTCTCTGGCCCTCTCTCCTCTTCCTGATGTTACATCTCATACATTGTTGCCACTCTTCTAGTCCTGCTGATGACTCTCTTTGAATCCCATCCCTCCCCTCCTATCTCCAATTGCTAATGATCTCCACTACCTTTTACCACTGCTCCTAATTCATAATACAAACATTTAATTTAATATTAAAATATATATATAGTACTTTTACATAGGCTGCCCAATGGGATATACAACATAAAAACACAAAATAACAATAACTCAGGGAGGTTAGACCTGCTCTCCAATCACTCCTACTCTCCCCCCCCCCCCTCCTCCAATAAAACACGTACAACTTTTGGCTTTTGAACATAGGCCGCAGTTTATTTACAAACCCGAGCCCCTTACAACAAGTATAACATTATAACATTTTTGTAACTACAAATATCACCCCCCACTATTCTCTTTCCCTTTCCAACCCCCCCCCCCTTTTCCGGCTGTACCCCTCGTCCCAAAGATAAATCAACTGCCACCCTCCTCCCCCCCCCCCCTTGCCCTGCCTCACACCAGCGAGGGCAAGCCCTGGCCCTGAGCTATAGCCCCCAAGCTCACAGAGGGGCTATAGCTCAGGGCAGCAGCCCCCAAGCTCGGGGGCTATAGCCCCCAAGCTCACAGGGGGGCTATAGCTCAGGGCAGCAGCCCCCTCAACTGCACGAGTTGCCCCCCCCCCTTTCCACCCCCGTCTAATATTACAAATTCTTCAATAGTAACTCGGGCTCGGGTTTACCGCCACAAACAAGAACTGTTTAACCAGTTCTTATTCCCCTGACTGCGGCCTCAAACCTACTGAACAACACCATCTCCAAACTGTTCTGTAGGGAATTGTTAAACAGGTCCATCCCTACCTCTGACAAATGAACTCCGTCACTCTGGAATAATCCATCAACCCCCCATGCCCACCTATGTCTTACCCAAAAACCTCCCTCCCAGATTACCCATTTACCCAACTGCCGATTCATCTTGGTTACCCCTGATTTTCATAAAATTTCCGTTTTGCACCAGAGCCAGACTATGATGTCTGACCATCCGATGAGTATCCTAGGCCAGCAAATCCAAATTTGCGAAAGATCTTTTTTGATGCATGTGACCAATTCCCGACACGACTTTTTTCCCACATCATTTCCCCCAAGGTGGATAAGCACGACATCTGGCACTCCCCACATTTCCACCATTTCCCACAGAAATGGTAAAAGTTTGTCCCATATCATTCCCTGCTTGCTGAACCAGGACACACTCCACCGCCGCTGATCCAGATCCAAATGTTCACCATAGGGTCGTCCCAAGGCTTGCAGCTGTGCCCGGTGGATGAACGAGTGGCCCACAATCCAGACGCACCCTGTTCGTTGCACCACCCTGAATAATTCTGCAATAAAAGAAGACGATATCATTATGCGTCAGAGCAGCCCCGCTCACACAAAGAACCCTTCACCCCCACCCCCTTTCCTTTGCTGGAGTACGAGTGGTACCTTCTCCCCTCTTCCTTTGTTTTGTTTTGGGTTTTGTTTTTGTGCCTTGACGTAGGTCAGGAATGCCCGATATACCCCCTTCTGCAGCTGACATTGCCGCTCCTATTCGAAAGGAATGCGAGCTATAAAACATCATGTCCCACCCTATCTCTCTGACCACCAAGTGCAAGACCCTTGTAAATTGAAACCTGGTTAAAGGCTGTCCGTTCCTGTAAACCAACAACGACCTGGCAGTGCCGGGTGAATCCTCATGTATTGTTGCATTAACCTCACTGGACATACTACTGCACTGGCAGCCGGAAGGAGCGTGATAATTTGCCCTTTCCTTCTCTGGTCCATTTTGGATTTCTGCAAAAACAGCTCGACAACCACCGGGCCCAGCTTCACATGCCTCACCAACAGCCCTTGCTCAGAGCCTTCCGCCCTGGATTTCCCCACCAACTTGCTAATCCGCATGACCCCGAAGAAAGCCAAAGAAAATGCTGTACTAAATAACTGAATCTCATATTCGGACCAACATATTGCCGACAAGTGGTGTATTAAATGAATCAAATCCGTATATCCTATCGGTTTTCGTTTATCACCCTCCCTTACCCTATCCCTCTGCCACCTCCCAAGAACTCACTTTATCTTGAAGCTACACAGCAGATTACCTCATCCTTGCAACTTCTGAAAAAAGGCGAATCCCGCCAGCTGAACGCGCACTGATCCCACAGAATAACCCAGCCTTCTGGCTCTTAAAATATATCTCACTACATTCCCATTCGAAACTGGCCCCGAAATCCATCCCGTAGACCTCAAAAAGCACGACACTGCTGCGCTGCCTGCTAAGTATGCTGCCCATGTGGCCGGCGCCACGCACTTCCATATCAGACTCCATTCGTCATCCTCCCAAGATTCCACAATTCTTCTGGGAACTGTTCCAGTGACTCCTTCGTGTGCAGTGCCAAATCCCGAAAAACCTTCCATTGGAAACGAGATAAAGCATCTGCTATCAGGTTCTGTACTCCTGGGATGTGCTTAGCCCTAATACTAATATTTCTACATAAACAAGTTGTGATCAATACCCTTAACAACCTGGAAACTTTCAAATATTGTGCTGCCAGCTTGTAAATTCCCTGATCCACCCCTAAATTGTCGCACCAAAACATCACTCTCTGATTGGCTAATTGCTCCCCCCACACCACTACAGCTACTACTATAGGGAACAATTCCAAGAACATGATGTTCTTGGTCAAACAGCTATCCACCCAATCCCCAGGCCATGGCTATGTACACCACTTGCCACCAAAGTAAACTCCAAAACCCGTGCCCCCTGCCGCATACGAAAACAACTTTATATCCCTATTCCCGACCTCTTTCCCTGGGATGAGCCGAACACCATTGAACGACTGCAAAAAGACCTCCCATATCTCTAGCTCTTCCTTGATGGACTTGGTAACTCGTATGTGATGATGACTTGCCTTAATACCCGTAGTAGCAGTCGACAACCATCGTATCAATGCCCTCCCCATCGGTATTTATTTATTTATTTATTTCAAAACATTTATATACCGGCGTTAGTGGGGACATCACACCGGTTCACATATTAACAGTAGATCGGAAATTACATTATAACAAGGCGAGGGGACTTGGAGGGAGAAACAATAGCAAAGTGTAGAGGATAGTGAACAAGCTGATAACACATTAAGAAAAAACGAGTATTTACAGTATTAGTAACATTATATACAATGGTATCCTAAGAAAGATGAATGATCAGGGGAATCGCAGACTGAATAGGGGGTTCAAAAGTTAGGTGCGTAGCTAGGAGGTTTGGCAACATGGTCTATTCTGGGTAGGCAAGTTTGAAAAGCCAAGTTTTTAATTTCTTCTTAAACTTGACAAGGCAGGGTTCGAGGCGCAGAGTGAGGGGCATGGAGTTCCAGAGGGAAGGGCCGGCAATTGAAAGGGCACGGTCACGGGCAAAGGAAAGGCAGGCTGTCTTTAGAGATGGTACATGTAGTGTGCCACAATTGGTGGATCTGGAAGGGCGGGAGGAGAGGTGGGGGGAAAAAGGGATGTCTAACCAGTTGGAGTTGTGTCGGTATCACCCAACACGCAAAGTTCAAAGACCGGATCAACGACTGCATTTTCTTTAAAGTCACCTTCCTCTCGCTCCTCACCTCCCTCACCACTTCCCTTAATTTGACTACCTTATCCTCGGGTAATCGGGAAATCATCCTCTCTGAATCCAGTTCAATCCCCAGGAAAGTTAACCAAGTAACTGGGCCTTCCGTCTGGTCCTCAGCAATCAGTACCCTAAAATGCCTGGCCACCTCCAAAAACCCCTTTAACTGCTTTTGACACAACTTGGACTCCTTCCCTCCCAAGAACAAAAAACCATCCAAGTAAAGCAGCATTTGATACGCTCCTGTGTACTGTTCTGTTGCCCACTGTAAAAAGGAACTAAACGCTTCGAAATATGCACAGGATATTGCACAGCCCAAGGGCAAACACCGGTCCATGAAATAACTCCCTTCAAATGAAAAACCTAATAAAGGCAAGCTGGAAGGGTGAATTGGTAATAATCAGAAGGCCGATTTGATGTCCACCTTAGCCATGAAGGCTCGTAACCCTGCTTCCCGGACCAGTGCCAATGCCTCATCAAAAGAAGCATAACAGACCGTGCATTTTTCCTTGGGAGTGAAGTCGTTCACTGATGCTCCTTTTGGAGAAGACAAATTTAGAATTAACCTGTACTTCCCGGCTGCTTTCTTGGGAATGACAGCCAACGGTGACAAATGCATCCATGTGAACGGAGGCAACTCAAATGGGCCCGCAATCTTCCCTAACCGCAACTCTGTGTTACGAGCGCGCGCGGGCGCGGTCGTCGTAAGCGGGTGGTGGTGAGCCCTTGGGCCACGGCAGGACTCAAGGAGGAGCCCCAAGCCACACCGTGGGAGGTGAGCTGAGCAGGCATGGTGAGCCAGGCAGGCAGAAACAGAAGCAGGGAGTCCGACCCTCAGCCGGACCTGCATGCCCATGGTAGCCAACACGGGGAAGTTGACTAATGAACGGTCCTCCGACTGTTCCTGGCCCTTTCGGACCTGCCACTGGGAACGGCAATGGGCAGCAGGCCGGACAGAGGCGAGGGCAGACAGAGTCCTTAAACAGAAGACATCAGATGGGGCAGAAGCAGGCTGAAGTAAGACGGAGACATCAGGACAAGGGCTGAAGCGAGACACAGGCAGGATCCAGGCGAGCAGGAACTCCGATGCTGGGATACTCACATCCGAAGCCCCCTCGGCTGGCAGAAGCTCAAGAGCCCGTGGGATGAATCCCTCCTGTTGGCCACTCCAGGGCCCAACAGGACAGAAGGCTCAGGAACCAGACGAGGACGTAGGTCAAGGCAGAGACAGGAAGACATCCGGGCAAGGGCTGAAGCAGACACTGTAGACAAGGCTGGACGGAAACATTGCACTGTCCATCAGGGCGCCCTACTCAGCCCACCCGTGGGACTGAGTCGCGGACCACCCTGTCCCAGACGCGCCCTACACAGCCCAGGAAGGCTGGTCGCGGACCACGCTGAGAAGGAGGGTGCGGGGAAGACCCAGGCGAACAGGAACTCCGATGCTGGGATACTCACATCCGAAGTCCTTACGGCTGGCAGGAACAGGAGCATACATCTAGGCAGGGACACAGGACAGGAACCCATCAAGGCATAGGCGAAACCGGGGGACCTGGATCGGCAAGGTTACAGACGACTGTAGAGCCCGATCCAGAGGCCCTTTGCAAGTGAACAGAAAGTCCTTAAATACTGGAGGTAGAAGGCAACTCCCTGGGAGGAGCTTGCCAGGACCGCCCACCGCTGGTCCTATAACTGGGGTAGAGAGCTGCAGGCCAGCCCCTAGGGAAACGGGCGTGGCTGGAAACCAGGAAGTCCAAACGCAGAGGCATGCAAGCCACAGGCACAGCTAGGCCTCTCAGGCCCTGGAGCAAGTCCCGGATGGAACGTAGGCGAGGCCCTGGCTTCAGAGCGGCCTCTGGAGGAAGGTAAGAGACCTCCTGTAGCGCAGCAGCAGGGGGGATCGCAACACTCTTTCTAACTTGCTCCGCACCACCTCTGCCAATTGCCCCACCTATTTAGCATTTCGTACTCTCTCCCCACCCCTGGACCCTCATAAGGAATATGGAAATCCTCCTTGAAGCCCCAAAAAAGCAACTACGCCACGGTGCGATATGGGTAAATTTGCAGCCACTCCCACAAGTCTGCAAACCTCACCGGCGTGACTGCGGCTCACAACAAATCACTGTTTTCCCCCTTTAACAGGGGCAGAAATGACACTGTGCGAGCATTTGGAAACTGGGTGTGCCCCATTGCAATTGGTGCAGGCGTGTCAAAATTTGCAATCTGGGAAGAGGCATGTGACTTTATTAAATCGCCAACATACGTCTCCACCTCCAACCGCGCTCTTTCCCCCTGCTCCCCCTTTAATAAATGCCCTGGTAGCCCAAAAGGAATTATTGCCCCCACCTCCTCCCCCCCGGTCCTGCCCCCCCCCACCCCATCGCCACAAATAAACTCATTTTAGATTTCCCGTGCTCTTATTCATCATTTTTGTTAGCCACAAATTAATATCCTGGGTGCCCCAAGACATAAATCGATTCCCTGCCAGCTTGTCCCTGAATTTTTCATCATAGTTGAGCCACGCCCAATGTTCATAATCCCTGAATGCCCCTAATATACTGTCACCATAAGCCAACAATGCGCCATACTGATCTGGCTGGAAATGCCCCACTACGCTAGCTAAATGGAAAAAACATCGCACCTAGTTAATAATGTTCTTAGAGACCCTGGGCCTTTTAAAAGTCTTTTTTCCTTTTTATTACTTTTCCTCTTATCATTCTTGGCCCTCCCCCCCCCCCCCCCCCTGTCGACCTTTTAATAACCTAAAGATATTGATATATTTCCTTTTGCGAATCCTCTTCCTCAATTTATTGAGTACCCCTTCCCATAATTCGTCAAGGACGCCAAGGCCAGATGCCCCATGTCCTGTTGCGGCCCTTCCATACCCGGCATCACCTGTTTCTCCACCTCGCTGGATGAGGATGAAGAAGACGATGATGAACTTGCACCCTGCCCCACTGACTGCTGCCTTCATTTCCTCTTTTTGGCTCCTCTCCCATCTTGGGGACCCACTGACAATTGCAACTCACCTGAGACACTGCTCACTCCATGCATTCCTTTGGACACCACCCTGCTCCCGCCGCTCGGTCTCCCCGATGCCCTCTGACTTTCCGGGATCCATGGATGTGCGCGGTCTCTCCAAGCTTCATGTTGAGATGTAGACGGCATTGCTATCTCTTCCTCATCTGTGAATATATATTCACAAGCTGCAGAAACCTCGCCGCCACGTACCCCTTTGCCTATTCCAAATCCCTGACCCGACATTTCCCGCCCAGCTATCTCACCCTGAACACCCCAACCCTCCCCTCCCTCGCCCCCTCTCCCTTCCCAGTGTCCCTCTTTTTCCCTCGCCCTTCCCCTCTCCTTCTGCCACGTGGGCCACCCACCGAAACCATACTGGCCACCCGATGTCCCAGCCATATGACCCTTTACCGCCTGTTGCCCACAGTACCTACCTTCCTCCCTATCGTAAGGCCTGTCGAATCTTACATCAGCCATGGAGAGCGCTCTTTTCCGCATGCCAGCAAGAGTGCTAGATTTTGCATCGAATCCCCTTCCACATCCTACAGCGGGTCCACCTCTTGTCACACGACTGTTCCCATGTTGGCTCAGGCTTCCTCCCAATGGTTCCAGCTCCCAGGACTTCCCCTCTCCATGTAAGCAGACCGAAACATGTCTGCCTCCCGGCGCCGGATCCCCAACCTCCTTATGAAGTCAACCTCTCCCCCCTCTGTGCCCCCCATGAGCATTGCCTTTTCCCTTCCCCTTCCCCCCAATGAAATCCCGATCCTCCCTAAGGTCCCAACTGTAGGCTATCTTCCTGGACACCGCCGTCTCCACTACCTCATCGGAAGGCCTCGGTGGGGAGCTGAAGGCCCTGCCGGATGCATTCATAGACAGATCTAATGGTAAAAATTCTCCCCCGAACTCCTCGGCAGTCCTCCCACCCATCACTTCAAACGTGCCTGCTTCTGGCCTGCTATCACCCAAGCATGCCTCTGGGGACTTCTCGCCCAAACCGCTGGCCCTCTCGTCAGTCAGGAACCCCACCGGCCCAGAGGTGTCCTTTGCCACCAGCCCTCACCCACGCCTGCTGGCCGAGTGCCTCTGAGGGTGGAGGGCTGCGCGAGCCCTGCACTCCTTTCCTTTGCGCAGCATCGTGCACTGTCGGTTCGAGGTATTGCCCTTTACTACTTATACTAAATTATTATTGAAGTACACATTTTATTTTATAGGTCTGTACGCGACCCAAGGCCCAAGCCTCCTAAATAAAACCGTTGAAGCTAGAAGGAGCCACTGCGGGTCTCCTAACTAAAGTAATGCACTATTATTTTCCTACCTCTACCTCTCTAACCCCCCCCCCCCCCAGCAATATCGTACAAAGTCATACGTACACCTGGAAAAGTCATTCACCGGATCGCGAGCCACAACACCCTCTCACCACGCCGCCCCACTCTGAATGGCGCCAAACCTCCTTCTACGTCATTCCCTACCTTGCTGCCAAACAGATCTCTCCGATTCAAAACCCCGCTCTTACCGTTTTCCCATGATCCCAAGCCTGCTCGTATTCCTTCTCCCCCCTCCTATACCCATCCTCCCCCCCCCCCCCCCTTGCTCTTAGCTCCCTCTGGCGCTAATTCCCAAGTTATCGGTGGTGCTGCAAGACTGGCTTGCATCACCTGTCCTTGCAAAAAAATATAAATAACTAGACACTCATATTTAAGGCTCACATGTAAAACATTTCTAGCTAAAGGCATAACAAACATTAAACCAAGTAGATGAACACATGGCAGAAAATGAAAGCAACAATACATTTTTAAAAAAGCAATAAGCTTGTCAACTAAATCTTCTAGGCTAGAAATGTATTAAAAAGGCAAGTCTTGCTTACATGCTTACTGCTTTTCTGCATCCCCAGTAACCCTTTTCTAATCAGAAGGATAATTTTTCAAAGGTATTTCTGTGAATAAAACAGTGATTTACTTCTGAAAATGGCTTGTTTATAAAATTGCCCACCTGATATGCAGGTAAACTTCTGTATACATTCATGTATGTGCATAAGTTGACCCGAACTGAGCGGAGGCATTCCCGGGGATGGGATTAAGGAGGGATTTTGATGTACGTACCTTTACAGTTTCAAAAGTATGTGGGTACATTTTCCTGATGAAAGCTCAGCACGCAAACTAGCAAGTGTCACTGTGTGCAAGAAGATTTGGTAAGATTGCTTTGAAAATTGATGTAACTTATGTGGGTAGTTGATTTCAAATATAGACACACTGTTACTGTGGATTTTCCCTTCTAATTTCTAGAAAATTATAATTTTTCAACATTATCAACATTTTTCTATGATGCTAAGTAATATCATGTCAGCAATTTTAATGCTATCTTGGCTTATTATTATTATTTATATTCTATTTTTTGGCACTTTAAACAAATTGCATTCAGGTACTGTAATTATTTCCCTATCCCAAGCATGCTTACAATCTAAATTTGTATCTTAGACAATGGAGAGTAAAGTAATTTGCAGAGGGAGCCACAATAAGATTTGAATGCTGGTTTCTCTGGGTCATAGCCTGCTGCTCTAACCATTAGGCTTTTCCTCCGCTTAGCAAGCTGTGCTCATCTCATTCCCCTTTACCCTATCTTTTAGACCTACTTCTACCAAATACAACTTTAAGCAATTTCAGAAATTTCTGATTATTAGAAATTTCTACTACGCACTTTCTACCTTTGGCCTCCTATGATATCTAAACTGCATAGGCACACAAAAAAACCTTGTAAGTTTCCACATTACTAAATTGCCCCTTAATGGTAATTTTCAAGGGGATTTCAGCACATAAAACAGTGTTTGGCACACAAAAGTTGCCTTTTACAAAACTGCCTGCCCAATCTATGGGTAAATTTATACATGTGAGTCATGTTCAAGTGTATGTTCACCCAGATACAGCAGAAGCATTGCTGGGGGTGGGGTTTGGACTTATATAATATTCTGTAAAATTCAACAAGGTGAGGGTAAGTTTTCAGGAAAATTGTGTATGCACCTGATGCAGGTGTAAGTTGTGTGGACATAGATTTGGTGGGATCAGCTTCAAAGCAAATTTATCTGCTTAAATCCCCTTTGACAATTAATGTAACTTGTGCATGTTTTCTTGCCAGCTTTCTTATATGGGCTGTTTAAAAACTACTCTCCTGACGTCTAAAGGGACTGAATTCCAAAGAACAAGGGCTATTGCAAAAAAAACCCCCAAAAAGTTCTCTTCTTTGAATTAATTTTACCTTATTCATGGAGGAAGTACATAGAAAAGCAAACTGTGAAGATGCTAAAAATCTCTTCAGGTTATATTTTTCCAAATATAAGGAGAGATGTGCTGGACCAATTCCATTTACTGTGTAACCCAGACCACTTTTTGGGTTACTATTAGGTCTTGCAACAGTCTAGTGCAGTTAGGGAAATAATTAGGGGAGTATTCTTTCATAGACAGCCCTCCCACTAATGGATCTGTAATGGTCCTGAGGTTTTATAGCAGAGGTCTGCAATAGGCTCTGGGGGCACTTTAAGCTGAGAATGAGAGTGAGAGGTTGAATTTTCCTAAGTTAGATTTTAGGCCTACCTAGAGCCTCAGAAGAACCTCCAGGATAGGTCAAAGGGGCTCCACTGCTGTACTCTACACATGAGGTGCAGAGTGGCTACTCTGGGACTAATTTGGGGATTTTGAACATTCATTTAGAGGAGCCATGCTGAAGGACTGGGCCTTTCTAAAGCCCAGGGAATTGGGAACCCTAAGCTGAAGATGACCAGTGTTTAGGGAAGATTTGCCCAACAAGGGTGGTTGCCGCGGATTCCTGCAGTTATCTAAGTTGGGGAAAATGTGTTTTCCAACATCTGGGAGGAAGTGTTTTTCTACCTCTCTTCCTGCCCATCAAGGGAACGGGCAAGAATTGCAGTCCACAAGGATTCCTACCACCAGGGATCCCACCAGAAGATTAAACTACTGTGTGTAAAAGATATACATTCAAGGGAGGAAACCCATCTAGCATCCACAAAGCATCCTGAGGGATAGAGAATAGGGATGTGAATTGTTTTTTGACGATTTAAAAAAATCGTCCGATATTTTTTTAAATCGTCAAAAATCGTTAGTGTGCGATACAATAGAAATTCCCCCGATTTATCGTGAAAAATCGTTAATGGGTTAGTGTCCACTAACGGGAGTTATTTGGGGGGAGGGCGGGAAAACCAGCACACCAAAACAACCCCTAAACCCACCCCGACCCTTTAAAACTAAACCCTTACCTTCCCCACCCTCCCGAACCCCCCCAAAACTTTTTACGAGTACCTGGTGGTCCAGTGGAAGCCCCGGGACCGATCTCCTGCTCTCGGGCCATCGGCGCTATTTTGGCTGCCACTAATAAAAATGGCGCCGATGGCCCGATAAAAAAAAAAAACCACCGACCCTTTAAAAATGACCCCTTTGCTTCCCCCACCCTCCCGAACCCCCCCCCCCCCAAAACCATTTTAAAATTACCTGGTGGTCCAGTGGGGGCGCGGGGAGCGATCTCCCGCTCTCAGGTCGTTGGCTGCCACTAATCAAAATGGCGCCGATAGCCCTTTGCCCTTACCATGTGACAGGGTATCTGTGCCATTGGCCGGATCCTGTCACATGGTAGGAGCACTGGATGGCCGGCACGATCCCTTAGGGCGCCCTACTCAGCCAGTACTACTGGTCTGGTCACGGACCACCCTGTCCTACATCCGTGGGAGCGGGACCAGCGCAGGAAGGAACGAGGTACTAGGCTTGCATCATGAAGTGCCCTACTCAGCCCGCCCATGGGGCTGGTCACGGACCATGACATGGCTTGCCGTGAGGTACCAAGTATACAGAAGACTCAGGAACAAGGTACTTGGCTTTCAGAAGATTCAGGAATGAGTACTTGGCTTTCAGAAGACTCAGAAACAAGGTACTTGGCTTTCAGAAGACTCAGGAACAAGGTACAAGGCTTGCATCATGAAGCACCCTACTCAGCCCGCCCGTGGGGCTGGTCGCGGACCATGACATGGCTTGCCGCGGGGTACCAAGCATACAGGAGACTCAGGAACGAGGAACCAGGGGCTCAGGAGAGCAAGATAGGATCACAGACTACAGGATCAGGAGAAGCAACATCAGAGCTGGGTGACGGACATCAGGAACAAACATCTGGACTGGAACACAGATACTGGATCAGGAGACAGACCTTAGGGCTGGAACATGGACATCTGGAACAGCATGTGAACATCAGGACTGGAACGTAGACAATAAGATGAGATGAAGAGCTCCCATGAAGAACAGGAAACACAGGACCTTGAAGAAGTGCTGGAACAGGGACAACTCCTGGAACGAAGGACAGCAGGATCCCAGGAGTGACCAACTCCTTGCGAAGGCAAAGCTGGAATGGACACTGAGCCCTTTTGTAGGGCTGAAGAGGACAACGCCCAGGGAGGAGTCAGCAGGGGGCCACACCTGGCTGGCCCTTGAAGAGGAGGAGAGAGGCATGCGCCCACGTCTTAGGAAGCTGGATGAAGAGAGGCAGGAATGTTGGTGGCGTTCCCAGCCACGTGGAAGGCCCAAGGAGAAGCAGGCATGCAGCAGGAGCAGCCTTGGAGGAAGGTAGGCTGCTGGAGCGGCTCCATGCTGCAAAGACAGAAATAGGAAGGCTGCAGGAAGAAAAGCATGGCTGCAGGCACCTGCAGGGACGGCCTCCCTGCCGGCTGAAGAACCTGGGAGCGGCTGAGCTCATCGAAGAGAGGCAGGAGGAGGAATGAAGGTCCCAGCCGTGAGGGACAGCTCGCGGCGGGTCGGCCCCGCCATGCATGGTAAGAAAGAACTCGGCCTCTGCGCCGTGGAGGACGGTGACAGCGGCGGCCCGCCACGCCGAACAGCTGGGGATCCGTGGGGGTGAGCCGGCGGCCCGACTGGCCGCAAAGGTAAGAGCCTGCCTGCGCTCCTCGTGGGCAGGATCGCAACAGTACCCCCTCCTCAAAGCGCCCCCTCAAGCCTCTTGTCAATAGCTTGTGGAGAAGGTGGTATTCCATATACCATCGGGGGCAATCAAGGATCCAAGGACAAAGCTGGAACTTCTTGGTGAAGAACTGTAGTGATAAGAATACTTGAGCAGAAGACAAAACAGAAGAGGTCAAGGTCCAGGCAAGACGAACACAGAACATGGAATTTTGAAGGTGCAGTTCAGACAGGGTGCAGGGTACAGAACGGCAAGATGGCATCTTGGTTCAAGGATCAAAGTGGCAGAGGCAAGGCTCCATCCAAGGCTTTGAACGGAAGTCCTTAATACTTCTTAAGGCTGAAGCTGTAGTGCAGGATGGAGTAACCAAGCGAAGACTAGATGCTGGGTTGATGGTTCCAGGAACTTAGCACTTCAGTGACTCACGGACGAAGTTGAAGCATGGGGTCAAGGTAGCAGTTCAAGATGCATCAAGGAGTAGTCTTGGTATCACTAGAGGATAGAAGACGTCCCTCAGTTGGTTCAAGTTGGATTTGAAGTACGGTGGGACACTCGGTGTTTGGTGCCAACCGATAGTTCAGGGATCAGAGCTTTAGAGTGTTGGTGACCGGATGGCTTTGGCAATCTCTAGAAGATAGGGAGTAGAGGCAAGCACGACTTCCTGGTAGGCATTAGTTCAGGTTGGCAGGTGGGTTGCTTAGTCACCGCTGGTGGTCACGAACGGAATTACATCTGACAAGGAACGTTGGGTGAAGTCCTTTGGTTGGTGATTGGACTCCCTAGTGTAGACATATTGCCGATGTTCAAGCTGGTAGAACTGGTAGCTTTAAGTAACTGGTGGTGAGGATCAAGATTAAAGCAGTGCAGAAGATCAAAGGCACAAAAGTTCAGTAACTCCCATCTAGGAGTGGGCCCAAAGACTGGACAGAATCTTGGTGATGCTTGGTTAGCTGACACTCATACTGGAGTGGTCCTTGACCGATGGTAGGAGTTGGAGGTCCTCTGGACTATTGAGAGCAAGCTGAAAATAGATGTACTTGGCAAGGCACACTTGGACACATTTACTTGGATGGTGAAGCTTGCAGCGAATTCCAGAGAAGAGGTCGCTGGTCTTGAGCTTGGAGTGGTGAGCGAGGCAAGCATGTGGTAACTGGAAGCACTGAAGAAACTGAGCGGGAAGAGCGAAGAAATCTGCTGGTTTAGCGTGAAGAGATGACCGATGCTCCAGGCCCCATGGACGGATGACCATGGATGGGGTGCAGACGCCTCCTGCAGGTCGTCTGGACAGGGTGCCAAAGACAGAAGCAGGAAGGCTGCAGGAAGCAAAGGATGGCTGCAGGCACAGGCAGGGCCGGCCTCCCTACCGGCTGAAGACCCCAGGAGCGGCTGAGCTCGTTGGGGAGAGGCAGGAGCAGGAATGAAGGTCCCAGCCGCGAGGGAGAGCTTGCAGTGGGTCGGCACCGCCGTGCAGGGCAAGAAAGAATGCGGCCTCTGTGCCGCAGAGGACAGCAACAGCGGCAGCCCGCCATGCCAAACAGCTGGGGATCCGTGGGGGCGAGTCGGCGGCCCGACTGGCCGCAAAGGCAAAAGCCTGCCTGCGCTCCTCACGGGCAGGATCGCAGCAATATGTGCATAAAATACATGCACACCAAACATACATGCCATAATGTACTCTGCAATGTGCGCTAATGGCCCTATGTAGTAAAATGCGCAGAAACCCGTGCACTCATCAGCGTGCAAACGCTTGCAAATGATTCTCGGGGCGAAAGCCTTTTTTTTCCAAAAAAATGAATAAATTAGTGGTCCAGAAGTTGATGTGAAAGAGAGTAGAGCAATATCTAACCCCTTTATCATCAAACTCCAACTGTTGGCAACAGCATGAAATGCAGTTCGGTGATTCTGCCTCATTGAGAAGCTGCCTTCTCCCTAATAGTTCTGTCCACTGCTTGACTGACTTGCAAAAGAATCAAAATACCGGTCTCCACACCAATGCTTTCACATACCTCCTGCCCTGACTCAGGTGCTAAAAACCCGCATTAAAAAATCCGCAATAACCCCATCGACCTGCTAGTGCTGTTTCCTGCATTGCCCATGAATAGATTATTGCTTCCTCTGCATGCTATCAGCATGCACTCGCACAGAAAAACCACGCTTGTACATGCTTTTTTCCCGTGCACAAAACACTTATTACATACCCATATAGGGCTTTGCACAGGAAAACACTCATACAAATGCATGTGTAGGTGTGCACAAATCCACGGCATGCTTCAGCACACCTCATTACGTCGGCCCACAAGAGAGCTTACTATAATGCAATAATTAACTGAAACATTTAGTAACTGCATACAAGGATGCTTTACTTGGTATGATTGGGATAGAAAACAATAAATGTTATTTACACAGTACTGAATAGAGAAAGTGTCCCAGTGTTACCAGGGACATTTCTTAGCAGGGAGGAAGTGCATAAGGAGCTACACATTACTAGTTCACAAGCTTCCTCTACATACATCCCACCTTTCCCCCAATAGGGGCTATTTACAGTCAGGGAATATGGGAACCCCTTGCTGTCAGATTCAGACTGACTTTCTGCTGTCACTTTTTAAGTTGCTTTCCAGTAGGTTTTATGTGCTGTCAGTTATTACAGATTCCTCCTACAGTCACCACAAGGTGCTGAAGTTGATTTTAACCAGGGAAAATAGCCTCTTGCAGCCTGTAACTACCATATTTCCCCTGGATTATTCTGAATATATGCACACATCTAATTTTTTATAGTGTTCTGGCTGCAGGTTTCCTCAACAACCCTAAATCAGCTCCACTGGTCTGGCTAGATCTTCAGCAGTTTCCATAGGAATCCTGTGGATTGCTGGCTGCTTAAAGCAACTGGTACTGTATTTTATGGGGGTACATTTTCAAAGGCACTTATGCACATTGTTTTGTGCAATAAATGGCCCTTTCAAAATAGCCCTGGTGGGCATATGCCTACAAGTACAATGAACATGTTTCAATGCTTAATTTTATGCACACAACTAAATAGGTATCCCAGAGTAGATTTGGAGTGGAATCAGGATTTATGTGCATACTGTAAAGTTTTGAAAGCATGCATGCATGCAAATCCACATGCACAAAGTTGTACCTGCTGTCAAGCAGGTGTAACTTTGCACCTGTATGCTGCAGGAGGTTCCGCGCACCACCCATAAATTTCTAAAGAAGATTTATGATCATAAATTGACTTTGAATATTCTGGCTAATGTCTACAGATAAAAAGTACCCACAAACTTAAGCCTATGTAGGCTGCTTAAAAATTACTCTTTCCTTGTATTTTACATATTCATTATAAAGCCACTGGTTACAATCCACTTAAAGCAGGAAGAGCAGACCAGCCTCATCCTGGAATGAAACTATGATTGAGGCATTCCTGAGTCAACACATAGCCTACAGTCTCATCAGGAGTAATATAGTACAAATAAATGCCATTCAATTTCATTATATTTTATAACATGAAAAATTGCAACTCAATAATAAATTGCTTTTCTTGCTGTTTTATCAAACGTATCTTGTTCGTTTTACAAGATCCCAAATGAATCCTGTTATAGTAGATAATTGAATATTATCCTTAGTAGGATTATCCTTTTTAAGAACAATTCAAGGATATGTTATCATGCCCTTTTCTTATATTCATGCAATGAAAAAAAATGCTTTGAATGCTCTGAAAAAATAATATAGGTGTCATCTTGTCCAATTACTTATGGCATATTGTTTAATGTATAATTTAATGACATTTTCATTATACCCTAAGTGAAACTCTGCAATATTTCAAATGCTGTATCATTTTCCCAGGATATAAAAATGATTTAAAAAGTTATTTTTATTACTGGATTATATTTGTACAGGCCTTTATGTCTAAACCACATAGAAATAACTTTGGACCAGGCTAATAAGAAAAATGTTAATTCAATATTTCAATTATGTCACCAAAAGAAGTTGCAACCTTTCGGTAACAGATACAGTAAGAGGATATGCATCATATCGTTTTACAATAATGTGTTAGGTACTTGCAGAGGCATTTCCTTTGTAATATATTTTTTAAACTTGATAAGAACTTCCTCCTTTTCTTAGATCTATTTAACCTTTTGTTGGAGCCTGTGGGTTGGCCAGTATTCCATGATGTAAGTGACAGTCATTTTAAAACTATATACATACATGCCCCAACTTCACATCAGCAAAGGGTCTCCTGCATTCCTTGCAGTGCATGTTGCCAGCATTCCTGTGTCTCGTCTCACCTTCCAGTCCAACCTTGCCTTGGATTTTTTCTGAAATTTACCCTCGAGAGGCCAAAAGAGTTTGAATGAATTGAACAGCCTACTTTCCATTTGAAAACTGTCCAAATGTACCGTTACATTTAGCAGCCTGCAGGACATCTGCACAGGCTGCCGTACTCACCCCCGATGCCACAATATGCCAGGACTCCTCTCTCTAGCAAGACCCTGTCAGACCTCGCAAATGGGGCAGGACGCTGCTGGTTCTGCTGCCTTGAGATTTCCCTCTAGGCACGCATGCGTCCGACACTGCCAGATTTACAGGTGCCATGGTGGAAAAAGGCCACATCACTTTTAGATGACATCACCACCACTGCCCTCTAAATGGACCCCTGGGAAGCTTCCACTTCACCTCAGCAACAGATCTCCTGCATTTCTTGCAGTGCATGTTGCCAGTGATCCTGTGCCTCTTCTTATCTTCCAGTCCAGCCTTGCCTCGTCTTGCCTTCCAGTGCAGCTTCATTCAGCCTTGCTTTGCCTCGCCTTCCAGCTCAGCCTTGTCCAGCCTTGCCTTGCTTCATTTTCCAGCCCAGCCTGTCCAGCCTGCATTCCTTGCTCTTATCGCTGTTTCCTGAATGTCTACATTTCCCTCGGATTGCCACTTTGGATCTTGACCTCCTGCCTGGACCTGACTATTATTGCCTACCACCTGGATCTGACCTCTAATCTGGACCTGATGACACTTCCTCGCTGCCTACCCCGATCTTGGCTCTCCTCTGGCTTCCGTTAACTTGTTGACTGCTTTGTCTTTGGTGTATCTCTGGACTATAACTACCACTCTAAGTCAACCTGCAGAGGAAGCAGCTGGTAGAGGTGAAGCTACAGATTGTCCTATTACAGGGCATGTTCACCAACTTCCAGCAGAGGCCTCGGGGGCTCGCCCTCGAGGCTGCATGAAGTACGCCACAGCGCTAAGGACTCACACACCCCATATATATTATACATACAAAATATCAACAATAGTCTGCATTTTTGTGTATGAAATTTCAATGTAAAATAAAGGTTGTAGAATTGAAAATTAAATATTGTGTTATTTTCCCCTCCTGACTTAAAAACACCTCTTGGAACATCTCCTCATTGTATGGTTGAGCATACATGCACTTTGCAAGACTGCACATATACTTTTAGTTGAATTGAGGAAAGGATGTACCCACATATGTCATAAGGATGTACCTTATCCTCAACCTTCGATACAGTAAACCATAAAATATTACTGAAAAGACTAGAAGAAATTGGGTTACACAACAAAACACTAAATTGGTTCAACTCATACCTAAACAACAGGTTCAAGTCCAAATAAACAGCGTACTATCAGAAAAATTCAGGCTCGAAACAGAAGTTCCACAGGGATCAGCCCTGTCTGCTACCCTCTTTAACATATACATGCTACCCTTATGCAATCTTCTAGTGGGACTAGGAATCATACATTACATATACACAGACGATATTCAACTAATTCTGCCAATAGATGATGCAATACAAAAAATGCTTAATCTAGCTAACATGTATCTAAACATTATAAAACAACTTCTAAACCAAATGGAACTAGTGATTAACATTGACAAAACAGAATTTCTACACTTAGAGAGAAAGAATATCGTAATCATCCAAAATCCAATAACACTCAAAAACAACAAGAAAATTGATCTAGCTAAAAAAGTACGTAATCTAGGAGTAATAATGGACTCAGAAGTCAATCTAAAACAACAAATTTCGCTAAAAGTAAAAGAAGGCTACGCAAAACTCATGATACTCAGAAGACTAAAACCACTACTAACACCATCTCACTTCAGAACTGTTGTGTTCCGCGGCCACGGATGGTCGTGGCCTTGACCCCCTACCTGACCCACGGCGGCAGCATTGAGGAACCCAGGTGAATCAGGCCCATCTCGCCCTCGCACTGGCGTGGGCCCCCGCAGCAGCTGCCGGCAGGGGAAGCGTCCCTGCTTCTCCCTCACGGCATCGGGTCGGATCCAAGATGGCCACCATAGGCATGAGGCCACGCCTCCTCACAGAATTTAAAGGGGCCTCGTCCTTCAAATTGACTTCACCTGTGCCTGGTGGGCCAGACACAGGGAAGTATATAAGGAGACTGCCCACAGCCACTCCTCGACTTGGCAACTTCGTTGTTCGAGTCTGCTTGCTTCAGTGAGTCTTCTGATTCCTCGAATTCCTGATTCCTGGTTCCTGCTTCTTCTTGCTGATTCCTCGGTGTGTGACTTCAGACTGGCAAGCGGTGATCCTTTGGTGTGTGACTTCGGACTGGCAAGCGGCGATCCTCTGGCACTTGACCTCGGACTTCTCTTGAACCATCCTCCATCAAGGGCCCACCTAAGTCCCAGCGGCCCGGGTCCCTTCGGGATCCTCCCGGGAGGACCACGGGCTTCCAGTGGTGAAGCTCCAGTTGGCCCTTGCACCTTCCTCATGCCTCTTCGACCTCTCAAAGGTCCACCTAAGTCCCAGCGACCCAGGTCCCTATGGGCTCCTCCTGGGGGGACCGCGAGTCTCCAGTGGCAAAGATCCAACTGCCCCTTGCTCCAACTTCATGCCTCAGCGTCCTCTCAGCATCCATTGGAGTCTCCTACAGCGAGGATTCAGCCAGCCCCAGCTTCTGTTCCGCCTCGCCATCCAACAGGGGAACCTGCAGAGCCATCTCCCAAGGTAGTACCAACTTCCCCGTCAGCCCAAGGGTTCACGAATCTCTTGATCATAACAAGAACAGTGCTCCAGGCACTAGTTTTTTCAAGCATGGCTACTGCAATGCACTTTTACTAGAACTCCCGAATTCAACATTAAGACCACTTCAAATATTACAAAACACAGCAGCTAGAATACTGACCGGAAAAAGAAAAAGGGACCATATAACTGAAACCTTGGCAAAATTATTACACTGGCTACCCATTGAATACAGAATTAAATACAAAGTATTATGTATCATACATAAACTAATACATGATAAAGAAGCAGACTGGCTAAACACAGCATTACGAGTACACGTCCCACAAAGAAACCTTCGCTCAGCAAATAAAGCACTTCTAACCATTCCCTCAGTAAGGACAGCAAAACTATCACAAGTAAGAGAAAGGGCCTTATCATTATCAGGCCCCATATTATGGAACACAATGCCTCCTGAGATCAGACTACAAAGTGATCTCAAAGCCTTTAAGAAAAACTTAAAAACATGGTTCTTTAAACAAGCCTTTTCTAAAGAGACCGGAGAATAGAGAACATACAAGAACATGCAAAAAACACAAGCACACAGCAATAATCTCACAACATACATGACATTACTTTATTAAAGCTCATAACAAACATAAATATTACCGATGGTACACCTGGACAAAACTTACATTACCCAACAATTGTGCCCCTTTTATGATATATTGTAACTGAACCTTTTGGCAGCTGTTAGAATGTACTATAGTACACATTCACTTATCTTGGGCCTCATTTTCCAAGCAGTTTACTGCATGCGGGGGGGGGGGGAGAGAGGGAGAGAGAGAGAGAGAGAGAGAGAGAGAGAGAGAGAGAGAGAGAGAGAGCACCTTCCTATAATACCTATGCCCTAGACAAGTATTTGTATCCCTATGGGAGGGCCACCTAGTAACTCGAGGTGGGGATTAGGTATAAGCGTCGGGGGTTGGGGGCCACTTTCGCATTCAACATGAGAACAGTGGTCTCTAGTGAAGATTTGCTGGCTATTGGAGTGAGGAAACTCACTCCAAGAGGAGATTTGGGCAACGTTCTCTCCACCTAGCTTGATGGACACTCTACCTGGGCAACAACAAGCTAGGTGGAGAAAATGTAGCCCAAATCTCTTCTTGGAGTGAGTTTCCTCACTCCGACGGCCAGCAAATCTTCACTAGAGACCACTGTTTTTTCCGTACGTCTCATGTGGAATGCGAAAGTGGCCCCCAACCCCCGACGCTCATACCTAATCCCCACCTCGAGTTACTAGGTGGCCCTCCCATAGGGATACAAATACTTGTCTAGGGCATAGGTATTATAGGAAGGCTCGTTCTCTCTCTCTCTCTCTCTCTCTCTCTCTCTCTCTCTCTCTCTCTCTCTCTCTCTCTCTCTCTCTGCAATAAAACAACCAATGAATCATCGCAGTGCACAATTTGCATATAGCCTTACCATATGCTTTGGACAATCAAACGTATATGAGCACTGCAAATGTTTTGTTCGAATAAATCCTTTTGAAAATCAAACCTCTATATAGAAACTTCAAAACTACTCAGGAGGATATGGCAGTTGAAATTTAAATTGTCAAATACTTTGAAAGAAATACATATTTGGGGCCTATATATTCAGCACTTTTTTCATAAAATGGGTGAGGAAAAGAAGCAATGAAATCCAGTGTCTCTACTGAGTCCTTGTGGAAGGTCATCAAGAGAGATAAGTATTTCTTTATTCATTATCAATGTTAATACAGCTGTAAATTTCTACTTTTCCATCCCTCTCTAAACACACTCCCCCCTCATTAGCTACACAAATGTTGAATATTGGATTATTTAAAGCCCAATCAGTAAAGGGTAAAATCTCAATGATTATTATATTAACTAATTAATTGGTCAATATTGTCTATGCAACTGAGATCTGGATACAAAATTCTAATTCAGTTGCTCACAATTATGTCTCCTTGGTTATTCTTATTTTTTATAGACAAGGCTGGAAAATAGAGGTGAGGGTGTGGCCATTATCCTCCATTCAAATATTATGGCCAAAAAAATGTGGCTTCCTCAGCCAATATTGTCGTGAGGGTCCTTTGGTAAATGTAGAAGTGAAAGATAAAGTCAGCTTCTTATTAGTTAATCGAATCCTCAGAGATCAGAATAAGTTCTTTCAGGCCTTGACCGAGCTAATAACTGAGTTATTTTCCTTAAGGAAAGTCCTCGGGAATTTTAATGTACATATAGATTTAGCCCCTTCTGAACCATCAACTGAATTAATGATAACTATGAATGTTTTAGGCTTTACCCAGTTTATAAATGGTCCTACACAAACAAGGGAAACATTTATTCGAGCTAATTTTCCTAAGTCACTCTGGGAATTCACAGTTACTGTTACAGGATTTAAATATTAATCCCTATTTTGGTCAGATCACTTAATGATTTCATTTGTTTTGGACTGCCCCATTCAATTTCAGCAGAACAAGAAGGCATTTAGAAAATGTAGATCTCAACATAAAATAAATCCAACCAATTTATTAGATGTACTTTCTTCAAAGTTGACAGGCCTTCCCATTGCTTAAATGATGGAATCCTGGAATGTAGAGTTGGATAAAGTGATACATTTTATTGCCCCTATTAAAGCCGCTATGGTCAGTAGTTAAGAATGCACAATGTTTTCTTTTAGAACTTCATGACATGAAAAGTCCAGAGAGGAAATGTGGAAGGACCTGCAGGTAACTGAAGAAGGTAGCAGATAAAAGTAAAGTGTAAAAAGTATTTAAAAGAAATGCTTCAAAATCGTTTATTTTTTAAAACTCTGTCATACTCAAAAAAGAACAAAATGGGATTTTTTTTTAAATTATGAAAGAGCTATTGCCTGATCGGCTTCTGTTAGAAAAACAGAATGGATTTTCAGTTTCTAAATGTAATAATAATTTTTCCAGTTTTTTTTTTTTAAAGATAACAGTATGGGCCTCCAGAAAGAATTGGACACTGACTTTTCTGCTCACGCAGTCAAACTTACAGTCCGTCCGAGTAGCCAGGTGCTGAGCCAAACCTACCACACATCAGCTCAATCTTTGCCCTTTCCTGGCAGATTAAACAGGCTAAAACTGACCTTCTCGAATCAATTGGCTAATGAGTGAATGCATCTTTATGGGAGATCTCCATGCCCTCCCCTCTAAGGAAGCAGTGATTCACCTTCTCATACAGAAACTGAATTCTGATCCAAAGATATCTTAACTTTAGACCAGTCTCCAGCATTTCTTATTTTGGTAAGATTGCTGAAATGGCTAGAGCTCTACATTTAAGAGGGGAACTCACAAAGGAATTTCCGCAGGTAACAAGATGGCTTTACTCACAGAAATGGCCTTTAGCAAATCTACCTACCCAGCATGCAGATAAACTTAGGCAAGTCTTGTCATGTATGCTTGTAAGTTTACCTACAGTAAGCAGAGGCATTACTTGGGGGGTAGGATTTGGGAGAGCCTTATGTTTACACACATGCTTCCCCGTTCTGTATGCGGGTAAATTATCAAGCACAATTTCAGCACACAAATTAGCAGGTATAATTGTGTGAGGACAGTTTTATGTGTTCATCATTCTTATAAACTGTTTCTCCAGTGAAATTAGGTTGACCGAACTCGGGAGGCTAAGTGCCTTCAGCAACCCTTCTTCAAATAGTGCCTTAAGCTCCTCATCGCTGATATTTTCTGGAAGTCCAAGGAATTTCAGATTATTTCACCGAGCTCTATTTTCAAGCTCCTCTAATTTAAGTTCCACTGTTTTAATTGCGGTTTCGAGGGCCAACACACGCGTGGTAACTGCCATAGTGTCTTCCTCTACCGTGGATAATCTCCCCTCCGCTATGTCAAGCGCGTCCCAATGTCACCGAACAATTCTTTGAGGGCTTGAAAATTTTTGTTAATGACAGCAAATTTAGGCTCGAGCCCCTGCAGCACCGATTCGGTAAGTCGCTTCACCGCCCGCTTGTCTAGGCCTGAGCCGTCGGGTCCACCGCACTGGTCGGCCATCTTGGGCTCCTGCTCTGAGCTCTTTAATTTGTCTTTTTTACCTGATTTGGAGGTCATTTCTCCTTTTGGTAACTCACAGGTTTGCCGCAGCTGGAATTCATTCTCCTGGACTCGGGTTACATGCCAGTCCTAGTATTTTCTGTCCACCTTAATTTCCGCTTTTTTGGGGGGGCAGCATCCAGAGCTGAGACGAGAGCGACTCGTCCGGCTCACCGCATCACGTGACCTCCCTCAAGCAGTAAACTTTTATTTAACAACCAGACCTGGTCCTTTCTGAGTTATTACAGCCTCTCACCTCATGGAAAGCACCAATACAGTATTTACACCATGTGAACCTTTTTGCATCATCTGGGCCATAAGCGAGAGTTTTCCCCCATAGAAAGAATCCCCTCCAGGGATTGAGAGTCAAGCGTGGGATGTAACATGCTAGCCCGAGCAGCTCCTGAAGATATAAATTAATTATGTGCCCTAAGGAACAATAATCCTCCAAAAAAGGGGTTATATAAATGATTCAATTAAATGAAATGAAACAAATAAACATCAATGAGATGAAAAACAAATGCCCCAAATAAAACAACAAAAACATTTTTTTTCCTGTTCACATCCTTACTCACTACTCTGAGTTCTTTCTTTAAAAAGGATTCAAACCATCTTATACTGATGTTTCTAATTCAATTTTCTGGAAATGTATTATCAAAATTTGGTGGTTAGGCATAATGAAAGCAGCATTTTTTTTTTTATCAAGCAGTGCCACCAGGGCCGGCATAACCATTAGGCAGGTCTAGGTGGTCACCTAGGGTGGCGTTAGTGGGTGGGGCACCGCCAGAGGGCATGAGGGCGGCATTTTCAAAAATGTGAAAGAAGCAGACATGGAGCACTTGCTAGGTGAGTGAGAGAGCAAGGGAGAGAGAGCATACTGTGACCATAACTATATATCTATCATTGTCAGAGGGCCCATTCAACTCAGGGTGAGGGTGTGGGGGGAGCAGTGTTACATTGGTCTGCCTAGGGCGCTACTGTTGGATTCGTGGACCCTTGGGCCGGCTAGGACAGTTGGTGGCTCACTGAGCAGGTACCCAGTGGGTGTCGAAGCCGGGAGGCGGCACAGACAGGAAACCAAGAGATCTTCACCACTGGAGATCCGAGGTCCCCCCAGGAGGAGCCTGTGAGGACCCAGGCCACTTGGACTTACGAGTGGTCTCCTGCGAGGCGGTATCCAGGGATTGGAGATGAAGAGCTGGAGCCAGGAGGCCAACTGGAACTTCACCACTGGAAGCCCGCGGTCCCCCCGAGAGGAGCTCGTGAGGACCCGAGCTGCTTGGACTTAGGTGAGGCCTCCTGGATGAAGCCGAAGTCGGAAGCCAAAGGACGAAGCTGGATCAGAAGTCTGTGGACAGAAGCCAGAGTCAAAAGCCAGGAGTCAGAAGCCGAAGTCAGAAGCCAAAGGATGAAGCTGAATCGGAAGTCTGTGGACGGAAGCCGGAGTCAAAAGCCAGGAGTCAGAAGCCGAAGTCAGAAGCCAAAGGATGAAGCTGAATCGGAAGTCTGTGGACGGAAGCTGGAGTCAAAAGCCAGGAGTCAGAAGCCGAAGTCAGAAGCCAAAGGATGAAGCTGAATTGGAAGTCTGTGGACGGAAGCCGGAGTCAAAAGCCAGGAGTCAGAAGCCGAAGTCAGAAGCCAAAGGATCCGAAGCAGCAACTAGGAACTTTTACCAGAGTGAACCTCGTTGCAAGGCAAAGGCCCAGTCCTAGCTGCAGGGTTTAAATACCCCTGCAGCATCTGATATCATCTAGGGGCTGTCCTGCCTGTTCCTGCGCTGGCCCCTTTAAATCTGGAGCTCCTGCGCGTGAGCGCCTAGGGGGCGGGGCCAGCCATGACGGATCGGCGGCATCTCCCTCGAGGAGGGAGCGCTGCGGGAGAGACCCTGACGGGGCCTGCCGGCCACGACGGAGCAACAGCGGGCCGGGCTGGCCCCGAGATGAGTGGAGGGACCAGGGCACGGCCCGGTACCGTAACAGCTACAGACCTTTGCACCGGCCGAGTGCCACTAGAGAATCTATTCCTACATGCAGGTATCTGTGAAGATCATGAAATAGTTCTATTAAAGTTGACTCAGTACTGACTTTTCATCTAAATCCTGATTGTGACATATCTAAAATTTTAAACTATTCTAGGTAACAATAGAGGGGGTAATTTTGTAATGGCCACATAAATTTGATGAAAAATACATGCTTAAGTTCCACCAATTTTTAATGTGAACACATGCACGCAAGTTTGCTTGAAAAATTATCTCACCAGATGTAATTGTGTGGAAAGCAAATTAATTATAGAAAGAGCACATCGCCAAGGACCACGGCGGGAATTAGACCGCAGACCACGCTTAGTCATAGCTAGATTCCTGGACTGGACACAAAAAACACTGATACTAGCTGCATTCAGGAAACAAAGAGAGCTTAAATACCAAGAAAATAAGATTATCATTTTCCAAGATTTTTCAGCGGCGGTGGCTGCAAAACGCAAGCTTTTTTCCCCTACATGCACGAATCTAGTTAACAAAAATATCCGCTTTAATCTCCAATTTCCAGCAACTCTGCACATTTGGAAAGATGGGAAGGTTTTCACCTTTGATGTACTGGATCAAGCAGCAGACTGGCTCAAGAAACTAGATGGTCAGAACTGATGTGTTCTCCAAAGGGGTACAAGAAAATATTTATTTATTTATTTTATTTAAAGGATTTATATACCGGAAGTTCCTGTATAATATACATATCACCCCGGTTTACAAGGAACAGTAACTATCGCTTCATTTAGCGGTTTACATTGAACATAATTAATCCAAGTAACAGAATAGTATATAATATTGCTAAACAGTTAATAAATAACATGCCAGTTAATAAGTAAATAACATGGTTATATGTTTGTCAACATGATTATATGTTTAAGTACAGTTCAGTATTGATCTCTTCAGGAAGATAAATGCTGAGAAAAAAACGGATAATATGAAAATGCCTTTCTTCCTGCTCTTAGCTCTAAGGGAATGCTTGTTTGTACAACCAAGTCTTAAGTTTCTTTTTAAATGTAGCGTGGCATGGTTCAAGGCGAAGGTCTGGAGGTAGCGAGTTCCAGAGTGAAGGGCCCGCTGTGGATAGAGCGCGTTTCCTCAGAGAGGATTTTGCCGGTTGGGTGATTAGTCTGTTCTGATATGCGCTTCTAGTCGGTTTCACGGATGTGTGTGGCTGAATTTGAAACGTTAAATTGAGCGGAGCTATGTTATATAAGGCCTTATGTATCATCATTAAGGACTTGAATTGGATCCTGTATTTAATCGGAAGCCAGTGGAGATGATGAAGGATTGGGGTGATATGGTCTCTTTTTTTGGCATTTGAGAGAATTCTTGCCGAGGCATTCAGGACCATCTGAAGTGGTTTTGTGGTGCATGCTGGTAGGCCTAGAAGGAGCGAGTTACAGTAGTCCAATTTTGGGAGTATGATGGCTTGTAGCACCATGCGGAAGTCTCTGTATAGAAGGAGTGGTTTTAGTTTCTTTAAGGTTTGTAGTTTAAAGAAACATTCTTTTGTTGTGTTACTAACAAATTTGTTGAGGCTGAATCCGTTGTCTATGATGACTCCCAGGTCTTTTACTTGTTGTGAAGAGGTATCCGGACTTTGGCTAGCGTTAGGATGTGTTGGTGGGACATAGTTTTCCGGTGCTATAATGAGGATTTCGGTTTTGTTTGTGTTTAAGACCAGGTTGAGGCTGGTGAGTAGGTTGTTGATAGCTGAGAGACATTTATTCCAGTGTGACATGGCTTTGTGTAGTGAGTCTTCTATAGGGATGAGGATTTGTATGTCATCCGCATATAGGAAGTGTATTAGCTTGAGGTTGGTGAGTAATTGACAGATAAATATTGAAGAGAGTCGGAGAGAGGGATGATCCTTGTGGTACTCCCCTCTTGGATTCGATGGCGTGAGACTCTTTGTTATTTATCTTGACCTTGTATGATCTGTTCTCCAAAAATGATTTGAACCAGTTGAATGCTGCTCCTGTAATGCCAATGTCCGTTAGGCGTTGGAGGAGGCACGGGTGGTTTACGGTATCAAACGCTGATGAGAGATCCAGGAGAGCAAGGAGGCAAGGTTGGCCTTTTTCTAGATTAAAGATAATAGTGTCTGATAATGAGGCTAATAGCGATTCGGTATTCCTAGTCTTACGAAAACCAAATTGGTTTGAGGTGAGGATGTTGTTTTCTTCAAGAAATTCTGTAAGTTGTTTGTTAATAACTTTCTCCATATATATATATATATATATATATATATACTTTATACATATATATATATATATATATATATATATATATATATATATATCATATAATATACTTCAGAGTCTGAAATGACTTAGGCTGTGACACTGGTGAGAAACCAGTAAGGTACTCCAGTGCAACAGCTTTGAAGACTGGACATATATGATAGTAGGGATGTAACACAACGTTTATGTCTTGGTTACATCCGGTTATCTGTGGCATATATAATGTTGTGTTTTTTGTTTGTTGTCTAAATAGATATCCTAAGATTAGGGGGAGCAGCGCCCGAGCGCATACATTCACTGACCTCTAGCCCCATTTATTAGGGGCCTCCTAAATCCTTGGTGTTAAGGAGGGTAATCACTCCAGGTTTTTTTTCTCGGGGGAAAATGGTTGGTAAGCGGGGGGGGGGGGGGGGGGGAAGCTAGGGGGGATTAATCTTAACGAAAAGCTTCATAGCAGAGTTGTAATACAAGGGGTTTTAGGACACTATTCATGTGTGGAGAATTCATGTTTGTTCTTGACAAGAGTTTGGGAGGGAAAACAACTGGGAGTCCAGGCTGGGAGACTCTTCGGCAGGCAAAGAGACAGATTGTCATGTTGGGTTGAGTATTTCTGGTATGTGGGATAGGAAGCTTAAGATTTAGTTCTTGGAATGTGGGAGGGCTGGGAACTCCAATTAAACGCAAAAGGAACTGAGTGCGCTAAATAGACAAAAGGCGGACATAATTGGGCTGCAAGAAACACACTTATCCGAGCTTGAGAGTAAAAAACTCAGACGAGGATGGGTAGGTCAGTGTTTTTACGTTCCGGCAATGGGACGCAAAGCAGGATTGGTGATTTTAATCCATAAAAATTTTCATTTTGAGTTGGCAAAGCAAATTTCAGATGACGAAGGCTGAATCCTAATTATCCAAGGAAAGCTACAAGGGTGTGAGATTACCATCTGCACAGTATATGCTCCGAATGTATACTCACATCCTTTCTTTCAAAAAATTGGTGGGATTACTGATTCCCGCTCAGAAAGGTCCCCTTGTCCTATTAGGAGATTTTAATTGTGTCCATGAGCTGGGCTTAGATAAATCCTAACCAAATCCACACATGAGGGATCGCAAGGACAAGGGGATTGCTTATCTTTGTGAGGAACTCCATCTTTTAGATATTTGGCATACCTTACATCCTACAGAAAGGGACTATACACATGTATCCAGGGCACATGCAACAATGTCAAGAATTGATTATATACTTATCTCGGAATCTTTATTTCCAAGAAGTAAACAAGCCCATATTGGAGATATAGCAATTTCAGACCATGCTATTATCTGGTTAGCTTTCACGGATGGGAGAGATGAAACTAGACCTAGGATATGGCAATTCCCCAGGCAGTTAGCAGATGATCACACCTTTCATAGCTTCTGTGGTGATAAATGGAGAGAATATGAGCAGCATAACCAAGGGCACAGGGATGATCCATGCTATACTGGGAAGCCAGTAAAGCAGTTCTGAAGGGGGAGATTACGTCTTACTTGATAGCGAAATCGAAGGCAATTCACAAAAATATCTTGCTTCTGGAGCAGAGCCTTTCACAAGCCAAAAAGCAGCTGGCTCAAAACAATAATAGTGCATGTCAAAATTAATATAATACGATTCTACAGACCCTGAATACTATGTTACATGAAAGGGCACAAAGATACCTGAGTACAAAAGCCCACAAGCTATTTAGGTATGGAAATAAGACCGGGAAGTTGCTAGCTAACCTACGGGTCGATACAGTAAGGCCGCGGTAAAAACAGTGCGGCAGTGTCAGGCGCACCCTTCCTCCCCGCACCCACAGTTCTCTAGACCTAGCGCCTGATACAGTCTTCTAATCGCATGCAAATGCATGCCGCGGCTGTGAGGCGTTAGGGAAGGGTTATGCCCGCGCAACCCATTTTACTGTATAGGCGCTTAATACAGCGCCTATACAGTAACCTGGGTGCGCTGGTACCTGTCATTTCAAATGACATTTGAAATGACAGGCACCAGGAAGTGTAAAAAGTGTAAAAACCCAAAAACCTGTGTGTTATATAAAAAATATTAAAAAAAATATTAAAAAATAAAAAAAAAATTTTAAATACCTGTCGGAGGGCCGTGGGTCCAGGCGGCGGCGAGAAGCAAAAAAAAAGCGGCATCCGGGATCCGGGGGCAGCAGCGGGGGGCAGCAGGATCCAGGAGCGGCGGGTAGGTAGCAGCGGCAGCAGGGGGGGAGCGGCATCCGGGATCCGGGGGGAGCAGCGGCAGCGGGGGGGCAGCGGGATCCGGGGGAGCAGCGGCAGCAGGGGGGCAGCGGGATCCGGCGTGTTCGATCGGGCGAGCGGGTAGGTGGCAAGAAAAGATGGCCGCCTGCACGGGGAAAGCGTGCAATTGGCCGCTGAAGACGTGACGTCACGACATTTGGTGGCCAATTGCACGCTTTCCCCGTGCAGGCGGCCATCTTTTTTTTGCCACCTACCCGCTCGCCCGATCGAACACACCGGATCCCACTGCCCCCCCCCCCCGCTGCCGCTGCTCCCCCCGGATCCCGCTGCCGCTGCTTCCCCCAGATCCCGCTGCCCCCCCCCGGATCCTGGATGCCGCTCCCCCCCTGCTGCTGCTTTTTTTGCTTCTTTGCTGCCCCCCCCCGCTGCCGTGCTGCCCCCGGATCCCGCTGCCCCTGCTACCTACCCACCTCTCCCGGATCCCGCTGCTGCCCCCGGATCCCGGATGCCGCTTTTTTTTTGCTTCTCGCCGCCGCCTGGACCCACGGCCCTCCGACAGGTATTTTAAAAAATTGTTTTATTTTTTTATGCTGCCCCCGGATCCCACTGCCCCCCCCCGCTGCCGCTGCTGCCCCCGGATCCCGCTGCCCCCCGTAGCAGGCCCGAGCCTTGCTACTTTTTCGTTTTTTTTTGCTTCGGGAGGAGGGGACCGGATGGGGCTGCAGGAGACCGGACTGGGGCTACACCGGACGGCTGGCCTGGGGACCAGGCGGGTAAGCAATGTTTTTTTACATTACACTACACTAACTCCTACTAGGGGGGGGCGGTAAACTAGCAGGTTAAGGCCGCGGCAGAACAGCGGGTTACGGAGGAGATAATATCAGCGCCCGTTACAGTATCGCAGGGGGATAGCTAATTCCTTCATTATACAGCTTTTTCGTTCATTTACATGCTGGGTGCGGAAAGGGTTAGGTGTTTATTTTAGGAAGCGCTAAGGACGCGTGAAACTGGAGACTGTATTGCTGGATCGCCTTACTCGTCTGTATTGTGAGCTCCCAGCACGTTACAGACGGGGAATCTTTAACTGAACGTTACTGTATCGACCTGCTAGTGCGCTTACAAAGAGGGAAAACTTTCACTGATAAACTAAAGGACGAAGGGGGCCTACCTATTACTTCTAGCTCAGGGGTGTTACCAGATTTAAGCAGTTTTACGAAGCATTGTATAAAGATGACAGGATAGGGGAAAGCAATGACGAAAATTACTTTTTTTCAGATCTTCAACTGCCACAGGTCTCTGAAGCCCAATTAATTAGCTTGAACAGAGAAGAGTTAATAGTGGCTATAAAGGAGAGTAAGCGTCATAAGGCCCCCGGTCCTGATGGTATGAGTGCGGAATATTATAAAATTCTGTTACACCAGGCCTCAGCAGCCTTATTAAAATTCTTCCAAGAGGCACAAAGGAAATGGCAGTTCCCTGAATGTGTTACGAGAGCCTATATCACAGTATTGGAAAAACCAGGCAAGGATCTTTCCTCTCCCGGGGCGTATCAAACTATTCGCAAAAATTATGTCAGACAGACTGAGTGCAGTTTTCCCCTCTATAATTATGGAACAACAGGCAGGATTTGTCAAGGGATGGACTATTAGTGCGAATTTGACTAAACTTTTAATTTCCATGGAAGAATGTCAGAAGAGGGGTCAAGGAGCGATGATTGTAGGCTTTGACTCTGAAAAGGCTTTTGATAGGGTGTCATGGCCTTATCTCTTTTCAGTTTTGGGTCGGTATGGTCTGAGAGGAGAGATCGTACAAAGTGTTGCCATGCTATATCATTGTCCAAAATCCACAATCATTGCGAACGGCCAGGTCTCTGAAGACTTTAGATTGTATAGGGGTACCCGTCAAGGGTGTCCTTTATCCCCACTACTATATATATTATCCATTGATCCTCTCCTCCGTAAGATTGAGGCAGACCCTCAAGTCCAAGGGTTTAATATGAGAAAACAAGTTTTTAAAGTGTCTGCTTTTGCAGATGATGTCTTAGTATTTCTGACTAAACCTCAAACATCACTGCCACAGGTACTAACCCTGCAGATGCAATTTGGCTCCTTCGCAGGTTTAAAAATAAATAGTGACAAATCCAAAGCTATGGCACTGGGAGCTTGGGTTCAAGAAACATGGGAAGGGCCTTTTCCGCTGAAATGGGTAAACTCTGAGATGCGATATTTGGGAGTGAGGTTAACTAAGGATGTGGTGATGATACATAAAGCTAACATAGACCCTCTCTTTAGGAGTATGGAAAGCAAATTACAAGCCTGGACCAAGCTTCCTTTATCGTTAACCGGAAAAATCTTCTTGCTAAAGATGATGGAACTGCCGAGATGGATGATTGTATTGCAGCAGCTGACCCTTTGGCTAACAAAACCAGAGATATTAAGAATTAACTGCCTGGTACGGACATATCTCTGGGGAAAACATAGGGCTAGACTACCACTTTCTACATTAATGAAGTCTAGAGCACAAGGGGGTTTGGCGTGCCCTAACTGGAGGGAGGATAATTTGACATGCATCCTCCGACATATATATGACTGGATGAATGGTACTAGTGTATGTACTCCGTTCTCTTTTGCTGTGAATGGCTCAGCCCATACAGGCCCTGTAACATTATCCAAATACCAAGCTCACAGATCCCGAAGCAGTGTACCAATAGCATACTCATATGTTCTGGGAGAAAGGCGTGGAGATATTTATGCCTGACTAAGTTAGAAATGAAAGGTACTCTTACACCTTATTTAATTCTTTCAGGTAATCCACACTTCCCAGGGGGATCGTCTTCTTCAGTTTTCAAACATTGGGCCTCCCTGGGGCTGGAAAATATACAGCAGTTTTTAGAACCACGCTCTTATTTGATTAAAAGTTTTCAAGAGATAATAGATCACTATGGGATAGCCTCCAAAGATTTTTATGATTACCTACAGGCAAGACATTATATACAGTCTGTTTTGGCAGGAAGATTGGAATCCCAGAAAGTAGGGAAACTGTATGATTTTTTCCTGCCAGTGGGTCGCAAATCTAATTCCAGCGCCTCTTTCTCGAAAATACTGAATAATATACCCAATCAGACAATTCTGACAGCTATACAATTAAAATGGGATAAACAGGCAAATATTTCTTTAACTGGAGAGGAAGTTGCCAGTGTTCTAAAAGGGTGCTATCAAATTTCAGAAAATGTTAATATGCGAGAAGTAGGATATAAATTTTGCATTGTATGTATATGTCCCACACATGGAAATATGCAGTGAAATTATGTGATTCTGATATATGTTTGAAATGCCAAGTGGGAAAGGGATCTTTTTTCCATTGCCTATGGGAGTGTGAAGTGATAAACTTTTGGACTGAATTATTACAGGACTTGGGGCATATTTTAGGACAGATAGTACACAGAGATCCGAAAGTTTGCCTTTTTCGACTCTTTAGTGACGGACTGGAATCACTTCCCAAACATGATAAACAGTTTCTGGGCAAAGCTTTGTTGACGGGTATACAGACAATAATGGCTGGCTGGATCAAGGTTGATAAACCACAATTGGCCCATTGGAAGAACCGTTTCAATATGTTATTACAGTTTGAATACATGACAGCGGATGCCAAATCGGTGAAGGCAAAAAGTCAATGGGAGGCAATCTGGCAGAGATACTGGCAGCAGTTACCACATTCAACGAGAGACTCAATCACGCGACTTACCGCTACCACATATGTAGCAACATCCTGAACAATGACATCCTAGATTCCAGGATGTAATCTTACTCTGCTTGCTCTAGGGGGGAGGGAGGGTACTTAGGCCAATGGATTGGCAATGATAGGAAGAATGTTATAGACTCTATGTTTATTGTTGATATAACATATGTTCAGTTGTGTTTGTTTATTTAAAAACAAATCCAATAAAGAAATTAAAAAAAAAAAAAGTTCACTGATTGATACTCATAAATTGAAGTCCATCCATCCATCCATAGTATTAAAGTTACATCTGAATATTGGTACACATGTGGTTCTAGGTAGGTAGGTGTCCTTTTTTCAGGCATCTGGGTAGCCCCATGGGGATTTTTAATGCATGCAGTGAACCCAGCATCTGTGACAGAATCCTAGTGGAGGGATCCCCAACTTTACTGCAAAAATCCTACTTTAGTTCATCTTCGTCCTTGGACACCCAGCCCGTCCTGGCCCCTTGGAGTTTTTGTGTGGAGATTCAGTTGGGGTCTCCTGTTCTTGTTCTTCCTTCCTTAGTAATTCTTTCATCCTTTACTTACTGATGTTCTGGGGGACTTCTCTTGGGGAAAAGTCTATGGGATCAGGCTAGTTTTCAGCACTCCAATCCCAGTGGGGAAGGGGGATCCAAAAATATCCCCACCCTGCTAAATTCCAAAAAATACTTTAAAGGTTAAACTGGATTCATCTTCTGCCTTTACTGTCTCTCACCGCAGGATCCATAACTGCTGTTTGCCCACTCACAGGTCTTTGGTACCCTGGTGAGAGCCCTTTTGCCCGTAAAGAGTGTCAGGCTCAACAATCTTCCTTTCTGTAAATTAGAAGAAGGACCATCTGGCAGGTGAAGACATTCTGGCATGGTGAGGTATTACTTCTAAAAGAAACTCCTTTTAGGTAAAGCTGGGAGGCCTCACCAGAGTGTAAAACTGAAACACCCTTACTCTTTTGACTGCTTCCTCAAACTGAACCCCAAAGTGTATTGTAATGGCTAGGCTAAATAGTCAATCACACAAAAATACCCACGCACACACAGTGTACTCCAATACACCACAAATGTGAACAATAACAAAAATATAAATGTATTGGTCACTTTTTTACAGAAAGCACTCTGTCGCCAAATAACTAATGTAAGACCCTCTATTCACGAGTAAAGCATATTAAATATCTTCTCGTTTACCATAGGGGTCTGGTTTACTTTAATAAATCCTGCAAAGCTTTTGCTTAATTTTTCTTCATTTTCTTAAAAAATTAATACGAAAACTATAGGGAAACTCCCCATTAATACTGCATGACTATTAAAGAACGGATACTCATCCACGAATAATGAAGTCCCATAAGTCCCTAGAGTTGATGTGGTGAATTCAATTGCGAGAATATTCTTTAAATGCTGGTTCACATTTTACCCGCGTCATTTGAATGATGGCAGACGCACAGACTTCTCTTATACCGGAACTCTAACTTGTTACCTCCCCTTCCGGGAAAACACAGGTCTCTATCACATCCTCTCATGGCTCACACTGTTGTATCGAAAGGCAGCGCCAGACTGTCCTCTTTCAGGTCCTCCAATAGAAAAAAGACGCTGTTAGATCGAAAGGCAACGCCAAACAGTCCTCTTACAGGTCCTCCAAATGGAAAAAGACGCTGTTATCCAGACATGTGCATATCCAAGCTGGTAAGTCCTCTAGTACGTCCTAACGCCACTATATAAAACAATGATTGAAGTTTCCTATCAGGTCCTCTTCTGGCGAGAATAAGAACTGAATCTTTTGGCGAGAATAAGAACTGAATGTTTGAATATCCTATTTGAAACATCGCGGTACTAAATGATATACTTTCACCACACACAATATTTCACAGCTTTAGCAATAAGTAAAAGGATTCTTAATATGGAAAAAGAAATCAAAGGGACCACAGCATCAAACAAGAGAGTACCAATTGATTCTCTCATTTAGTCCTTCAGGGTCCACAGTCTTTAAGGAGAAAATCCAATAATGTTCGCGGCGATTTAACGTGCTTTGTATATCCCCTCCTCTTGGATTCAAAGGCACCGATTCTAAGATTGTCCAGCGCAAGTCTGTAAACTCATGATGAGCATTGTTGCAATGTTGAACCAAGGGTGCTGTCATTTTCAATGTTTTGATGCAACTCCTATGCTCTATGAGCCTAGTACGGATCTTCCGCTTTGTGCGGCCAACATACACAAGTTTGCAAGAGCATTGTGTTGCATAAATCACTCCCATTGAATCGCATGTGGTTAGTTTCTTCCGATGTATGACTACCCCAGAATGAGGAGCCTGCTATTCTTCACCCGTGAGGGCTAATGGGCACATATCACATCCACCACAAGTCTGATGTCCTCCAACAGGAAAAACATTCTTAGTAGACACAAAGCCCGAGTGGACCACCCGATCTCTAATATTCTGGCCTCTGAAGTAGGCAAATCTAGGGCTCGTCTGAAAAACTGCATGCAAGGAAAGTACCTTCCAATGTTAGCGCACGATGCTAACAACCTCATGAACATGTCGAGAGAATTTTAAAGTACATGTAAGGTCTTGGCTATAAGGTTTCTGCTGGTATTGTAATAGCAAATGCCTGTTTGCAAATAGAGCACGCTTGTATGCCTTTTTGATGACCCCATAAGGATAACCCCTTTGGGTAAATCTGGAGACCAGCAGATCAGCCTGTACTTTAAATTCGTCCAAAGATGAGCAAATCCTGCGTAACTGGAGGAATTGTGAAATTGGAAGACCGTCTTTTAGCTTTTGTGGGTGGAAACTTGAATAACGAAGATATTGATTTCGATCCGTAGCCTTCCTATACAAAGAGGTTATCACAGAAATACCATCTTTAATGATTAAAATGTCTAAGAAAGTGACAGAACGTTTGTCAAAGTGTGCCGTGAATTGCAGATGAGAATCCTGAAGATTCAACCACTCTAGAAATTGCCGGAGCATATCTAGATCTTTCGTCCAAATAAAGAACACGTCATCTATGTACAAACATTAGTTATTTGGCGACAGAGTGCTTTCTGTAAAAAAGTGACCAATACATTTATATTTTTGTTATAGGCTAATAGTCTTCAGGCATCAAATTCAGATCCTCCAAGTGGGAAGGACTGAGGGGTATGGATGGCTTCATACTAGACTGTTATACTACATCTGGTGGCCAGATCAGTAGGGTCTGTCACATTTAAAAATGGGAAAAAAAAACCCTGAAAAAAAAATTAATGGACTGTGTTCCTCCATCTCTCCTCCATCGCAACCCTCCCCCCCCCCCCCCCCCCCCCACCCACACACACACACACACACACACACAAGTGCTGCTGAAATACAAAAATTAATCTCCCCAGCCCTTCCGCTATCCTTCCATTATCACCAGAAGCATGGTATTACCCTCTCTGTGGGGGTGAAATCAATCAAAATGGGGCAGGAGGGATCCCCCATTGCTCCTACTGGGCCCCATTTTGACAATGGGACACGGTAGGACAGGAGTGACTGAGGATCACTCCTGACTCATTTTAACTTGTTCAGACCCCACAGTGTCCAAGAAGAGTGGGAGGATAGGGGAAAGGTCAGGGGTCTAACATTTGTATTTTGAAGGCACAGGATAGTGAGTAGAGGGTGCTAGCTGTGGCAGTGGTGGCTGTGGCAGGTAAATTTAAAAACGCAAGGGAAAAACAATAGGGGTGTGCATTTGTTTGCAACATATTGGCAATCCACAATGTATATGTCCATATTCGTTGTATTCGTGGGGTCACGAAACGTCTCGCGACTCCCCACAAATATAACATATCATCCGTTCCATACGTTTGGCGCCACGTGCTTTTCTTAGCCACTATTTCAAATCGGAGAACGCCATTTGGGTGTATCCATAGCCAAAAACCAGCCCTTTCCTGTGAGTCATCAGTGACCTCACAGCCCTGTCAGAGTGGGTCAGACAGGTTGGCAAGGAGACCAGAATGCAAAGTATCAGCGATAAGAAGCTTTGCAATGCATTCAATCGCACTCTCACTCAGTGGTCGGTGACGCTTTTCCTGATGACCCAGCACTATATATACTTAAGCACGTGGCGTGCCATGCACTTTCTTTACAGAGGTGATCTGGGGAGGCTGGGAGGTGGTCTGTCTCTGCAGAACGTGGATGAATTCAGAGCTAGTCTGTGTTCTCAAATCTGTATTCAATTGCTAGCTAGGCTAGTTACTTAGATAGAAAAAGATATTTGTGCTTCATGTGGCTGCAGTGCCAGCTAGCCCTGTTTTTTTTTTTAAGAACTTTTTTTAGTTGTTCTGAGATGGTATCTCTGTGCCAGGGAGAGAAGATACTAGCAGTGGCATTTTGTTTATTCACCCTCTGCGGTAGATTGCAAGCACCATTTGAGTGTTGTGGGTGGGAGAGATATATTCAATTTCTAGCTAGTTTGCTAAAATTGCCATTGAAAAATATATTTCATCGATTTTCCTGCTGTGCCAACAATGCCAGCTTTTTTGTTAACTGCATTTGTTTAATTGAACTCACTCAGTCTCTCTGTGCACTGGACATCCTTGCCAGTGGGCAGGCAGTTTAGCAGACTCAAGTATACTGGGACAGCCGTGGTCTGTGTGTGCAGCCAAATCCCCAGTGTGCCTCTTTTGTAGTTTCAAGCTTGGTGTGTGCACACACATTACATTAGTGCATATCAAGGCACTGTGCCAGTGGGCACTAGGTAGTTTAGCAGACTCAAGTATATTATTGGGACAGTCTGTGCAGCCAAATCCCCAGTGGGCCTCATTTGTAGTTACAAGCTTGGTGTGTGCACACACATTAAATTAGTGCATATCAAGGCACTGTGCCCATGGGCAGCCAATAGGCAATAGGCAGTGACATTAAATCCATAATGTCAGGGAAAGCTAGATGTGGTCAAGTGATTGGAACTGGCAGAGGAGGCACTTTAAAAGGCATTAGTACCAATCCCCCATTAAAGTTAAAAAGGGACCTGTTGCAATCTAAACTCTTTGGACAGGCAGGCACTGGCAGTTCCATCCAGAAAAAAATGAAATCTAAACATGATGCATTGCTACCACCTGTTTCTGATCCTGTAGTTTTGGAGGTGAGGGAAGGGAAGGTTGAGTCATGCAAGACAAAATGTCGACACCCAAAAGCAGCAGTGGGACAGCAGTCTCGACTTAGCAATGACAATGTAGTGCAGGCACTGATTCCGATGAAGAATCATCTTGTGTGGGATTCTTATCAGAAATGGAAGAAGTAATAGCTGATGAAGTTTTAGGAGGATCAGTTAGTCCTGTCTTAGCCTCCACTTCAGGGCATCAGGGGAGAGATGAAACTGATGAAGAGGAGGAGGAGGAAGAGCAGTCAGCACAGGTACAGAGTATGACTGAGGACCTTGGCATTGCTTCTCAGGGTGCATCCACTACTTCAGCTCCAGTGCCAGCATCCACCCCCAAGGCTATACAGAAGGAAGGATCATGAAAGACATCTGCGATCTGGAGCCACTTTAAAGTAACGGAGGACCCGCGTTTTGCTCGGTGTAATTACTGTGGCAGGGCTATTAGCAGAGGCAAGCAAATGGGACATCTATCTAATTTTGGCATGACACATCATATGAAGAAGCAACACCCAACAACAGTACTGCCATCTGGGGATGGTGGCAGTACCAATCACAGGACCTCTTCCAAGCAGCGTAAAGTGGTTGAAAAGGAGCAGAGTCAGCCCATATCCTCAGCCCCTTCTAGCAGTCAGGTGGCAGGCCAGCAACCCCCTGACATGTGGCAGAAGCGACAACCCACCATGGAGGAAATGGGGTGGAGTGCGGTAATGCTATCCTGGGGTAGGAGGCAGGCAGCCTCAAAAGTTGTAACCAGGAGTATTGGGGAAATGATTGCCCTTGATGACCAGCCCTTGCAGTTAGTGGAAAATGTGGGTTTCAAGCATTTTCTGAAGGTCGTAGTTCCAAATTACAAAGTCCCCTCCAGAACCACATTTAGCAGAAAGGTCATCCCTAGCCTGTACAAGCAGTGTAACAGTTGCATCCGAGCGCTGCTAGCTAAGGCCTGAAATGTTGTGCCTGTCCATCCACTATCCAGGCCGTACGTCCCTACAAGGGCCTGACCTCTAACGCTGTGCCTGTCCGTCCACTGTCCAGGCCGTACATCCCTATAAGGGCCTGACCTGTAATGCTGTGCCTGTCCATCCACATTTGGAATGTAAGAACATAAAAAGCTGACTTAAGATGTTTGGAGCTTGCATATTTCATATGCTCAATATTTTTCATGACCTTGCCAACAGTAATGTTTCTAGTACTATCGAAAACTGGTGGTAGTTGCGCTCTAGTTCATCCTCTGTGTTCCCATTGTTTACAGAGGCACTGTGTAAACCACAAAGTCAACATAGGTTGATATTGTAGATTTGGACTTGAGTAGTGGTTTTCTTATTTCTGAGAGTTCTTTATGTCCTCGAATGCTGTGCCTGTCCGTCCAGGCCTTATGTCCCTACATGGGCTTGACCTCTGTCCTCGAATGCTGTGCCTGTCTGTCCAGGCCTTATGTCCCTACGTGGGCTTGATCTCTGTCCTCGAATGCTGTGCCTGTCCGTCCAGGCCTAATGTCCCTACAAGGGTTTGACCTCTGTCCTCAAATGCTGTGCCTGTCCATCCAGGCCTTATGTCCAGTCCTAACGGCTGAACCCTCGTTGCAAAGGGAAACCTCAGTCTCTGGCAATTCAAACTAGTAATCCTTCACAGTATGAATCCTTAAATAAAACAAACAATTTTCTTTAGTTTCAGGGCAGAGAAGAGAACTTCCTCCGTCTTGCTTATGAAGTCATGATCTGTTTGCAAATGCATGTCCTAACAATTTGTACCATTATACACTCTAGGGGCCAACCCATTCTAGGGAGCCCTTTCCTGCTCAAAGGAAAGGGAACTCTTCCCGGATGTAGCATCCTATCTCTTAGCACCTGTTGACCCATGTTCAAAACGAGAAAAGAGCTCCAAGGTACTTAGACTGTTGCAAACACAGTGAGACCATGCTCACAGTGAGACCCTGATCCACGTCGCCACACTTTGAAGGCTCGTGCTCCACTCCAGGGGCCAACCCACTCCAAGGAAGCCCTTTCCTGCTCAAAGGAAAGGGAACTCTCCCCGGTGTTGCAGCCTATCTCTTAGTACCTGTTGACCCATGTTGAACCGCTATTCACAGTGAGACCTCCTCCATGTTGCCACACTTTGAAGGCTCATGCTCCACTCCAGGGGCCAACCCATTCCAAGGAAGCCCTTTCCTGCTCAAAGGAAAGGGAACTCTCCCCGGTGTTGCAGCCTGTCTCTTAGTACCTGTTGACCCATGTTGAACCGCTGTTCACATGGCACCCTGCTCCACGTCGCCACGCTTTGAAGGCTCGTGCTCCACTCTAGGGGTCAACCCATTCCGGGGAGCTCTTTCCTGCTCAAAGGAAAGGGAACTCTCCCCGGGTGTAGCCAGCCTGTATCTACCCTCTGACCCATGTTGAACCGCTGTTTACATGGAAAACTCCTTCATCTCGGTCTTGAAAATTCTCGTTTGTATATCTGCTGTCTCCACCAGATTTTAAAAGACCAGCGAGAGCTCACTAGATGCCAATGGAAACACCCCACTCTAGGGGGCGAACCAATTCTAGGGAGCCCTTTCCTGCGCAAAGGAAAGGGAACTCTCCCCGGGTGTAGCCATCCTGTATCTACCCTCTGAGCCATGTTGAACCGCAGTTTACATAGAAAACTCCTTCGCCTCGGCCTTGAAAATTCTCGTTTGTATATCTGCTGTCTCCACCAGATTTTAAAAGACCAGCGAGCGCTCACTAGATGCCAACGGAAACACCCCACTCTAGGGGCGAACCCATTCTAGGGAGCCCTTTCCTGCACAAAGGAAAGGGAATTCTCCCTGGGTGTAGCCAGCCTGTATCTACCATCTGCCTCTGCCTTGCTGCCATACACCAGATTACTCACTCAACTCCTTGTGGTGTTCTTGCCACTATTATGGTTGCTCAGTATGTTGGTGCTAGTCTTTCTGCTTGTGCTGTAGGATGTTGATGCCACTTATCTTGCCACTTTGCCTGTCGTGCTGCCTTCGAGGGTTCATGCATCTGTTATCATGCTCTCTTTTAAAGCTGTGGTGTGTTTTTGACACTCTCGCTGCTGCTTTGCACCTCTATTAAAGCACTCTTCTTGCCACTCTTGGTACCCTTTTGCCCCTTTAAAGTACCTTAGGCTATTCATGCCACTTTGGTGCCACTTTGTCACAGTCTAAGTACCTTGGAGCTCTTTTCTTGTTCTGATGATTGCTCCCCAGAAGTTTTATCAAAATTGATAAGAAAACCCTAATTCTGCAGCCCAAAACAGGCTGCAAATACTTCCCCCATTTACTTTAATGGTAACTGGAAAACGAATGCAACGTATCAATGGATCGGGGGTGTCATTGAATGAATATAACGTATTTGCCTGCGGACGAATACGAATACCGAATCGGACGAATCCGTACCCTCTGCACATCCCTAAAAAACAATGAATTTTATAAGGTTTTTCTTTCTGTTGCATTTTGAAATGACACAAAATCTCATGTCATTTCAAAACAAATACAAACCCCTAGTGGTGATGAGGCAGTGCTCCTCTTTCTACTGGCCTCTTAATTATGGGGTCCTAAAAAGAACAATCCTGTATCCACTTCTATTTAACATGCATACTCAACCTTTAGGAAAATTAATGAAGGATTTAAATGTCAATTCTTGTAAGTATGCTAATGCCTTAAGATTATTTATCCCAGAGGACAGAAGGCCCAAACATAGGATGAATCATTATGTTAACTTTATTGCAATTTTTTACTTTATTTTTTAATTTAGCTCACACCTTTTCATTGATAGTTCAAGACAAGTGGAATTCTTGTACAGTAGGTGTTTCCCTGTCCCCAGAGGGCACACAAACTAAAAGGCCTATTTACTAAAGTTTTTCTCTCATTTAGCATTCTGGGTTAAGACCTTAAAACACTAGTTTGCAAACAGGAGGAGCTTATGGTATTGAGCAGCTCCTAACATGGAATGGTTTTTAACACCAGAAATAACTATACCTTTTTTCTGGAGAGAGAGAGAGAGAGAGAGAGAGAGAGAGAGAGAGAGAGAGAGAGAGAGATCACCTCTGTAGGGAAATCAATGTGTCACTCTCTATTTATATCACTGTAAGAGGGGGCACTTTTAACTCGATGTGGGGTTTGGGGGGGTGGGGTAGGTTTGGGGAGGAGGGTTTTACATATACAGTAGGAGGTATGAATGGCAAAGTTGACATCACTGAAGATTTTCTGCTGTTTGAATAGATGAAAGATACAAGTGAAGATGATTTGTACAATGCACTCTCTACCTAGCAGCTTCAGGTATTTAAAAATTTGTAGCACCTTGCAGAAATTACCTATGTGATGTGGGAGCAAGGTAATTACACTAATCATGCCCCTTTATATCACGGGTGCTATTTCTGCTATAAATATAACATTTTGAGAAATCTAGGGGTTTATGTCTATGGGAAACATGCTTAGTAAATGGGAACTTAAACTGGCATCTGAGACAATAGAGGGTGAAGTAACTTGTCCAAGGTCACAAGGAACAGCAGCAGGATTTAAACCATGATATCGCTGGTTCTCAGCCTGCTGCTCTAACACTAGACTATCCCTCCACTGCTATAGTAATGAAAAGTCACAAACTTAAACTGAATCCATAAAAATCAATCAGAAAACCCTTCTTTTTTTATACACTTTATTTATACATTTTCAAAATATAACAAGTCAATCAAACAATTGGAAATAGTACAAAGAGGTCAGAATAAACAATGCAAGAAATATAAATTGTTAGAGGAAATAATAGATCCTAAATAATTTGTCAGAGCACAAAATGGGGAGACCAATATAATTTAAAGAAGAAATAAAATACAAAGAAATCAGACAAAGCTAAAGGGGGATTTTCAACAAAATATAATATCACACTAAACCATGAAAATTATTGACTGGTTGTTGGGGGAGAAGGGTTCTGTCGGCTTTGATCATTGAGGAAAACATTCAGTTGAGAGGGCTTGAAGAAAACATATTTGATTCCTTGATATTTTACAACACAGTTACAAGGAAAAAACAACCAAAATAATGCCCCCAAATTCAAAACAGCAGGATGCATCAAAAGGAAACATTTCCTTTTGGATTGGCTGGTCTTAGCTACATCTGGAAACATGCAAATCTTGAACCCTAAAAAAGGAATATCCCTCTTCCAAATAACTTCAAAATAAAGTAAAGATCAGAGTCTAATGCAAAGGTGACAAGCAAAGTTGAAGATTGAATGTCTTCATCTTCTGATTTTTCAAGGAAGGAAGAGAGATGCGGATTCAACTAAATCAGCAACAGCAGGAATTTCCCTCATTTGATTACCTTTAGGCTTTCGATATAGGAGGATGCAAACTCTCAGAAACAGATAAAATTTCCATAAATATTTGCTTAACGACTCTACAGGAGATGACATCTTTTTCTTTGGAAAATTAATAATCCTGATATTCCTGCAGCAAACCACATTTTCAAGATTTTCCATCTTATTTTGCAAATAGTTTTCTGTAAAGCTGCCTCCTTAATTTCAAATGAATCAACTCTTGAAGAAATATCAAGCATTTGAGAGTGAGTAGCTTGAACCAAGTTGGAAAGGTCTCGTTGCTGTGAGACAAACTGTGTAACCTGAGTGGAAAGGTTTGCAATAGCTTCCCAGATGATATCCAGTGTGATATTGGTTGGCCTAATCAAAGGAACAAACTGTACCTCTTTAGAAATGGCCCCTTTCATGGGAATCAAAGACAATGAAGCAGGCAGAGATTCAGCTCCCTGAGCACACCGGTCAAGATAAACCTAGCTCAACTCCGACATTCTAACCCCCCCAGACACTGCTGTGACGGTCGCTTTAATGTCATCCAAGCACAATTGGAGAAAAATGCTACCAACAACTTCATCGGCCAAGGGAGATCCAGTTTGCGGAGGAATACGGTGCATCTCTGGGTTTAAAGATGACTCCAGGTCTGGGATGGTCACCGGCAGACCACTGCTCGGTAGGCAGTCCAAGGATACCACACCAGAGGAATTAGGAAAATCCAAGCTCCAAGAGATGTCTAATTGGCCAATTGGAATAGAGGCCTTGGAAACCTCTGGGTATACACTGGCTTTACCTTTCCTCTTACCCATAACCCAAAAAAAGGGAAACAGTAAATATGAAGCAAAATTTTTAAAGAGGTAAAGGAGAACCACAGAGCTGCTCCCGTTAGCAAGCGGCCATCTTGAATCTCCCTGAGAACACCTTTCTTAACAGCAAGTTGTCTATTAGATACAGGCATGCATTTTAAGAATTAGCAGATATATACCTAAAATTGGACAATACATTTCTACCATTTTCCACCAAAATTGTGTCACCATCTTCATCCCCTTCTTAGAAAAGATGACTTACTTACAGTTGTTCATTCAATAATTTCCTCAATGTTGGACTACTATAACGTTTTAAAAGTCCATCTTCAAGTGAAGGAGTCTCAAAGACTCCACCTTATTCAGAACAATGCTGCTGATCTAATAATAGGGGAAAATTCAGGGACCATATTTTCCCCTGTTTTACAGCAATTAAATGGCTCCCAGTATCAAGCTGTATCCAATTAAAAACCTTGTCATTAATATTTAGGCTTCTTCATGAACTAGATCAGAGTGCTTGAGAGAGAGAGAGAGAGAGAGAGAGAGAGAGACTTACACCATTTACATTAGAAAGAACATTTAGGTCTGCTCAAGATGTCTTTCTGCAGCTCCCCTCTTTGAGATATTCGACTGTAGGTCACTCATAGACGATCCTTCTCTTTTGCTGGTGTGGCTTATAGAATTAATTACCTAGAGATAATGTAACATATTAAATGATAGCAGAAAAGACAAAAATGGTCCATCCAGCAAGACTTGTATTTAGTTTAGTAACTGCCACTCGGTGCAGGTTACTCCTTACCTTCATTCTGTCCTTTAGCCACTTGGTATGCTCTGTGTTTTTCCCATACCTTTTGAAAACTAATACTATTATTTTAATCACTACCTCTTCTGGGAGAGTATTCCATGTATCCACCATCCTTTCTGTGAAGAATTACTTCCTGATATTATTCCTGAGTCTACCGCCTTAGAGTTTCATATCAACATCCCTAGCTCTACAGCTTTCTTCCCATTGGAAAAAGTTTTATTCTTGTGCATCATTTATACCTTTCAGGTATTTAAAATCTTTATCATACCTCTCCTATCTCTCCTCTACTCCAGGATATACACATTCAGGTCCTTTAGTCTCATCTCATAGGTCTTCTGGTGTGCAGACCCCATACTATTTTGGTTGCTTTTCTTTGGACTGCTTCCAAACTATATCTATCCTTTTTGAGATATGGTCTCCAGAACTGAACATAGTACTTCAGGTGAGGCCTCACCAAGGACCTGTATAGGGGCATTATTATAACCTTTCTCCTGCTTGTTATAACTCTTTCTGGGTAGCCCAGCATCCCTCTGGCCTTAGCCACTGCCTTGCCACATTGCTTCACTGGCTTCAGATCATCAGACAATATTAACCTGAGGTCACTCTCCCAGACTGTGAATATCAGCTTTTCACCAAAGTTTACTTTAGTAAACACCAAATTACATATTTAATATTTAATCTGTTTTCTCATCTTTCCCAACCCACTGCTCCTTGTCTCCTTTCAATCTTACAATATCACTTCTGGCTAGGGATGTACAGCTTTGAAAAATTTGTTTTGGATCTTTGGTTCATTTCATGGGTACATCAATTTGTTTCCATAGTTTGGGAATGAATAAGAAATATTTATTCATTCATTCCATTGACTTCACTGTAATAGAAAAACAATTACCAAACCCAGGACTAGGTCCAAGGCCTCTGGATCAATTGCCAGAACCCAGCTGAGGCTGGGTACTGGTCACTAGGGCCTGGGCCAACATCTAGGCCTGAAACCAGGATCCAGCCCTAGATTTAAGCCAAGACCAGATCCCAATCACCAAGTCCTGGGCCTAGGTCATAAACTTAGGCCTAGGCCAGATGAAGATGGGCCGAATCCCAATCCAGGACCTAGGCCTAGGCCCAATACTGGAGCCTGTTCTGAAGCTTGATCTCAGTCACTGAGGTCTAGGCCTAGGTCTGGATTCAATGTTGGGCCTAGCCAAGGTCATGTCCCAGTCACCAAGATTCAGTCCTAGGCCTAGGTCCAGGCCTGATGACTTGTCCCAGAGGAGGCTGAGGCCCGGGCTTGGTCCTAAACCTAAGCCCAACGCCAGGACCCAGCCCTAGACATAAGCTGAGGCCAGGTCCTAGTTGCTGAGACCATGGCCTAGGGAAAGGGTGTAGGCCTGGGCCAGATGCAGAGACCCAGCCAAAGATTGGTCCTGGTCTCTGAAGCTCGAGCCTAGGCTCAATGCTGGGGTCCAGGCAAGGTCAGGTCCCATAACCAAGACTCAGACAATGCCAGATGCTGGCCACCGACACCTGAGCCTAGGGCATAGTCCCCAGTTCTTAGTCCAGGTCCCGGTTACTGAGGCCCGCACCAGTGCCTAGGCCTGGGCCCAATTCTGGGGTCTGGCCAGAGGTCAAATCCCAGTTGCCTAGACCCTGGTCTGATCCTAGGTCATGGCCCAATGCTGAAGCCTAGCCAAGGCCAGGGCCTGGGTATACACCTGAGGTTCCCCCTATGGGATGGTCAATAGATGGCCCTAGCATTCCACTCTTTAGCAAGATGGAATACCACAGTTCAGTTCCTCTACTAGAAGCTGTCTGAGTGGGTGGACTTTGACTATAAGTAAGAGCTCAGAGAGAAGTAGGTGTGGCATTTGAGTTCAGCTTTTATTGAAAGAGAAGCTCTTTGAGTGTTTTCCTTTATAGTGAGGCCTACTCCCTCATTGAAGATATTTTTTATAGGAAAGTATTTTCCAGGAACAACCTGCATGTAAAGGATCTACCTAAGAGTTTGAGTAGAGACTTTATTTAAGATTTGCTAATAATGTTATCTTGTTGGAGTGCAGCCTGGTTTTCTTCTCTCAGGGATGGTCATCCCCCAGATCTGGAGGCCATGGGCTCTGAAGACCTGCTAGCACCCTTCTAGCTCAGAGAAGGACTGCAGTGACAGTAGCACTGCCAGAAGTGTCTAAAGGAAAGTTGAGTAAAGTATTTTTTCTCTTTTTGTTTTTGTCACCCCATCCTCTCATTTGGAGATTGGACAGTGTGCCTGATCTCTGCCAGCAACAGACCTTTCCCCTCTGGAGTGCCACAAAGAAGTGAATTAGAGGAAGAAGAAAGAATAGAAATTGGAGTCCCATGACTGGATCTACCCCCTTTGATACAGGAACAGGCTGGATAGAAGAGACAATCATGAAAAGGTAGGCTTAAGCTGGGCCTAGGCATGGGTCCAACACTGGGGCCTAGCTGAGGTCTTTTCCCAGTTGCCAAGATCCAGGCCCGGGTCTAGGTTAAGTCCCGACACCTGGTCTGGCCTGAGTCCATGTTCAGGTCGCTACGACCCAAGTCTAGGTCCAGGTCCAACACAAAGCCAGGTTCGGGTTACTGATGCCTAGATCTGGGCCTAGGATTATGTCCAATGCCTGGGTCAGGCCTGAGGCCTGTTCCCAGTTGCCAAGGACCAGGTCTGACACTGGGCCTGGCCAAGGCCAGGTCCCAGTCACTGAGGGTTAGACCTAGGCCCAGGATCGACACTAGGACCTTTCCAAGGTCATGTCCGGATCGCTGAGGCTCATGCTCCCAAATATCCTATGTGAGTTAGATGGATAAGTCTTATCCAGCTATCTTACTTAGCTGGATATTTCTGATTATTGATCTCCCTATGCCTAAAGTATGTTTCTAATACTATTTTTTACTGCATGGTTATATAATGCTCTATATTATGTGACGCCATCTTGATGCTGTTTGCCATATGAACCAGATGAGAAGTTACTTTCCCGTTTTTCGCCATTGAATTAATTGAGAATTGTGCTTTTGGTGATGGATCCCCTGATAAAGGATTTGTTCTGAAACCTGGCCATGTTGGGAGTGCATCATCTGAGCTAAATAGATTTTCTAACTTGTGGTACTGACTTATAGCAATTCACTCCTTAAAGTCTTTTCACATAACAAAATCATTTCCAGCGATTAAGTGGCGATATTACCAGAGACTTTTTTAGTTTACTTTAAATTAAAAAAAAAATGTTTTAAGAATATGATCATCTTTTTGTGGCTCTGCCGACGATAATGTTAGTAACATCGCCGGCAGCAAAGACACCGCTGATTGCACCCCTCCTCCCCCTAATTTGCATTCTATCGCATGCGAAAAGGCCATTTTTGCATGCGATAGAGGCTTATCGCACGCGATAATAAGGTAGTTGGTGGTTGATTAATCATTACACAGAATAATAAATTTGTAACCTAGTTAGGTCCTGAAACATGTATGTATGAAACAATCACCGTTCATCTTCACATATTTTATATGTGATTTTAAATCAAGTAAGCAGTATTGCCTTCAAAAATTTTGATTAGCTGTGATCAAGTGGGGTTATTTGTTTATTTTAATTTATTATATAGGCACACTCACTTAGTAGAGAATTTTTTATTCTTCTGAAGAACAATTTAAGCATCAGTGGCTATAGCAACATCTGTTGTGTATTCTTCTAAAAGGAAGCCATTTAACAAGTATCTGCTATTTTTCATTAATTTTTAAAATATTTTAAATACTTTTTTAAATAAGCAGTCCCTTAAAGCAGGCATACAGCTTAAAGCATTGCTATATTGGATTGAATTTTAAGGTATCTTTAAGATGTTGGGGTTTGTTTGTTTTTTTTTGCAGAATACTATTGTGTAATAAAATGTATGATTTGTGATTTTAGTTTCATGATTTATGATTTTTACCTTTATACATTTAGATATCATTATTATCACTTTCTTTGTCCTTTGTATATATCTACCACCACTCTTCTGCTGCAATTTAAAGTCAGGCCATTGTACCAAGAGAAATATTTTTGAAAATTGTCCCCATTATAATACATTATGCACTGTTATTCATTTTGCCTGGGATAACAGAAGAGTAACCTAGTGGATAGAGCAGCAGGCTGTGAACTAGGGAAGCCAATCCTCATGACCTTGGGCAAGTCACTTTACCCTCCATTGCCTCATTATAAAGTTAGGGCCTCATTTACTTAGGGGCCGATTTTTAAACCTATGCACGCGGGGTACATTTGTGCGCACTACCCGGCGCGCACAAATGTACACCCGATTTTATAACATGCGCATGCTGCCACACGCATGTTATAAAATCCGTGGTTGGCGGGCGCAAGGGGGTGCACAATTGTGCATCTTGCACGCGCCAAGCCCTAGGGGAGCCCCGATGGCTTTCCCCGTTCCCTCCAAGGCCGTTCCAAAATCGAAGCGGCCTTGGAGGAACTTTTCTTTCGCTCCCCCCCCACCTTCCCCTCCCTTCCCCTATCTAACCCACCCCCCAGCCCTACCTAAATCCCCCCCACCACCTTTTTTTATTTTTTACGCCTGCCTCTTGCAGGTGTATTTTGTGCGCGCCATCCCCCAGCACAGCCGCTGTGCCAGAGGACTGGGGACCGCCCCCTTCCCGCCCCTTTTTGAAAGCTCCGGGACATACGCGCATCCCGGGGCTTGCGCGCGCCGCTGAGCCTATACAAAATAGGCTTGGCGCACGCAGGGGTAGGTTTCTGGGGTTACACACGTATATTATGCACATAACCCTTTGAAAATCTACCCCTTAGCATTTTTCCCATAGACAAAGAGAGCCCAATATTCAAAAGTCAGTGAATGCTACTTAACCAGGTAAGTAGCAACTTATCAGGCTAAGTGGTGGCCGCTGAACATCCAGCTATGCTCAGTGGCTATCACTTAGGCCTGGATTCATCATTCCTCTCAGAATGATGAATCCTGAGAAAATGGGGGGCGGGAGGGTGAAGGGGGGGACGGGCCTGAAAAAGCCCGCAGCCTTCGCAGCACGAGGTGTGCCGGCTGCCGGCTTTCACACCAAATAGCGCCACCGTAAAAGGTGGTGCTATTCGGTGTGCTACTGCCAACAATAATGTTAGTAACATCGCCGGCAGCGAAGACACCGCCGACTCCGCCCCTCCTCCCCTGACTACTCCCCTCTTCACCCCTCCCCCTAATTTGCATTCTATCACATGCGAAAAGGCCCTTTTCGCATGCGATAGAATGCAAATTAACTAATGCAAATTAACGAATGCAAAAAAACTAATCCAGCTAAGTAGTGCAAATATGGAGATATTCTGCAGTATAACTATGCTGCAGAATATCCCATGTAAGTTAGCCGGATAAGTCTTATCTGGCTAACTTACATAATGGTTACCTTTGAATATCTGCTTCAAAATGAGAGAAAAACTTTAGTAAATCAGGCCTTTAGACTGTAAGCCTCCTAGGGATAGGTAAATATCTACAGTATCTGAATATAATCTGCTTTGAAGTGCCATGAAAGGCAGAATATACATTAAACAAAATAAAAAATGAACTAACTGTTAATGCATTTAGAAGATATGGAATATTAATGCATGTGCTTTTAGATGTCTCCGAATTTTGTGTCAGGGCATATCCCACAAAGTATTAAAAGGAAAATGTATGAACAGATAGGGTAGTTTTGAAATTCATAAAAAATGAATTCAGATCTGCATGAAAAGTAATGAAATAAGCTCAGTTATGTTGCACTGTCATCCTTCATTTTAATGAATGCTTTAAAAGAGTAAATAAAGGGAAAGAGATGAAAGTAATTACAGTATATTGAGTTAACTTTTTGGTGGCTCCTAAGAGTGCAGTTGGCAGTGCTGCTAATTTCGACAAGCCTGAAGTTATTAATGGTAGCTTTCACTGCATGTGATACTTGGCTATGATCCCTCCACCCCATTGTAGTATAGATAGAGTATCAAGGGATCCATTAGAATCTGATAGCAATTTTTTGTTATGCTATTCCATCATTATACATGAATTTCCAAAAAGAAAGAAATTCTATACACTGATTTCATAAAAATATAAAACTACTGCATAATACAATAGTAGCCAATACCTACAGTGCCATAAAGAAATTCTTATGATGTTTGTTACATAAAAGCTGACATTTATATAGGTTACCAACCAATTGTTTCAGAGGGCTAACATCCATGGATATGTACATGTACTGTGCTTTGAGTAATGCAAATACCACTTTTGAAATGGAAGTAGTTGAGTAAAGCATCACTCTAAGATGTTGAGAGCACAATAATTCCCTACAGGAAGTATCTCATATCTGCAAATGATAATGTCAAAGCAAACAGCAAAGTAATGTAGTAACATAGAAGATGATGACAAATATAAACCAGCTGAATCATCCAGTCTGTCCAGTTATTCTGGTCTACATTGCTAAGGCTATATTACAGCTGTCAGCCACTGAATATTTACCACTTGTAGTATAGCGCTCTTTATCCAGGCCAGTTTTTGTTGTCTTACTCATTGGTTCTCTACCATCCTGAATAGATAAGTATATAAAATCCCAACACCGAGTTTCTTCCCCATTCACCCCCACCCTTCCTGAATGTCTTACCACCAAGCCATTGCCCAAAAATTTGTAAGGTTGTTGCCTGAATGTCCACCGAAATCTAGAGGAAAGGACCCATCCATAAACAAGCTTCTACTCTGGTTTCTGGAGAGTTGTGGCCTGTTAGTTCCAGCTTAGTTGACCTGTGGCCTGCAGTGTTTCTAGTTCTTGCTTCCTTTATCTGTCCCCCTTTTATTTTCATTGTATCAACTCGCTGGAAGTTACATGGCCACCAAAAACTTGCCAGTATTCACTAGTTGGTTTCTGGAGACTCCCCAACTCCTCCTGCCAGACTTCAAATTCAGAATTATATAATCTGAATACTACTCCCCCCAGAGGATCTCCCTCCTTAAAATTCTTGAACTCGGGGAAAACAAGATGGCCACCAACTGATCCACATGCTGAAGGAGGGCTCGCTCTCTGTCCTTTTCTTGTTACTTGTTTTTCCTGGAATAATGCCGCATACAAAGAGGAAATCTCGGCTGAGGGAAATATCAAGCTCTTACCCTCATGCCTGAGCGTTTGCAACCACAGATTGAAACCTTCTTCGCTGCACCCCTAGTATCGACGCCAGAGGAGAGAGTCGCTGTGCAGATCGATGTTGAGCGTTCGCCGTCTACATTGGCTGAGGAAATATCACTAAACCCCAGTGAACCGAGCATACCTCCACTTCCTGCAGCCTTACTATCGGAGAATTTGGATGTGAGTAGCGTCACTACAACTACAGCCCTGAGAAGGGAAACTTTTGTGGTTTTACCTTTGGAGAATCTGTTTGTGATGGATTCCAAGGGCCTATCTCACGCAATAAAGTTGCCTGAAAATGCCGGAAATAGAGGCAGTACTATGGGAGAAGGAGAAGAGAAGTCTCAGGTATTTCCGACGACATTTTCTTTGTTTGAGAAATCTAAAGAGATCACATTAGAGAATGTATGGACAGTGTTAATTGCAGTCGAAAAAGTTATATCATCTTTAACCGTTGTAATTATGGAAAATATTCATCAAGTGCAAGTAATAGAAAATAAAGTTGAGCAGCAGGATATTAAAGCTATGGAATTGGAAACAAGAATTACTAAAGTTGAAATGATCCAACAAAAGCTAGTTCAATCAGATGTTGTTGCGGCAAAGAAAACAGAAAATCTGGAAAATTCTCTACGAAGCTTTAACTTAATGATTTTGAATTTTCCTTACATTAAAATTCTACCTCCTAAGGAATTATTGAAGAGTTACTTTACACAGATCCTTAAATTTCCACCTGAAGCCATGCCTATGATAACTAAAGCCATTTTTCTATTTAAATCAGAAGGAGATATACCAAAGAATCTGGAATGTATTTCACCTACAAATATTTCTGAGTTGTTAGAGATGTCTCAAGAGACGGTTATTCAGAACAGAGGAACTTTATTAACCACTTTTGCATTTATATCTGAAAGATATTCTGTGTTAAGATTCTTTCTACGGAATCGTCATTTGCTGTTTCATGGCCAAAAAGTTTGGCTTTTTCCAGACATTACTAGAGTAACACAAGAATGGAGGAGGAAATTTCTCAATATGAAAATGGAAGTTTTAAGTAAAGGGACAAAATTTGACTTGAGATTTCCTTGTAAATGTTTGCTTAGTTATCAAAACTCCAAGTACCTGTTTTTTGAACCTTCTCAGTTACGGAAATTCCTGCACTCTCATTCCTAATAGTCCCTAGGCCTGGTTCGGTACATATTTGTGTATGGGGTGTAGGATCAGACTATTTCTTAAATAATTAGCATTTCCTGAATAATCGCTCTGTTGTAACCTTGTTTTCTCCTAAATTACCTGTTACTATTGTAAGACAAATATTGGGGGAGATTACCTTTTGAATATTTCTTGGTTTGTAATAATACAAGTTTGTTTTGTCTTAATTTTCTGGAACAAGTTCTACTTGTGTAAAAAAAAATGAAAATTCAATAAAGAAACAAATATAAAATTCTTAAAAGGGACACATATCAAATAAATCAATGATTTAAAACTTTATCAAACCATTTATAAAACACCAAGTAAAGGGCAAGTGGACTCTACCCAAAATCATTTCCAGAGAACTCAGTGGTACACAGCCCCATTTGAGAGGCCTGTCACATAGGAAAAGAGGAGCTGCTGATTCTGTCTCACATCCAGTAGATGAACAATGGTGAATCTGAATAGTGTGAGAAAGCTGTCTTGCCTGGACCTCCTTACGATCTAGACACACAGGGGTAGATTTTCAAAGGGTTCGCGCGTAATATACGCGCGTAACCCTTTAAAAAAAATCCTGCGCGCAAGCCCCGGGACGCGCGTATGTCCTGGGGCTTTGAAAAAGGGCCGGGAAGGGGCGGGGGCATGGCACCGGTCCAGGGGCGGGACTGAGGCCTCCGGCACAGCGGCTGTGCCAGGGGATGGTGCGCTGGCAGCTGGCCAGCGTGCGCAAGATACGCCTGCCTCTGGCAGGCGTAAAAAATGAAATAAGGTAGGGGGAATTTAGGTAGGGCTGGGAGGTGGGTTAGATAGGAGAAGGGAGGGGAAGGGAGGGGAAGGTGGAGGGAAAGGAAGAAAAGTTCCCTCCGAGTCTGCTCCGATTTCGGAGCAGCCTCGGAGGGAACGGGGAAAGCCATCGGGGTTCCCCTAGGGCTCGGCGTGCACAAGGTGCACAAGTGTGCACCCCCTTGTGTGCGCCGACCCCGGATTTTATAACATGCTGCTTTCAAAATATGCCCCACAGGGAATTCTAAGTGAAGGGAGGAGCCCTTCACCAAAGTATAAGAACTCAGGACCTGGAAGGGTTAAGGAGGCCTCGGGCAGCAGGCAGAGACCAACTGTATGCCAAGAACTGTTATGTTTCAGGAATGTGTGTTACCTGAAGATAAGGTAATCTGCACTGATTGTTTTGATTTTGTTTTTCACTGTAAATAAGCTGCACCTAAGGAACAGCCAGAATCTGCCTTCTTATTTTTCTGGCTGTTTCCAAGGTGCTATTACCCAAGTTACCACACAAGCTAAGAGAGAGGAGAGGAGAGTTGAAAGTGTGAAAGATTTCATCTAGATATTCTCACTGGAGACATCATCCCAGGAAAGAGGGAGACATACCTCTTGATATATATATATATTTTTTTTTTTTTATACCCAAGTTCCTCATTTCCCTGTTCTCTGTAAGACACACGTGTTAAGTCATTTCAATGTTATATGTAAACCGAAGTGATTAGTAACATTGTTACTAGAACCTCGGTATATAGAAATGTTAAATAAATAAATAAAATAAATACCGTGATATGAGGTGAAGAATTGAAAAGTTATAGTACTGGGAGCATGGTGGGAGTAGGAGGGGGAGTCAGGGAAGCCCAGGGAAATACTTTAGAAAATGAGGCCCTTTGTATCTTGTAGCTGGCTTAGGATTCCAAGGTAGTTATTATTAAGGCAACTACTCTCGGGCCCTCCTTGAAACTACCTTCTCTCTCTGACCTTCTGCCATGCTGTAAGGATTCTGCTGCTTTTCGGCTGGCCTACAAAATGTACCGTAGCATCTCAAAAAAGTGAACATAATCCATGATTACATCTGAGCTGCATACATACCCACCAGCACCAATGCCAGCAATGAGAATAATGGTCTCTCTGTCAGCCGCTTTAACTTAATTCCTACCCTGAACCAGGAGCTAAAAAACCCACTTAAAAAAAACTCCACACTAACCGTTCTCCCTGCTAGCGTGGCTCCCTGCATGGCCCATGAATGGATAATTGCCTCCTTTGCATGCAATTTGCATGTAGTCGCACAAAACTTTCCGAGTGTGCGCACGTGTTTTGCCCACTCTGGACACATTATTACATATGCGCATAAGGTCAGCTCGGGAAAACGCATCACTCACCAGTGCAAAAACCCAGGGCAGGAAATGTGCACACAAATTCAACAAAAGTACACATGTACATGGTTTTGCATATATTTTCATATATCATTTTTTAACAATACAATATATAAATTTAGGAGCTAACTTTTTTACACTCATTAGCATTTTATTGACCAGCAATTAAGTGTGGAAGAAGGTATATAAAATCTGTGCACATTCCCGATGTGTAGAATGTCACAGTACCTGCCAGGAAGGGTGCTTTACTGCTCAAACCCAATATTTATCCACAGGAAAAGAATATGATAGTGAAGAGGGGATGAAAGTACAGCTACTTCATCCCTTTCATCGTGCTTTGAGGTGATCAACCCACTGCTGCTGCTCCTTTGTGGCATTCATGCCTCTGTTGTTGACACCCTTTGTTGCTCCGTAGGTGCCTTGTGGTGTTCATGCCATTACTGCTACTGCTTTGTTGCTTTTTAGGTGCTTGGTGGTATTCATGCCATTATTGTTGGTGCTTTTTGCATCACTTTAGATACCATAAGGTGTTCATGACACTATTGTTGGTATCTTTTGCTCCTCTAAAGATTCCTTGTGGTGTTCATGCCACTGCTGTTGCTGCAGCTTTGTTGCTCTTTAGATGCTTTGTGGTAATCTTGCCATTATTGCGGGTTCCCTATGTAGGTGCCTTGGGATATTCTTGCATTTGTTTGGGCTATATTGCCCTCCTCACAGAGCCTTGGGATGTTGATACCATTCTTCTTGCTACTTTGCTCTGCACTTATGGTTTGTGGTTTTCAATGCCAGTGCTCCTGCTGCACTAAGGTTTTCTTGGTACCTTTGGGTCATGGGTGTTTATGCCTCTGCTCCAGCTATCTTCAAATTTTATTTAAAATTCCCTTATGGTATTTACCAGAGGTGTAATAAGGGGGGGGGGAGCAAGGGGACGGTCCGCCTCGGGTGCTAACAGGGGGAGGGGTGCCATTGCCGCGGTTTTGCAGCGACGCAAAGAAGTAACGTGCTGACGGAGTTCCTACTCCCCACCAGCAAAAACGGGGCCCTGCTATGCCGCTGGCCTTTCCCTAGAGCCGGCAGCAGATGAAGAGGCCCTGCTCTATAGCCAGCCACTGAAGAAATTGGCTCTCTCTCTCTTTCTCTCACACACACACACGTGCTCCCTCCGTCTCTCACCAAGCATGTATGTGTGTGTGTGAGTGTGAGTGTGTGTGTGAGAGAGAAGGAGCATATTGTGTGTGTACATGCGAGCCCCCAGTCTATGACAATCTTAGGATGACAGATATGGAGAGCAGGAGATTTTTAAAATCCTTATTTTAATTATTGGGTATTATTTGATGTGTCTGCTGTTTTGAAATATTTTATCGCTGTTTAGGAAATTTTAAAATTATATATTGGGAGGTTGCCAAAGGAAGTATCCGCCCCAGGTGCCATATACTTAAGGTATGCCTCTAGCATTTACTGACTATTGGCCTTGATGGGCCATTCTGATGCTTTACACATTTGCTGCAAGGTCAAATCATGGCACCTTAGTTACTGACAAATTATCCACTTACTCATTCTTTATAATATTATCATTTACAAAAAGCAAATCTAACAAATGGCCATACACATAAGTAGGAACATTTACAATATACTGAAAGCCTAATGAAGACATAGCTGTTAAAAAAAAAAAAAGCTCTGACATTCAGTAATACCTGGCTGATCAACAAGTAAATTAAATCACCCATTATTAATAACTTCTAAAAATCAAATGTAATTGAAGAAAAGACATAAGCTAACTCCAATGGATCAATATTTTGGGGACCTAAAGGATGATATACTCAACAAAAACCACACAGGTGAATTTTCAAAGGAGTTATGCTTCAAATGTAACTACTATTGTAGCAATTTTCAAAAGCCAAGTGCACTTACATGAGTAAATCTAATGGATAATTCAATGGAATATATTTTAGCAATTGTCAAAGATTATCTACACAGGTAAAGTACATTTGCAGATGTAAAATCCAGTTTTAACCATTAAAATCAGGACCTGACAGGATTTTGTTAACAGCATAGATTCTTCACAGGCTGAGACTATTATCTGGCTGATCAACATGTAAATTAAAATCACCCATTATTAATAATGTTATTGAAGAAAAGGCATTAGCTAACTCCAATGGATCAATATTTGGGGGACCTGAAGGATAATATACCAAACAAAAGCCACAAGTTTTTGTTGTTAACAGCATATCTTCTTCATAATCTGAGACAATTATCAAATTTAGCCTCGTAAAGGCTAACCAACTTATATCCCATTTTACTTAACTTCTTTCCTTGCCTGAGAACCACCCTATATCCAGGAGGATACTGCTGGAAGCAGGATTCTGTAATGCAGAGAACATAATCTGAGTACAAATGAGTAATCTAATAACAAATCCACAAAACAGGTACTTTACTAGGCACAGAATGTGCATTAATTAGCAAAATAAACTTTAAGCAGAACAGGCTCAATATATCCCTTGCATTCTTTCTACAAGTTACTTGTCAAGTAACTAAAGGAGCTCTGGGAGGAATAGTTAAAATTGAAGGCTTGTTTTAAATTGTTCTAATTTAATGGGAACTGAACAAATTACATTGACCATGGCCAGTTAAAACTGGAATTGACTTTTATGGAATACTAACAGAGTCAACAGAGTCCATAATAATGTTTTTAAAATCCAGACAAAGTGAATAATACCATACTATACAACCCTGTACCCCATAACATACATACTGTTATGCATGCCATCCGTGGAAGACCCGCAACACGGCCCCCTCACCTCTTTGCAGTAACTCCAGTGCCTGGTTCCTTGTCCCTGGCGACGGTGAGCTGCCAGCTCCATCCTCAGGCCGCACCTGGTGCCTCCGGCTCAATTATAGACTCTGGTCTTCCCAGTTCAGCTACCACTTCCACGGCTCCACGTCGGGTCTCTCCGCATGGCCGGCAGAGACACGCTGCAACTCGCACATGACTCAAAGTTTGCTGGTCACCCAGGATGAGCATGAACCTTGGCGCTGCTCCAGCGGTTCTTCTGGTGGCCCACTATGGTTTCTGACGCTAAAGTGTACGTCGAATCCTGTAACACTTGTGCTCAACAAAAACCCCAGGTCGGTCGACCCTGGGGTCTGCTTCAACCACTTCCAGCTCCCGAGGAACCGTGGACCCACCTGTCTATGGATTTCATTGTGGACTAGCCTCCATCTAAGGGCCATACTGTTATATGGGTAACAATAGATTGTTTCTCAAAGATGCCCCATTTTGTACCTCTACCAGACCTACCATCTGCTTCTGAGTTGGCACACCTGTTCTTTCTTCACATCTTCAGATTACATGGCCTACCTAAAGGCATTGTCTCTGATAGAGATCCGCAATTTTTTGCCAGATATTGGTGGGCCCTTTGTCGAAAATTTGGCATTAACATCAGTCTGACAACAGCTTACCACCCTCAAGCCAATGAGCAAGCTGAGCATATGAATTGCTCTTTAAAGGCTTTTCTCCGTGCCTACATAAACGAATACCAAGACAATTGGTCTGAACTCCTTCCTTGGGCGGAGTTTTCTAACAACTCCCATATCGCTACTGCTATAGGTACGTCACCATTTTCCATTGTTTATGGGAAGCAACCATGACCACCATTACCCATACCAATATCAGTACCTTCCCCTGCTGATGCCCTCAAGATGCTTTGGTAACAGACAAACTTTCGCTTACATCAAACCACTTCCCGGGCCAAGAGATCTGCTAACAGTCACCGATGCTCGACTCCTGAATTCCTTCTGGGCCAGAAAGTCTGGTTGAGCACTCGGTATATCCGGCTCAAGATACCCTCTCAAAGGTTTTAGTTTTCATAGAAGTCTCTCATGAGGGACTTTGGCAAAGGCCTTCTGAAAATCCAAATACACTACATCTACCAGTTCACCTTTATCCACATGTTTATTAACTCCTTCAAAATAATGAAGCAGATTTGTTAGGCAAGACTTCCCTTGGGTAAATCCATGTTGACTGTGTTCCATTAAATCATGTCTTTCTATATGTGCTACGATTTTGATCTTGAGAATAGTTTCCACTATTTTTCCTGGCACTGAAGTCAGGCTCACTGGTCTGTAGTTACCCGGATCGCCCCTGTAGCCTTTTTTAAATATTGGGGTTACATTGGCCACCCTCCAGTCTTCAGGTACAATGGATGATTTTAATGATAGGTTACAAATTTTAACTAATAGGTCAGAAGTTTCATTTTTTAGTTCCTTCAGTACCCTAGGATGCATACCATCCGGTCCAGGTGATTTGCTACTCATTAGTTTGTCAATCTGGCCTACTACATCTTCCAGATTCACAGTGATTTTGTTCAGTTCGTCTGACTCATCACCCCTGAAAACCATCTCTGGAACTGGTATCTTCCTAGCATCCTCATTAGTAAACACGGAAGCAAAGAATTCATTTAGTCTTTCTGCAATAGCCTTATCTTCCCTAAGAGCCCCTTTAACCCCTCGGTCATCTAATGGTCCAACCGACTCCCTCACAGGTTTCTTGCTTCGGATATATTTTAAAAATATTTTATTATGAGTTTTTGCCTCTATGGCCAACTTAATTTCAAATTCTCTCTTCGCCTGTCTTATCAATGTTTTACACTTAACTTAACAATGCTTATGTTTTATCCTATTTTCTTCAGATGGATCCTTCTTCCAATTTTTGAAGGATTTTTTTTGGCTAAAATAGCCTCTTTCACCTCACCTTTTAACCATGATGGTAAACATTTTGCCTTCTTTTCACCTTTCTTAATGTGTGAAATACATATGGACTGCGCCTCTAGGATTGTATTTTTAAACAATGTCCAAGCCTGTTGAACACTGTTAACCTTTGCAGCTGCACCTTTCAGTTTTTTTCTATTTTCCTCATTTTATCAAAGTTTCCCTTTTGAAAGTTTAGTGTTAGAGCTGCAGATTTACTTATTGTCCCCCTTCCAGTTATTAGTTTAAATTTGATCATGTTATGATCACTGTTGCTAAGTGGCCCCACCACCGTTACCTCTCTCACCAAATCCTGCGTTCCACTAAGTATTAAATCTAAAATAGCTCCCTCTCTTGTTGGTTTCTTAACCAATTGCTCCATGAAGCAATCATTTATTATATCCAGGAACTTTATGTCTCTAGCAAGTCCTGATGTTACATTTACCCAGTCAATATTGGGGTAATTGAACTCTCCCATTATTATTGCACTGCCAAATTGTTTTGCTTCCCTGATTTCTCTTAGCATTTCATCATCTGTCTGACCATTTTGTCCAGGTGGACGGTAGTATACTCCTGTCACTATACTCTTACCCAGCATACGTAAGAAGAGGAACACAATAAATTGCATCAATGTTTTATTTGCATTTTATAAACCTATCTAACATTAAAAACTATCTAACACACTCATACTATACTCATGCACTCACATTTAAAAACAAACATCTTCAAGAAACATGAAAATCAGAAATATTGTCAAATAATTCACTTGTAATATAAAGTGCAAATGCTCACATCATATTTTAAACATTATACAATAAATCAACCAACGAAGTCAGTCCTCAACGTATCCAACAAAGATCTTCGTTTCGCCAAGCTTATCTTAATGGCTTCATCAGGGATAGGACTGGTTTGAATGAATAACAGCTATCATCTCAAAATATTAATGAGTGACACAACTGTAGAGCTTCGAAACTTCAATTTCTTAACAAGTTCTCCAACATGCGATCTACAAACCAAATCACATCATTTATCACATATCCCAAAAAAGGACTCAATAATATTCAACAATGAAATAAAGCATAAATTCACCACCTAATTAATTTAATTCATTTTAACGGAAGGACCGAAATATAAATGCACTACTCACACATTAGAGTAATTGCCACAAGTATGTATAATACATTTATACTGACCTAAAGACAGGAAAAAAGAGACAGAAAAAAGACAGAAAAAACCGCAACAGCGCAAAAGTAAATCCCCACTGTCTTATACACAATAATACAAAGGGTAAACTAAAGAATACCCACCAAACTTCAAAATGTGTTCGATACGAGGTACCTTCAAGGAAGATTCAAAAATCATTCATCTCTCAACTCACTCTAAAGTTCAACCCGTTCTAATATACAAAAATAAAAAATAAAAAAATAATAAAAGGAAAAATCAAGTCGTGAAACAGTTATCCTAATGAATCTCAACATTAATTCCATGTTAAAGTAAAAAGCAAATAAAGAGCAGGTAGAAAAAATCAGGTAAAAAAATCATACCTCTAACGGGGACACTTCCACATAACACTTAAATTTAATGTGTCACCATTCATAAGCCTCTTAGGCATTATAACACTAAAGAAAAATAAGAAAAAAGAGAAAATGACAATGAGAAAGTGGACTGCCGTTCGACAATACACAGCAACGCGTTCTCTTAACTGACACCTACCCGGAAATGACGTCTGTTCCATGTTTGAAATAGAGTGGGGAACACTTATGTGTTCTTCCTTTATATCAATGCACTCATCCTAATTTAAAGGGGCCCACAACATCACCAAAACGCACTCCACTCAACCGGTCCGTTAAGACCGTGAGGGCTCGTAGTTTTCCATTTGAAAATAAAACTTTGTTCGGCACGTAACAACGCAGCAGATAAATCTCCACCATTTTTTAACGACACTTGTTTAATAACAAAAAATTTAATGTCTTCCCAAGAATGTTCAGCTTCCCGCCAGTGGTCAACCAAAGGAGCATGTTCCCTTAGGACCTTAATACGGCTACGGTGTTCAATAATGCGCGTTCGTACCGATCTGCAAGTTTGTCCCACATACATTAAGCCACAAGGGCATTGGATAATGTATACTACCCCACTACTATCACATGAAAATAACCCGGGTAAAGTGTATCTATAATCAGTGTTGGGAGGAAAAAAACTTTTGCAATGAATCACATGCTGACAAACGGAACAGGATCCACAAGAGACCTGGCCTTGCAGCCGATTATTTTCAATAGTCTTAATGGTGGAACCCTTTAATCTGTCACGCAATGATTGTCGCTTCTTAATGGCAAAGACAGGGGGTTGATCAAAAATATGTAATGGAGATAAAATATACCAATGCCTCAGAATAGAATTTTTGATTGCAGAGGTTTTAATGGAATAAGGAACAGTACATATAACCCTGGAGGGCCCATCTTTATTACTAGGAAGAAAAAGATTCTCACGATTGGCATACAAGGCACGTTTGTATGCCTTCTTTATGCAGGAATCAGAATAACCCCTCGCCCGAAAACGTTCCCATAATTTTGAAGATTGAATTTTAAAATCCATTGTCGAGCTACATAGCCTCCCCGGGGTGGGAAGAACAATTCGAGCAATCGGACTTCCAAATCTCAACGGGGCCGGAACATCACGAACAATTACAATCTACGACGGTAGATACAGTTTGCGCTGTATTTAATTTATCCTCCAAAGAATTAACCCCCCCTATGATAAGCCTTTTGAATAAAGGCTTCTCATTTGTACCTACATCCCGGCATGATCCATTGTCCACTCGGGTTGAATTGCAAAAATTCTTTCGTCGTTTACATTTGAGAGAATTTTTTGGAGATAAGGCATGTTTAACTACTTCACCCAAATTGTACAAACCTTCTAAGTGGGTTCCGCCTACTGCTCCAAGTCCGCTTTTACAGGCGTTTCAGACGCTTGTTTTGGCTGATGTAGGGCAGATTGAAGGTGAATATGAATATTTATCCTTTAACCTTACTAAAGAGGAATGGAAAGCGATTGATCAGTTGCGCCAAGATTCGACAATATGTATTGTTTCTGCAGACAAAGGAGGGGGCATTGTGGTTATGAACCAACAGGATTATCATGAGGAAGCACTAAGACAATTAGATGATAACCAATTTTATGTACCTTTGGATGTGAATCCTTTAGATGAAATTTGTGCTGAAGTTAACGCCGTCTTGGATCAGGCGCTTAAGGATAAAATCATTAATGATCAAGAATTTAAATTTCTATCTGTGATCCACCCTACTACAGCTTATTTTTACATTCTTCCAAAAGTACATAAAACGCTTGTAAAACCTCCAGGTAGACCAATTGTCTCCGGAATTGGTACCATTTTGGAACCTTTAGCAAAACTATTGGATTATAATTTACAGACTAACGTTCTTAACATTGCCTCTTATGTCCGTGACACATCTGATTTTTTGTTACAGTTATCTCAACTTCCTGAAATAGATAGCAATTGGTTGTTGGTTACGGCCGACATTACGGCATTATATACGAGCATACCGCAGAGAGAGGCTTTAGAGGTGGTAAAAATTGAATTAAAGAAAAACCAGTTGACTATGGGTCGCTTACAATTTCTTTTGACCATTGCTAAAATCACTCTTACCTCTAATGTCTTCAGTTATTGCAATCAGTTATATCATCAAGTCAGGGGGATTCCCATGGGATCCCCCATGGCACCCAGTGTGGCATGCTTATACGTTTCTCATTTTGAACAGAAATACATTTATCCCTCGGAATGGTTTATACAAATTTTGTGTTGGAAACGATACATCGACGATTTATTTTTTGTATGGTGTGGTTCGAGAGAGGAGTTGAATCAATTTTTATTGATGCTAAACTCTAGTGATGAGCATCTCAAATTCACTACTTCCATACACATGGATACTGTTACCTTTCTGGATGTTCAGATTTTTAAACATGGTGGGCAATTAGTCACATCTGTGTATAGAAAAAAGACCGATAAAAATACCCTGTTACATTATGACAGTTTTCATCCTAAACGGTTAAAAAATAACATCCCGGTGGGTCAGTTCTTACGTTATAGGAGGCTATGTAGCTCGACAATGGATTTTAAAATTCAATCTTCAAAATTATGGGAACGTTTTCGGGCGAGGGGTTATTCTGATTCCTGCATAAAGAAGGCATACAAACGTGCCTTGTATGCCAATCGTGAGAATCTTTTTCTTCCTAGTAATAAAGATGGGCCCTCCAGGGTTATATGTACTGTTCCTTATTCCATTAAAACCTCTGCAATCAAAAATTCTATTCTGAGGCATTGGTATATTTTATCTCCATTACATATTTTTGATCAACCCCCTGTCTTTGCCATTAAGAAGCGACAATCATTGCGTGACAGATTAAAGGGTTCCACCATTAAGACTATTGAAAATAATCGGCTGCAAGGCCAGGTCTCTTGTGGATCCTGTTCCGTTTGTCAGCATGTGATTCATTGCAAAAGTTTTTTTCCTCCCAACACTGATTATAGATACACTTTACCCGGGTTATTTTCATGTGATAGTAGTGGGGTAGTATACATTATCCAATGCCCTTGTGGCTTAATGTATGTGGGACAAACTTGCAGATCGGTACGAACGCGCATTATTGAACACCGTAGCCGTATTAAGGTCCTAAGGGAACATGCTCCTTTGGTTGACCACTGGCGGGAAGCTGAACATTCTTGGGAAGACATTAAATTTTTTGTTATTAAACAAGTGTCGTTAAAAAATGGTGGAGATTTATCTGCTGCGTTGTTACGTGCCGAACAAAGTTTTATTTTCAAATGGAAAACTACGAGCCCTCACGGTCTTAACGGACCGGTTGAGTGGAGTGCGTTTTGGTGATGTTGTGGGCCCCTTTAAATTAGGATGAGTGCATTGATATAAAGGAAGAACACATAAGTGTTCCCCACTCTATTTCAAACATGGAACAGACGTCATTTCCGGGTAGGTGTCAGTTAAGAGAACGCGTTGCTGTGTATTGTCGAACGGCAGTCCACTTTCTCATTGTCATTTTCTCTTTTTTCTTATTTTTCTTTAGTGTTATAATGCCTAAGAGGCTTATGAATGGTGACACATTAAATTTAAGTGTTATGTGGAAGTGTCCCCGTTAGAGGTATGATTTTTTTACCTGATTTTTTCTACCTGCTCTTTATTTGCTTTTTACTTTAACATGGAATTAATGTTGAGATTCATTAGGATAACTGTTTCACGACTTGATTTTTCCTTTTATTATTTTTTTATTTTTTATTTTTGTATATTAGAACGGGTTGAACTTTAGAGTGAGTTGAGAGATGAATGATTTTTGAATCTTCCTTGAAGGTACCTCGTATCGAACACATTTTGAAGTTTGGTGGGTATTCTTTAGTTTACCCTTTGTATTATTGTGTATAAGACAGTGGGGATTTACTTTTGCGCTGTTGCGGTTTTTTCTGTCTTTTTTCTGTCTCTTTTTTCCTGTCTTTAGGTCAGTATAAATGTATTATACATACTTGTGGCAATTACTCTAATGTGTGAGTAGTGCATTTATATTTCGGTCCTTCCGTTAAAATGAATTAAATTAATTAGGTGGTGAATTTATGCTTTATTTCATTGTTGAATATTATTGAGTCCTTTTTTGGGATATGTGATAAATGATGTGATTTGGTTTGTAGATCGCATGTTGGAGAACTTGTTAAGAAATTGAAGTTTCGAAGCTCTACAGTTGTGTCACTCATTAATATTTTGAGATGATAGCTGTTATTCATTCAAACCAGTCCTATCCCTGATGAAGCCATTAAGATAAGCTTGGCGAAACGAAGATCTTTGTTGGATACGTTGAGGACTGACTTCGTTGGTTGATTTATTGTATAATGTTTAAAATATGATGTGAGCATTTGCACTTTATATTACAAGTGAATTATTTGACAATATTTCTGATTTTCATGTTTCTTGAAGATGTTTGTTTTTAAATGTGAGTGCATGAGTATAGTATGAGTGTGTTAGATAGTTTTTAATGTTAGATAGGTTTATAAAATGCAAATAAAACATTGATGCAATTTATTGTATTCCTCTTCTTACGTATGCTGTGTAGTACTGTGGTGAAGAGGTTCTATTTTTGTGTTGACCCTTGTGTGATTATACTATACTCTTACCCAACATACATGGGATTTCTACCCATATAGATTCTATTGAGCATTTAGTCTCTTGTATGATCTTTATCCTGTTGGACTCTATAGCCTCCCGGACATAAAGTGCCACACCCCACCAAGTTGATCCTCCCTATCATTGCAATATAATTTGTACCCCAATATAGCACTGTCCCATTGGTTATCCTCCTTCCACCAAGCCTCTGTGATGCCAATTATGTCAATCTCATCATTTGCTGCTATACACTCTAACTCTCCCATCTTACTTCTTAGACTTCTGGCATTGATATACAGACATTTCAAAGTGTGTTTTTTGTTTTTCAGTTGTTTGGGATAATTCAGAAATCATTAGCTTCTGTGATTTTTTACATATAGGCATATGGACTATGTTTGCTTTTAATGGAACCTCTCTGTTGGGATGCCCTAACTCTCCTGTTTCATTAGTATCCTTCAAGGATACATTTCTCCGAACCATGTACTGCTGAGTGACTGTCGGCTTTCCCCCTTGTTCTAGTTTAAAAGCTGCTCTATCTCCTTTTTGAAAGTTAGTGCCAGCAGCTTGGTTCCACTCTGGTTAAGGTAGAGCCCATCCTTTTGGGAAAGTCTCCCCTTTCCCCAAAAGTTTCCCCAGTTCCTTACAAAGTTGAATCCCTCTTTCCTGCACCATCGTCTCATCCACACATTGAAACTCTGGAGCTCTGCCTGCCTCAGGGGACCTGCATGTGGAACAGGAAGCATTTCAGAGAATGCCACCCTGGAGTTTCTGGATTTCAGCTTCCTACCTAAAATCCTAAATTTGGCTTCCAGAACCTCTCTTCCACATTTTCCTATGTCGTTGGTGCCCACATGTACCACGACAGCCGGCTCCTCCCCAGCACTGTCTATAATCCTATCTAGGTGATGCGTGAGGTCTGCCACCTTCGCACCAGGCAGGCAAGTTACCAGGCGGTCCTCACATCCACCAGCCACCCTGCTATCTATTATTTATTTATTTATTTTGGATTCTTATATACCGACATTCTTGTATGATATACAAATCATATTGGTTTACAATACAACAGAACAATCGCGGCAGAGGCGTTACATTGAAACATAAAAACATGGCGTCTAATAACATATAATATAATACAATTGTACAATCGCTGCTAAGGCGTAACTTGAACCTTAGTGTCTAAAAGAATATAAGTATGCAAACATATGTACAAATGCTAATATAGCATAATGGGGGTCCTAAAGAACAATGGCACTTTAAAAACTACATTTCTAATAATCGAATCACCAACTATGGTGGTCGGCCTAACCCTTCCCTCCTGGGCAGTAGCACTGGGAGACTTGTCCTCAGTGCGAGAGGACAATACCTCACCTGGAGAGCAGGTCCTTGCTACAGGATCACTTCCTGCTATACCAGGGTGATATTCTCCTACTGGGAGACCTTTCTGATCCAAGGCAGCACTGGGGCTGCCAGACTGGATTTGGGACTTGGCTACTATGTCCCTGAAGGTCTCATCAATGTACCTCTCTGTCTCCCTCATCTCCTCCAAGTCTGCTACTCTAGCCTCCAGAGATCGGACTCGTTCCCTGAGAGCCAGGAGCTCTTTGCACCGAGTGCACACATACAATCTCTCACTGGCAGGTAAAAAATCATACCTGTGACACTCAGTGCAAAAGACTGGAAAGCCCCCCCCCCCCCCTCTTGCTGCTGGACTGCTGCCTTCATCTTAGTTTTATTGAGTTCTTAGTTAAGTTTAGGATACTAAGGGAGTTGGAATGAGTGTACTTTAAATTTACAGGTGAATTTACTAATTAATCAGCTAGTGTCCTACAAGGGGATGATTAAACTTTCAATAAGGGCTGGTTAGTAATAGCAGTGGCCATTTTCCAATTCAACTTAACTAACAGCAGATAATGCACCTCTCCTCCAAGAACTCATCCAATCCCCCTTTAAACACAGCCACACCAACTGCACTAACCACATCCTCTGGCAACAAATTCCAGAGTTCAATTGTGCATTGAGTGAAAAAGAATCCTCTCCGACTAGTTTCAGATGTACCACATGCCAACTTCCTGGAGTGCCCCCTAATCTTTCTATTATCTGAAAGAGTAAATAACCAATTCACATTTACTCGTTCTAGACCTCTCATGATTTTAAACACCTCTATCATATCTCCCCTCAGCCATCTTTTCTCCAAGCTGAAAAGCCCTAACCTGTTTAGTCTTTCCTCATAGGGAGCTGTTCCATTCCCCTTATCATTTTGGTCGCCCTTCTCTGTACCTTCAGCATCACAACTATATCTTTTTTGAGATGCAGTGACCAGAATTGTACACAGTATTCAAGGTGCAGTCTCATCATGGAGCGATACAGAGGCATTATGACATTTTCTGTTTTATTCACTATTCCCTTTCTAATAATTCACAACATTCTGTTTGCTTTTTTGACTGTCGCAGCACACTGAACCAATGATTTCAATGTGTTTTCCACTATGACGCTTAGATCTCTTTCCTGGGTGGTAGCTCCTAATATGGAACCTAACATTGTGTAACTATAACATGGGTTCTTTTTCCCTATATGCATCAACTTACACTTATCCACATTAAATTTCATATGCCATTTGGATGCCCAATTTTCCAGTCTCATAAGGTCTTCCTGCAATTTATCACAATCTGCTTGTGATTTAACTACTCTGAACAATTTTGTATCATCTGCAAATCTGATTACCTCACTCAACGTATTTCTTTCCATATCATTTATAAATACATTGAAAAGAACAGGTCCCAATACAGATCCCTGAGGCACTCCACTGCCTACTCCCTTCCACTGAGAAAATTGTCCATTTAATCCTACTCTCTGTTTCCTGTCTTTTAGCCAGTTTGTAATCCACGAAAGGACATTGCCACCTATCCCATGACGTTTTACTTTTCCTAGAGGCCTCTCATGAGGAACTTTGTCAAACGCCTTCTTAAAATCCAAATACACTACATCTACCAGTTCACCTTTATCTACATGTTTATTAACTCCTTCAAAAAAGTAAAGCAGATTTGTGAGGCAAGACTTGCCTTGGGTAAAGCCATGATGACTTTGTTACAATAAACCATGTCTTTCTATATGTTCTGTGATTTTGATATTAAGAACATTTTTTTGATATTTAGAACACACAAGTTCTAAAACACATTCAATCCCTCTCTTTCTTATTTGCACACATGCTCTCTCTTACACTCTCCCTTTCTCTCTCTTACTATCTCTCACAAACACACACACACACTCACACACTGATTCTCTCACGCACACACTCTCATTCACAATGGGGTCTCTCTCCCACCTTCCTTTTTTCTATCCTCTTTCTCTATCCCTTTCTTTGATTGCATTAATCTCACAGGCCTTTCTCTCTCTTCTGCTGCTGCCATTGCCAACCTCTGGATGTGCTATCCCATCCAATTGCATTCTCGGTAACACCAGGCTTGACTCCATTTTCCCTTCTTTCTCACTCACCCAGAACAACTTCCCTTTTCCTTCTCTTCACTCTCACTCTCACTCACACTCACACCCTCAATCTCACCCACCCTGGGTCATCTTCCTCTTCCTCTTATTGGAAAATTATGACACCACTTCTCTACGTTGTCTTTGTGCAGGGATGGGGGGGACCCACCAGCAAATCCAAGGTCTTCCTTCTGTCCCCTCCCTTCCCTCTTACCCTTTTCCCCTCTTATTCACTACCTTCTTCACCGTACTCCCTATCTTTGCCTTTCATTATAACCCTTCCTCTCACTCTTTATTCCATCCTTTCCCTCTCACCCTCTATTCTCCATTCACTCCCTTTCCTTTCATCCCTTTTCCTCCATTCATCCCATCTTTCTCATTCACTCCCTTCTCACCCCAATACCTATCCTTCCCTCTCACCCCTCTCTTTCATTCACTCATCCCTTTCCCCTTCCTTCATTCCTTCATTCTCATACACCCTATTCTTCCTTCATTTCCCTATCATTTCTCTCTCTCATATCCCCTCCCCTCCCTTCCTCACTTGGCTGGCTGCTGGCTCTTCTTTTGCTAGTGGTTCCTGACCTCCTCACCAGCTACTGTCTTCTTGGGGCCACAGGCTCTTCTTTAGCTGGTGGAGCCTGGCCTCCCAACCAGCAGCTTTCTTACCCAGAAGGGCTGGGTTGTGCAGTGCTAGAGTGGGGCAGGACGCTATCATCCTGCTGGTGGGGGATTGGAACCCCACAGACATGTCAATAAATCGCACGGCTCAAGCAGGTCTCTCTTCTTGCCAGTGGGGTGTGGAAACCCCATTGATGTCAGAACTCTTGGCTATCTGGGAAATAAGAAGGTGGCTGCAGGGGTATTTTGGAGAGGTGTTTGCTGCTGTCCCAAAATTTTGCCGCCCGAGGCCTGTCCCAAACTTTTGCCGCCCGAAGTGACTACCTCACCCTGCCTAATGATAGAACCATCCTTGAGTACACTCCAACCTCTTATCCTGATTAGCTGCTTTCCACAGCTCACAAATGCAACTTATGAAGGGACTCTCAAAGGAGCAAACCCCCTTGGGCTTCATTCCCTTTGGTGAAAAATCTGCCAATGGTAAACTTGCCACCTCAGTTTGGGCAAGCAGCAATGCCAGCCTTGAAGTGAGGTCAACAGGGGCAAAACTTAATTGACACAATGGCTAGAGCAATTCCAAGGAATCCAGGAGAAATGGGCACCACAGCCATGATTGGAGACAGCAGTAAGACAGCAGTGATAGAAATTCCATTGGGAGAGTTCTCAGTGATAGCAGTATGGGAGTGAGGTCAATGGGGGCAGAACGTCACAAGCATTGCAGCTGGAGCAACCCTGAGGAGTCTAGGATGTTCGGCAGCAGAGAAGGGTGCTGGCAGGCATTGCTCATACCAGCAGCCTTGACCAGAGACAGAAGGACAGCAGCAGTGCAGGGAATTCCATCAGGCCAGCTCTTCTCTGATTCTTCAATGACTTTTGTGGTTTTTCAAACCACATATATCATATATCATCATCTTTTGTTAATTTTCATGTTTGGCCTACCCGGTATATTTTCCTTCTAAATTGTATGGACCAGTCTGGTTGCTCATTAGCAGTGCTTCACACTGCTATACGGCAGACCTAGGTTTGATTCCAGGGCCAGGCTTCTGTTCCCCGGGCCAGCCAGGGTTGGGGATGCTGCAGATGCAGCATACTCAGCCCCTGAGGGGAGAGCATCTCTTTGTTCACTCAACAGCAACACCTAGAGACCATATTTTGGGTTCACATTAGCTGAGTTTCAGAAGAAGCTACAATTTGTGGCCACAGGCTAAGAGCTGTCATTGCAATGACTGGAATGAGTTAAATGAGATTAAAAAATAGGAGAAGGATCCCTCATCCCCAGATATGCCATATAGCACTGTAGGCTGAATGAAGGCTCATAGCACCATATCCCAATAGAGGCCATCCCACTTGAACTGGAAACTACAGGGAGAAGGAGGAAACTGCCAGGGCAAACATTTTATAAGATTTTCATGTTGCCCCAGTAAATGGTTATCATAACCTACAAAGAATCTAAAGTATATTTCATGCTATCTCAATTCCTTCTCTCATCAGATATCTTCCTCTATACTGTAAATATTAGGTTTAGCTGCTATTCAACAATTCTGTTTTGCCAAACTGAAATAAATGTTTGAACAAGATGGTATTTAGCAAAGGCCTAAGCTGGTAATATACCATAGAGAGTACAAATAAATCGGGCCCTGATAAATAGCAGTTGTTTTCTGTGGAGCTCTTAGAAGTCCGGTCTATCAAAATTGCTGTCATATATGCTCTTGGTGTGGGTGGCAAGTTAGTTTAACTTACAGCAACCTTTCAAATCTATTCTGACCTTTAATAACACACTGCACAATCCAACAAATATTTTATAGGTTTGAGTCTCAACTGTCACTGCCCTACAGTACGTTAACTTCTGAAATTTGAAGCATTGAAAATGACTTAGACAGGAAGAAAGTTTACAAAACGGTATCAGAAAGGGATATGTTGCTGTTGTCCTACCATCTGCAAAATGAATCCAGGCCTCTAGGACGAATTCAAGAAAAAATCCACCTGACAGCTGAAATCAGTTATTTTTATGAATGAGTTGCTCCTTTTGTTTTATGAATGAGTAAAGTTGTGAATTTTCTGCCCATAAAGGAACTTAATATTCTATTCATGCCACAGCCTACATCCATGCTGGTAGATTTATGTGAAACGCAGATGGAAATGAAATATAGATTCTTTTTGCTGGTTCATAGCATATGAGGAATTTATACCAGCTATACAGATATCTAAATAATGCCACATCAAATGAATTCCATATTACCCATGCACACTTTGGGTAATATGATGGTTGCATGCATGATATAAAATGTACTCCAAACCAAAAGAAATGAGACACAGTTTCTAGGAGGACACAGGGTAGATTTCCCTAAAATGTTGATTCATAAACAAAGCTGTTTGTTGAAGCCAAGGAAATCATCCTATGATGCAACAGAATAGCATTATTATTAGTAAGTATGGCATAGTAAGACTGTCTTACCATTTAATTTGTCATAAAATTGATTCTGTCTAAGGAGTCATGTAATGAACAGGAGCTGAGTGGATACCTGCGAGAGAAGCTCTAAACCAAACCCCTAAATGTATCTGTTTTTTTGAGCTATTTGTGATCTGTAGAACCTTCATATGTTTTCCTGATTGGTGATAGAATTTGAAGTCAGCTTTCTGTGTGTGTTTAAGAAGGTATATCTGGAAAACCCTGAGGTCTATACTGGAGAAAAACAAGGTACAAGAAACCAAGAAGGCATCTGAGCAGCCACAGCAATTTTCACTTTGCATGACAAATGGTGAAGAAATTAATGAGGAGTCTGACAGCATTATGAAAGACAAATTATCTAAACTGCAATTGTCAATTGGTGAGATTAAAAAAGGACTAGACCTACAGTTTGGTAATATCCAGCAAGCAGAAAATCATATATCCAAGCAAGAGGATCTTCTGGATAGAACTGAAACATGAATGTTGCTCTTGGAGACAGAAAATAAAAGGATCAGAGAACTGGGGAAGGAGCTGAAATATATGGTTGATAGGCCTTTCAAAGTTGACTCTTAAATTAAGGATTCTTAAATTAAATTCTCTCATTTTATTTTCCAGCATTTCCAACTTGCGATGAGAACCCATGCTATCATGTATGTTGCTGGAATTCACTCTTTATCCTTCAGTCATCTGCTCCTCTAATTGCTTAGTTTTTTTAACCATATAGGACTGAAGTGTTCTCCAGTCTTAAATCTTGTATACTCACTCTTATCCAGCTTAGTAATGGCGTCCCAGATCATGTCTGGAGTGATAGGTCCAGGCTTCATGATATCACCTATTGCAGCCAAATTTGGAACTTGCAAAGAACACAACAGGCCCATATGACTCTGCACTGAATCCAGGCCTGCCTCTCCTTCCAGCAATTCCCCTCATTCTATAGTAGGTCATTGCTGTATATTCAGCCCTCCAACAACATTTGGGGCAGTCACATCTGAGGATCCCGCTGTGACCTCTGAAACCATGGAAGAAACAATTCCTCTGCCAAGGACACTTAGCGATACCTCTCTCACTGCAATCACACTGCTATTTCCTAGAATCTGTGGTGTCTCTTATTTTCCAGGGGTGAGCAAAAGCTCAGGCTCAGTATGGAAAGGGGCTCCCTCCCCTTATCCATCAATTATAAACTGCAGGGTATAGTGAATTGCCTAATCAATTTTTGAATTGAAAGGTTCACTTCGGTAGGAAACATCTTTTTCTTTGCCATCTGAAACAAGGTAATAGAAAAAAAATGGAGGAACGAGCAGTAAAAATAGATGAAAATAGGTTCATCTTGGATTTCCCAATTGTCAAAATTTAAAATTTTCAAAGAACAAATGGAGAAAACTGCACCACAAGAATATCAGTCAAAAGTCAGTAAGTAGTGCAGCAAAAATCCTTCAAAATCTGTCGAATACAAGTGTTATAATAATAATTGTATATGACATCAGAAATTATTTTCAATATCCAAAAATGATTTATTTGAATTTTAGAGCAACAAGTTGTCACACATGTGAGTCCCCCAATACGTATGTGTTTCACGGACATGCTGCATTGGGAGGGACAAATCACTGAGTTTATAAATATATACCATCTGTATATAATCCTGTACAACTGCATGTACCAGAAGCATACCTATGGACAGGGGGAACAAACTCATCAGAGTGCAATATACAGCAGAGCCTTATGTGCAACTGGTTCTCTCTATAGCTCAGAGGCCTCGGCTATATTTTATCATATTCACTGTCCCTTTGTGTTTCTCAATCTAACCTTTTATTTTGGTACACTTTTCTCTCATATGGCATTTATAAATGTATTAATGAGAGAGCAGCAAATGGGAAGCTGGCTACTGCAGTGGAGGTTGCTCGCAGGGATTAGGAAAAAAAAAGACAGGCAAAGAAATGAGAGGATCCAGAAGCAGAGATGATGCACTTGCCAGCACATGCCTTAACAAGCAAATTTACCAATGACAATACAAGTTTTATGATGTGAACTCACACTGTAGGATGATGACATGAGCACCACATAGACTTCAATTGATCATGGCAACATAACTATAAAGTGCCTAATACTGAAATCTATACTAGTGTGGTGTCCCATCTAATGATTATAAGATGAACTAAAAGCTATAAATTCATTGTATTCATGGTAATTACATATTTGTAGAACTGTACACTTTAGACCTGGGTTAGTTCTAATTTTTCAGGGGGTTTAAGACACATTTACATAGACTAATTCTTAACACTAAAATAGGAACACTATAAAACAGTTCAAGACAATACCTTCATTATTGCATATACATTCTTCTATTGTTTGCAAATGTAAAGGTGCTGTCTCTTACCTAATACCAAAACCTACCAATTTCCTTTTGACAAATATGCACCTCATGCAGTTAATGAACTAAAAGTTAATGCCAATCACCTTGCTCAGCAATGTACACTTTGATCATAGCCCACAGAGACTGCTCATTATTATTGCAGAGGGTCTAATGAGGTCAGGCAATTTTTCCAGTTAATATTAGGGAAAGTCAAATAGTTTGGACAGAATTTGAAATCCCAGTGACCACACAACAGCTGACACCCAGATGGCTAAGTATTGGTCACATTCGCTGCTTGCACACTTTAAAAGATTGATCTCAAGGAATGAAACACAGGCTTTTCAGTCAGGAGTCTAGCATTGCAAGCATTCATTTTAATAAGGAAACTAGAAACTGGGTGTGACACAAGCTTGACTGTCATGGCAAAAGTCCACATACTGCCCCTTAAGACACAGTTAAGATGCTAGCATGTATTCTTATGATGGTCTTTCGCACTGTGAGGGAGTATACAAAAAAACTCCCTCAAACCACCTATAACCACGGGTTAAAAATACCATAAAGAGGGTGAAGACATTTGTTGTTTTTCTGACCTGAGTCCTGAGGCTGTGGAAAGCATTGCTGGGTCGTGGCTTGCTTTCCTTCCCCTCTGGGCGTTTGTCTGCCTTGGGGAAGAGAAACTGTTGTGGCTCAAACTAAAGAACCTGAAGCTGTGTGACAAGATTCTCTAATTGACAGGCTGCAGGGAATGAAGGAACAAACAGGCGGTGTCTTGTTATCAGTGTGTTACGAGCGCGCGCGGAGCACGGTCGTCTCAAGCGGGTGGTGAGCCCTTCGGCCACGGCAAGACTTAGGGAGCCCCAAGCCACACCGTGGGAGGTGAGCCGAGCAGGCATGGTGAGCCAGGCGGGTACAGGAGCAGGGAGTAAGGAGTGGAGTCTGACCCTCAGCCGGACCTGCACACCCATGGCAACCAACACGGGGATGTTGATTGATGAACGGTCCTCCGACTGTTCCCGGTCCTTTCGGACCTGCCGCTGGGTACGGCAATGGGCGGCAGGCCGGACAGAGGCGAGGGCAGACAGAGTCCTTACACAGAAGACGTCAGACAGGAGCTGAAGCAAGACATCCAAGACAGGCTGAAGCAAGACATTGAAGACAACAGGGCAAGGGTTGAAGCAAGACATGGGCACTGTCTCTTAAGGTGCCCTACACAGCCAGCACGGCTGGACTGGTCACGGACCACCCTGTCCCACAAACGCGGGAGCGTGACACACGCAGGGAAGAGGAAGCTGTGGGTTGCTGCACTCCTGGCAGCCTCAAGCAGGGAAGGTTGCTGCACTCCCGGCAGCCTCAAGCAGGAAAGGTTGCTGCACTCCCAGCAGCCTCAAGCAGGAAGGAACGGCGGGAACTGGATCAGGCATGGGATCAGGAACAGACATCATGGCACATCCGGAACAGACATCAAGGCAGAGACACTGGACAGGGAGCCATCAAGGCACAGACGACCACGGAGGACCTGGATCAAGGCAGATGTACAGACGACTGTAGTGCTCAATCCGAAGGCGAGCAGGAACTGACAAGAAAGTCCTTTTATACAGCTGAAGAGGGCAACTCCCTAGGAGGAGCTTGCCAGGACCGCCCCTTGCTGGCCCTATAACTGGGGTAGAGAGCTGCGAGCCAGCCCCTAGGGAAAAGGGCGTGGCCGGAAACCAGGAAGTCCAAACAGCCAAGTAAGCCACAGGCAGGCCTCAGGAACAGGCCCTGGAGCAAGTCCTGGATGGAACACAGGCGAGGCCCTGGCTTTGAGGCGGCCTCCAGTGGGAGGTGAGATACCTCCTGTAGCGCAGCAACAAGGGGGATCGTAACACAGTGCTAGCAGGAAATTAATAACTCTGGTGGATTTACAAGCCTCAAGGAAGGTAGGGGGAATCAGCTGAGAGGTTGCTGGGTATTTTTTTCTGACTTCATATCCAGTTACAAGAGGTGGGCAGGACTGAAGTAGAATGACTTCAACAGAAAGAGCAAGACTGAAGCTTCTGATTGTCAGCTTGCTATTTCAGTCTTGCCAAAGCTAAGGATTATGGGAACTCCATGCTGAGTGTTATGCTATTGTCTAGTCCCTACGAGCAGGAGAGGTTTTGCACATGGAGAGATGAGACACAGAAAAGGGAAGATTGCTTCTGGCTCCTTTCATAGGGCCCTTGTTGTGTCTGAAAGATTGAAATCCAGAGAAAATTGCTGTTAATATACTCAAAGTAGAGTGTGTGTGACTAAAGGAAAGAATAAGATTATGATTTAAAAATGTTGTTCACATTAGAGCAATCCAGGTGAGAATTGTGGCAGCATAAATACAGTTAAAGCCAAGACGCAGAGATTTTCATTGGCTTAATTCAGTTAGGCTGTTGTAGTGAGAAAATGTACTGAGTATGAGAAACTGTAGTGCATATTATTTCTATGCACTACTTTAATCTTTCCATCCACTGCTTTTATCTTGTAAGTGCTCCCTGAAGGTTCATATACTTCTATTGCCTCCTATGGATGCCTCTTCCAGGTGTCTGCTATTTTCCTCCTACCCCTGTAACTCTGATTCCGGAGTAGGTCCTGATCTCCCCTCTGTATTATGGCTCCTTGGGTCTTTCTGTCAAATCTTCTCTTCCTTTGTCTGAACTTATGCTCTGGTGTTCTTTGTGCTACCTTATATGCAGTCTTGAGCTTATCTTGTTGTTGTTCCACCTATGGGTCAATTCCGGATGGAGGCTCCTCTGTTTTAGTCTGAAGATCATATGGAAGCCTTGAATCTCTCCCAAAAAGAAGATAAAAAGGAGAGTACCCCATGGAACTATGTACTCTGCTATTGTAGGCCAAAATCAGTTCAGGCAGGTAATCTACCCATCTTCTTTTCTTTTCCTTGGATAGTGTTTGCAACATGTCATGTAAAGTTTTATTGAAACGTTCACATTGGGCATTCCCCTGCAGAGGGTATGGAGTTGTCTGGCTCTTTTGTATCCTGATTAACCTGCATAATTCTTTAATCACCGCTGATTCAAAATTTCTACCCTGGTCGGAGTATATATGAGTTGGGCAATCATAATGATTAATCCAACCGTCTGATTTCGGGTAGGCACTACAATGGTGAACCGGGTGAATAATATGTCTGTCATAATCAGAACTTTCTCCATTCCATTAGAGTTAGGTTCTAGCAGGGTATAATCAATTGCAAGGACTTCTAGTGGGTAGGTTATTTAGAAATAACCAAACTCGGCTTTCTTTCAGGGAAACAATCTTTTGCAAAATCACATCGCTTACATTATCTGATCCAGTTCTGTAATCCCGGGTCATGCTCGGCCAATGATGGCTCTCAGACTTCTCAAAGTAGTCTCCTGGATATCCAGCTTGATCATGTTTCGCTTGAATGACTTCTGCTTGTATTGCAGCTGGAACTACAAACTGCAGAACCTCCTGGTATTCTCATGGCTCTTGTATTTGTCGATACCACAGGTTTTGTCTGCATACCAGGTGACTTTTCTGTGCCCATAACTTTTTCTGATTTCGAGTCCAATTAGACCTATCAGGTGCAACACTGTCCATTTTTTTAGACAACACTAAGCTTAAGTCTGGATCTTGTTGTTATAGTTGACATAACACCCAGTGAATATCCCAGTGAACTAGTGCAACATTTTTGTTTCACCAATAGGGTCTTTTCCTGAACTGCAGGTAGTTTCTCTTTCTCTCACAGGTATTTGCGAACTTCACTTGGCTCTATTTTAAGAAAGTATTTTTAAGAATCCTGAATTTCTGGTTCATACCTGGATGGTAAACGGGACAATACATCAGCCACCACATTTTGTTGCCCTGGTTTATAATATACCTCAAATGTTAGCTCTGCTAATTGGGCTATCCACCTCTGTTCCATCACTTGAACATTTGCTGACTCAAGTTATCTCAGAGGGTTGTGGTCAGTCCATACCATGAATTTCTTGTACATGAGGTAATCCTTATATTTTTCTGTTGCTGCCCACTTGAGTGCCAGAAGATCAAGCTTGAAAGCAATATAGTTCTTATCATTGAGAAGACCTCTGCTTGCATAGGAGATTACTTTTTCCTCTCCATCCTGTATCTGACTGAGTATAACCCCGAGCCCTTTGAAGCTGGCCTCTGTTGTTACGATAAATAGCAACTCAAATTGTGGAAATTCCAGAACAGGTGCACTAGTTAATTTCTCCTTGATAGTCTCAAATGCTTTTTGACATTCAAAAGACTACACAAATGGCACAGGTTTACAACTCTTCCTGGGTTTCCCCATCAGCTGATGTAACGGTTATGCAATTTGTGCAAAAGCTGGTACAAATCATCTATAGTAGTAGTAGTGCGAAAAGTGGAATATAAATCTAAAAAAATAAAATAAAAATAAATAAATAGTAGCTGGCAAACCTCATGAATTGATGGACTTCTGTGAGTTCTGGGAGGTTGCCAGTCTTGCAGGGTCTTAATTTTGCTGGAGTCCACGACAACAACTTTTTCCAATACTACATGCCCCAAATAATTGACCTATTTGTACAACAGTTTATATTTGATGGGCTTTAATTTCAGGCCACATTCTGTAAATCCCAGTCTCTCTGGATGACTTGGAAAATCTCTGAAGAATACCAAATGCTGAAGAGGTAGTCACTGAAGGCGAGCTCCATAAGTCTTTGAACTGTAGCAGGGGAATTGCAAAGGCCAAAAGGTATTCATGTCCATTGTTGTAGTCGAGCACATGTTCCAATTAATGTAATTTCTGCCAGTGGTGGAAGCTTGATCCTTTTAGGTCCTAATTTCACAAAATCAATTCTATTGGCTTCTTGTTGTTGCATGGCTTTACAGAGTTTAGCCAACTTAATTTTTGACAGATTCAAATCTTGCAGCACATTCAAGGATTCCTGGCACCTCAGCAGGAGAATGATCTGGCACAATCAATATATACTTTTGCTTCATACACTGCCCCAGGCACTTAACTTCAGCCTCAATATAGCCCAGCACTGGCAAAGCAAGTCCACTGGCAGCCGTGAGCTTCACTCAACTTGTGTCTTCCAGTCAATTTGTCTTTTCAAAATATTCTCTGAAATGAGAGACGGTAATTGTAGTGACATCTGTGCCCATGTCAACAAAGCATGTGGTCTTAACTGAGCCTATCGAAATATCTAATATTGGACTCTTTCCAAATGCCCTCTTCTTCTTTCCCTCAAGTGCTACATCTTCATCAATATGTCCTGATTGTAGCTGAACTGTGGCGGTGGTAGGCATGTCTTTCTTTGGTGCACCCAGTTCTTTCTGCTGGGGCTGAATCACTTCTGTACTTGTTTCAGGTGGCATGCTTCGAGCCTCATATGCTGGCTGGCTCCCCCTTCTGAAATGTACTTTCCTTTCACTCTCGCAGTCCAGTGCAATAGGTCCAGATTCCTGGCAGTGGTAACACAGAATTTTCCCTCGTTGATTTCTGGAAGCTGGGTTTTTCCTCTGATTATATCTCAGTTGCTGACCATACTGCTCTTGGTACCTTCTGGGTGAGTATACTTCACTAGGCTCATATTCTGACCTGTTACTGTAGTCCATCCATATTGTTCTGGTAGCTTGAATTGGATGATATTGACTCTTTTGCTGCTGCTGCTGCTGCTGCTGCTGCTTTAGTCTTTCCTGTCTCTGGAGGATTTCATCCTGTTTCTGGCAAAAATTTCAATCACAATAAACGCCCAATATCCAATGTATTCCAGAAACCCTCACAAGTGCAACACACTCACAAAAACAAAATAGGTTTCACTGGTCAAATTTTCTCATTTATAATATAAACACATGTGCAATAAACCCACATATATTATTTGTAGGACCCACACTCAATGAGTTTGTCTGTCAATCAAACTCATGATTTTGGTCATAGGTCCCTTTAATTAATTTTAATTATTAACTTTAAATTTTTTTGTTTTTTGAAATTTTTCGATTTCTATCTTGAAATCTTATAAAAAGCTGACGAACTCCAATATTTATCCCAAAATGAGTATATCATCGCAGATCATATTTAAAAGTTATCACAAACGAGTCAATGGAGCAAAAATCATCTGTGCTACTTCAGAAACAGTTCCATGTTCATCACAAACTGGATATACCATTCCAGATCATATTAGAAGTTATCACAAACAAGTCTGTGAAACAATACTCATCTGAACTACTTGAGAAAACAGTCCCGACACGATCGTGTTTCGGACCACCCGGTCCTGCTTCAGGGGAAACCACTCTTCAAAAACTGAACTCCATATCCTGCAGTGACTCCAGTTTTGCACCGTTCCATCAGTGTAACTTATTTACGTGGCTAAATCGACGTCTTCTCGCGGTCTGAACTAAACCCCAATTCCTTTTGGAGAGCAACTATCTACCACACAGACAGCTGACTTAAAGCAAAATAAGGAGATCTTCCCAATTTACCAGGTCATACCCACTTGATGCAGCATGACATCATTATGCCTCCTGGAGTTGTGGTATGGCAATGAGCCTATCAGATTCCCGAGGCCAGATGGTGCATCATTGAAAGTGAAGTGAAGGAGTTGCTCCTGCTTAGAGTTATAGAGTCTAAACATGATTGGTTCTGATCCATAGTGTTGGTGCCAAAGCCAGATGAGAGCATAAGGTTTTGTATTGACTTAAAAAAGGTCAAAGAGATCTCAAAACTCAACACATACCTGATGCTTCGAGTGGATGAACTGATTGTCTGGGATCAGCCCAGTTCATCTCTACCCTGGATTTTTCAAAAGGTTATTAACAGGTGCCAGTGGCAAAAGAGAAGACTGCATTCTCAACTCCAGGGGGACTTTTCCAGTATACCTTTCTCTCTTTTGGACTCCATGGTGCCCCCGCAACATTTCAGCCCTTGGTTGACACCTGTTCTGCCCACATCAAGAGTACACAGCTACCTATTTGGATGACATCATGGTGTACTGCCCAGGTTGGAAGACACACCTAAGCTAACTCCAGGCCACGATAACCAGTCTGAAGAAAGCAGGACTAACAGTCAACCCAAATTAGTGCTTTCTAGGAAGGCAAGTCCAGTATCTTGGCTACACCCTGGGGAAGGGCAAGGTCCATCCATAAATCCAGAAGATCAAGACGATCACCCAGGTGCCAGTCCTGCAAACAAAAGTGAAAGTGTGAATGTTCCTAGGCCTCATGGGATACTACAGAAGATTTATCCCCAATTACTCAGAGAAGGTGGAGCCTCTCAAAAGGCTGTTGTTGAAGAAAACACCCAAGAAGGTCCAGCTGTCAGCTGAAGCAGAGAAGGCCTTCCGGACTCTGAAAGAGGTGATATTCTCTGAACCAGTCCTAATAAGTCCGGACTTTACCAATCCTTTCACGGTGCAGACTGACGTTTCAGAAGTAGGCTTGGGAGCAGTCTTAGTTCAAGAGAAGGATGGCTAAGAACTTCCTGTGGCATTCATTAGCTGGAAGCTAATGCCTCAGAAGAGGCATTATTCAACATTCAAGAAGGAGGTCTTGGCAGTCAGATAGGCTTTAGAGGCCTTGTGTTACTATCTGCTGGGATGTCCGTTCATGCTCGTAATGGACCAACCACTTCTATGGATAAATAGAAATAAGGAGTCCAATGCAAGGGTGATGAGATGGTTCTTGGTCCTACAGCCCTTCAACTATAAAAAATGAAATAGAGCAGAGTGACCAAGCAAGCTTCACTCTCCTGGAGTCAGAAAACATGCTGATACCAGCCTTTCTAAAATAATATTCACTTTATTCACATTCAAACAGACACAATGCTGAGAACCACTGCCTATCTTTGCAGTATTCAGTTTACACACAGGGTTGTGTACTATCACCCCTTTCTAACTTGGACAGGATAGTTTAACAGGAGCTGCCTCTCCTAGAGACTTAAGGGGACCCATGAACCCAGTTGGGCTTACAGTCTTATCCCTGCCCCATCTGGTCCCGCCCACAAAGCTCTCTTCCTCTGTGGGTTTTAAGGTGGACCTGGCATCTAGCCTGGTCCTGCACATGCAAATGGGAAAATTGAGCCACTCTGCTACAGGCAGGAAAGTAAAACATCAATGCGGATTTCCTGACCAGAGAGATGTCCCTGCAGAAATGTACAGAAAATGCCCTCAAACTATCTGCTCTCCCGCTTAGTCCACCTTAAGGATCATCCCCATAAGGAGCAAGGGCCCAGAAGGGTTAGGGGACCTTTGGGAAGTAGGCAGGAGACCAGCTATGTTTGAGTTAGTTTGTACCCAGCACTATAAGGTGAGCAGTTTTCTTTCTGGTTTTTTTGCACTTAAATACATTTGCATCTAAGGAAACAGTCAGTCTGCCTCCTTATTCCTCTTGGCTGTTTCCTAAGCCATGACTGGCCCACGTTACCACACCCCCACAAAGCACTGCTTTGTTCTGTCACAAACATAAAAGGGTCAGCTTTATTCTTTTTATCTCAATAAAATGTTATTTATTATCAAAGGAAAACAATTACAATAACAAACAAAAGGCAGTCCAATATACCAATTATATAAAACAATGCAATTAAACAACAGGAGGAGGATAAACATCACAACCCTATGATATATAAAACAATACATCACTCAATATCAGAGTAGTGCATAATGGCCTTCCACCTCCCACAAGGACCCTGCATCAGAAAAGAAAAGGGAACAAAAAAATCGCACACACCCCCACCCACCTACTCACTATTCCTGGAGTCCAAAACAAATAAATCAGCACATGATAAATGTCCAAACAGGAAAAAAAGAAAACAGGTATCTAAAAAAAAAAAAAAAAAAGAATAGGACAAATCCGGAACAGGAAGATCCAACAGAAGAGTCCCTCCTTGCTGCTAATGGTAAATTTTGAAATAAATCACAACCTTTCCTAGGAAACAAATCATGAAAACCCTCTCTCAAAAGAACCCAGAGATTGTACAAGGTATACCTGAATTAATAATCCTGGAGATAAACTGTTCCACATCTTTCCAAAATAGCTGAATCAGAGGCCCTTCCTACCACAGATACAAGAAGGAACACACCTGACCACAGTTCTTCCAACGTAGCGGAGAAATGGTAAGATCCCATGCATTCTATCCGTACAGGGTGTGATAGGTTCTAAAGAAAATCTGCACCCTTTAATGTGGTTATTTGCTAATTTACACACCAATTAATGGACAGGTTTAAAACCTGGCTTGATAAGTAACAAGCTGTTTCAAATAAATGGGAATAATGCCTGAAAGGGGAGGAAGCCTTAGAAAACAGAATTTCTCAGTTGCTGAGACCAAGATGGGGGTGCGCTTAGTTGTCAAACAGCAGAATACTAGAGGTTTAATGCAATAAAGTGTGCCCAACCTAGCGCATGGGTTACGTGTGTTGGGTGTGCACTTTGGCTGTACTAATGTTGCGTTCGTGCCTGTTCTCGCCCTCGCTCCACCCTCTCTACCTTTGTGGCGACTCCCTTCGGGTCTGAGGGACAGATGCTGCCGTGGCTTCTCCTCGCCGCTTCTCCCCGGAATCCCAGGGCTGGCCTGACGTTGCAGATCCGCCATGTTCCTGATGACATAAGGGTGCACGCACACGCTCCAGAGTTTGTACCAACAAGGGCGCGAACCTTGGGGGTGTCCCCCCGTAGTGACGTCATCCGCTTCCAACTTAAAAGGTCTTTGCTTGCAACTATGAATCGAGTTAGCAAGGGGAATTCTTTCTCCACTGCTCTGCCTCCACAAACTTACTAAGGGGTACCCGCTCGTCGGGGGCCCCGCTCTCTCTTCTTGATTTCAGATTGCTAAGACGGGATCCAGTACTCACTCCTTGAGGGCCTACATCCCTGAATGCTCAGAAGACTCCTTACTGCCTGGAAGCGATCGCAGACGTGAACACTGTGAGTTCTATTACAGATAGGAACCGGTACTCACTCCACGAGGGCCTATGTTCCTAATCTCTGAAGACTCTCTTCTGTCTAAGATGTTATCGCAGGTACGGAGATCGTGAGTTATTATTGCAGATTGCAGTTAGGAACCGGTACTCGTTCCCCGAGGGCCCATGTTCCTAAAACCCTTCAAAACCTCTCTTCTATATCAGAAGCTATCCCATACCTATATCTTGTGCATTACTATAACAGATTGCAGATAGGAACCGGTACTTGCTCCATGAGGGCCTATGTTCCTAAAACCCTCCAAAGACTCTCTTCTATTCCAGAAGCCATCTCATACACAGATATTGTGAGTTCTTATTCCAGACTGCATATAGGAACCAGTACTCACCTACGGCTCCTGTTCCTGAATATACTGAAGACTCTCTGTTGCACAGAAGCCATTACAGATATATACAATTGTGAGTGTATCATCTTCTACTGGTTATGTATCCAGCATACCCTGTCTACTCACTACCTATAGTCTCTGTCTACAGCTCAGCAACCTAGAGATTGCAGTTCCAGTATCTGAGAGACTTCAGCGCTGCCTGGCACATCAGCTCACTACTGCCACCTCTGGTGGTTCTACTTCCTGTCCAATAAAGAACTATCTGTGTTGTCTCCATACTCCAGCCTAGCTGGTGGTCCCTCTCAGGATATCCTCCTGGGGGCGCTGTCATCTGTCATCGGCCCAAGGATTCACCAATTTACATTAAAGTGTTTATTCCTTACACTACTAGAGCGGTATCATAACAGACTGCCACTCTGTGGGAAGCCAACCCACCACAGATCATTAACTCTGCCTACGGAGTATTAAAAATTGCTAGCTCCTCCCCTTGGGGGAGCAGCATTTAATAGATTGCTAACTCCTCCCCTCTGGGGAAGCAGATCCATAACAGATTGCTACTCCTCCCCTCGGGAGGAGCTGATCGATAACAGATTGCTAGCTCCTCCCCTCTGGGGGAACAGCATTAAACAACTAAACTAGTGCCTGATGCCCAAGGAGATTAGCATGTCCAAAACGCGAGCCCTAACCTAATAGCGCTCGTCAGTTGTAAATTCCATGTGGATGAGGGCATTAGCTATTATCCCCCTATGCAGGAAAGTGCTGGGCACCCAATGCATACTTTTTAATCTGGCAAATTTAACTCCAGCCTCTGAGGTGGAGTAAAGTCAACTCACAGTCAAGGGCTCATGAAAAAAATTAAAAAACAGGGTTTTCTGTGTTGCGATATTTGTGTCCTCCCCTTTAGAATCATTGTGACACTTTAATTTACTGCTTCTAGTGGAGAAAAATAAATGTATATTTTGTCTAGATTAAAAGAAACCCACTTTTCTTATGGCTACACAATTTAGACATCCATAGCAAGGGGTGCCTAATCTTTTGTTGAGGTTGCTGAAGTGAATTATAACAAGAAAAGAAACAGGATGAAAATGGACGCTCGTATTTGTTATGGCCGTTGGGCGTGGATGGCCGTGGCGGGCTCAACTTACATCATGTCATGCCTAGCTCACTGCTCCCGGTACACTCGCGGCTCTGGCCAATCACTGCCTCCGCGATCCTCCCGGCTCCCTGTGCTCTACGTGGCAGCTGGGACGTAGCTGACCAGTGTTCCGACCCTGGGCCTCCCTAGGCACATGCACGCATCATCTGTCCTCCCTTTAAAGGGCCAATAGCGGGAACTTCAGGCTCGTCCCTGGCTAATGACATCACGGGCCCGGAATATTTAAGGACTACCTCCAGCCAACACTAACCGACTAGGCAACGACTTCCATGGTTCCTGTCTGGTGCCTGCTACAATACTCCGGACCTGTTGTTCCTGTTCTATGGATCCTTGCGCTTCTCGTCGGTATCCTGTCTCGGTGCTTCCCGCTCCTCGGGGCCAGGCTCAGCGCTACTTCACCTGGGACCATGACTCGGCGCTTTCCATTTCTCGGAGCCTGGCTCAGCGCTTCCATACCTGTGACCTTATCTCAGCTCTTCCCGCTCCTCGAGGCCTGGCTCAGCGCCTTTACTCTTAGGACCCTGCCGCTCCTCGGGACCTGCCTCAGCACTTCTACATTGGAGATCCTGCTTCAGTGCTTTCACTCGTCAAGACCTGGCTCAGCACTGCAACACTACTGGACTGTGTCTCTGTGTCCCTGCTCCTTGGGGCACCCCCCCCCCCCAACGCTTCTACAACAGTAGGTCCTATCACTGCATTGCCGTGTCTCAGGCAGTTCCTCTGTACTGCCACTCTACTTGCACCTGCTACTGCAGATTCCCCGCTCTAGCCCTACTTCAGCATACCACAATACAAGTCTCTGCTTCTGTGCCTCCTCACCTCGGGGCTACTCCCACATGGTTCTGCTCTACAGTCTTCGGAGTTGCAGTGGTCTTTCACCCTTTGAGACTTTCTCTCCCTCTCCCTCCGGGAGTACCTCACTCTTGGACTGTACCTAACCTCATTGACACTCTCTGCTTCCAGCCGTCTACTCTCTCTGGGACCAGCCACACAGAGTTGTGCCTAAGACCAGCTGGCCCCGGCACCCAAGGGCTCAACCTGTGGGGAATGAGGGCCGGTCCTGGCGAAGTTCCTGTTTCCTCTGTTCCCGGCCAGATTCACCTCCTGAGGGTAGGGACTTGTGGGGCCGAACCCCACAGGTAGCGTCAACCCCACCTCGGGCCAAGGGTGCACAATTCCTAACAGTATTGAGAGCCCGTTGCAAGCTATTGAGCACTAAGGACATACAATTCTCTTTTAATATGCCCTTTTTAACACTGTCTCTCATTTAATTATTGCATCAGGTGCTCAGGGAATTGGGCTCCGTGCATGTTAAGACAACAGGCTCTTAATACTAGCGCCCATTTTCAGCGTACATTTTACAGCATTGGCTCCACTGTTTGGCCAAACTCTGCTGTGGACAAATTCTGGGCCTGGCAGGCTATCACCAACAGTGTCAATGCTGTGTACCACAGGATTTAAAAAATGTAAAGTGCTTTGTAAGAAAACCAAAGATATGGAGGATTCCAACCTTCGCCTCCCTGCTTTCGAAAGGGTAGCCCTGTCCTTCCTTGAAAAGCAAGTCATTTGCTCATGTGTGAAGGGTGGCATGGGTATGAGCCATTTGTGCTGTGGCGTAGTTAATGCAGCCTCATAGGTGAACCTACGAGACCTATGTGTTTTGTTCTTGGCTGCTCTACACCCTTGCTCCACCCTCTCTACCTCTGTGGCGACTCCCTTCGGGTCTGATGGACAGCTTGCTGCCGCGGCGTCTCCATGCTGCTTCTCCCCGGCGTCCTCGGACCAGCTCGACGCTGTGAATCCGCCATGTTCCTGATGACGTAGGGCACGCGCGCGCACGCTCTGAAGTATGTACCAGCAAGGGCGCGAATCTCAGGGGCATCCCCTTGTATTGATGTCATGTGCTTCCAACATAAAAAGTCTTCACTTTCGCTAACAGATTGAGTTGGCAAGGAAAAGGACTACGAATCAGATATGAATTTGTCCAAGCTACTCTGCCTCCTCGGACTAACCAGAGGTACCTGCTCCTTGGGGGCCTCGCTCTCTTTTCTTTATTTCAGATTGCAGATAGGAACCGGTACTCGCTCCTCGAGGGCCCATGTTCCTGAATACTCTGAAGATTCTCTATTGCCTGGAAGCTATCGCAGATACAGACATTCGTGAGTTACCACCACTCTCTCAGAGCTTTCCCTGGAACAGGTACTCGCTCCTCGAGGGCTTAACTCTTTCCAGCTACTGAGCCTCCTTAAGAATCTATGTGAGATTGTCATGTACTACTGGCTATGAATACAGCATACCCTGTCTACTCACTATCTATAGTCTCTCTACAGCTCTGCAACCCTGGGATCGCAGTTCCAGTATCTGAGGGACTTCAGCCCTGCCGGGCATATCAGCTCACTACTGCCACCTCTGGTGGTTCTACTACCTGTCTAATAAAAGAACTATCTGTGTCTGTCTCCATACCCAAGCCTAGCCAGTGGTCCCTCTCAGGATATCCTCCTGGGGGCGCTGTCATTTGCCATCGGCCCAAGGATTCACCTATTTACATTCATTTCCAGCTGAGCACCCTCTCTAGCACTCCGCTGGTACAGATTGCCAACTCAGCAGTCTATATCATAACAAGATTGCTAGTTCCGCCTACGGAGCATATCAGATTGCTAAACTCCTCCTTCCACGGGAGCTCATCCCTAACTGATTGCTACGCCGCACGGTGACTCATAACAGATTGCTGACTCCTTCCCCAACAGGAGTATCCAGCAGCAGAATTACAACAGATTGCTCACTCCTCCCACTTCAGGAGCTGAGCACAACAGATTGCTAACTCCCATCTGCTTGCTCCTCCCATTAGCATAGCAGATTATAACACTATGCTTGCAACTGGCAAACATGCTCTGTAGCAGGACAGACTGAGTTTCACCTATACCAGCTGCCTCCCCCCACAAGTTGAGCTCTTGGATTCTGGCGGCTGGCATGCGGGTCCGTAGGGCATGTTTAGAGCAAGAGTTCAATGGCACACTAGGGTCAGGGTACGCAGCAGACTAATGGAGTCAGAGAGAGGCTAAGGTCAGGGCAGCTGGCAGACAAGGATGGTCAGGTCCAGGCAAATGGTCAGGTCCAGGTGGCAGGCAAGCATGGTCAGGTCCAGGCAAGAGGTCAGATCTGGAAGTCAGGCCTAGCATGGACAAGGACACATGGAAGACAGTGGATGAAATGGGCAATACAAGGCAAAGCTAGACAAGGAAGGTTGGATGAGACAAGGCTAGAGAGGCAAGGATGGATGAAGCAATGCTGGAGAACAAGACAGGATGAAGAATCAGGAACTCATAGGCAACACGCACTGCTAAGGCAGGAGACCCATTACTAAGGCAAGGTCCTTTCGTAAGTAGGATGGCCCTTTCATAAGTAGGATGCTCAGCCTGACATCATCGGAGGGTGCCACTCAGCATTTCCCGCCATGGGACCTGTATAAGTCACGGTGCCTAAGGGACAGCAGCAGGAGCGGTGGCTGGCGGCGTCTCGAGCCATGCTGGGCTGTGTTCAGAGCAGGAGGCTATGTGCTGACAATGGGACAGGTCTGGCCATATCGGGGGTGAGTGAGGTGGCTCATGGGGCCCTCCCATGAGCTGCCAAATATAATAGTACCCCCTTCCAAAGCCCAGCCCCAGGCTTCTGGGCTTGGGTTTCCTGAGGAATATCCAATGGAACTCACATACTAGCTGGGGGGCTTGGAAGTTGGACACTGCCTCTAAGAATTCTCCTCTGGTCCATAGTTTTTCCATGAGATGAGATACTGTAATTGATTTTGAACCCTTCAGGAATCCAAGATCTCCTGGACTTTGAATTTGGTGTCCTCATCTGTGACCTAGAGAGGCTGTCCACCTGGCCAAGAGAGGATTGCATGTTTTAACAGTGATATGTGGAAGACATCATGGATGCGCAGAGATGGAGGTAATTTGAGTTTGTAGGCTACTGGACTGAGTTGTCAATCAATGAGGAATGGACCCATGAATCACGAAGGAAACTTCAAAGAGGGCATTTTCAACCACAGGTTTTTAGTGCTGAGCCAGACCAGGCTTCCTGGGCAAACTTGAGCCAGTGATGAGCCAGTGGAACTGTTTACGTAGTTATTATAGCAGAATTTGGCCCATTGGAGAAGGGAGGACCAGTTTATACTACGGTTGGTTCACATAGGCTTGCAGAAAGGCCTTATTTATTTATTTATTTATTTATTTATTTATTTTTATATGGCGACATTCGATTTGGCATATCACATCGGTTTACAGACAATGTGGATGGTGCTGGAAACTTAAATGTTTTCCTATTGTTTCATACATTAAAACTTAGAATTAACTTTACTTGAACAAAGGTAAAAACTTTAACTGAACAAAACAAGTTAACAGGATATTAAAAGGTGATAGTGGGACCTTAAATGAAATTAACATAGGCTAAGGAACTTTTGTCGTTATAGGATTAATCATAAGATATCAGAAGGGAGACAACATTGCTATTTTACAGGAAAGGACTATATTCATTTTCAGTGTTTGTGACTGTTGGGCAGTTTTGTTACTTCGTTTGTCCATTACTCTGGGGGTGTTAAGCTGAAGTGAAATCCAAAGTAATTCCAAATTTAAATCTTGTCAGGGGTATATTTATTTATTTAGATTTTTATATTGTGCTTTTCACTCAGCCCTTCAAAGTGGATTACATTCAGGTACTATAGGTATTTCCCTATCCCCACAGGACTTACAAACTAATTTTGTACCTGAAGTAAAATGACTTGCCCAAGGTCACAAGGAGCAACAGGGGGATTTGAACACTGGTTTCCCTGAGTTGCAGCCCGCTGCTCTAATCACTAGGCTTCTCCTTCCATTCAATCCAAGTATCCAAAGCAGCTTTTCAAAATATCAAAGCTTTACTCTCTGACCGTCCTAGTGCACAGTTGAGCCCTGTTGTACCTTTCTTCAGCAGGCGTCTGTGGATTTCTAATGGTACTAACATCCAAGTTTTCTGTGGATAGCCATGATCACCTGAAGGGAGTGGGGGGGGGGGGGGGGAGGAGAACAAGTGAGGAAAGATGTGAAGCAATAACTTTATAGACAGCATGGACAAAGTGATCAGAGGCCCTGAAGAGGACTGGTAGCCCATCTCTATAAGGTCATGTCTGATTTCTGTTTATTTGATCTATTGTGACTGTGTCTAGTACAAAGGCTTAAAAGGTGCTAGGGTCACAGACCTGACCTCACCTAGTGGCTATGTATGTGAAGGAAGAACTGATAACATGTCAGGACTAAGGTGACAGTAAAAAGCAGAAGTGAAATGTATTCTCTAGGTTGCATGACTCTGACTACAACTGGAAAGGTTATGGTGTTTAAAAAATTGTATGTAAATATATAATGTAGTAACTTACCCAGAAGCCAAGCCTTGGTTAATTCACCATTTTCAAACTTTTGTGCCAGTCCAGACTGAGTGAGCTTGTAATCATCATAACAGGAGCCAGGATATATGGGAAAAACATCTGTGATAAGTCTCTGGGCATTGCAAGCAACTTGCTTATTCATAGAGTGGAAACATTTCCTATACTTATAACTTCTCTTGTCCTCATGTGCTGGCTGAAGTTCCCAACACAGAGGGAAGTTCCCAACACAGAGGGAAATTCATTTATAACATAGAAGTCACTCATAGTTTGATCCTTGTGCTCTCATGTGTGAGGAAAGACTATGTATTCTTCAGAGAAAAGCTTGAATAAACTGGTGGATGCAATGGGGTGTGGCCGACTCTAATTCCTGTAGTGTCCCCTATAGTTGTTTGACAACTTCCAATAGTCAAGAAAGCCAATGCAGAGGTGCACTTTATATGCACTGGCACTCTCCAGTTCTGCTCACAACAGCTCACAAAAGTCTAAAATGGTCTGTTTTGGGAACCTATATGTAGAACAGTGGTTCTCCACCTTTTTTCTGTCAGGACACACCTGACAGATGGTTCTCACATGCGTGACACACTGAACACATGACCATCATGGAGATAAATGTAAAAGTACAGTTTGTATCCACAGGAACCCCTCTGACCCACAATAATGGATGTAAAGCTGAATTATGACATTCCCTGTACAACTCACCTTACAAAAAAGATATTCTGGTTCTAGTGTCATCTCAGTAAAAGACAACATAAACTCCTTCTACTACGAAGCTCAATAGCCCTACTTATGAAAAGATAGTTTACCACCAAGGCATGTCTTCTTGAGAAAATACAACAAATAAGATGATACAAACGTTTACATGCTAATAAAATACCTCACCTCAGTCACATACACAAAATCGACCTAACCTACTCCCAGGATCTGCAGTAATACATTTAAACTAATCCGCACACAGTTACACCTGTATTATGGAATACAACCCTACCTATGAAAAGGCCACACTACAAATATTAAATCAGGTCCTAAATACCAATACACCTCCTATTAGGAAAACAGAACTAGCCAAGCAGCTATAGGTCCCAACACAGAAATTATTGTATAACTATACTAATAAACAAAATAAATGTTTCAAAACAGCTATGAACAGAATAATATCCAACAATTAAAAACTCATAATTCTCCAAACACCAAAATATTTCAAAACAGCAGACACATCTCATAATATTCAATAATTAAAATAGCAGTCAATCAAGAAAAATAAACTTAAAACGCCACCTTTACTTACCCCCTCCAGCAGCTCTCCTACTCCTCTTCCATGCAGGCCAGCAGCACACATCAGAAGCAGTAGTGGCTGAAGCTCTGTACTCATGTCCTCTTCCTTAGGGCCCACGACCAGTCTCTCTGTCTCTCATAAACACATACCAGTCACACCCCCATGACCAGTTTCTGTTTTTCACACACCAGTCATCTCCTGACCAGTCTTTCTCTTACACACACACCAGTCACCTTCCCGAACAGTCTTTCTCTCATGCACACACACACAGGCTGCCCATTCCCATATTCTATCTTACATATACAGGCTTCTCACTCACATGCTGTGTCTCACACACACCTTCACACTAGGTTTCTCACTCCCATGCTCACTCTCTCCATGTGCACAGGCTTCTCATTCCCATAATCACTTTCTCTCTCACACACACACACACATCTCTCTCTCACTCATGCACCAGTCACCTCACAGTCTCTCTCTCATGCATACACACACACACACAGAGAGGCTTTCCATTCCTGAGTTCTGTCTTACATATACAGTCTTCTCATTCCCTTGCTGTGTCTCATACACACCTACACACCAGGTTTCTCACTTCTATGCTCACTCTCTCCACATGCACAGGCTTCTCATTTCCTTAATCACTTTTTCTCACACATACACATACATGCTCCAGTTATCTCCCTGACCAATCACTTCCATTGTCTCTCACATATACACATATCACCTCTCTGACCAGTTTCTCTCAATCACACATGCTATCTCTCACACACTTACATACATGCTCTCAATCACACACAGGATCTCAATCACAGTTATATATACACACTCTCAATTACACTGTTAACACTCACCCCGCCAGGAGGGCGGAGTTAGCAATCTGTTAGCGCTCACCTCCCCCAGAAGGGAGGAGTTGGCAAAGTGTTATGCTTTGTTCCTGTAGAAAGAGGAGCCAGCAACCTGTATGATCCTCATGGGGAGCAGGCTATCTATTATGGTCTGATGTGGGTTGGCTCCCACAGAGTGGCAGATGGTATACACCCCAGAGTTCTGAAGGAACTAAAAAATGAAATTTCAGACCTATTAGTAAAAATTTGTAACTTATCATTAAAATCATCCATTGTACCTGAAGACTGGAGGATAGCAAATGTAACCCCAATATTTAAAAAGGGCTCCAGGGGCGATCCGGGAAACTACAGACCGGTTAGCCTGACTTCAGTGCCAGGAAAAATAGTGGAAAGTGTTCTAAACATCAAAATCACAGAACATATAGAAAGACATGGTTTAATGGAACAAAGTCAGCATGGCTTTACCCAGGGCAAGTCTTGCCTCTCAAATCTGCTTCACTTTTTTGAAGGAGTTAATAAACATGTGGATAAAGGTGAACCAGTAGATATAGTATACTTGGATTTTCAGAAGGCGTTTGACAAAGTTCCTCATGAGAGGCTTCTAGGAAAAGTAAAAAGTCATGGGATAGGTGGCGATATCCTTTCGTGGATTGCAAACTGGCTAAAAGACAGGAAACAGAGAGTAGGATTAAATGGGCAATTTTCTCAGTGGAAGGGAGTGGACAGTGGAGTGCCTCAGGGATCTGTATTGGGACCCTTACTGTTCAATATATTTATAAATGATCTGGAAAGAAATACGACGAGTGAGATAATCAAATTTGCAGATGACACAAAATTGTTCAGAGTAGTTAAATCACAAGCAGATTGTGATAAATTGCAGGAAGACCTTGTGAGACTGGAAAATTGGGCATCCAAATGGCAGATGAAATTTAATGTGGATAAGTGCAAGGTGATGCATATAGGGAAAAATAACCCATGCTATAATTACACGATGTTGGGTTCCATATTAGGTGCTACAACCCAAGAAAGAGATCTAGGTGTCATAGTGGATAACACATTGAAATCGTCGGTTCAGTGTGCTGCGGCAGTCGGGGAGGCAAACAGAGTGTTGGGAATTGTTGGAAGGGGAGTGATGAATAGGGCGGGGGATGTCGTGGTGCCTCTGTGTCGCTCCATGGTGGGGCCGCGCCTTGAGTGCTGTGTGCAGTTCTGGTTGCCGCATCTCAAAAAAGATATAATTGCGATGGAGAAGGTACAGAGAAGGGCTACCAAAATGATAAGGGGAATGGAACAACTCCCCTATGAGGAAAGACTAAAGAGGTTAGGACTTTTCAGCTTGGAGAAGAGACGACTGAGGGGGGATATGATAGAGGTGTTTTAAAATCATGAGAGGTCTAGAACGGGTAGATGTGAATAGGTTATTTACTCTTTCGGATAGTAGAAAGACTAGGGGACACTCCATGAAGTTAGCATGGGGCACATTTAAAACTAATCGGAGAAAGTTCTTTTTTACTCAACGCACAATTAAACTCTGGAATTTGTTGCCAGAGAATGTGGTTCGTGCAGTTAGTATAGCTGTGTTTAAAAAAGGATTGGATAAGTTCTTGGAGGAGAAGTCCATTACCTGCTATTAAGTTCACTTAGAGAATAACCACTGCAATTAGCAATGGTTACATGGAATAGACTTAGTTTTTGGGTACTTGCCAGGTTCTTATGGCCTGGATTGGCCACTGTTGGAAACAGGATGCTGGGCATGATGGACCCTTGGTCTGACCCAGTATGGCATTTTCTTATGTTCTTATGTTCTTATGATAATACCGCTCTATTAGTGTAAGGAGTAACACTTAGTAGAAATAGTGAATCCCTGGGCCGATGGCAGATGACAGCGCCCTCAAGTGGAGATCCTGAGAGGGACCACCGGCTAGGCTGGAGTATTGAGACAAACACAGATACTCCTTTATTAGACTAGAAGTAGAACCACCAGAGGTGGCAGTAGTGAGCTGAAGTGTCCGGCAGGGCTGAAGTCCCTCAGATACTGGAATTATGATCTCTGAGTTGTTGAGCTGTAAGGAGAGACTATAGGTAGTGAGTAGACAAGGTATGCTGGACATATAACCAGTGGTAGATGATACACTCACACTTGTAGATATCTGTAATGTCTTCTTATGCAACAGAGAGTCTTCAGTATTCAGGAACAGGAGCCGCAGGCGAATACTGGTTCCTGTAGGCAGTCTGAAATAGAACTCACAATAACTGTGTATGGGATGGCTTCTGGAATAGAAGAGAGGCTAGAAGAGATTTAGGAACATAAGCCCTCGTGGAGCGAGTGCCGGTTCCTATCTGTAAATCTGTAATAGTAATCCATAGGATATAGGTATGAGATATCTTCTGAGGAAGAAGAGAATTTGAGAAAGGTATTAGGAACATAAGCCCTCGTGGAGCGAGTACCGGTTCCTATCTGCAATCTACAATCTCCTATCTGCAATCTGCAATCTCCGTACCTGCGATAACGTCTTAGACTGAAGGGAGTCTTAGAGATTAGGAACATGGGCCCTCATGGAGCGAGTAGCGGTTCCTGTCTGTAATAGGACTCACTGTGTTAACGTCTGCGATTGCCTCCAGGTAATAGGAGTCTTCTAAGTATTCGGGAACATAGGCCATCGAGCGAGCACCAGATCCCGTCCAACAATCTGAAATCAAGAAGAGAGAGAGCGGGGCCCCCGAGGAGCGAGTACCCTTAGGTGAGTCTGTAGAGGCAGAGCAGCGGAGAAAGGATTCCCCGAGAGCTGGATGACGTCACTACGGGGGGACGCCCCCGAGGTTCGCACCCTTGCTGATATAAAGTCTGGAGCGCGCGCGCCCTTACATCATCACAAACGTGGCGGATCCATAGCGTCATGCCAGCCCGGGGATTCCAGGAAGAAAATGGCGAAGAGAAGCCGCGGCTGCATCTGTCCGTCAGAGCCGAAGGGAGTCGCCACAAGGTAGAGAGGGTGGAGCGAGGGCGAGAATAGGCACGAACGCAACACACACATACATTCTTTCACTTATACACAGGCTGACTGGCTCTATCTCTCACTTCTTGCACCCCCATCTCCCCCAGAGCACAAATGGTAGCTGCAGCAGCCTCCTCCTCCAGCCCCTGCAGGCCAAGAAAGAAGAATCCCATCGGCTGCAGGAGGCTAATGCTGCTGTCTCCCTTGCCGATTGCTGGCTACTTTGGATTTTGCTCTGGGCCCGCTCTACTGCTCGGGACCGATGCTGCCACAGCTACTTTTCCATGCAGCATGGCTCTTTCTTCTTCCCTCGCACCCCACTGCGCATCACTTCCTGTTCCGGGCCACGGGGGCAGGGTGGGAAGAAGAAAAGGCCCAGCCGCAGTTGCCAGCCTCCACTAACACTGCTGCCGTTCCCATCCGGGCTTGAACGTGCTGATAGCTCAGGCGGCAATGGCAGCAATGGAAGATCATCTGCCTCTCACTTGGTGAAGGAAGAAGAGGGAAGAGCAGTGGGAGACCGCTAGCACGTGACACACCTGCCGGTGTTTGGTGACCCACTGATCTAGAGATTATAGCTGCTCCTCTGATAAATCAAAATAATTAATTCTAGGCCTGTAAACTCTTTCTGTCCTGTACCTCCTTCTCCTTTTCTGCATATGCTGAGCCAACCCCATCTTCTGCCAGATATTCCAACACAAGGGAAGCAAAAGGCCTCTATGACCTGCAGCACCAAGATTTAATGTCAAAATGTTCACAGGAATTTACATCAGGATAAAATAATCATGGTATTTTGAAAGGTCAGCTCCTGAAATTGCCTATCCACCAGTCCTAGCATTAGTCAGATATACATCAGGCATGAAGCAGCTGGAAATTTGATTTGTCTGGTTCTGCTCTGCCCATGCCCCAACATGCCCTTTTTTGGGGGTAAAACCCACCAGACATTTATGTTATCCAGCTATTACTTACTTTTTATAAAATCCTGTATATCTGGATAATAACAAGTTAGCCGGCAAAGTACCTTTTTTAGACAGATAAAATGCCGCCTAATACTTTGAATATTGACCCCACTATTTTTAAGATAGCATATTAAACTATCTGTTTCACATACATTTTATAAATGCAATAAAGCATGATAGGATTCTCTTAGAATTAAGACATTTGATCTAAGATGACAGTATACAATAGCTTACAATCATGTGAATTATCATTTACCACACTGTTTACATTCCTGGTGTTGTATAAATACTATTATAATTATCCTTTTGTGCCTCATTGCTTAAGTGACTGATTGCTCCTTTTACTCATAACTCAACTAACCAAGCTTGAAGACACTTCCTAGATTAAATATACAAACAATATTTTAATGGAGATAAAACTCTTTAGCATATGAGCTATAGGAGTTTCATTTGCCTCCAGAATCTGCAGCGAAAGCTCATGCCTCGTTATCTGCTTACTTGAATTCTATTTTTCCTACTTATGTTTAATGAAAATCACACTTCACAAATAAAGAAGCAGGAATGTAGCAACAGCGTTTGGGTCAATTAATGTCTCTTCACTTTTCATAGCTCTATGATTGCTAAACATTCAAGACCATAAATAGCAGCTAAAATGCTTCCTATACGGTCTTTAGCTACTGATTTTTTTCTCTTAGTATTTTTTTTTTCTTTTTTGTGTTAAGCAGCTTAGTTGGGAGCATGGGTATTTTGATTGCCTGGCTTTTTAAAACTGAACTTTTACTTGCTCAGAATTCAAAGAAAATCTAATCTTATTCTGGGGTCTGTACACTGAAGGCATATTCCTTTTCTCACATGCGGTATGAGATTTTCAAACCCCTATCATGAGACCAAATTGCAACCAAATATGTAAAACTTTTAATAGGTAAGGCATTAATTTAGAACAAATGAGAATTCTGAACCTAAAAAAGACCACTTTCAGTTCAGTTTGTTTCGAACAATATGAATGGAGAGGGGCTCTGAAAATAAAAATGTTTCCATTCATCTTTGGATACATTGAAGTCTATGAGGCAAGCAAAACTGCAGATTTTATTTCCTTCTGAAGCTGGGCAGAGCATAGCTAGGACGGACAGGGACCAAAAAGGAGTAGAACCAATCAAGTTGCAGCAATTTTGAACCAGCCAATCCCAACTGGCAGCTACATGGATTGACAATGACTTCCTTTTTTTTAACCTGAAACTGAAAGAAACTTTAAGCCAGTCACCATTTTGAAGCATTCCTGCTATAGCTATGTGTATTTCAGAGTGAAAGAAAATTAAACAAACAAAACAAAACATGCCCTATAAACATGTTCCCCACTCTCCTATTTACTCAGGCTGTACAGTCCTTTATTGTGGTTTGTACTTTCTTCCTGTTTGATAATAAAAATTATTTTGAAAAAAAAAAGATTTTCTTAAGACTTAAGACATTGAAAAGTAGGCTACTAGGCTTATATTGTTGTTGCCTTTCTTCAGTGTGTGATAGGAGACATCAATCTCTCTCTCTCTCTCTCTGTCTTTCTCTCGCTCTCTCTGTTTAAGTTTACATTGTTGAAAGGATTTAGGGGCCGATGCAATAATCTTCGTGGAAAGCGAAGCTGACTTTTCAGCGCCCACTTTCTTAATGCATTCATGGGGCCCACAAAGGGGGCGCCATGCAATATGTAAATTAGTTTATTGGCGGCCATTTTCATTACTGACAGACAGCCGGTTATGAAAACCGACGCCGAGTTTACCAGCATCAGTCTTCATAACTCGACAGTGTGCCACATTATTTATTTATTTATTTTTACTTTAAAAAACAAGTACAGAAAAGCAGTTTTTTCTGCTTTTCTTTACTTTTTCTCAATGCGCTCAGCTATTAACACCTGCTCCAGGCAGGCTTTAATATCTGAGCGATAAATGTGCGTCTGAGACATTCACTCCTTGTCGGATGCACGTTAAATAGGCGCTAATCCCCCTATTGCATTAGGGGGTGGATTAGTGCCTCTTTAACCCGCGTCCAACAGCGGGTTAAACAGTGAGCACGGCTGAGTGCACTGTATTGCATCGGCCCCTTAGAGAGCCATGTAGAGAATGATACAGTGTTTCAGGGTCTCCAGAGGAGAGATCTGTGAATCTTGTCACTCTTACTGGAAGCAGATACACATCAGCACTGCACCCTTTCCTCTCTCAGCATTTGTGTATGTGTCTGACTTATTAGAAGCACACCCTATGTTTTGCTTCAAAAGAAAAGTGATTGTCTGTTGTGTGCGTTTGTGTGTACTTGAATGTACTGTAACACTAAAGACCTCTAGTCAACTGTATAAAACTGCATCATGCCATTGCTATTGTCCGTGGCATTAAAGGAAAGAAGTGTTTGCAAGAATGGGAAAGGAAGAGATCTAAGAGGGAAAGCTGACTACTATGCAGGGAACTAATGCCAGTACTAGCAGCACAAATGATACTAGACATCATACCAGGAGTCTTCCAGCCAAGATAAAGAGAGGTAATTTTGAGAGGGGGGAAAACAGTTACAGAAGCAGGGTCTGGTAAAAAGCTGAAAGAGCAGTTGCCTGCTTCCATCTCCTCTTAGATTATGGTGCAGCAGGGGCAGAAGAATGCAGAATCACTTAGGAGTGGTATCAGCAGGGCCAGTGGAAGCACTAGGCGAACTAGGCCTGGGCCTAGGGTGCTTTAGGGGGCGCCGAGCAGTGGGTTACCGAGAGGGAGGTCAGGGGGAGCCAATATGCGGCCACCAGTGGACCTCATCCCACTGGCGGCTGAGCAGTGAACTACCGCTGTGCTGTGCTGTTTGCCGGACACACAGAGCAGGAAGATCGGCAGGGCCATGGTGGAGCTCATGTCACCACAGCCCAAAGAAAAAGTTCATGTCCAAACCTGCAGGTGCTCCTCCTCCTTCCTGCCTACGCGGCCCCGGAAGAAAATGTTGCCGGAGCCGCGCGGGCAGGAAGGAGGAGGAGGAACATCAGCCGCGTGCAGAAGAGGAGCAGCATTTATAGATCCATGAATCTCAAGGCGCAGTGGGCTGAGAAGAGGAGGAGGCTCGATAGCAGGGCCGCTGCCGCGGATCCCACATTGCGGGCGGCCAGAGAAGATCAGGGCCGCTGCAGAGCCCATCCTGTGGCAACCTGTGAAGAGGAGGCCCAGAGGCAAGAGAGAGAGGCTGAGGGCCTGTAGAGTGTGTGTGTGTGTGTGTGTATGAGATGAGAGATTATGTATGTGTAGGAGATGAGTTGAGAGATTGTGTGTGTGTGAGAGTGAGTTGAGAGACTGTGTGTGGGAGTGAGAACCTGAATGTTTACAGAGACAGCTTGTGAGAGCCTCTGTGTGTATGAGAGAGAGCATGTGAGAGTGAGAGCCTGTGCTTGAACAAGACAGCATGTGGGAGTGAGAGAGGGCCTGTGTATGTGAGAGTCAGACAGCATGTGCAAGAGAGAGACTGTGTGTATGAATGATTGTATGAGATAGAGCATGTGAGAGTGAGAGCCTGTGTGTGTGAGAGAGAGAGAGCATGTGAGAATGAGAACCTGACTGTGAGTTTAAGGAAGAAGATAGATGGAGAGAAAAGAAATATAAAAAAAGACAATATAAAAGGAATTGGCAAAAAAATAAGAAAAGGAAGGTGGAACAAAAAAAAGCCTGTGACCAACCGATTAGAAAACTAAGATCAGACAGCAAAGGTAAAAAAAAATAAATTACTTTTTACTGATTGGCACATGTGATCTTTGGGAATGTGCAAGAGTAGCACTTTCTCTATGCTGATCTCACAATGTACAAGATCAGCATGGAAGAACTGGAAGCCCACGGGGCCTGCACAGAGGAGGCAGCAGAATGGGCTTCAGTGCCAGTAGCAGCAATCAGTGCCTCCCCAACAGCCATGCAGCAGCAGTGACAGTGGCAGCAGAGGAATGAGAGAGACTCCTAGGTTGCTGGCAAAAGAAAGAGAGGGGGTTTGCCTTTAGTGTGTGCATGTGTATGAAAGGGAGTCTGCCTGGGGATGTATGTGTGTGAATGGATGGGTGCCTGCCTGAGGGTGTGTCTGTGTATGAGAAAGAATGGGTGTCTTCCTGGGGTTTGTATGTGTGAGAAGAGGTGCCTGCCTGTGTGTGGTGTATGTGTGTGTGTGTGAATGAATTGGTGCCTGCTGGGGGTCTGTGTATGTGTGAGAATGAATTGGTGCCTGCCTGGGGGATGGTGAGGGAGTGGTGTGAAAATGAATGGGAACCTGCCTGGGGGTCAGTGTGTGTGTGTGTGAGAATGACTGGGAGCTTGCCTGGGTGGGTGTGTTTGTGTTTATGTGAGGAAGCCGGTGAGAGTGAGAGCATGAGTGTGTATGAGAAAATCCAGGGGAGTAAGAGTTTGTGTGTGGAGGGGGAGAGAGTGTCTTAGAGCCTGGGTCAGTGTCTGTGAGAACGAGAGGTTATGGTGGGTATAAGAGCATGAATGTGTTTGTATGCGACAGTGTATGTGTGAGAGAGAGGATAAACTCCTAATCTTCGACTATCAGGGTGACTGAAAATCAAGAGCTGCCATGTATGGACAGCAGGTGCTTTTTAAAATTCTTATTAGTTTTAATTATTGGGTGTTATATGATATATGTGCTGTTTTGAAATATTTTATTGGTGTTTGGGAAATTGTAAAAAATGTATATGATTTTAATTAATAGAAATTCTATTTATCAGTAGTTTTAAAATATTCTTTTATTAGTATGGTTTACTATTATAACTGATGCTTTATGTTTCTTGATTTTATTTGTTTTATGAAGAATAGTGGTTCTGTTTTTCCATTGTTAATACATAGAGTCTGGCTTCTTGGGGGTTTCCATTTCAGTTTGTCTAATTTGTGATCCTTTATTCTGTATTGGTGAGGGTCTGTCTCTGCTCTGTACGTGTGACCATGATGAGAGATTCTGCTCGCATATAGTGTCTGTATAGGGATCTATAGCAATCGGGTTTGTTTTCTTTCCTCGGTAGGTGGTATATTGGTATTCTAGAACCCAGTGTAATATTTACCCTTGCTTATTCACAGGTAGGGTTATTGTTGTTTGAGTCCTTGGTGTTATTATTGTTATGTTACGATGGGACTGCAGTATAGATTTTGAGTGTCTTTTTTGCGGGGTTTTGTGTTAGTTCACAATGTGCCTGGCAGTGGAAGGTGTTTGTGCTGCTGTTACTGTGAGGTGACACCAGAATTTGAAAATATCTTTTAGTATGATGAGCTATAAGGGAAACACCCAAGCTCCATTGTTTGGGGGAATTTCAGTGGATGCACAGTTACAGAACTGGAGGTGAAGGCTTTATATTGACATTCTGTCCCTTCCTATATTTATTTATTTATTGAGTTTTATATACCGTCATTCGGTTTCGCCATCATAACGGTTTACAAAAATATGAAGGTTTACAAGGTTAAGGAGGATAACAAGGTTTGATTGTTAACATAGGGATATCATATACAAGTTAGTTGCTGTTCAGTTTTTTCACGTTTCAATTCTTTGTTATAATACATACTTGTGTTGGGTTTAATTTTTCTTCAGGTTAGACCGGAGGGGGTTGGCGTTGTTTTGTTTCCATTCTCATAGCCATATAGAATTAGTTGAATGAGGCTATCAAATAATTTTATAGTGTGAAACTGGCCAGCTTTTTTAAAATTACACAGAAGACCCTTTGGACTTTTTTATTAACACTTTTTTTAATAACCAATTTTAAAGCAGGATCCATGCTACAGAGGTGGGTGTGATGAAGAAATGTCATTTTGGCTCCCCCACCCAAAAAAAATTTCTGTCTAGAGACGCCACTGCTTTTCTGTGACCTTAAGCATTAGTACAAGAAGGATTAAGGGGGGATGCTGGAGAGGCTCACAAATGCATTAGCCCCTGGGCGCCGGAGAGCCTTGGTGCGCCACTGGATGTGAACCATATGGGGCCGCAAGCGGTGGCAAAGAGGATTGAAGAATTTGGCGGGCAGCGAGCAGTGTCCAACCTGCTCATGACCCAGAAAACCACACAGTTGTCAGGCGTGATCGAGAATGAGGTAGGAGTCGGGGCCGAGACCGGGGGGTGGCGGCACGACCCGGGGGGGGGGGGGGCGCAAGGGTGAAGGCTCACCTAGGGTGCCAAATCCCCTTGCACTGGCCCTGGGTATTAGCAGTGGGGAAGTCAGTCCTCCCTCTCTGAATCCTTTAGTCAAGAATTCGGAGAGGGAGAAATCAACCTGTAAGATATCAGATGTGTGGAAGCAATTAAGAGAGGACGAGTGTTTTGCTGAATGCATTCACTATCTTAAGGCCATCTGTAGAGAAAAGATACAGGGCTATCTTTCAAACAAAGGGATGCAGCAACATTTGAAAAAAGAACTCCTGTGATTATTGGTTTCAGAGGAGGCCACCAGTACTTGTGTGAGGACCATGTCTTCCACTCAAAGCAGCAGCAGCAGGAAAGCCAGAGAAAATGGAAAGTCTGTATCCCAAACTTAATCCCCTGGCCCTTTCCCCCAGTGAGGAGACAAGCAAGCAGCCACACTCTCACATCGGGAGTGAGCCAAAATGAGGCTGATCTATTTTAACTACACCACTGTCCTGCAGAAAGAGACAGGCAGTTTCAAAGTCGGTGACATTTTTTGTATTTATTTAAAAACAATTTTTATTCCACCTTTAGTAGTTTCCTGTGCTAGATGGATTACAATTAAAATACAAATCAGCACATCATCGATAATATACAAAATAATCAAAACAATCCATAAAATAAATGAAATCAAAGGTACACAACACAGAACCTTCATTGTTTGCAAAATAAAAATGTTTTTAGCTGCTTGCGAAATTTAGAAACATCATCAATATTTCTCAGTACTGCTGGTAAAGTATTTCACAAATATGACCCAATAGCATAAAAAGCTCGTTAATGAGTTTCTGTTAACTGTGCCTGTTTAATAGATGGTTCTTGCAATAGCAATTTTCCTTGGGAACGTAAAATCACAGAGAAAGTGATGCCCTCATGAGCTTTAATACTGCAAGGCCTGCAGAGATAACAGATAGGTTCAGTTCACTTCTGCACAGCTTCCGTACCACCTAGTGAACTGAAGAGACAGGCTTTTCTTCACTGTGGTAGGACTGGGTCCACCGGTGGCCTCATGGTCCTCTTCCCTTCTTCGCTGCTAGTGGTATGGGGTCCATCAGTGGCCGCATACAGCTGATTTCAGCTGGATGATGCGCCTCCTCTTCCTACCCTACCTTCAGTCACCGACATCCAGGTCAAAGTCATCAACAAAGTTTGAATATAGAAACCATATTGCTTCATGATTAAGATGCATTGAATTTTTAATTTTGTTTTGCCCTGAAGCAACTACGTTAGTGAAATGCTGGCTAACGTCAGCAGTTGAGCATAACCAGCAACGGTTAAAATTAAAGTTTCACACAGGTACACGATATTCAGATAAGTCCATTTATTTTTTCAAGAATAAAAGAAATGGAAATTTTATTTAAAAAAATATTCAAAAAGAAACAAAATATTTTTTCATTAATTAATTGATATTTATTATTGTTTATTTATATTCTGCTTTGTGGCATGACAAAGTAGATTACATTCAGGTACTGTAGGCATTTCCCTATCCCCAGAGGGATTTAGTTGATCATTCTATCCTTGTGGATAGATGCAATGTGTTAGGTTTGGGAGCCTTGGTGTTGCAGTGGATTTCCTTTTCCTTGACCAGAAGATCAGCCATGGACAATGTTAGGGGTATTTTATTTGCCTTTATGGTTTTTAACTGTGGGTTCCCCAAGTCTCACCTTTATCACTTCTGCTATTTAATATTTTCATGCAGCCTTTAGGGAGACAACTTCATAAGTTGGAGTTAAAAGGGTACCCTTACATTGGCAATGTACAAGTTGTAGTTCCAGTGGGTAAGGATGAAGCCATGAAATCTTCATGCCTGAATTAAAATTTAAGTATAGTATCTAACTGATTTTCATACAACAATGTGGTACTCAACTCCAAGAAGTCTGAGAGCTTTAAAATAGGGAGTGATGAACCAAGAGCTTTTATTACATCAATGAGAATGGTTTCCCCTGTACTGAACCCACCAGGGATGTGCATTTGGCCTATCTGAATGTGAAATTGGATCCAAATGATTCAATTTTTGGTTTGGTTTGGATCATCCAAACTGAATGGGTGCAATTCCTTGTGTAACTGCATTTTAGGGTAGCAGCCAACTACCAATGGAGCCATAAAATAATTTATATATCTTGGGGCTGGATTCACTCATGCTAGCTCTTTCACAAGTCTCTTTTCCTCAGGGCCTGGGTTCTTTACTTGGTGAGGGGAAGGAATTTCTCCTTCAAGACCCTTAGTAGCAGGTATGACACTATAGCTCTTTTACCTGGGAAAGGTGTAAATTCTTTACCACTGTGAATACTGTAGGTGCCAATAACATGCAGGAGACTCAGATGGAGTGTTCAAAAATAAACCTTACTGAAGATAATTTGGATAAGTAAATGGCACAGTTCAAAATAATTCTTAAACACCACAACTGGTCTTTATGGTTCACAGTCCTTTCTCTATCTGTGCAAGGGTTTTTTTCTATCAGGCAAGGGAAGCACTCACCCACCAGGGCATGAATAAATGAGGTTTCAAAGTGGACAAGTGAATCCTTGTTTGGGCAGAAAAAAAAATCTCCATGTGGTAAGAAAAAAATGGTAACACAGTCTCTGCACAATGTCCCAATTTACGTCTTCCCCAGGGTAAAGACTCCAAGTTGGGGGTCATCCAACAATCTTAAAATGATCTTACAGTTCTCCAAATGTCTCTCTCTGGATTCCTAGATAGAAGAGATTCATACAGAAGCATACAGCTCTTATATGTTCTGCTTCAGGGCAGCAAAACTCTTCCAGTTCTTCCAAGCAAAAAGTCTTTTCCCAACAATTTATTCCAGAACACTAGATGCTCCTTGCATCATGTCAATGTTATACCTAAGTCCACTAAGAGGTTGCAGAGGGAGCAGGTCTTCCCTATTCTGGGCCCCCCAGATAAAGGTTTACCCATGACATTTCTCCAGACAACACCCAGGGACTTCACAAGGCGTCTTATCACAAATAATTTGCACAAACCCAAAACAACCCTGGAGGCAAACCAGATAGCCAGTGAGTGGACTGGAAGGGCAGCTTCCTGACCTTTCACAGGGATACCAGGCTGAAGTGCCTGTGCCTAAAAGATAGGCCCAAAAATCCAATGAATGCCAAACCTCCTGCACTTCCTCTAATTTCACAACTCAAACTTCATTATACCCCAGCCCTCAGGGAGAAAGCTGAATTTATTACCTCACCAAGGGGTCAGCCACCCAGGCATCCTCAAAGGGAGGGACTGTAACAAATAGTGCCTCCCTTAATTTCTAGCCTATAAAGTTCCAAGCTAAAATGAGTTAAACTAGGGACTTATTAGTAAAGAACTCCAGGAGGTCATTAAACCTGAATAATCCAAATCATTTTCAGCTTATTCGGTTCAGTCCCATTAGTCTATGGGGGAAGCAAAGCCAGACAAGATGGAACTAGTTAGGGATGGAACAAGAAAGGAGCTAGACCTATCTTGTTTCAGCACTTTTTCAAGCAGCCTATTCCAGCATTGACTTCATTTTTTTATGTGAAAGTGAAACTAAGAGCACTTTGAGCCACGAGCGAACATATTGTTCTCAGTCATTCCTCTGTTGAGAGAAGGCAGAGATTTTGAAGTTTCCTATTTCAAAGTTCCAGAGTAAAAATTAGAAAAAAAAAAACAGATTTAGATTAGAAGAGAAAGCATGATGTACTCTTGTGTCCTGATTGTGCTGCTAGCAGGAGGAGAAACTAAGATCCCTCTGTCAGAGGGTAAGTGTAACTGTATATCAGCAAGGTAAGCCTGCACTTATCTTCTTCAGCAGGAAGGCAGCCTGTGGCAGCATCAGTAAGAAACAAACAAAGATTGATTTTCTCTTCCAGTATGTGCAGAGTGGCCAGTGACAGGTGAGCTTTATTTCTCTATGTAAAAGTATTAGTGACAAGTGACACTGTACTAATTCTTCTGTGTGTGACTAAGTGGTCTGTAGTCAGTAAGATGGTGAGTGGGTGAGCTATCCAACTACAGTTATCTGGATAACTTGTCCTGGATGTTCAGTATGATAAACATCCCGTTCAATGTACTCTTCTAAAGTTATTGGGCTACCTTTAACCAGATAACTTTAAACCTAATCAGCTATGATTGAATATAACTAGTTAGGTTTAAAGCTATCTGAGTATGTGTACCTAGATGTTTGTATCCTTAACTGAATATATTCAACATGTCGCCAGTTATGTGGCTAAGAAATAACAATTAAAAAAAACTTTGGTATTTTAGGATGTTCATGCCACTGTTTGTGCTATTTTGCTTGGGCTGTCCTTGTCACTGTTTGTGCCTTCTCTCCCATTTTATTTATTTATTTTATTGAAAACAATGTGAGTTCCACTCACATCGCAATATTACTCGAGAGGGAGAACAGCAAAATACATACATAAAAATGTAAACATATAACAAAGTAATGAAGGAAGAAAAAGCCCAAATGTTCCATCCAGGCTGCCCAGCAAGTTTCATAAGGTATTTATTTATTTATTTAACACTTTTTTATACCGACCTTCATAGTAATAACCATATCGGATCGGTTTACATAGAACAAGGGTATAACTGAAGCAAAAACTAAAGTAATTAACAATAGAGCTGAATAAGGCAAAGTTACATTTAACAAGGGGTAAAAACTTGGAAGCTAAATAGCTGGAAGAAGGTAGAGGCAGGAAGTAATTGTAACATGATACAATAAAGAATATGGGTCAAAGCTTAAGGTGCTTTAACTTGGAGATGCCAGCGTCCATCGTTCGAGAGGATAAAAGACCATTGGACCAGGTGAGAATAATGGCGACTAGTGATTGTCTGGAGGATCAGAGAAGGCTTGGTGAAAGAGCCACGTCTTAAGTTTTTTTCTGAAAGTTAAGAGGCAGGGTTCCAATCTGAGGCTTGAGGGGATGTTATTCCAAATAGATGGACCTGCTATTGAAAACGCTCGGTCTTTGGTCGAGGAAAGGCGTGTGGCTTTAGTTGGGGGGAAATTCAGAGTACCTTTATGAATATCTCTAATTGGTCTGTTGGAGGAGTGTAGTTTGAAGGGGATTTCGAGGTCGAGTTGGAGTTGATGATGGATGGATTTGTGTATTAGGGTGATTGATTTGTAAAGAATTCTAAAATTCACTGGTAACCAATGTAGGTTTCTGAGGATTGGTGAAATGTGATCTCCACGGCTGGTGTTGGTCAGTAATCTCGCTGCGGCATTTTGTATCATCTGCAGTGGTTTGGTGGTAGATTTGGGGAGGCCTAGGAAAAGGGCACTGCAGTAGTCTATCTTGGCAAATAGTAACGCTTGGAGGACTGTCCTGAAGTCTTGGAAAAATAGTAGTGGTTTGAGTCGTTTTAGAACTTGGAGTCTATAGAAGCAGTCTTTGGATGTGGTGTTGACCATTTTCTTTAGGTTTAATCGATTATCTAGAAGTACCCCAAGGTCTCTCACATGCTTATGGGTGATGTCGGAGTTGTGTGGGGATGATGGGGGGATGTTTTCTTCGTTTGAAGAGATGAGGAGAAGCTCTGTCTTTGAGGCATTAAGGACCAAGTTTAATCTATTGAGGAGGCTGGTGATAGATATAAGGCAATTATTCCAGTGGGAGAGCGCTTTTGAGATAGATTCTGTGATAGGGATTAGAATCTGCACGTCGTCTGCGTACAGATAATGAACTAGATTAAGATCAGTTAGCAATTGGCAGAGGGGGAGGAGGTAGATATTAAAGAGGGTTGGAGATAGTGAGGATCCTTGTGGTACACCAAGAGTGGAATTTGTTAAGGGTGATTCTTTGTTATTGATTTTAACTTTGAAGGTTCTATTGCAGAGGAAGGACTTGAACCAACTGTGGGCTGATCCGGAGATACCGATATCTGCTAGATGATCCAGAAGGATGGAGTGGTTGACGGTGTCAAATGCCGCCAAGATGTCTAGCAGGACTAATAGAAAGGAGTAGCCTTTGTCTAGACCCATTATGATATTGTCTGTAAGTGAAATGAGGAGGGTTTCCATGCTGCGTGATTTGCGGAAGCCATATTGTGAAGGGTATAGGATATTGTGATCTTCTAGGTACTCTGAAAGCTGGGTGTTTACCAGCTTCTCCATTAGTTTGGCTAGGAATGGGAGATTGGAGATGGGTCTGAAATTGGCTGGTTCATTAGGGTCTAAATTGTGTTTCTTAAGGAGGGGTTTGAGTGCCGCGGTTTTTAGACTGGGTAACTCCCTTGAGTTAGAAGGCAATTTATGATACTAGTCAAAGGTCCTGCGATCGTGTTTGGAATGAGGAGCAAGAGTTTCGATGGGATATTATCTGCTGGATGGCTTGATGGTTTCTGTCTTTTTAGTAGGGATTCAATCTCTTTGATGGATATTGATTCGAAGCAGTCGAGCTTTGCTGTCCTTGCTGTCATGAAGGAGTGAGGATTCTCGTCTGAGGTGAGAGGTATAGTATTTGGAGGTAGAAGGGTGAGCGTATTCAGGATCTTCTGTTGAAAAAATGAGGCAAGTTCATTAGCCTTAGATAGTGCTTGTTCGTCTGGAATAGACGGCGGGGTTGATTTAGTGATTTGAGTTACGTATGAGAACAGGTAATAACCTGTTCTCATACGTATGAGAACAGGTTATTACATATGAGAACAGGTAATAACAGGTAATAACCGCCACGCCATACAAGTTACTCCCATGATTCTGTTAAGTGTAGTAACTGCTAGGGATGTGCAGACTAAAAGTTTATGTTCATAAGTCCATAAGTCGAAAGGGGGGGTCAATTTCGGTCAATATGGACATATGGAGAATTCCATAAGTTGAGTCTATGTCCATACGTGCAAATAAAAATTGAAACCCCTCACCCTCCTTAATCCCCCCCCCCCAAGACTTGTTGACTCACCCCCCAAGACTTACCAAAACTCCCTGGGGGGGTCAGGAGGCCCCCCCAAGCTGGCCAAAAGTTCCTTTTGGGTGCAACGAGGGTCCCGGAGTGAACGTGCGGGGAATCACGTGACGCCACGTCACTCCGACGTGACGCCGACGTCACGTGCTCCTCGCAAAGGAGTTCAGAAATGGCATCCTGACTCCCCGCTGGACCACCAGGGAGTTTTGGTAAGTCTTGGGGGGGGGGATTAAGGAGGGTGAGGGGTTTAAATTTTTATTTAGGATCAACAATCGCGGTTTCCAACGTATTCAACATAGCTATGTTGAATACGTTGGAAATCCGATCGTTTTCGCCTCATCACTTTTTTAAGTTTAAAAAAAAAAAGTTGCATTTTACATTTAAGTTCAAAACGAATGCACACCCCTAGTAACTGTTGCTCCCTGCTGAGTGCCCACAAACCTTATGTTAAGGGTAGTAATATTTACAATGAGACCTGCTGCTTGAACATGCTTTGCTTTTGGTCTTGGCTGTAGAAGCAATCCTATGCTTTTTCCCTGATATCCCAGACCATAAACATTGGGGCCCAGCATTGGCTGTCATCTAAATCCAATTCTCACCCCTACCACTGAAGCAGAAAGCAATGTTGCAGTTGCATCAAAAGCATCAAGGCCAGTCAGTTAATGGTAGTAATGCCATGCCCTCTGATTAAGGGCAGTAACTGCCACTCCATGCAGGTTAACCCCATGCATCCTCCTCTTCACTTCCAAACTCCAACCTTTAGGGATCCACAGTGTTTATCCCATGCCCTCTTAAATTCATTAGTGTTTTCATCCTCACTGCCTCCTCTAGAAGGGCATTCCAGGCATCCTCCACCCTCTTTGTGAAGAAGTATTTCCTGACTTTGGATCTGAGTCATCCCCCTTGGAGTTTCATTTCATGAATCCTAGTTTCCTTTCCAATGGAAAAAAGTTTGAAGTTCACACATCATTAAAACCTTTCAGGTATCTGAAGGTCTGTATCATACTGTATCTCCCCTGCACGTCTTCTCTTCCAGGGTATACACATTCATATCCTTCAACCTCTCCTTATAAGTCTTCCGATATAGACCCCCACACAATTTTGGTCACTGTTATATGGAACGCCTCCATCCTGACTCTATCTTTTTTGAGAGATAAGCGCTCCAGAACTGAACACACTTCTCCAGGTGAGGCCTGACCAAAGACCTGTACAAGGGCATTATCACCTCCATTTTCTTGCTGGTTATTCCTCTCTCTCTATGCAGCCCAGCATTCTTCTGGCTTTAGCTATCGCCTTGTCACATTGCTTCACCATCTTCAAATCACCAGAAACTATCACCCCAAGGTCCCTCTCCCAGTCCTTCACCCTCATCGCATACAGCTCTTTTGGATTACCGCACCCCAGAGGCAAAACTCTGCACTTCTAGGCATTGAATCCCAGCTGCCAAATCTTACAAATTGCAACCACTCTTCAAGCTTTCTTAAATCACTTTTCATTCTCTCTACTCCTTCAGGTGAACAAATAAAAATATATTAAAAATAATATAAACATTTAAAAAATGACTAAAAATTATAACAAAAAAACTGACAAAATTGAACAAGAATTAATAAGCACACTATAACTACCATAGAGTTCTTTAAAACTGAACAGGTCTATGGTAAAGCCATGTCTTCAAAAGCCTGAGTAAATAGGTGGGTTTTTAGTGCCCTGGAGCCTTTATGCCGTGCTTGGTCTCTTGGGGTTCTCTTGCCTCTGCTGCTGATGCCTGCCAGCAAGTTTCATAGAACTTGGATGAAAAACTCCAAAGTTAGCATCAAAAAATAGGATGCATGCCATCCCCCTTTGAAATTAATGGAAACAAATGAAAAGTGTAAGCTTCTGATCTGAAGCAAATAAAATGGGAAACCGGATTTACATTTTTTTTCCATGCACACCCTTAATAAGCTGCATAATTGCTTACCAAGACTCCACTGGAAAAAGAGTAAAACTCCCACAAGTCAGCGAGAGGACAATACATCTTAGAATTCATTGAGTATTAATCTACAACTGTGAAATTTGTTTAAATGTATTTTATGATGATACTGGATACTTCTGGAAGCATCTATGAGCTATGCTTTAACTCAGACTCATGCAAAATACCTCTGGTCCAGGGGTAGGCAAGTTTGGTCCTGAAGTGACATAAACAGGTCTCATTTAAAGAACAATGAATTTGCATGAGATATATTTGCATGCAATCGAGGGAAATCATGCAAATATACTTCATGTGCATTCATTATGGATATTATGGAAACCAGACCTGTTTGTGGCACTCCAAGATCAGAGTTGCCTGTCCCTTCTCAAGTCCAAGTAATCAACTTGCAAATAACATGGTCAATTTTGGAGCTTTATCTAGAGGATGTTAGGAGAAAAAAACATCTGTGTGACAATTTTATCTTCATTTTTCTTAAAACTGCAGAATTCATTCTTTGCATTTTTGAAAAGATCATATCTTTAATCCAATTTTACATAAAATGATGCATTGCACCGCTTTCATTACAAATGCTGTATTGTATGAAACCTCAGCCCCATAGCATTTTAGTGATTAGAATTTATTTCATATTTTTTACCTTGTCAGAAAACAGACTCTCAGCAACAGAAAGAATCTATTGAACTAAATCTGAATGGTTTTCATCTCATTGAAGGTCAACATTTTAACCTCTAGCCCACAATTGTGGAACTTTTTCTTTGCACTGGATGACACTGGCATCAGGCACCTGAATTCCAACACTGCAATTGGAAAATGAATTAATATTCTGCTCCACAAAGCAGAGATGCTGGGTGTGCTGGCAACCAAGGTCAAGAGCTAATTCTTTGAATAATCCAGCATTACAAATTAAATATTACAATTTCAACATTTTAATGTCAAGGGTAATTAATAGGGTACATGTGCTGCATATTATTTTACAATAATTGCTGTATAGCTCAGAACATTAGGTAATAATAAAGACTCAAATCTCATGAAAATAGCCCAAGGCCATAACCTTTGAAATGAATTGCAAAGGGTTACATCAGAAAGTTCCAAAAACCTTCTTGCGTCAATTGCATGAGGCACAGAACTTTGATTTGGCAGATATCTATGGCCTGAATACACAGGAGTAATTCTTCTGAATTTCAGTAGCTGTTTATAACAGTTGTTCTAAAAAAAAAAACCAACAAATAATAGCCAAAAGGTAAAAAGACCCATATTCCCAAATCAGTATGAAAATAAAAATTGCAAAAAAGAATTTGTGGACAACAAGGTTCTCAGTAAAAATAAGCATTTAATAACATGCCACAATAAATGCAAAGCATGAGGAATACGAACAAAAATGCAAGAAACTACTTAATAATTACCAAAGGTCTCAGAGGCAAATATAGCAAATAATTATCAAAGAACAAAGGAAACATCTGGTAACTGGACAAAACATCGTGATGTGTAAAAGTATTTTTCTCATTTTGGCATTATTTACTAAGGCTTTTCCCCCATTCTCTGTCTATAGGGAAAAGGCTTAACAAATCAGGCTTAACGTATTCATGGGGGGGGGGAAAAAAGTTTTGTATCTTTGGACCAAAGCCATATGGCACAATACACTGAATCCAAATCCCAATACATGTTTTGGCCATAAAAACGATGGCGGAATTATCAGGGTCAATATGTAGGATATGCCCAAAAGAAAAGGATGTAATGCTCTCCCTTACTTAATTTTATAGATGAAGATCTCTTTTATGAACAGAAATAAGGTCCAGTTGCTGTGGAGCAAGAACCTGTAAAAACCGCTGTTGAAAAAAAAAAATAATAAAATAAACTGCACAAAATAAATCACACTCTGCTTCACCACAAAAAAGTATATCCTGAGATATTCGTCAACCTTGGCAGAAAAAGAAATTAATATCTGACTTTTAAAAATTCTCTCATTGTAGCATTTTTATACAACCTGGAAGGGGGAAGGAGAAGAAGGGGTTATGACAGTATCTGGTCTGACATATAACTAAAAGTTTGTTTCCACTGTGCAGAACTCATGTAGGCGTTTGTGGTATTTGGTCTGGCCCACCAAATAATTTTCAGTCTTATGAAATTGAATATATTCATACATGTGCCTGGCTTATATCGTCACTGACATCTGTTGCACCCATATTTGAGCATGCAATGCATATACAATGACTGTGCCCTTCCTGTCCATTTCTCTTCCTCACATTATCCCAGAGCTGGATACTCAGTTATCTCTATTTTTTCTTGTATCGTGCGGCATTTGTACCAGAGTACTGTGCAACAGAATTCATATACAAGGGAAACTCTCATGTACCACTACTCAACATTTCAGGCATCCTGAGGTTGATACTCACTTAGTAAAAGTTACCGCATATTTAGCAGAACACATGGAATATTCAGTGGAAAACTCTGGATACGTGCTCTGCGGAATATACCTTGATAAAATCACCTGAATAAAGTTATCCAAGTAACTTTAAGACCGGTACTTTTCCAAACAGATTTGACCCAGCTAACAATCAACAGCTTAAATATAGCCAGTCCCCAGAATGCTTCCATCATCAGCTATTTTTATCTGGCTAAATTTTGTGTGGGTAATAAGTTACCCAGAAAGAGGACAATATTTAAAAAGTGTTCAGCGCGATTCAGTTGCAAACACAGGAATTATGCAGCTAAGTAGTGACTGCTGATTATGGACCTACATTCAGGGGCTGCCGCTTAGCTGCATAAATCCCTTCTAATGCTAAAAAGTTAGCCACATAACTTGTGGGTGGGTACTGGGCAGATCAGGGCAAGCAAGTTAGCCATATAAGTTATGCGGTTAACTTCCAATATTGAGTCTTAGGGCCTCATTTTCCAAAGCTATCGCAGGCTTGCGCTGTTAGCGCAAGCCTGCGATAGCTAGCGAAAGTAGTGCAGGCCTGCGCTACTGAAATCGGGGCGGAGTCGGCCCCAGAAGAGGAGGAGTCAGGGGCGTCACCGGGGCCGATTCCGCGAGGACAGCGCACCAAGCAGAAAGGTAAGGCCCTTTTCGCTCTCTATTTCGCACCCAATAACTACACCTTCTATGGTGTAGTTATTGGGTGCGATGCCGGCAGCGATCGCACTGCGGCGGTGCGATCACTGCCGGACCGCCCCCCTGCTTCGGCCCCCGCCCCCCCATTAGCGTGATTTTCTAAAGTATCGCAGGCCTGAGATACTTAAGAAAATGAGGCCCTTAGTCACATAAATTATTGCAGCTAAATTAGATCTGCTCAATAGCAAGTCTAAACTTAGCCGTATATAATTTATTCGGCTAAATGCGCACATATACGCTTATATTCAGCAGCTTAGCCATATTGCTGAATATACTTTGTAACTTAGCTGGATAAGTTAATTCCAGATTTGGATATACTGACTTCACAGAGTTTAGCTATCTGGTAATAATCATAGGAAATAGGGAGTCCAATATCGAATGAGCAGTTACAGAAAAGGAAATATAATTTCTAACAAAATATCACATCTTTAAGAGTATAGTTCCTGAGCATTATATTATTACCATTTCCTGGGACATAATTTCAGGAATGTGAATCCAAATATACACGTAACTGTGCGGGGTCTAAGAAAATATACTTAGCTTCACAATATATTAATATACATCTATATGGGAAATGTAGTTTAAATTTTGCACCCCTATTTATGGCTTCAGATCTCATTTGTAGAAATCTCCTTCTCTTTTCCTGGGTAACTTTTGTTACATCTGGATAGATCCAGATTCTATATCCATGAAATACATGATCTTGGTTTCTGAGGAAATTTCTCAAAACAGCATCTCTTTCCGATATAAATAAAAAAGAAACTAACAAAGTTTCCCTTGTTTCAATTACTGTATCAAAAGTCATTTCAAGCAGTGCAGTAATATTTAAAGATTCTTCTTTCCCTCCTTGCTGTTCGTAAAGATTTTCTGGCTTCTTTTCTTTATACCTCGGTAGATAATATATTTTGGATAACGCAGGTAACCCCTCCTCTGAGAATTTCAGAATATTCTTAAGATAACTTTTAAACAGGTCTCCTTTCATTTTCGGAAAATTAAGTATCCTCAGGTTTACTTGTCTGTTCTCATTTTCCTTTCTCTTGAGCCTACTATAACACATAGTCTCAGATTTTACTAAATTATCTTGGATTTCTTTTATATCCTTGATTTTTTGCTCATTCTCTACCACTTTTTTCTCCAAAGTTATCATTTTTGCATCCATATTCTTAGTGTGTTGTAAATTTTCTCTCAATAAATTTGACATTGATTTTATTGAAGAGTCCATAGAAACAAACATGTTCCAGATAATGTCAATACTAATTTCTTGGGGTTTAACCAAAAGGAGGGTTCCTAAAATGTTTATTCCTGTCTCAGTCCTCCCTGATGCCTCCAGGTCCCCAGTCTTACCGTCCCTCTGATGTTTCATGGCCACCAAGCCCCAGGAGCCTCGATCTTCTCGGCTCTCCGAAAGGAGAGCCTCACTCGCTTCCTTTCTCGGGGCAATTGTTTTCGATGGTTCTACTTTTCCTTCCAGCCATTCAGCCGTGGCATCTCCAGACAAGCGGAAGATTTCGGATGGTGGTTCCGGGGTAACTGATGTGCCGAGACTGAGGGATGTTTCCTCCACAAGAGTTCCCGGCGCCTGCTCTGTGTCGGGCAGTCCCACGTTTCCTTCCACCGGCCGACTTCTCAGTGAACCAGTGAACAACGTCTCGATTTGTGGCTGGCTTGGATCCGGATTCGGAGTCGAGGTAATTGAAGGCTTCAATTTTACCTTTCTTTTAGTGTGAGGCATTCTAAAGTAATTTTTTGAAGAAATAAGCAGCTAGAGAGGCAAATATCAGGAAAAACCACAGAGCGAGGTTGGTCATGTCTCCTCCATAGGGCGGCCATGACTCATCGTATTTCTTTCCAGATCATTTATAAATATATTGAAAAGAAAGGGTCCCAATACAGATCCCTGAGGCACTCCACTGCCCACTCCCTTCCACTGAGAAAATTGTCCATTTAATCCTACTCTCTGTTTCCTGTCTTTTAGCCAGTTTGTAATCCACAAAAGGACATCGCCACCTATCCCATGACTTTTACTTTTCCTAGAAGCCTCTCATGAGGAACTTTGTCAAACACCATCCGAAAATCCAAGTACACTACATCTACCGGTTCACCTTTATCCACATGTTTATTAACTCCTTCAAAAATGGAGATGGAGTGTCCGCTGTGCGACCAATGGGAAACAAGGGGCTCGTCCATTCTAAGTTGCCGAATATTGGAGCAATGTTCAATCATCCGCATTTTAACCATCCTCATGGACTTACCCATGTACAGGAGGGGACAAGGGCACTTTAGAACGTACACACCTTTTGTAGTACAATCAGAATTTGAGCATAGTTCCGGCGGGGCAGAAATTTACGTGATCAGCTGGTCCATACTGCATTTCCGGACACTGTTAGGGTACCAAGTAAGGGGGGGTACTCATAGACCATGTGGGCACTGTACTATGTGTGGCCACACAAATACCGTTTCAGTTTTTGAACATCCCATCACTGGCAGCACCTTTCAACTACGCTCAAATTCTGATTGTACTACAAAAGGTGTTGTGTACATTCTAAAGTGCCCTTGTCCCCTCCTGTACATGGGTAAGACCATGAGGATGGTTAAAATGCGGATGATTGTACATTGCTCCAATGTTCGGTAACTTAGAATGGACAAGCCCCTTGTTTCCCATTGTTTCCCATTGGTCGCACAGTGAACACTCCATCTCTGATCTCTCCTTCTCAGTATTGGAGGTGGTTGCCCGCCCATCCCGGGGGGGGGGGGGGTGACTTCTCCGAGGTGCTGGGTCGGAGAGAGCAGAGATGGATATTTATTCTTGATACTGTCTACCCCAAAGGCTTGAAGAAAGATATTGAATGGTATCTGTTTGACTGAGTGAGTGATTTTGTTCTCTTTTGTGATTGGTTGTGATGAATCTCACGATAGGTTCCGTTTTCGCGCCTTTCTTCTCCTTTAAATGGCTGTCACTTTTGAGGGCGTTTGCGCTCCATGGATTAATATAGAAGGTATGTGTGTTTAATGAAAATAGAACATAGTAGCCTTGTTTTTCTGTTCCACTATTTATAAGTATATTCTATTGCAGATTATATTCATATGCCTGGTCCCTCCCGATGCAGCCACAGCGAAACACGGGACCGTGTCGGGGAACTTTGATAAGTCACAGTTGTCAATTGTGGAGTTGCCAGTTGAATATTTTGAAATAAATAATACACTATTTGGAATTTCTGGTGGACTTGAGATTTGTTCTGCACCATGGTTCCTTGGTAATTGAAGTCTCCCATTTATTACTGCACTTCCAATTTCATTAGCTTTCCTAATTTCTCTTAACATTTCACTGTCAGTCTCACCTTCTTGACCAGGTGGACTATCACTATAGTCTTCCTCGACACACAAGGGATTTCTACCCATAAAGATTCAATTATGCATTTAGTCTCATGCAGGATGTTTATCTTGTTGGACTCTATGCCATCCCGGACATAAAGCATCACACCGCCTCCTGCCCTGTCTATGTTTTGGATTGACTGCACAGATATCGACTTTGCTTTGCCCGACTACGCTTCAGCTTATCTCCAGACCCAGACCTCCGCTACACCTGACCACGCTTCTGCCTATCTCCAGAACTAGACCTCCGCTACTCCTGACCACGCTTCTGCCTATCTCCAGACCCAGACCTCCGCTTCGCCTGACTATGCTACTGCCTATCTCCAGACCCAGATCTCCACTACGCCTGACTACACTACAGCCTATCTCCAGACCTTGACCATTGCTTTGATTGACTATTGACCTCTCTGTGATCAGACCATTGCTTGATTGACTTACGCTATTGACTTCTCCATGATCAGATCTCAGCATTGTTTGTCATGACCTCCACTTTGCTGCCGGCCCTGATCCAAGCCTGTCATTGACGCCTCTCCTAGCCTACTCCCTGGACATGGATTTATTAGGCTTCGGCCTACCTTTTCTCAAGCACGTTTAGCCAACCTCAATTCCATTGGAGCCCAAATTCCAGTACCTTACCCAGCCCAGATTAGGACTACACCACCTATCATCTGCTGTCTCTGGGCTGAACCAACCTCTCTTGCTAACCAATCTCTAGGCCCACCTAAGTCCTGCCGGCCCCAGCACCCAAAGGTTCAACCCGCGGGGAACGAGGGCTGGTATAGGTGAAGCTCCAGTGGCTTCTGCCTATCAGCCCACTCCACCTGTCGATGGTGGGAACCCATAGGTCCTCACCTACGGGTGCGTCAATCCCACCTTGGCCCAAGGGTCCATCTCTGATGCAACAAAAAACATGACAAGTAAGATCAAGAAGGCCATAACCTGCATAAATAAACTGAACACAAAATACTGAGCAATGACACAGTCAGAAGAAAATGAGAAAGGTATCACCTCCCTGGAAAAATGCAGAGGGGCCCCTATTCATCCACTGAGCAGCTAGATAAGATAGGTGGAGACACCTATCTGGCTAACTTAACCAGTATATTAGGAGGTACAGCAACACCACCGAATATACCCGATTATTTAAAAGATTTAAAGAGTTATCCGGCTAAATTTTAGCCAAATAAGTCACTGAATAACATGGTTAAGCCATTCAGATGGATAACTTTTCATTACAGGATAAACACTTCTCCATCCAATGAGAGATTCAAACAATATCTCCAAAAATTACTGATCAATAATGTGTCTACCTACAGTCTAGAAGCTGTTGACTGAAATAAATGAATATAGAATAAATGATCGCATTGATGTTAATATCATCCTGATGACAGATCAGTAGGGCAACAAAAGAGGGACCTATGGAACCAAAGGCCATCTGATGCTGAATAAAGAAATGTCAAAACCTCAGTATTGCACAGATTGACTTTAAAACATATTTTGATAGCATCCCACATTATTGTATAGTAAACTGCTTTGAAATGTAAAGAGTCAACCTTGGATAGATTGAGTACATCAAGTTTACCATTAAAGTGAGGAAGACTATTGTCCATCTGATTTATAAAGATGAATAATATGTCATTCCCAACATCAAAACCCATTGAGGAATAGTTCAGGGAGATTCCCTGTCACCACTCTTGTTTTGTCTGGCATTGAATCCACTAAGCATTCTTCTTAACTCCCTGGACTATGTTTAGCCTTAATCATCCACAAATAACATCACATTTATAATTTGTAGATGATTTGCGGCGTTACAGCTCCTGTGATCGTCATTAAATGGAACCACCCTGAGAAGTGAAGTGCTTCTCAGCTGACATCAGAATGACATTCAGCCTGGACAAATGTGCTAAGGCAGCCTTGCTTAAGGGTGAATTAGGCAAAACAGAAAGCATCTGATTGAAGACTGTAACGTACAACTTAAGCGGAAAAGTATATTCATATCTAGGAATTGAGGAAAGGGATACAATTCCATATAATTTACTTGAGAGAAAAAATGAGACAAAGAGACTGAAATTCATACTGAAAAGAATTTTAATTTATATAAACTGTCAATCAAATTGCAATCTCTATAATCTCCTACATTTTTGGAAATATAGAGAAACCCAATAAAGATCTCAAACAGTTGGATTAAGAACAAGAAAAGTCCTCCATGCCCACACCAAGTAATTTATAAGTATCAATATTTGCTGAGATTGTATATTCCAAGAGCTGAAGATGTGATGACATAGATTGAAATGTAATATTGAAGATAGTATTGAAATAGATCACACATATAAAGGTCGATTTTAAAAGTGTTGCTCACACAAAAATGTCAACATATGCATGCATATATTTGAGGCATACGTTAGCAATGCGGGTTTTAAAAAGCCACAAAATACACATGCATGCACCTGTGCATGTTTGAAGAATAAAGGATTGGAAAATGGGATGGGTATTCAGGGGCAGGGCCAAAACCTGCACGTATATCTTTGTATTTTAAAACTGAAAACCACACCCATGTATGCTAGATATCTGTGTAACTTTATTGCTGCTCCTGATGAGGAAGTCTGTAGATTTCAAATTTTAGGGCTTATAAAATAGTGGAAGGGGGTCAGGATCCACTGGGCAGCATGCAGGATATTCCTGTTAACTGGGCAAACTGGTGGACTAATTGAAAAACCGGGAAAGTGCCTTGCGCAAACATGTTTTAAAAGCCACTGACAAACGCATGTAAAAGCCAATCAAGTCCTATGGAAGACGCACATGCTAGTTTTGCTTGAATAACCTCTTAAAATTAAGAGCATGCTTACATGCGATTGGTGTATTTTATAATATATGCACACAAGCGCGCATGGTTAAAAATTCCAGTTTATCTTCAGTTGCACGCTGATACATGCTTGCATGGGCAGAGGAGAAGCAAAGGACTGCAGCACCAGGATGCCAATGTATTTGTGTTGCCTCCCCTGTGCCCTCTCCCTCTACCTTGTAGAATTGCATAAGAGCAAGAATGTTACACTAATACAAATCCCAGAAAAGAAATGAACTGATAGACCTTTGTAAACAGTCTAAGGGGCAAAAGCTTCCCTGCCTGCAGATAGGCTGTTACGTGAAGGGGGTGTTTAGTGTGCCCTTGGGCCTCAGCCCGACCCCAGATGGATCCAGGGCCGAACCGAGGGTTGACGGCGTGTTCCAGCATGGCTGATGGTCTTACCCTCTGCCAGGCCAACAAGCTCCCAAGGCCAACAACATGATGTTGGAATGTGAATGGTCCTCCGACCATTGCAAGCCCTTTTGGAACTGCCGCTTAGATCGGCATGGAGCAGCAGGCTTGGCCTGAGGACGAGGGCAGACGGGCCTTGACATGAAGACATGACACCAAGGTTGATGCAACGGCATCGCAGACGAAGACATGACACCAAGGCTGATGCGGACGGCATCAGAGACGAGGGCTGGAACAAGGCATGACACCAAGGTTGTTGAAGACATGACACCAGGGCTATTGAAGACATGACACCAGGGCTGATGCGAAGACATCACGGACCAGGATCAATGCAACGGCATCAGGAACAAGATGTTGAAGTGAAGACATGACACCAAGACTGATGCAACGGCATCCAGGACGAGACGAAGAACTTGATGAAGTCCAGACGAGACGAGAAGCTGGGAGAGTGAACATTGGCACTGTTTCTCAGGGCACCCTACTCAGCCCACCTTCACGGGCAGACCCAATGGGCTGGTTGCGGACCACCCTGTCCCACTGCGCACCCTACAAAGCCTGAGGAGGCTGATCACGGACCATGCGGAGAACGGGACAAGCACAGGGAAGAGTCCAGTTGGGGTGGGACTCCGACGACGGAGCCAGATGTCGTCTGAAGCACCACAAAGGCTGGCAGGACATGACGGCTCAGGAGCACAGGACACCAGTCCATCTGCAGGCCACACCAACTCGGGAAAGACGTCGTCTGAGGGACCAAGACCGGCAGGACCAGAAGGCTCATGAGCACTGTAGACACAGGAACAAGACACCAAGGAACCTGGGACATCAGGAAGTGGAAGAATCAAGATGAGACACCAGGACACCTGGACAAGGACCTCAGGCACGAAGACTTGACATGACCTGACATGACATGAAGACGAATGATGAGGAGCTCCACGAAGAAGACCTGATGGAGCTCTGGCAGGCAGGAGCCTCCAGAGTGAAGTAACTGATGCAAGGCGAAGACATAGTGCGAAGACAGCCTTTTTATAGGGCTAGGCAGGAAATCAGTCCAAATGTGGGGCCAGCACACTTCCTGTGTCTGGCCCTTTAAATCCTAGAGAGAGGCGCAGCCACGCGCATAAGAACAGGAAGCAAGCAGGGCTGTGCAGGACCGTGAACAACGGCCTGCACAGCGTCAACATCACTGAGAAGCAGGCCCCATTGATGGCAGAGGCTCCAGCCGCTGCAGGTGACCCCAGGGGCGGCTCCAGCCGCTACTCGAGCCTGGGGATGCGGCCTACTGCCATGAAGATGGTGACTGCGTCGGCGGCGGCTTCTGTGCCGCGAAGAGGAGCAGGGAAGTCCGCAGCTGCACCGCAATGGAGGGAGATCCGATGGGCGACCTCCGGGCCGCAGGAGAGCACAAGGTCCGTAGCTCCGGCCGCGAGGGGGGGACGACATCGGTGGCATCGCGCCGCGAAGAAAAAAGCAACAAAAGGTGAGCAGTGCCTGCTCGTGGGGGTTAGCTCCGTGGCAGGTTCATAACATAGGCTGCCAACATTGTCCCTTTCCATCTGTGTCAGTGCAAGCAAACAAAAACTTTCTCTGATAAAGAATAAGACCAAAAAATAAGCATGTAATGTAAAATTTATAAATTCCTCCAAAATTTCCAATTTTTTTGATTTCTGACCATCAGTTTACAAAAATACATTCAAAATTTGTCCTTTTTTCCAGACCTGCACACATCATTGCAGCCTCATTACAGCAGACTGCCTGTCCCTTCACCAAATACAGAATATTTGACAGCAAATTAGAAAGAAAAACATGCTGAACTGGAAAACAAAAGCCAGATTCTGCCTACAGTATAACACCAGAGAGAAAAAAAACAAATGTGTTTTCTCTATACTGTAAAATATTGAAATATTCAGATGCATTATTCCAAAAAATGACCCAGAGAAAATCAAATTGTTCCCATTTCTCATCTCAGAGAACCAGAAGCAATAGCAGTCTCATTCTCCTACCCTCCTAGGCCCCAGCAATCTTGTTCCCCAGCCCCTTCTCCCCTCCCAGACTTCCCAGTCCCCAACAGTCGTGCTCCCCCAGCCTCTCTCCTATTACACTGGTGGACTCCACCTTCCACATTCATCCATATGCCACCTGCAGGGAGGAGCCCTGCAGGTCCTCACTGTCGACAGGTGGATCTGGCTAGAGCAGAGACCCAACGGGACATTTACCAATACCAACCCACATTCCCCACAGGTTGAGCCCTTGAACGCCGAGGCTGGCTGGACTCAGGTGTGGGTCTCTGGATGATGAAGATTCCGATGGAGGCTGGAGATCCGTAAGAAGAGCAGTCCATGTGGGTGAATGTGGAAGGTGGAGTCAAGGACTAGCTCAAGGTTGGGGCAGGTGGCAAACAGCAGTGTTGGAGAGGAGCCAAAACATTCAGGAGCAAAGACGTTCAGGACAGAAGCTGACCTATTGCTGAGGTGCCTGCTGTAGACCAGGCCCGGTTTATATACCCGTGCCCCATCAATGTCATCAGAGAGCGCCGTGGAGAATTTCCCGCCACAGACCTTTTAAATCAGTGCATGGCGTGCACCTAAGACCACCCCCTGCTCTTTGGTGTGGCAGGGCCCACACGGCGGCCTGCCACATCTTTAGCTCAGCATCAGGAACCCAGACAGGGTAAGGTAAGGGCAGCCAGTCGGAGGATGAACCCACAGCTGGACGAATGCAGCAGTACCCCCTCCTCTAGGACCCCTCTCTGGAGAATTGGGTCTTCTGGGGTGAGCTATGTGGAATGTCCTTAAAAGACCTTTATCCAAAATGTTTGAGATGGGTTCCTGTGTGTTCTCTTCGGGGTTATAACTCTCTCAGGCAATTAGGTACTCACACTTGTGATTCCTTGTGAGTGCTTCAACATGATTCTCTTCAGAGGCTAGGTCTGGCAGTTTTGGCATTCTTTGGGTGGGCCAGGAGAAAACTAAGGGTTTGAGCATTGATACATGAAACACATTGTGAATCTTCAAAGAAATGGGTAATTGCAGCTGGTAAGAAAAAGGACCAACCTGGCGCATAATGAGGTAGAGTCCAATGTAACATGGTGCGAGCCTCATGGAAGGTACCCAGGGCCAGATGTAGTGGGTGCTCATCCAGACCCTATCTCTCAGTTTGAACTGGGGAGCTGGTCACTGATGAAGGTCTGTTATCTTCTTAGCTTGTTGGGCTGCCTGTTCAGTTCAGAGTTAATAGACTGCTTGGAGTTAGCAATCTGATGGGAGGAGCAATCAGATAGGAGTTAGCAATCTGATGTGTTCTCCGTGAGTAGTTAGCAATCTTTAGTATTTAGGGGAGTTGTGGGTGCATCCTTGGACCAGTGGCAGATGACCACGCCCCCAGGGAAGACCCTGAGAGGGACCACCGGTCAGACTCAGAGTATGGAGACAGACACACACTAGTTCTTTTATTAAACAGTATACTGAACCACCAGAGGTGGCAGTCGTGAGCTGGAATGCCCAGCTGGGCTGTAGTCCCTCAGAAGCTGGAACAGCGATCCCTTGAGGCTGAGCTGTAGTGAGTAGGCAGGGTAAGCAGAGTTCATGTGGATAAGTGCAAGGTGATGCATATAGGGAAAAATAACCCATGTTATAATTACACGATGTTGGGTTCCATATTAGGTGCTACAACCAAAGAAAGAGATCTAGGTGTCATAGTGGATAACACATTGAAATCGTCGGTTCAGTGTGCTGCGGCAGTCAAAAAAGCAAACAGAATGTTGGGAATTATTAGAAAAGGAATGATGAATAAAACGGAAAATGTCATAATGCCTCTGTATCGCTCCATGGTGAGACCGCACCTTGAATACTGTGTACAATTCTGGTCGCCGCATCTCAAAAAAGATATAATTGCGATGGAGAAGGTACAGAGAAGGGCTACCAAAATGATAAGGGGAATGGAACAACTCCCCTATGAGGAAAGACTAAAGAGGTTAGGACTTTTCAGCTTGGAGAAGAGACGACTGAGGGGGGATATGATAGAGGTGTTTAAAATCATGAGAGGTCTAGAACGGGTAGATGTGAATCGGTTATTTACTCTTTCGGATAGTAGAAAGACTAGGGGACACTCCATGAAGTTAGCATGGGGCACATTTAAAACTAATCGGAGAAAGTTCTTTTTTACTCAACGCACAATTAAACTCTGGAATTTGTTGCCAGAGAATGTGGTTCGTGCAGTTAGTATAGCTGTGTTTAAAAAAGGATTGGATAAGTTCTTGGAGGAGAAGTCCATTACCTGCTATTAAGTTCACTTAGAGAATAGCCACTGCCATTAGCAATGGTTACATGGAATAGACTTAGTTTTTGGGTACTTGCCAGGTTCTTATGGCCTGGATTGGCCACTGTTGGAAACAGGATGCTGGGCTTGATGGACCCTTGGTCTGACCCAGTATGGCATTTTCTTATGTTCTTATCTTCTTACCGAACCTGATGGTAAGACTAACACAATGTCTCATAGAAGCCCAGGAGCTGGAATGTATAGGCCCTCAAGGAGCGAGTACCTGGTTCCAGGGAAAGCTCTGAAAGAGCGATGGTAACTCACAGATGTAGTAGGCAGTGCTGACTTCCAGCAGAAGTAAGCTTTGAAGAAGTCCAGGAACAAGGGCCCTCGAAGAGCGAGTGCCGGTTCCAGACTGCAATCTACAAAGTAAGAGAGAGAGCGAGGCCCCCGAGGAGCAGGTACCCCTAGTTAGTCCGAGGAGGCAGAGTAGCTTAGGTAGCAAAACCCCTTGCTAACTCAATGTGGTAGCAAATTCTAAGACCTTAAATATCCGTCGCAGGTGACGTCATCTTCGGGGGACACCCCCAAGGTTCGCACCATCGCCGGTACTTCAGTTGGGGCAGTGCCACACGTGCACCCCTAGGCCTCCAGGAAACATGGTGGTTAGCAGCGTGGAGCCGTTCCGGGGACGCTGGAGGACCTCGGCAGAGGAACACCGCAGCAGCCAATCTTCCCGCGGGTGAAGAGGGAGGCGCCAAAGAGGTGAGAAGGGCGGAGAGAGGGTGTCGGAAACCGATGGACACAACAGTACCCCCCTTCAAAGGGCAAATTCCTCTTCGGGTACCAGGCTTCGGTTTTGAAGGATACGCGAGGTGAAAATGATGAAGCATCTCTTTGTCCAGGATATTGGTCTGAGGCTCCCAAGAGTATTCTTCGGGGACTGAACCTTCCTCATAGAAGGTATACAAAAGACTTGCCTTTTTACAAACATCCAGACTCTCTTCGACTTTGTACTAAGTCGTCTTCTGCATAGATGACAGGTGGATGTTGTTGTAGATATCAGCAGCTGTTAAGCTGCTGGGAATGTCACTGAACTTCAGTGGAAGTGGCGATGTTGAGAATGTCCAAAAACCACTTCAAAGATGATAGTCCAGTACATATAGCTGGATGAGAATTGATGATGTTGCCAGTAGATACGGTCTGGGTAGTTAACAAGAGTATCTTCTTCGGGTCTTAATATGTGTTGTGGCTCATCATGCACATCCTCTGAATGGAAAAGAGCGTAACAGAGATACTCTAAGGTATAGGATCCGTGAATATGGTAATGATGTTGAGTGCCTTCGAGCCACAGTGAACATTGAAGGCAGAAGAATATCAGCAGCAATGGAAAGGCTGCTGGGGACGTCATAGCGTTCTTCAATAGAAGTGGCGGTGTTGAGAAACGTCCAAAGCCCACTTCAAGTTGTAACACATAGAAACATATAGAAACATAGAAATGACGGCAGAAGAAGACCAAACGGCCCATCCAGTCTGCCCAGCAAGCTTCACACATTTTTTTCTCTCATACTTATCTGTTTCTCTTAGCTCTTGGTTCTATTTCCCTTCCACCCCCACCATTGAAATATCTAGCTTGATTAGTTAGGGGTAGTAGGGGTAGTAACCGCCGCAATAAGCAAGCTACACCCATGCTTATTTGTTTTACCCAGACTATGTTGTACAGTCCTTATTGGTTGTTTTTCTTCTCCCCTGCTGTTGAAGCAAGGAGCTATGCTGGAAATGAGTGATGTATCAGTCTTCTCCCATGCCGTTGAAGCAGAGAGCCATGCTGGATATGCATCGAAAGTAAAGTATCAGACACATTTGGTTTGGGGTAGTAACTGCCGTAACAAGCCAGCTACTCCCCGCTTTGTGAGTGCGAACCCTTTTTTCTTCTCCCCTGCCATTGAAGCAGAGAACTATGCTGTATATGCATTGAAGGTGAAGCATCAGGCTTCACCTTCAATGCATCAGGATCAGGATCTTCTAATTTGATGAAGGGACTCCTCAGGTATACCACTAGACATCTGAGAATGAAGTTGCCTCCTGCCCCTGAGTCCACCAGGGCAGGAGTCTGAACCGTGATCGGTCCATAGGTCAAAGAGACTGGGAGAGAGAGCAGAGGAGATGTTGCGGTATGGCCTAAGAACAGTCCTCCTGCAGCACATAGGCCTGTCCGTTTCCCGGACAAATAGAGCATGTAGAAACATCGTGGCCAGGCTGACCACAGTACATGCAAAGGCCACTCTTCTTCTGAAATCTTCTCTCTTTGGGAGTCAAGTATCCACAACCAAGTTGCATAGGTTCATCTGTATCGACAGCAGGGACTACTGGAACCATCCGAGATGTAGAGACAACACTGGCCTGTTTCAACCCAGGTAACACCCTAGGCCGGAGTTCCTTCACTTTGTCCCGGAGTCGTTGATCAATCCAAGTGGCCAAGGCTATTAATTCGTCCAGCGAGTCAGGTGTCTGGTGAGCAGCCAGCTCATCCTTCAAACGGTTATCCAGGCCTCTGCAAAAGAGAGTCTTGAGACATCTGGGGTCCCAGCGGAGTTCTGCCGCAAAAGTTTTGAACTCTATGGCAAATTCAGCCAAAGATCTGCTGCCTGGCTTCAAATCCACTAAAGCAGAACCGGCAACAGAAGTTCGAGCAGGGTAATCAAAAACGGCTTTAAACAAGTCCATAAATCCTTCTATGTCCTGCAAAAGAGAATCCTTGTGTTCCCACAAGGTGGATGCCCAAGACAGGGCCCTTCCATCCAGGTATGAAAGGATGTAGGTAGTCTTGGAGAGATCTGTAAGAAAGAGAGACGGCTGTAAAGCAAAGTGCATTCAGCACTGGTTCAAAAAGCCCCAGGTCTTCTGGATTTCTCCGGAAAAGCGGAATGGAGCTGCCAGTGGTACAGCAGTCTTCAAAGTTACCTCCGGTGGCTGACCTTCTTGGTTGGAGGCTGTGCCGTGAACCTTCGGTGTGTGTAGCTGATGAAATGCTGCAGTAAGTTTCTCCAAAGTGTCTTGCTGCTCCACAATGCACTGGGCCAGGCCCGGTATGGCCTGCAAAGCAGTTGTGCCGGATCCATGGAGATAGCAATCTGTTCAGTTCAGAGTTAACAGTCTGTAATGAAACCGCTATCTGATGAGAGGAGCAATCAGATAGGAGTTAGCAATCTGATGTGTTCTCCGTGAGTAGTTAGCAATCTGTAGTATTTAGGAGAGTTGTAGGTGGATCCTTGGACCAGTGGCAGATGACCACGCCCCTGGGGAAGACCCCGAGAGGGACCACTGGTCAGGCTCAGAGTATGGAGACAGACACACACTAGTTCTTTTATTAGACAGTATACTGAACCACCAGAGGTGGCAGTAGTGAGCTGGAATGCCCGGCTGGGCTGTAGTCCCTCAAAAGCTGGAACAGTGATCCCTGGAGGCTGAGCTGTAGAGAAACTGAAATATAGTGAGTAGGCAGGGCAAGCAGAGTTCATGTACCAAACCTGATGGTAAGACTCACACAATGTCTCATAGAAGCCCAGGAGCTGGAATGTATAGGCTCTCTAGGAGCGAGTACCTGATTCCAGGGAAAGCTCAGAGAGCGATGGTAACTCACAGATGTAGTAGGCAGTGCTGACTTCCAGGCAGAAGTGAATTTGAAGAAGTCCGGGAACAAGGGCCCTCGAGGAGCGAGTGCCGGTTCCAGACTGCAATCTACAAAGTAAGAGAGAGAGCAAGGCCCCCGAGGAGCGGGTACCCCTAGTTAGTCCGAGGAGGCAGAGTAGCTTAGGTATCAAAACCCCTTGCTAACTCGATATGTTAGCAAATTCTAAGACCTTAAATATCCGTCGCGGGTGATGTCATCTTCGGGGGACGCCCCAAGGTTCGCGCCATCGCCGGTACTTCAGTCGGGGCCACGCCGCGCGCATGCCCCTAGGCCTCCAGGAAACATGGCGGTTAGCAGCATGGAGCCAGTCCAGGGACGCCGGAGGACCTCGGCAAAGGAACGCTGCGGCAGCCAATTTTTCTGCGGGCGAAGTGGGAGGCGCCAAAGAGGTGAGAAGGGCAGAGAGAGGGCATCGGGAACCAACGAACACAACACTGCCTTCCGAATCATGTCCCCTGTTTGGACCCAGAGGCTGTGTAGTTCCTCCACTGTCAGCTGGGTTGCAGGCAAAGAGACCAAGAGTGGGATTGGAATACAGGGAGCTGGCTGTCTCCCATACATGATCAAAAATGGGGAGGAACATGTGGCCATATTAACATGGTATTTGTGAGAGAATTCGGCCCACGGGAGGAGTGTAGCTCAATTATCTTGCTGTGCATTGGTAAATGCTCTCAAAAGGTCTTCAAGGTACGGTTGGTACGTTCCAAATGACACTTAGTCTGTGGGTGATAGGTGGTAGTGAAGTTGAGCGGAATATTGAATTTTCAACAGAGTGACTGCCCAAATTTCGCTGTAAACTGGTCGCCTTGGTCAGAGACTATTTGTTGCGAGATGCCATGTAGATGAAAATATAATTAGTAAAGAGACATGCCAACTTGGGTGCAGAGGGAAGACCTGGAAGTGCCACAAAGTGAGCCATTTTAGAAAATCGGTCAATTACAACACAAATAGTATGGCAGCCATTAGAGAGAGGGAGGTCCACCACAAAATCGGTGGACAAATGGGTCCAGGATTGCTTGGGGGCCGACAACAACTGTAACAGCCCCCAAGGTCATTCTGCTGCAGGTTTTTGATGAGCACAGGTAGGACACATAGGTCTTAACATCATCCTTCATCTGAGGCCACGAGTAATACCACTGGAGTAGTTCCAGGGTTCAGGCCCATCCAGGGTGTCCTGACATATGAGAGTCATGGGATGATTCCAGAATCTTCTGACAGAATCGGCTTAGAACACCCATCTTCCCTGGAGGAACGGTCAGGGAGGTTGCTAGAATGATTCGAGTTGGGTCAGTGATATGCCCAAGTGGGTCATGGATGTCCTCTACCTCAAAGTACTGGGATAGGGCATCCACACGGACATTCTTATCAGCCAGCCAATATCTCAATTCAAAATCGAATCAGGCAAAAAAGGGACCACTGGGTTTGGCAAGTATTCAGACATTGGTGTAGATGTTCCAAGTTCGTATGATCATTGTATATTGTGATTCAGTGTTGGGCACCCTCCAACCGGTATCACCACTCCTCGAACACCAGCTTTATTGCTAGGAGCTCCTTATTACCAGTGCTGTAATTCCGCTTGGCAGTTAAAATTTTTCAGGAAAAAAATCGAGCAGGGTTGGAGGACCCTAGAGTCCACATGTTGGCTTAATATGGCTCCCACGCCCAAGGAGGAAACATCAACCTCTATGAAAATAGTATGTGTGGGGTTGGTGGCAGAAGCAGAATCCCTGAAGGAAGGCCTGCTTTAGCTCATGAAAGGCCATGACCACTTCAGGTGACCAGATATTGGTATTGGCTCCTTTCTTGGTGAGTGCTGTAAGGGGGGCAGTGATCTGGGAGTAATTAGGAATGAAGTGTCAATAGAAATTTGCGAATCCCAGACTCAGGGGCTGAAAGGTTTCACCCATTCTTGAAAACATCGTACTTTCTCCACGCCCATATGGAAGCCTCTGCTAGAAATTATATACCCCAAAAAGAGTAGGCTCTTGTTGTATCCATCGGTCGCCAATGTCTGTGCCCTCTATTGCTCACCTTTTTTCTACTTGACTCAGTTCATTTTGGAAAGATGGCTACCTACGCTTCTCCTCACCATACCTTCTGGCGTTCCCGGTCCTGCATGGGCGATTGCGTTCGCCATCTTTCTCCAGGAGTCACCTAGGGCACGTGTGCGCGCGCACAGCCCCGTCCTTTACGTGCGTCATGGCGGGACCTCGGGGCATCCCCACCACATGACGTCACTAGCTCTAGTATTTAATCTCCGCTCACAATTCCTTTTACTAGTTAGCAAAGAATCCTCCATGCTGATCTCTCCACGTTACCAGGTGCTTCCGCTGTGTGTACTCTCACTCCAGGACAACTTAGGTACCCGCTCCATGGGGGCCTTGCCTCACTCCTCCTTACCCTCCGGAGTTACCTACTACCAACTAGGACACCTAAGGTACCTGCTCATCGGGGGCCTTGCCGTGCTCCTACTTTCCCTTCATGGTTGCCTACCCATTACCAGGACGCTTACAGTACCTGCTCCTCGGGGGCCTTGTTCATCCACGACCTCTGCTTCTCGGGGGTTCCCTTCTACTACAACTACCAGCATCAGAGTGAGTACTGCCACTCCAGTTCTATCTTTGCATTGTCTCATCTCTCTCTCCATAGATCCTCAGCCTACCCCACACCGCGGACCACTACCGGATCTATTGGCTTCTCCATCTAAGTTTGGTTTCTTGCCTACCCCACTTCGCAGACCACTACCGGACCCATCTCCCTCTTGGGACCTGGTGAGACTATGGAACTGCCTTTTCCACCCTTCATCCTACAGACGGAACATTGCCATCTGGTTCCTCATCTCCTGACTGGAATCATCACCCGTTCCTCGGGTCACCTTCTACGTTGCAGTACAATAAAGCTAATTCTCTCTGTCCATCTCTGCCTTGAGCTAGCCTATCGCTCCAAGATAGTCCCAAAACTATGGGTTGCACCACCATGTTGATAATAAAGAAGGTTATTTGTCCACGTGCAGGAGACCAGTGTGGAGGCACAGTGGAGCCGTTGTTGTGGTAATCCAAACAGGTGCCGTCTCTTCCAGCGACCAAGGGCCCATGCTTCAGTGTCCAAAATACAACAGCTCTTTCTCTCAAAGGAGCATTTTTTTGAGCTTGGTGTCCAGCTTATGAGCCCATAGACATTGCAGGACTTGATGGATGTTCCGCTGATGGAATTGTAGTTCCTGAGAGAAGATGAAGATATCATCAAGGTATACAACTACAGACACATATAGAAGGTCCCAGAAGATCTCATTCATCATGTTTTGGAACTCAGCGGGGACATTGCAATGGCCAAACGTCATTACCAAATATTCGTAATAGCCATCTCGCATGTTGAAAGCTGTTTCCATTTGTCACCTGGCTTGATGTGAACAAGGTTGTATGCTCCGCATAAGTCCAACTTGGTGAATACACTGGTGCCCTGTAGCCAATCAAGGAGCTCTGAGATGAGAGGGTAAGGGTACCGATTCTTTTTCATTATAGCGTTGACCCACCGATAATCAATACAGGGGTATAGTGTTCCATTCTTCTTTGACACGAAGAAGAACCCTACTCCTGCTGGCAAAATGTAGGGTCTGATAAAATCCTTGTCAAGGTTTTCTTGAATGCATTGAGACATGGCCTTATTCTCTGGAAGGGTCAAGAGGTATACTCTACCCCGAGGAGTGATACCACCCAGCAGGAGATTAATGGCACAGTCGAAAGGAGATGTTCTGGTAACACCTCCACCTTGTTCTTAGAGAACACATCCGCAAAGTTTGCATACTGCGGCGGTGGGTCTACAGAGCTCGTGGTCATGAGTACCGCTACTGGGGGTCTAACTAGATGAAGGCAGGAGCCATGACAACAGGTCCCCCAATGGGTAAGCTGCAGTGTCTCACATAAGAACATGCCATACTGGGTCAGACCAAGGGTCCATCAAGCCCAGCATCCTGTTTCCAACAGTGGCCAATCCAGGCCATAAGAACCTGGCAAGTACCCAAAAACTAAGTCTATTTCATGTTATCGTTGCTAGTAATATAGCAGTGGCTATTTTCTAAGTCAACTTAATTAATAGCAGGTAATGGACTTCTCCTCCAAAAACTTATCCAATACTTTTTTAAATACAGCTATACTAATTGAACTAACCACGTCCTCTGGCAACAAATTCCAGAGTTTAATTGTGCATTGAGTGAAGAAGAACTTTCTCCGATTAGTTTTAAATGTGCCACATGCTAACTTCATGGAGTGCCCCTAGTCTTTCTATTATCCGAAAGAGTAAATAACCGATTCACATCTACCCGTTCTAGACCTCTCATGATTTTAAACACCTCTTTCATATCCCCCCTCAGCCGTCTCTTCTCCAAGCTGAAAAGTCCTAACCTCTTTAGTCTTTCCTCATAGGGGAGCTGTTCCATTCCCCTTATCATTTTGGTAGCCCTTCTCTGTACCTTCTCCATCACAATTATATATTTTTGAGATGCGGCGACCAGAATTGTACACAGTATTCAAGGTGCAGTCTCACCATGTAGCGATACAGAGGCATTATGATATTTTCTGTTTTATTCACCATGCCCTTTCTAATAATTCCCAACATTCTGTTTGCTTTTTTGACTGCCGCAGCACACTGAATCGACGATTTCAATGTGTTATCCACTATGACGCCTAGATCTCTTTCTTGGGTTGAAGCACCTAATATGGAACCCAACGTTGTGTAATTATAGCATGGGTTATTTTTCCCTATATGCATCACCTTGCACTTATCTACATTAAATTTCATCTGCCATTTGGAGGCCCAATTTTCCAGTCTCACAAGGTCTTCCTGCAATTTATCACAATCTGCTTGTGATTTAACTATTCTGAACAATTTTGTGTCATCTGCAAATTTGATTATCTCAAATTGGGGCGAGTGATGCTGTAACTAAGATAGTCCCAAAACTATGGGTTGCACCACTATGTTAATAATAAAGAAGGTTATTTGTCCACGTGCAGGAGGCCAGTGTGGAGGCACAGTGGAGCCATTGTTGTGGTAATACAAGCAGGGAGTGGGTCTCCATAAATGAAAGAGATGATAAAAGGCATTTCCTGAGGTATCATCGGTAGCATCAGACGGTCTGCAAAGCTTTATAAGGAAGTTTCCTCCTGCGCCAGAGTCTACCTATGCTAGGGTGGCAAATTAGTTACCCCTACAGAAATTGTTACCAGAGAGGTGAATTGGGGAGCCGAGTTAGTACAGCCTAGGATCATCTCCCCAGTGGCTCCTAGACTTGTTTGTTTCCCGACCTCAAAGGACAACAGTTCAGGAGGTGCCCCTTCCCAGCACAATGATAACATAGGCCCAACCTCAGTGGCAGAGCTTCTCTTCTGCAGTGAGCTGGCTCTGTCTCAACTGTATGGGTTCTGGGGCTCAGGTTGGCGTGGCTGGTGGAACAAGAGAATGGGAAAAACGCCGGGGCCAATGGGACTTGCCCACAGGGACCCCATGCCCATTGCTGAAGACAATTGGAACACCAATGCTTTCTATGCTTTGCGGTATTTGGGCACCATTATCAGTTTCGGGCACTGTCTTTTGGTCTAGACACTGCTCCCAAAACAGAGGCAATAAATTAAAAAAAAAAACCAAGGGAAAAGGGAAAAAGAATTGTTTAACCCACCTCCGATAAAAGAGAGAGAGAGATGTCCCCCTATTTCCTGTTCCAGAAAGTGGGTCAGAAAACCTTCATTGGGAAGCTAGGGAAGGTCCACCACCTGAGCCCAGTCCTCTCTTTTGCTGTTGGGGACAAAAGAACCGAGATCTACTGAAAGGCTGAGTCCACTAAAGGGTCATCCCTCTGTTGGGATGAAACGCCTGGAACCCCAGAGATGACCCCTCATCCCAAAGGGGCACTGTAATTGCTTCTTATCCACTGGCAATCGAAGAATCGGAGACTAGCTCCACTTACTGGCCAGTTTCTCTAACTCACTCCAAAGCAAGAATGAGCTTTTAAAGGGCATCTTGGTAAGATTGGCTTTGGAGGCTGCGTCAGCTGACCAATTTCACAACCAGATATGACGCCTGGCTGCTATCACCGAAGCCACTCCTCTGACCGAGGTCGGACAAAATCAGAGCATGCGTCTGCCAAAACTGTGGCAGCAGGCTCCATAACCACTCTGGAATTCACTCCAGACACATCAACCTCCTGAGAGAGAAGCAAACAAGATCTCACCACTAGGGTGCAACAGGAGGCAATCTGTAAAGTCATCGCCACTGTCTTAATGGCTTGCTTAAGAATAGCCTCAATCCTTCTATCATGTACATCCTTCAAGGCCGTTCCTCCCTCTACGGGGATAATCGTCCACTTAGAGACAGCACATTTCAGAGCATCCACTTTGGGAAAACACAAATGCTCTCTCACAGCCGGATCCAGGGGGTACAGGCCTTCCAATGTTCAACCCCCTTTAAAATTTGCCTCTGGGGCATCCCATTCTAGATCAATCAATTCCTGAATGGCATCCATTACAGGGAAAAGACAAGAGGATTTACATAAGGAAACCAAAATGTGATTCTTCCTCAGCTCTGACATGGCATCCAAACCAGGGACACCCAGCTGTTTCAAGGTCTGGGAATCAGGCCGTCAGTTCATCTCTATGAAAGAACCACAATATGGTTCAATATGGTTCCAGTTCTGGAAGAATTTCCCCATCTTCCAGGGAATCATGATTAACCTCATCATCAGTGCCATCTGGATTCCTGTCGGGAACACCCACAAGGAGCCGAGGTGATCCCCAGTGCTTCAATATAAGACAGGAAGAGGAAGGAGCCACCGGCTGAGGGTCCAATCAGACAGGAATGGGGGAAGCAGAGGAGTGCGTCTGAAGAAATGCTTGTAAGATTTGAAAAAATTCCACCCAAGTAAAAGCAGCCAGGTCCAGAGCAAGCCCAGAAGAAACTGGAGCTGGTCCCACAGAACTGCCCTCACCATCAGAAGAGCCAGTCAAGGGAGTTCCCCCCAGTCAAAGTCGTGACCAACCATCATCAGAATGGGAAGAGTCAGGCTTAGCAAACTCCAAGGAAGACAACTCTCTCTGAGTATCTGAGCAGACAGGTCAGGCTGAGAAGTCCTAATATGACAGGCAACACAAATAGGAAGATGCTTAGGTTTCTTGCTTTCCGGTGCCATTGCAGCGGTAAAGGTGCGTTGGAATGGCTCGCGCTCAAAAGTGGAATGCGCAGAAAAATTATGCGCCTAGAAGAATGTGTGTGCCTTGCCGTGCTCAACTTGTGTGCCAAGTTAAGCACGTAAAAACCATGCCCCAAAACCATGCACATACCATATGCACAGAGTCGATGCACTGCGCACACCGCCTGTAAAGGGCAGCAGAAAACAAAAGAGCACGCAAAAATGGCCACCACAGCCTATCACGCAGCAAGCAAGAAAAAAGCATAAGTGAAGGCTCCACCCACCTGGCTGCCCAGTTCCCCAACCTCAATAGAGGTGGGAACGAACATTGGTACGGTGCATTGAGCATAGAGACGAGAGGAAGTTCTGAAACCCCTCTAACTGTCTCTGAAGCAAGGTAAAACTTTCTCCTTTTTTTTGTTTTTTAAACCTTTCCTGAGCTTAGCATTTACAGGCTGAGTACAGAGATGGTCTCCAGCTGTGGGGGGAGAGGGCATCTGCCATCACCACCACACTCAGCCTCTTGTACCTGCCCTGTTTCACCTAGCAGCTAAGTCCATGCCGGGAAACCCAGCTACTGGATCAAGGCACATCACTGAGGGACCACAGAAATCACCTCAGGAATTCTCAGCTGGAGGAGGGACCTTTAGTTGTCAGCGCAGGAGTGTGGGGCTTTCTTTTTCTGAATTTAGAATTTCAAATTTCTCCTTCCAAAAAGCTCGAAGCAATCCCCATAGTAAGATGCACATCCACCATCTGCTGGAGACGGAGAATACTGGCAGGCTGGGGGTCACTGCAGGGTTATGCATACTGTGACGTTAGCTTTCTCCGTCTCCATCTGCTGGCAGAGAAGCATAAACCCACTGGTCCTGAGTCCATCTGTCTACTTGCTAGGAAAGGTGAATTTTAAAAGCCAGGTGCATGCATGCATGAATCAGAGAATGCAAGAATAAATCAGGCTCGCGTGCACTGAGCGGATTTTAAAAGTTGCCCAGATATGCCCCTTTAGGCCACAGCGTGGACATCTCGAAAGTTTTCAAAAAGGGGTGAGGTGTGGGCATGGTCCAGCCATGGGCATTTCGAGGTGTGAGCCTGAGAATCACACATAAATACTTATGCAATACGGCGCGCGTCGAGGCCCCCTGCCGCGAAACGTTACTTCTGCTATGGATGACGTGTAAGTTAAACAAATAAAGAAAAATAGGCAGATCCGTGGGGTTTTAAGAATCAGGGATATCAGGGGGAAGTGAAGGCTATTAAACTAGGGGGGGGGGGGGTTTGGAGGACCCATATCTTAACTGAGCAAACTGGGGATGAACTGATAAAACTGGGAACAGCATCGTGTATGCCCCTTTTAAAATCCCCTGATTTTGCTTGTACATGCCCGTGCCCACTTAAAATTTGGTGCGTGTGCACACGGCCAGGCTATTTTATAATATGTGCACAAGTTATAAAATAGCCACGTCCCTAGGCACGGGCTGGTACATGCTCGCACATGTGTGCCCACGCACCAGTTTGAATGTTACTGTCATAATGCAGCTATTGTGGTAAAGGAGAAATGCACAAGATTGGCATTACTGATAGAAGTCTCAGTGCCAAGTAACTATTCTGTGACGCTATGGAGAGAGGGAAGATCCTCAAGTTCTAAAAGATGTAGAGACTAAGAAAATGTGCGAGAAACAGTCCTCATCATATTTCGCTCCAGTGGCCTGGTTTAAAAGAAATTCTAGGCACTTCTTGATAAGTTGCCTATACATATTACATCTTAAGAACTCCAGAAGGAGGCTGTCTTTGGCACAATGCAAGTATTAAGAAGGGCATTAGCAATACATTTGAGAGATTGAAATCATATTCAAGATTACCATGGTTTATGATTGAGGTTTGCTCCTGTCAAGGTGCGCACAAAAATTAACACAGGTGGAGACACAACCCCTGAGAAAACAAAGTTCCACTTTCAATATGGCAATAATACTTAAACTACATTTCCTAAGAAACTATCTGTAGAAATAAATGGAAATTTTGTAATATGAATAAAACAATAATGGACATACAGTACACATGAAAAATGTAATGCCTTTTTACTAAAGAATTTTTCATATAGACCTAATATTACACACATGATAAAATGTTTGAATGCACAGCAATTAAAAAAAAAGTTCTATTTTTCAGTATATTTACAAGTGATGAAAACTTTGCAATTAAACCAAGACACTGTTACGCTGCTTTCTGAGGAGAATCTTCCCTACATGAGGGAAGACAAAATCTAATCCACAATCAAATCCCTAAATATTTTGTAGTCTAATAAAGGGAAAGTTTTAAAATGACTGGGAAGCTTGCAGATCTGTGGGAACATTGTGCCATAGTGGAGTGGTAGGTACAGTAGAGCTGAACAGATGTGTGGGTGCTCTAGTCTAGAACACTTGCAATGAAGAAGGTGACATCATTCAAAATTTTGCTAATGCAAATGTTAGTTGCATCAATGGGCTCGAATTGATGATTTTCCCTTGTGCCAGTAACTGTATGACCTTTGCTAAACTTCTCATCCTGAACAGGTCTGATTGCTTCAACGTCCTCCTTTGGCACAAAGACAAATTTGATACCACAAAGTGCACAATGGTGTCACAGTCCAGGCATGTTCCCAAAATCTCTGCCACATCTCTTTGCTAACATGACATTACAATAGTTCCTTATGAAGGTGATACTTTTTGCATGTTCAGGCTTGCATGCATTAAATAATACAGCACAATGAAATGTCCAAGTTGAGGGGTCATTTATAAAAGTATATCAAAGCAAGATGTATTATAAGCTACAAGCATGGTAAGCACAACAAGCTTCGCTGCACTATAGAATTTCACATCTTTAGCTCATTTGCACAGCAGGGCACCAAAGATGGCTCTTTTTAACATAATGCGCCCATGCATGCAAATAACGCATATAGTTGGGACCAAAGCAAGATCGAGTCCAAAATGAAATAGGACGACTTTTGTAGAAAAAAGGATGCTCTTTCAAATGACATAAAAAAAAAGAATTAAAAAAACTACACAGTAGAGATATTTGCACCTGAAAACTGGCAAAAATTTGCATTAAAAAGTGACTGTGTCTTTATGTAATTATATTTTGCTTCCAGTTGCCTATAAAGCCTATTAGTGCAAATCTTATGGGGCTGATTTTCAAAGCCCTATGCGCGCTGCGCCTATTTTATAAAGGCCTGGCGATGCGCGTAAAGCCCTGGGACCCGACTAAGTCCCGGAGCTTTACAAAAGGGGTGGTCCGGGGGCAGGGTGTGGGCGGGGCCAGAGGCCTCCGGCACAGTGGACATTTGCCGCTGTGTCGGAGGATTGTGTGCCGGCAGGCGCAAAAGATAAAATAAAAAATTGGGGGGGGGGGGGTTAGGATAGGGCTGGGGGGGATAGGTTAGGGGAAGGGGTGGGAAGGTCAGATTAGGGGGAGGGAACGGGTGAAGCCCGTGGGCATCGGCACGTGCAGGGTGCACAATTATGCATCCCCTTGCACGCGCCGACCCCTGATTTTATAACATGCTCGCGCTTGCGCACGCATATTATAAAATCAAGCATACATGTGTGCACGCCGGGTAATGCATGCACATTAGAGATGTGAATCGTGTCCTCGATCGTCTTAACGATCGATTTCGGCTGGGAGGGGGAGGGAATCGTATTGTTGCCGTTTGGGGGGGTAAAATATCGTGAAAAATCGTGAAAAATCGAAAAACGTAAAATCGCAAAACCGGCACATTAAAACCCCCTAAAACCCACCCCCGACCCTTTAAATTAAATCCCCCACCCTCCCGAACCCCCCCCCCAAATGACTTAAATAACCTGCGGGTCCAGCGGCGGTCCGGAACGGCAGCGGTCCGGAACGGGCTCCTGCTACTGAATCTTGTTGTCTTCAGCCGGCGCCATTTTCCAAAATGGCGCCGAAAAATGGCGGCGGCCATAGACGAACACGATTGGACGGCAGGAGGTCCTTCCGGACCCCCGCTGGACTTTTGGCAAGTCTTGTGGGGGTCAGGAGGCCCCCCCCAAGCTGGCCAAAAGTTCCTGGAGGTCCAGCGGGGTCAGGGAGCAATTTCCCGCCGCGAATCGTTTTCGTACGGAAAATGGCGCCGGCAGGAGATCGACTGCAGGAGGTCGTTCAGCGAGGGTTCCGGCGCCTCGCTGAACGACCTCCTGCAGTCGATCTCCTGCCGGCGCCATTTTCCGTACGAAAACGATTCGCGGCGGGAAATCGCTCCCTGACCCCCGCTGGACCTCCAGGAACTTTTGGCCAGCTTGGGGGGGCCTCCTGACCCCCACAAGACTTGCCAAAAGTCCAGCGGGGGTCCGGAAGGACCTCCTGCCGTCCAATCATGTTCGTCTATGGCCGCCGCCATTTTTCGGCGCCATTTTGGAAAATGGCACCGGCTGAAGACAACAAGATTCAGTAGCAGGAGCCCGTTCCGGACCGCTGCCGTTCCGGACCGCCGCTGGACCCGCAGGTTATTTAAGTCATTTGGGGGGGGGGGTTCGGGAGGGTGGGGGATTTAATTTAAAGGGTCGGGGGTGGGTTTTAGGGGGTTTTAGTGTGCCGGCTCACGATTCTAACGATTTATAACGATAAATCGTTAGAATCTCTATTGTATTGTGTTCCATAACGGTTTAAGACGATATTAAAATTATCGGACGATAATTTTAATCGTCCTAAAACGATTCACATCCCTAATGCACATGTATGCCCGCGTGTATTTTTGAAAATCTATCTCTATATGTATATTCCATGGGCCATGACTACTGGTCCAGTCAGGGTCTGATTCTAAGTATAGGTCAGGAGCAATGAGGAGTCAAAGTAGGCCTTATATTTCTTTTGTAACATTTTTCACATACTTTGCTGGCCCATAAAAAGGGAGGCAAGCTCATGTTGTGTCCAAACTTTGTACTGAGACTTACCATCAAGGGTTGCACTAATCCACAAAATTTCAGGCCCCTGAGAGGTGTTGTTGGGCTGCAGCATCTGGACAAAATGGCCATTTTAAGTTGCGCAGAGCATGGCACTCAGAGGTGCTCCCCGTTCAACTGCCTCTAGCTCTCTAACCAATGAAGATCCGGGTGAAACAATTAGTACCGTTTTGTTTGAGACCCTAGAAAGCATCCATGCAAAACTGTGTTCAATTTGGAGGAGGGTGAGTGAGGACCTCTGGTCCACTTGATATGGAATGACCCATTTTAAAATTAGCTTGTTGACCATCTGAAAAATAAACAGTCTTAGAAAGGGAAACAATAGGAACAGAATGAGAAAAACCTGGAGAGATGCTGAGGTCAATATTCAAAAGCCATTTAAACAGATAACTTCAACGTTATCCATCTAAATGGCAAAACTGGCATATTCAGCCACTTATCCGGCTACATTTTAGCAATATAACTAGTTAACTGGATAAGTGTGGTGTGTGTGTGTGTGTGGGGGGGGGGGGGTGTTTCTGGAGGTGGGCAGGAGGCATTCAGGGGAGAAGCAGCATTAGGCAGATAAGTTATCCGGCTAACTCTGGTCAGGCCATAGACGTATCCTAAAGATAGCCTGATAAAACTTATCTTCAAGATAGCCTAGTATATTCAGTGGTGTGGCGGCTGAAAATGAAAAACTACCCCCATCCCCCCTCAGTTTATTAGAAGAGTTATCTTCACCCAAAACAATTTGAAACCACTCACCCATTTTCTTTTTGGACATCTGTTTCTTATCTACCACATAGGATAGTTTAACAATAGAGGGCCAGGTGATATCAAAATTTCAATCGTATGATTCCTCCAGTTTGATTGATTCAATGTAAGGAAAATTAATCGCATTTAAATTTCTATTTTTAGATCAATTCACAAAGTTCTCAGGCAATCACAATAACATGGCATTGTCTTAATTCAACAAGTTACCCAACCCCTACTCCTAGATACTTTATATTCCATATCCGTTGCAGTCATGTTCACTGCCTTCCCTTCAGATTCCTGATATGCCAGTCAAAAAGGAAAATGTTTTAGCTTCTTGTCCAGATGTGGCTAGTCCTGACTCAAAATATCCTTCAAGGGCTGAATTTTCAAAATCTGTTATCAAGTTCCTTCAGATTCAGTGCTTTTAAAAGTATGCACATAACCCAAAGTCCTTGAATGAACTCTGGGGAGAGACGTTCCTTGGTTACAGTGTTGGGACTTCACACATATATTTGTATATTAAAAAGTAACGGGCACATTTTAAATCCTTCCCCCCCCCCCCCCACCCCGTACATAAAATCCAGGAGTTACAAATGCGACTGGGCCTTGCGCGCGTTGCGCGCATTTTAGAAGGGTCACAGCCGTGTGCGTAACCCCTATTACACGCACAAGAGCCGGGCCTTGCAAAAGGGGCGGGGAAGGGGTGGTCCAAGGGGGCGGGGAGGAATTGGAGACGGCCGGTACAGCGGCCATTTGCCGCTGTGCCGGGGAATCGCACGCTGGCAGCCTGTAGGCGTGCGCAACTTACGCCAGCTCAGGAGCTGGCGTAAGTTCTTAAACAAAGGGAAAAAAAGGTATGACTTTTTAAGGGGTCGGGGAGGACAGGAGAAGAGGGAGGGAGTATGGGCAAGGGAGTAGGGAAGTTCCTTTCCAGTCTGCTCCTTAATTGGAGCTGACTGGGAGAGAACTGGGGAAGGCCGGGTTGTGTCGCCGTGCAGAAATTGCATAATTCTCCCCCCTCCACCCTTGTGCGCGCCACCCCGGATTTTATAACATGCGCGCACATGTTATAAAATCGGCGCGTCCATGTGTGTGCACTGGGTAGCGCGCATGTTTATAAACCTACCCCTAAGTGCATAAGGTCGCCCGCACAAGTTTTGCCCATGGTAGAGAAGACATAACATTGTGCGGGTGAGTCTGTGCGCATATCAGCCCAATTAGGCAGGAATTTTCAAAGCAAACCTATGCACATTAATTTGCTTTGAAAATTTAGAGTCAAGTCTGCACTTAAAAGGTGCACAGAGAGAGTTTACCCTTTACCCTTACTAGCACAGTTATAAAATTACATTCCCTGTGCAAATTTGCATAGAACACAAGAAATACCATGCTGGGCCAGACCAAAGGTCCATCAAGCCCAGCATTCTGTCTCTGACAGTGACCAATTCAGGTTACAAGTACCTGATAGGATCTAGTCCTTCTTGCTCCTAACTGGGATAAGCAGTGGTCTCCCTAAGTTTATGTGGCTAATAGGGATTTATGGACTTTCCCTCCAGAAACTTGTCTAAACCCTTTTTATACCAAGCTACTCTAACTGTTTTCAACACATCTTTTGGTAACAAATTCCACAGTTTAATTGTGCAGTGAATGAAAAAATACTTTTTCCAGTTCATTTTAAAAGTGCTATTAACTTCATGGAGTGCCCCTTAGTCCTAATATTTTTGGAAATGATAAATAACTGAACTGTTCCCTATTTACCCATTCTACCCCACTCATGATTTTATAGACCTCTATCAGTTCTCCTTTTCAGCCCTTCCTCATGGGGGAGCCATTCCATCCCATTTATCATTTTGGCCACCCTTCTCTGTACCTTTTCTAGTTCTGTTACATCTCTTTTGAGATGGGACAACCCGCATTGCACACGATAATACCGAAGGTGCAGTCGCACCATTGCTCGAAACAGAGGCATTATATCTCTAATGCCCCTTACTTCTAATCCGAAATGCCTCCCGCATCATACTGCAACCAAAAAAAATGCCTGAACTTCCTGTGGCTCTGAACTCCTGTCATAGGTCCTCCAGCTGGGACTTCATGTGGCTCTGGCTGATGACATCACATAATGCATGAGTATATGAGAAAGTCCTTTGCGACCAGCCAGCGCCTCAGCAACAGGTGGTCCTGCTCCTGCAGTGCTCATTGTTTCTTATCCTGTCATTTTATGCCTTGTTCCAGACCTTGTTTTGCCGGTCCTTGCCTTGTACTTTCCTTGCCTGTTCCAGTCCATGCTTTTGCCTTGTCTTCTCCTTGTCTTGTCCCAGTCCTTGTCTTTGCCTTGCCTTGTCTTTGTCCTTGCTCCTGTCCTTCCCTGTCTACTGTTCCCTCAGCCTGATCTCCCATTGCCTGATTGCTGACTATGCTCGTTTGCCATCTGCCCTGACCTCTTGCCCGATTACTGACTCTGCCCATTTGCTGCCTGCCCTGACCTATTTGCCTGAATTCTGACACCATCTTACTGCTGCCTGTCCTGGCTCTTTTTTACTCCCTGGCTATGGACACTCCCCTGATTCCTGCCAGCCTCAGAAACCAAGGGCTCAACCTGCGGGGAAAGAGGTTGGTAAAGGTGAAGGGTTTCTCTTGGTCCCAACCCAGAGCGTTTCCACCTGCTGTCAGTATGGGCCCAGCCGCACCTGTGTACTGTGGAAAATCCTGTAAGTGGGACTTATGTGGCAGGCCCCTTGGCCTGGCTTTGTACAATCCTGTCCATACCAATTTAAATGCTTTAAAGAAAAATTTGTAATCACTAAAGGAACAGAATGCAATTAGCTTACTTCCTTATTTTATTATCTGATCATGCACACACAGATAAAACAGATCACCAGCTGTAAGCCAAGATGTGAGAGCTCTGAATGGCAAAGCAAGAATTCATACTTTATAAATGATCTTACGACATTAATAACAGGCTTTAGACAAATCAAAGGTCAAAATTTCATGCTCTTCATGAATTATAGCAATATGTATTGAATTCCAAGAACTTATACCCAATTCGTGTAACTAATAAATATTAATAAGCTTATGTCTTGCCTACATGATAACAGTTAACTTTTTAGAGTAAACAACTCTAAATATCTCCATATATGCTTATGCTTGGCTACTAAAGATTATATAAATATATAATTCTTAGCATGCTGTACCTACCTACATCATTTTCAGGACTTCTGCCTTCAGCTGTTTCTAGCTAGACCTAAAAGCACAGTCTCAGTCCTTATGATGTCTACTTAGCATAACCTAACCAAGGATTTCAAACCTAAAATCCTGAAATGCATGACCTTTCTAGATAGTACCACAGCCCAAAGGACCCACATACCATGATAATGTCTTCCCTATTATTTTCTATTCCTTTCCTTATAACACCTAACATTCTATTTTCTTTTTTGATCACCACTGCATAGGATTTCAAAGTATTGTCCATAGTGACTCCAAGATCCTTTTCCTGGGTGGTGATGCCATATATGAAACTAAGATAAAAAGAAAAAGGGATTCTAAGAGCCTGATTCTGATTGTGTGTCTATGGGAAAAAAAGCTTAATAAATCAGGGGCAGATGACAAACATGAGCTGGACATGACTGGGTGGTTTATCATCTGAGGCAGACTGGATGAATGGTTCAAAAATTACATGAATAGGGAAGGAGAATCAAATGACAGATAAAGAATTCTTTTAAAGAAAATTAGGCTATCAAGCTAGTTTGAAAGTTAAAGGCTCTGGAGCAAAGGATACCATAATGTTTCTAATGATATGTCCTTAGAAGGTTGTCTCATCCCAGATCCCATTGTTAATGCTTTTACTCCATCTCCAGTCACAGTAGTAGAAAAAAATGCCAACATTTACCATGATCTCAGATCTTTAGGAACCTCCCACCTGTAAGGCCATAAATTTCTCATTTTGGGATGATTCCAATTTCCTAGAAGACAGCTTTCCCACAGCTGGATCTACATGGGTGGCTGACAAATCCCTCTGAAGAGTTCCCCACATCACAGCATAATGACACCTTGGCAGCTTGCCCTCTCATGCATTGTCCAGGCACGGGGCTCGCATCCATCATCAACATCAATGCTGCTGAAGGATCCCCCAAAGGTTCTGGTCTACAGACTTTCGCCAGTGTTAGAAACTCTGCACATGTGTCAACTTAGTGTCTGAAGTTAAAAGCAGCATAAAGACAAATGGACCCATATCACCTCTACCTCAAAAACAAAACTGTATCACGTCTAAGATGGGGGAGCAGCCAACAGGTAAGATGGTTTCTTCCCCTTGTGTTTTCCCATTCAAGACATTAAGAAAATACAAAAAAGGAAGGCTTGGTATGTGTTTAGTTATGGCAACCTTCACGTTCAAACACTTTAAATTTATTGCTAAGGCTATTTAATATCTTCCTCTTTCCACATGGCAGAAATGGCCCGATTTTATAGGAACCGTGGAATTCAGAATGGGGAGAGATTCATGAGAAGGGGGTGAAAAAGAAAGAAGAAAATAGCAGCATGTACTTTGCACATTCAAAAATTATTCCCTCATCTACGGGCTGATTCAGTAAAGTCTGCGGGAGAGCGGGCTACTTGCCTGTGCACGCGATTCAGTATTTAAATGAGGCCCGGTGGTAGAAACGGGTAAAAGGAGGCACTAGGGACACTAGCGCATCCCTAGCGCCTCCTTTTGGTCCGGAGTGGCGGCTGTCAGCGGGTTTGACAGCCGATGCTCAATTTTGCTGGCGTCGGTTCTCGAGCCCGCTGACAGCCACGGACTCGGAAACCAGACGCCGGCAAAATTGAGCGTCCGGTTTTCGACCCAACAGCCACGGGCCGACTTCAAAATTTATTTTTATTTTTTTTTTTCCCTTCGGGACCTCTGACTTAATATCGCCATGATATTAAGTCGGAGGGTGCACAGAAAAGCAGTTTTTACTGCTTTTCTGTGCACTTTCCTGGTGCTCTTTGGGTAGGCGCTAATTTCTGAAAGCAAAATGTGCGGCTTGGCTGCACATTTTGTTTTCTGAATCGTGCGGGAATACCTAATAGGGCCATCAACATGCATTTGCATGTTGAGGGCGCTATTAGGTTCGGCGGGTTGGACGCGTTTTCGGCCCCTTACTGAATAAGGGGTAAGGGAAAACGCGCGTCCAATGGGTTAACAGTGCGCTCCGTCGGAGCACACTGTACTGTATCAGCCCACTAGTTAGACAAGAAAATGTATTTTTAAACCAAAGGTTCTCAGATAGCAACTGTTCCCACTCATTGTTGTACACTGAACAGTGTATGAGACAGACACAAAGTTGTAATTATTACAAATAGATTTGAATTGAATTTTGAATTTAATTACTCACCGTTCCAAACCCAAGTACCAAACGAATTACCAATGAATAAAACAATAATGGTCCATCCCACAAGTTCCAATGAAATGCCACAATTGTGCTGAAACACTGCACTACATGTGTTGTTTGTGTTGCATAGTCTCAGATGGTATGAACTGTCTGCAAGCTAGGGTCTGCAGCAGAGACAGGGAAGCAGCAGTTGAGTTGAAAGTCTCTCACATGTGGCACAGAATAGTAATTAGGAAGAGTGCTCATGAGACAGCCTCTTCCCTCCCAACACTGGATGTCCTTCTCCAGTCTTTCCATCTCTAGTCTGTGGCCCTCTGAGATGACCGCTCCTGTATGACACGGATGGAGTGTGCGACACTTAAGGGGAGGACTAGCTTCAGTGGATGGTGCACATGATGGTGTTGTCAGTTGCCTGAACTTGCTTAGCCGACATATAACAATGGCCACCACTGTCATTTTGGTGATTAGTCTGTCTCAAGACAGCAGCAGGCATGCTGAGGCATCATCAAACAAAAAACAGCTTTCAATATGCCATTGCTGCCCCAATACTGCAGGGTGCTCATAGAGAGGGTATGGTTGGATGCCAGTATCCTTCTGACTTATGTCTTTCAGAGGTGTAGTTATGTTTCTGTGTTAACAATGTGTTAATGAGAATCACATTAATTTAATTTATGTAATTTTCACTAGCACAGATTAATTGTTCATGAGCTGCTTGGCATACTATTTACTATTTACTACAGAGTGACATTTGTACCACAGAGAAAATTACCACAGGATTTACTAAACTGTGTATTGAGTAACACAGTTTGCTGAATCTTGTAGTTGTTTTCTGAGCCACCATTTTCTAAGGAGAACACAAGGTCACCTAAAAGGCCCCAACCACCTCGTCCAAAAATCTGAGAGTCTAATGGCATCTCTACAACTCCACTCAGGCCCTTCATTTAGTGAAAATAACCCCCTCCAATTAAGCTCTACCCCTTTAAAAAAAGACCTATCCCCTGGTAAGCAAACCCCCTTCCGCACTCCCATTCCTCCAGGATCCCACCCCAAATTTACTGTTCAATCCCTAATGATCTACTGGGGACTGACGTGATTTTCACTTTCTCCTGGCCAACCGATGAAATCTTTAAAGATGGCACAGGCTGGCCCCGAGGCCCTCCTGTGCCCCAATCGTGACTCCTGTACTTAGCCAGACAAATCCTTTTGAGCATTGACCCCAAGAAAATAAAATGTAAATTTGCAATGAGATCCATATTAAGAAGTATAACAGATAACACAGGCACACATAAAATATACATAAGTAAGATCTCTGCATAGTAATTCTACCTAATTTTTCATTCTGTTCTTTTGTCCAGTGAACTCCCTCTACATTTTATCCAATTTCAGCATCATAGCTCTCTAAAAAAGTTCTTGAGATATAAATGTGCATTGTTAAAAAGTTTTTCAATTATTCTATTTTTGAAGACATTCAGTATCAAATCTATATAGATATACTACTTTATGCCTGCACTGCATCGTTTATACGCTTGCTCCTCTGCTCATAGAAGCAGAAAGGAGAACGTCAAGTGATAAAAGAGCAAAACATCAGGATACACCTGCTGCATCATAAAGAAGCAGAATTCAAACCAAAGCAGTTGCTGAGACTAAGGAACATCATGGTGTAGATGCTGCACCCACAGATCCTCAATTGTCCTCAGCCGACAAGCTGCATCAGCACCAGCAGCAGCACCTACACCTACAGTCAGGGGATATGCCATTGCCTTACCACCTTTAATTGTCATACTAGCCACAGCACAAATGGGTGTTCCAATCAAACTCAACCCAGGCAGTAGAAAAAGGTGACTGTGACCCATTTCACAAAGCTCTCCTCATAGATTTGGAAAAACATGACCTTCCTTTTCCTCCACCACAAAATGAAATATATTTGTAATAAGAAAATTTGCTCAATAAAAGCTCTATTAACTAAAAGAGGGAAAAAACAAGTATTTGCTATTACATTATTTTTCAGATTATGCTGATAGGTTAGAGGGGGTTGAGGGGATTGGGCACTAGGGCTGCATTTATCTGAAAGTATTTTTTTGGACAGCGGTTGCAGAATCAGGCCTGAAGGCCTGACTATTAGGGGTGTGCATTCGTATTGAACATAAATGTAAAACGCTACTTTTTTTTTTTTTTTAACTTAAAAAAGTGATAAGACATAAACGATCGGATTTCCAACTTATTCAACATAGCTATGTTGAATAAGTTGGAAATCGCGATTGTTGATCCAAAATAAAAATTTAAACCCCTCACCTTCCTTAATCCCCCCCCCAAAGACTTACCACAACTCCCTGGTGATCCAGCAAGGAGTGAGGACGCCATTTCTGAAAGCCTTTCCGAGGAGCACGTGACGTCAGAGTGACGCGGCGTCACGTGATTCCCCGCGGGTTCGCGCCAGAACGCTCGTTCGGCCCAAAAGGAACTTTTGGCCAGCTTGGGGGGGCCTCCTGACCCCCCCAAGCTGGCCAAAAGTTCCTTTTGGGCCGAACGAGGGTGCCGGAGGGAACTCGCGGGGAATCACGTGACGCCGCGTCACGCCGATGTCACGTGATTCCCCGCGGGGTCGCTTCCGGGATCCTCGTTCGGCCCAAAAGGAACTTTTGGCCAGCTTGGGGGGGCTTCCTGACACCCCCAAGCTGGCCAAAAGTTCCTTTTGGGCCGAACGAGGATCCCGGAAGCGACCCCGTGGGGAATCACGTGACGTCGGCGCCACGTCGCAGTGACGCGGCGTCACGTGATTCCCCGCGAGTTCCCTCCGGCACCCTCGTTCGGCCCAAAAGGAACTTTTGGCCAGCTTGGGGGTGTCAGGAGGCCCCCCCAAGCTGGCCAAAAGTTCCTTTTGGGCCGAACGAGCGTTCCGGCGTGAACCCGCGGGGAATCACGTGACGCCGACGTCACGTGCTCCTTGCAAAGTTGGTCAGAAATGGCGTCCTGACCCCGCTGGACCACCAGGGAGTTGTGGTAAGTCTTGGGGGGGGGGGATTAAGGAGGGTGAGGGGTTTACATTTTTATTTGCACATATGGACATATACTCAACTCATTGAATTCTGTTTATGTCCATATTGACCGCAAATGGGACCCCCTTTGGACATATGGACATATGAACTTAAACTTTTGCTCTGCACATCCCTACTGACTATGACTATGCATCCAACAGATTTGTTTGCACGCATAGCTAAGAACATAAGAACATGCCATACTGGGTCAGACCAAGGGTCCATCAAGCCCAGCACCCTATTTCCAACAGTGGTCAATCCAGGCCATAAGAACCTGGCAAGTACCCAAAAACTAAGTCTATTCCATGTTACCGTTGCTAGTAATAGCAGTGGTTATTATCTAAGTCAACTTAATTAATAGCAGGTAATGGACTTCTTCTCCAAGAACTTATCTAATCCTTTTTTAAACACAGCTATACTAACTGCACTAACCACATCCTCTGGCAACAAATTCCAGAGTTTAATTGTGCGTTGAGTGAAAAGGAACGTTCTCCGATTAGTTTTAAATGTGCCACATGCTAACTTCATGGAGTGCCCCCTAGTCTTTCTATTATCCGAAAGAGTAAAAAACTGATTCACATCTACCCGTTCTAGACCTCTCATGATTTTAAACACCTCTATCATATCCCCCCTCAGCCGTCTCTTCTCCAAGCTGAAAAGTCCTAACCTCTTTAGTCTTTCCTCATAGGAGAGCTGTTCCATTCCCTTTATCATTTTGGTCGCCCTTCTCTGTACCTTCTCCATCACAATTATATCTTTTTTGAGATGTGGTGACCCAAATTGTACACAGTATTCAAGTTGCGGTCTCACCATGGAGCGATACAGAGGTATTATGACATTTTCCGTTTATTCACCATTCCCTTTCTAATAATTCCCAACATTCTGTTTGCTTGTTTGACTGCCGCAGCACACTGAACCAATGATTTCAATGTGTTATCCACTATGACTCCTAGATCTCTTTCTTGGGGTGTAACACCTAATATGGAACCTAACATTATGTAACTATAGCATGGGTTATTTTTCCCTATATGCATCACCTTGCACTTGTCCTCATTAAATTTCATCTACCATTTTGATGCCCAATTTTCCAGCCTCACAAGGTCTTCCTGCAAATTATCACAATCTGCTTGTGATTTAACTACTCTGAACAATTTTGTATCATCCGCAAATTTGAATACCTCACTTGTCGTATTTCTTTCCAGATCATTTATAAATATATTGAAAAGTAAGGGTCCCAATACAGATCCTTGAGGCACTCCACTGCCCACTCCCTTCCACTGAGAAAATTGTCCATTTAATCCTACTCTGTTTCCTGTCTTCTAGCCAGTTTGTAATCCACTACCGGACATCGCCACCTATCCCATGACTTTGTATTTTTCCTAGAAGCCTCTCATGAGGAACTTTGTCAAATGCCTTCTGAAAATCCAAGTACATTACATCTACTGGTTCACCTTTATCCACATGTTTATTAACTCCGTCAAAAAAGTGAAGCAGATTTGTGAGGCAATATATTTATTTAACCAATGCATATTTTATACAGCAATGTGCTAATGCACACTGAAGCTGCCTCTTTTCAATAATTAAAAAGTCATGAAGATATTTCAGTTATGTCTAGTGTAATCTCTTATCTTCAAATTATAATAGTAAGAACATAAGAACATAAGAAATTGCCATGCTGGGTCAGACCAAGGGTCCATCAGGCCCAGCATCCTGTTTCCAACAGAGGCCAAACCAGGCCACAAGAACCTGGCAAATACCCAAACACCAAGAAGATCCCATGCTACTGATGCAATTAATAGCAGTGGCTATTCCCAAATTAAACTTGATTAATGGCCATTAATGGACTTCTCCTCCAAGAACTTATCCAAACCTTTTTTAAACCCAGCTACACTAACTGCACTAACCACACAAGCAGATAACAATCTTGTTATTAATACTAATTACTCATAATAATCTTATGCATTCCCTGACTGCCCAATGTCTTTTTGTATGACTTTATAATCGACAGAAATGATTAACTTAAATGGAGTTTCTAAAAATAGAATTTTTTGTATATAATCACACTCTAGACTTTGAACATCATTGCAGCTTGGACTTATCTTTTATTTCCTTGTAAAGTTTCGTAATAAGCTTTGGCTAGCAACATGAAAGATTATACAGAACTATCCAAAGACCTACTTCTAAATTGTCAGTAACTGAGAAGTCTTCAAGAAACAGGATTGCATATAAAATGTTAGCTATCAAGTGACAATACAAATGTTCAAGATTATTAGAGCATAGAAATTGAAAGTGCATTAATTTATTTATTTATTTAAAATTTTTATATACCGACATTCATCCAGGATATCATATCGGTTCACATTGTAACATAAACAGGCGCCAGGCATGGCGCCTTACATTGAACGATTAAAACATGTAAACAAGGTATTAAAAGAGGGTGGGAGATAACATGGGAAAGTTTGCATTAAATTATAAATTATAATTTATAATTAACTAGTCAAGTCAAACCTTCTCTTTCTAGTTTAGATTTTATATATGGTATTTATTGATTAAAATACAAAGAGCTTGATCCAAATACATTTTCTGAGGATTGTGAAAGGCATATGAAAACCTCAAATAATAACTGCCATAAAAGCACATATTTGGAAGATATTTGGCTATCTATAGTGACTCCTCTTTCTTCATGTTCTGAATACAGTATGTTTTTCCTGACCATGAAGAATATGTAGATATATATACACATACATATATATATATATATATACTGTTTCTTGAGGTCAGACTGGTTTTTAACTTGTTAGATTTATTTAGTTGAAAATCAATTTTAATTGCATAAATCTTTGATATTAACCCCATAGTTCTCAAGCTATCTATCTATCTATATATTCTTCATGGACAGGCAAAACATATTGGGCCAGATTTTAAAAGGGTTCCGTGCGTAACCCTTTTAAAAAACCCCCTGCGTGCACCTAGCCTATATTGCATAGGTTTCCGGCGTGCGCAAAGCCCCGGGACACGCGTAAGTCCCAGGGCTTTCTTGGGGTGGGCGTGTCGGGAAGCGTGACGCGGATGGTGCGTCATCGGGGGGGCGTGTCAGGGGTGTGACGCAGGCAGCGCATCATCCGGGGGTGGTGCCGCGAGCGTGGTTTCGGCCCGGGGGCGTTCCGGGGGCATGGCCGCGGCCTCCGGACCAGCCCCTGGACCGGAACACGGCGTGCGGCAGCTGGCCCGGTGCGCGCAAAGTTACGCCTGCTTGAGCAGGCGTAACTTCTGACAGAGGTGGGGGGGGTTGGATAGGGCCGGGGGTGTGGGTTAGGTAGGGGAAGGGAGGGGAAGGTAGGGGGAGGCGGAACAGGCAGCACGCGCAGGGCTCGGCGCACGTAAGTTGCACAAATGTGCACCCCCTTGCGCGCGCTGACCCCGGATTTTATAAGATACGCACGTATCTTATAAAATCCGGCATACTTTTCTTCGGTTTTTGGGGTTATGCGTGTAACCCTTTGAAAATCTACCCCTTAGGGTTCTTGTTGACACATGCCTACCTGCCATACCTCAGATATACCACCTTATGACTCTTGCTGCTACTGCTTTGCCTACCTGCCTTGCCTCTGATATATCACTTGGAGGTCATGCTGTTAATATGCCCATTTGCCATGCCTAATATGTATCAGCTTATGTTGTTTGCTGTTGTTGGTTCTATTGAAATGTTTGTTTTGCCCTCAGAAAGTACAATGTAAAATAAGAAAAAGTAAAATAAAATAGGAAAAATAATACAAATTTCTCCCCCCTCCACCTTTTTATGGTTGTTCATTTTTCCTACCCCCTTTTCAATCTCAGCCTGCTTCTTCCACCCTATTTGTTGGTTATACAAGGGTGTTTTGTCCCAAGAAAAAATGTGAAAAAGGCAAAAAATTCAAGTTTCTCTTCACTTCCACCTGTTTTGTTTATTTATTTTTTTATTTTAGATTTAAATTCCACCTTTCAAACACTTCAAAGTAAATTACATACAGGTATTGTAGGTATCTCCCTATCCCCAGAGGGCTTACAATCTAAAATGCCTTACAAACCCACTGTATTTCCATTGCTTTCATATTATTTAGATACCTTTTACTAGCGTTATTGCATTAATGTCCAAGGTGAGATACATTTCAAAACAATAAAACAGTAAAAGACATATTCAGAATAAATACATCTTAACAAAAGATTAAAAAATAAAAATAATAGAATCTATAAGGCATATCCATGAAAATAAAAGCCCCAATAAATTCTACAATTTATTCAAGGTGAATCAACAACTGTTTAACACCTAAAAGAGAATTGCCCTGGATCTTAAAAAATGTTCAATCCAATCCCTCCAAAAACTTTTTTATGATTCTTCATTTTGTTCTACTCCTCTACAATCACATCTTAATTCTCCCATCCTATTTAGTTGTTGGTTACATTGGGGTGTTTTGTCCCCAGAAAAAAAAAATGCGAAAAAGAAAAAATAAAAGTTTCTCCTCCCTCTCCACCTGTTTTATGATTCTTCATTTTGTTCTACCCTTCTACAATCCCAGCTTGGTTTTCCAATCCTGTTTTTTGTTTATTCTGTAGTGTTTTGTCTACAAGAAACCTCAGGCAGGCGTTGCAGAAGTCTGGCAATTTTGAATTTCCTTCAACTTACTTGCTGGGGTGAAGGGAGCCTGGCCTGGAACGTTTCGGCGAGGCAGCCTGGCCCCGTTGACGCCGTCGGAAACCCCGCCCACTAAGTGATGTCATCGGGGTGGGACCCGCAGCCCATAAAACCGGCTGTGCAGGAGAGGTTCCTGGCGTTGCAGAAGTCTGGCAATTTTGAATTTCCTTCAACTTACTTGCTGGGGTGAAGGGAGCCTGGCCTGGAACGTTTCGGCGAGGCAGCCTGGCCCCGTAGACGCCGTCGGAAACCCCGCCCACTAAGTGACGTCATCGGGGTGGGACCCGCAGCCCATAAAACCGGCTGTGCAGGAGAGGTTCCTGGCGTTGCAGAAGTCTGGCAATTTTGAATTTCCTTCAACTTACTTGCTGGGGTGAAGGGAGCCTGGCCTGGAACGTTTCGGCGAGGCAGCCTGGCCCCGTAGACGCCGTCGGAAACCCTGCCCACTAAGTGACGTCATCGGGGTGGGACCCGCAGCCCATACAACCGGCTGTGTAACGGCGCTTGTCGACGTCGGCGCTAGTCCTAAGCCGCGCTGTCCCAAGGGGCGCGCGGCTTAGTGCGGCTTTGTGAAGGAATTGTGAAGGATTGGAAGTCTTCTACAGCCCAAATTGAAAACCGAGAGATCTAAGAGTTTAGTTTGGAACGTCGGTAAACGTGAGTACCGTGAACCCAGCATACTTAAATGCCTCATTCAGCTAGAAAACGGAGGGCCAAAGAAAAAGAGGCCTCTGTAGACTGTGTTTCCACTAAGCTGGGCCCAATGGATGCACATGTATACCGGGGAGCACTGTTGTCGGGTGAATGTTCACTGAGAGAAGGTAAGGAGGAAGTTTTACCTGGCCTCTCTCCTGAACTTTGTACCACTCTATCCCCGATAGAGCGTAGCCCCCCAGGTAATCCAGCAGAGTTGAGGCCACAAACTCAAGCACCTGAACCGGAAAAGGCTATTGGAGGCCTGGAAACACCGGAACAAGGTTTTGTTCCACCCTTGGATTTGAATAGCCCCTCTATAGTAACATCGGAACCTGAGGTATATGTCAGCAATAGGGATGTGAATCGTTTTTTGACGATTTAAAATATCGTCCGATATATTTTAAATCGTCAAAAAATTGTTAGGGCCACGATACAATACCAATTCCCCCGATTTATTGTTAAAAAATCGTAAATCGGGGGAAGGGGGAGGGCAGGAAAACCGGCACACTAAAACCCCCTAAAACCCACCCCCGACCCTTTAAATTAAATCCCCCACCCTCCCGAACCCCCCCCCCAATGCTTTAAATTACCTGGGGATCCGGCGGTGGTCCAGAACGGCGGCGGTCCGGAACGGCCCCCTCAATAGAATCGTGTTGTCTTCAGCCGGCGCCATTTTTCAAAATGGCCGCCGCAAAATGGCGGCGGCCATAGACAAAAACGATTCGACGGAGGAGGTCGTTCTGGACCCCCGCTGGACTTTTGGCAAGTCTTGTGGGGGTCAGGAGGCCCCCCCAAGCTGGCCAAAAGTTTCCTGGGAGTCCAGCGGGGTTCCGGGAGCGATTTCTTGCCGCGAATCGTTTTCGTATGGAAAATGGCGCCGGCAGGAGATCAAGTGCAGGAGGTCGTTCAGCAGCGGTCCGGAACCCCCGCTGAATGACCTCCTGCAGTCGATCTCCTGCCGGCGCCATTTTCCGTACGAAAACGATTCGCGGCAAGAAATCGCTCCCGGAACCCCGCTGGACTCCCAGGAAACTTTTGGCCAGCTTGGGGGGGCCTCCTGACCCCCACAAGACTTGCCAAAAGTCCAGTGGGGGTCCGGAACGACCTCCTCCGTCGAATCGTTTTTGTCTATGGCCGCCGCCATTTTGCGGCGGCCATTTTGAAAAATGGCGCCGGCTGAAGACAACACGATTCTATTGAGGGGACCGTTCCGGACCGCCGCCGTTCTGGACCACCGCCGGATCCCCAGGTAATTTAAAGCATTTGGGGGGGTTCGGGAGGGTGGGGGATTTAATTTAAAGGGTCGGGGTGGGTTTTAGGGGGGTTTAGTGTGCCGGCTCACGATTTTAACGATTTTTCACGATAGTTTACACACCCAAACGGCAACAATACGATTCCCTCCCCCTCCCAGCCGAAATCGATCGTTAAGACGATCGAGGACACGATTCACATCTCTAGTCAGCAAGCCTAATGAAAGGGGAAACTCTGAGGCAAAGATTATCCTTCCACAAATAAAGAGGATTGAACTGAAAACGCCTGTATCCATATCTCTTGAATCAATATGGGAGGCTATTCAGTCTCTAAATGAAAATATTTACACTCAGATGTCCCCAGTATACAGTAATATGGAAAAAATAGATTCGAGACTTTTAGAAGTTGAAAAAGAAACGCAAATTGAAAAATTAAACATTGCCAAATTAAAGATTGAAATGGATAGTAGTAAAGCACAACAGAGTGCAATAATTAAAGATAATATAATTCTGACAAATAAATTGGAAAATATTGAAAATACCCTGGGGGGGGAAAAATTTGCATTTCATCAACTTCCCAAAGAGTCAATTAATTTCGTCGAAAGAAATGTGAAAAAAATACATGCTAGAAGTTTTGAAATTGCCAGAACAAGCTTTACCTATAACTACTAGGATATATTATATCCCAAGTAGTAGTAGTATTAATAAGGAAGGAGAAAACAGAATGGTAAATGAAGTCCCTAAGCAACTTAATTTAACTGAATTCCTGGAGACGTCTCAAAATGATCAAACTTTGCCTGCTACTATGGTGGTTTCTTACCTAATGGAGGCAGATAAGGAATTGACTTTGAGAATGTTCTTTAGACATAGAACCGAATTGTTTATGGGCTATAAGGTTAATATATTTCCAGATTTGGCCAAAAGCACTCAAAAAGGAGGAAGCAATTCCTCATTTTAAGACCTAGAGTGTTAGAAATTGGTGCAATGTTTCTTCTGAAATACCCTTGTAAATGTCTAGTTAAATATCAAAGTTTATCCTATGTTTTCTTTCATCCGAATCAGCTTACAACCTTTCTTGTGGGTAAGAGGGTAATGCCTGAAAGTTCATCCCCAAAAGATTAGGGGATACTGTCTAGATAAAACGCTCATAAATGAAATAGTTCACTGTGCTTTTGTTCCATATTTCTTTAAAAGTTAATAACATAATATAATTCCTGAGGTAGTATCTCAGATCTCGGATTGTGGACTTTGATTAATGTTACAAAAGATATAGTTTATGTATTGAAATATTTCTTATATGATTTGAATTGTACATGTTTTCAAACAAGAAGTGTTTTTCTTGATTGTAATGTTTAAAATTCATTAAAATATAAAAAAAAAAAGAAAAAGAAACCTCAGGCATAAGGAAGACATACAGAGAAAGCATGCAAAGGACAGACCTTTTACATGTTCTGAATGTGGTAATACTCTCAGAAGGAAGAAAGAACTAATGCAGCACCAGAAAATCAACAAAGGGAAGAGAATGTTTCAGCTACAGGTATAGGAAAACCTTTCTTAAGAAAGCAAACCTCACAAATTAGCAGGAAAGCCATAATCGAGAAGAGACTGTTGTCAGGTTCTGATTGTGACTAAAATTTCAATCAGAAAGCAAATTTCATTATTTCACCAGAAACCCAAAATTCCACCCAGCAGCAAGATCTAGTTCAAGTATAGAATGAAATAAAAGCTCATGACACAAGCATGATACTGATGACAACTTATTCTTTTGTACTAAATCTGACAAGTGGCAAGTGCTTCCACAGGAAGACAAAACATATACAATGCCACTCTCTATTGCTGCTACATCCCTCATGCTACACCATAGGAGTCTTTCTTCCACTCAGCATTGCTGCCATATATCCAGTATTTTGCACCTTTGAGGGTCTTGCTGTCATACCCCAAACCATTTGTGGTATTCTTGCCATTCTGGAAGGGGGAGTTTTTTTGTACCTCTCATGTTGCTTTGGTGTGTTCATGTCACTCTTTGTGCCTTGGGGTTTCTCCTACCACCTTTTCTGCTTAGTTCCCCCTTCATAGTGCCTTAGGATGTTGATGGCCACTCTTGGTTCCACATTGCATCCCATGCTCCCTTTGTGAATTTATGCATCTGCTGTTGGCTCTTCTTTTGAAGCTTTAGGGTATTTTTCCCCCTCTGCTCCTCTGTCAATGCCTTGGAGAACTCTGGCCACCGCTGGTACCCCTTTGTCCCTTTAAAGAGCCTTTGGCCATTCATGCCACTTTTAATGCCACTTTGCCACAGTCCAGATGCCTTGGAGTTCTTTCTCCTTTCTAATAATGCTTTCTCACAAGTTTCATTAGGATTAATAAGAAAAACCCAATTCTGGAGCCAAAATAAGCTGTAGTGCTTCCCCCATTGACTTTAATTGCAAACGAATGAAGAAAAAGTATAAAACAAAAGCACTCTTATAATTATTATTTATATATTTTACTATTTTCTTTAAACCCTGCTTCCCAACCCCTGGGAGAAATATAACTAGGTGGATGTGTCTGTACAAAATTAAAGAATCCAATGAGGAAGAGGGAAAACTGTGCATAATAACTTCCTTTAGTTTTAGGCCTTTTTCTACCAGCTGAAACTCTCTAATCTCAGTAGACACAGATGCAGGAGAGGCCTTTCCAGGGACTGAGTTTACAGAATTCTTGTGTTTCCAATCTGGCCTCTTCAATAGTCATTAGATAAGTAGTTCTCTGATGACTAGAGTGTCTGATGGTGCTATTATCAAGGTGCTTACCCAGCTGCTAATGGCTGTTTCACCCTGGATTGATATCTCTTGACTTTCTGATTGCTGTTCCTGCTATTTTCATCAGAAGAAATGCTTGCTGTGTCTGCTTGGATTCTTGCCCACAATACAAACAAAAGAGCAGCACATATAAAACACTTACTTTTATAGTTTTGCATCAAGTGGCCAATGATTAAATATAACTGGCTTATCTGTGCCACCCTTGTGTCATGGGCTCCCATTACCACAAATGTGCTTCACTTTACTTAACCACTAAAGGTGAATTTTAAAATAGCACATTCAAAATACAGCACTAAATAATACAGATTTTAATGCTGTTTAATAAATTGGAACAAGAGTTTTTATAATCACATTAAGTCCTATTTGCATGCTCTTTATCATATGAGTGCAATAAGTTTTAGTGCATTCATCTTATCAGGAATTAGCACACTTTTTGATATGCTGAATCAATAGTAAATCCCATGTTAGATGGTACACTTTTATTTCAGGTTTTGTGATTATTGATAAGAAGGGAGAGGTGCCAGGTGTGAGCTAAAATAAGGGTTTCTTTATATTCCTCTATCCAAGACACAATACCTACTGTACCTGGATGTAACTCGCCTTGAGCTATGATTAAAAGATGTGAGCTAACTACACTAAATAAATAAAATAAGAGGATAGAGTTCTGTATGCATGGGTTTGAATCTTATCCTCATTGATAGCTCCTTATTAATTGAATCACTGATAAAACAGAGGATGTGTTGCGTCGGAGGTGGACCCTTGGGCTGAGGTGGAGTTGACGCAACCCGTAGGCGAGGACCTATGGGTCCCCACCATCAGCAGGTGGAGTGGGCTGAAGCTGGAGGCCACTGGAGCTTCACCTATACCCGCCCTCATTCCCCTCCGGTTGAGCCTTTGGGTGCCAGGGCCAGCAGGACTTAGGTGGTTCTCGAGGTTAGGTTAGAGATGACAGGTGATTCAGCCCAGAGACAGCAGTCGGAAGATGGCATAGTCCTATCCTGGACTGGATTCGGTACTGGAACTCAGGCACCAAAGGAACAATGAGGAACTGGAGGCACTCAAGCAAAGGAAGGCCTAAGCCTTGAAAGTCCACGTCCAGAGGATAGGCGAGGAGAGGCGTCACTAACAGGCTAGGATCAGAGCCGTCGGCAGGTGGAAGTTGTGGAAAGCAACGTAAAACTCTGGACACTGAAATGGTTGTAATGTAGTCGTTCAAAGCAAGGGTAAGGGCATGGAGAAGGCAGGCGTGGTCAATCAAGGCAGTGGTCAGGGCACAGAGAAGGCAGGCGTGGTCAAGCGTAGCGGAGGTCCGGGGCTGGAGAGAAGCTGAAGAGTAGTCAGGCATAGCGGAGGTCTGGGGCTGGAGAGAAGTTGAAGAGTAGTCAGGTGTAGCAGAGGTCAAATCCAAAAAGGCAGTCCAAAAGATAGCAGAAATCAGGAACTAGAAGGGAGCCTGAGAGGCAACTAGGAGCGAGAGAACTGTCAGAGCTTGCCTTAAATAATCCTGATGATTGATAAAAACTGGACGGGCCCAGCGGCCCCGGCATGCCGCAGGCCCTTTAAGTCTGGGTGAGGGGCGCACTCGCCAGAGAAACCCAGAGGAGGAGGCAACTGGCGGCGGTGCATCTACTGCGAGGCAGGACCGCGGGGAGAACCGCAGTGGCACCACACCGAGAGCCGCAGGCAGGACCGCCGAGAGGGCCATGCAGGAGGCGCTCCCTCCACATCGCAGAAGAGGCCACGTCTGCTCCGGTGGTGGCAGGAGGTGAGGAAGGCCGGCCACGGGTTCCGTGGTCGGCCGATGTAACAGGATGGTGCAGTTTCTGGAATCCAATGGATTGCAAGATCTGAGGCAGCATGATTTTACCAGAGGTAGATCTTCTCAGACGAATCTGATTAATTTCTTTGACTAGATGACCAAGGAATTGGGTCAAGGGAGAGTACTAGATGTAGTGTATTTGGATTTTAGTAAAGAATTTGTCACAGTTCCACATAGGCAACTTATAATTAAATTGAGCGCCCTTAGTATAGGCTCTAGAGTGATTCACTGGGTTAGAAACTGGTTGTGTGGGAAGCAACAAAGGGTAGTGCTAGTTAGAGCTGACTTTGAGGAGGGGGCAGTATTAGCAGTGTGCCTGAGGGATTGATCCTTGAACTGGTTCTTTTCAATATTTTCAGAAGCAATATGAGTTCTGGAATTAATTGCTGAAAGGTGTGGAAGTTAGTACAAATGGGTTTCTGGAGGAGAAGTTCATAAATTGTTATTAACTAAGTTGATATGGGGGAATGCCACTACTCATTCCTGTGCATTATTAGCAGGATGGGATCTATCTACTGTTTGGGATCCTGCCAGGTACTTGTGACCTGGTTTGGCCACTGTTGAAAACAAGATACTGGGCTTGACTGACCCTTCGTCTGACCCCCATATAGTAATTCTTATGTTGCTATTGCAGAATAATTGTTGGGAAAGTTATGTCTTTTTGCCAATGATACCAAAATCTGCAATAGTGTAAGTAGCCAGGAAGGTGTGGAAAATATGAGAAGTGATTTAGCAAAACTAAAAGAATGGTCTAGGGTCTAGCAGCTAAGATTTAATACAAATCCAAGAGAGTGGTACAGTGCTGAAGGTGAATTTCTTCTAAGTATGACAGAAGAGTGTGATCTGGAGGTGACTGTATCTAATGATCTTCAGGTGGTCAAACAGATGCATAAAGCAATATCAAAAGCCAGAAACATGTCTGACTGCATAGGGAGAGGAATAGCAGCAAAAGGGAGGTGATATTGCCCCAGTATAGGTCCCTAGTGAGACCTCACTTGGAATACCGTATTCAGTTCTGGATACTGCACCTTCAAAAGGATATAAACAGGATGTAGTCGGTCCAGAGGTTGGCTATAAAATAGTGGTCTTCGTTCTAAAGCAGATGTAAAAAGCAAGATAGGGGAGATTTAATATAGATTTAAAATACCTCCAAGGTTTCTATGCACAGGAAGTGAACAAGTGGTCATGTGATAGGGTGAAAGGGAATAAAATGAGGAGTAATCTTAGGAAATATTTCTTTATAGAGAGGGTGGTGGATGCATGGAACAGCCTCTCAGTGGAGGTGGTGGAGACAAAAACAGTATCTGAATTTAAGAAAACATGGGATATACACAGGGTATCTCTGATGGAGTGATGGGAAATGTAAAGCAAAATTAGTTGGGAGGATGAGCAGCCTAGATGGCCATACAATCTTTTTTCTGCCATCACGTTTCTACATTTCTTTAAGTGGTCATGCTGAATGATAAGCAATGTGGACAGGAATAACTGTCCTAATTATTATATTGTAAATAAAATTGTTTCCATAGATTTATACATTACTATTATTTAATTTTTAGACAGACATCAACTTTTCTCTCGATTTCTATCTTCAGTATCAGAAGGAAATAATTACTCCTTTGATCTAGGAGCATTCAGGTCACAGTACTCTTTACTGCGATTTCTACCTGCTCCCGTAACCAAGGCAACAAGTCTGTGGCTAATGTTTCACTAGGAATTTACTCTGGAGATTGATTTATTAGATTTTCCTCTTTCTGGGGGTTTGTCTGTCTTCTAATTGCTTCGACTTTACTACTGCCCATGAAAATCTTTAAGGGAAAAGCCATTTCTGCACAGTCCACCTTTACAAAGTCACAGCATCTAAGACCAGGCACACCTCAGAACTAAAGCCAGCACAGCAGACCTTATGAATTCTTCAGTGCATTTCAATGTTCTTGGCTGTCCCTTTTCTCTCAGCAGACAACAGAAAAGCAGTCCAAGTTATGCAGCGCTATTCATTTTCTGCTACTTCCATAGACCTGTGCTACCCACAGAGTGCTGCCCTTTTCCTGATAGTGATTGATGAAACTGCCACATCCCTTAAACCAAGGCTGGCTAACTAGATTTCCCTGTTCATTTCCAGTCAATAGCCTTTTTCTGTATCTCAGGGCAAATGCTTTCCGATACTTTGGTACCCTAACACTTTCCTGTCACACTCCACATGGCACCTACTTTTACCTGCATTAAGGAAGTGCGATTTTCAGTAAGGCTGATTAATATATGTCAATTCTATCTGATTTAACTGGATATGTAGCATTTTTTAGACTTATTCAACTATCTGACTAGCCAGATAAGTAGCGTTTTAAGACCTATCTGGCTAAGTGTCGCAATGAAAACACCTCAGACGGTCTTCAGGGTGAAGCGTGCTCCTCCCGGCTTTTGGGAAGGCTGCTCTTTTATTATAAAATGATCACATAGCATTTCATATGATACATACGTCACATATTTTCCTGCTACAATGTTTTCCACCATCAGTGTTTATGCTGACCTTTTACTACGTGGGTGCAAGTGGGCAGTAGGTGCAAGCGGTCAGTCCAGGCAGGGAGGGGGGAGGTCATTAGCTGGTCATTTGTTCTAAACTATCTAGGTGTGAAAAGCAAGTAGGTCATGAGCTATTCTGGGGCTGCAGAAAAGCTTGCACGATGTTTCCTGCTGACTTCCTGTTTCATATGCTGCGGTCGGAGCAAACATTTTCTTTATACTAAGAGTAGGTGTTAAGGAAAAACCAGTTTAGAGATGGCAATGGAGTTTCCCCTTTCCATGACGTGGTTTTCCAACGAGCCTGGAAAGCAGAACTCCTATCCCACATCTCGTCTTTCCTTTTTTATTTTTAGGCAGCATACAGAACGTCTCTGTATCCAGGCCGAGATTGGGGTTTTAGAATGGATACGAGATGGGGTATGCACTGAAGGCAGCAAGCCAAACAAAGAAGGAAACCTATTATCAAGAATACAACAGGAATGAGTCGTGTGATACCACCGATATTAGGAAACCAGGACCATAGCCAGTCCCAGGGGGATGCTGGTGTACTATCTGAGGGTGGCTCTTCTGCAATCATGGTCTCTATCTGCTCTATGGTATGTGTAAGATTTGCTTTATAATCTGATATATATATTTACAGCAATGAGAATAGTCTTTCTGAGACTTGGAGCCAGGAGATGTTTGTGAAATTGTGCATGTGGTCAGTGATGGTTGCATTAGGGAAGGAGTATTTTCTAGATATGATGTGGTGCAGAATGAAGGTTTGATTGCAATATGGGTATTTCCCTAGCCTGAGCCCTGTGATACTGTCATTATTTTATTCCAACAAAAACAGCATTAATTTGTACCCTACTATTCAAATACATTACTGTGTAATTGACTGGTGAATTTATAAAAGACCCTTGTGTAAGTCCATCCTGATAGGTTAGAAAGAACTGCATGCATCAATAGTCCTTCTCTGGAATGGGTTGGCATGTGTATGCAAACCCAGCAATCTGTTTGTTCAATAGTTGTGATAAAGTCTGTGCATCGGTAATGTACATATTGGATTGTCAATAGTTCTTGTTCAGACATCGCAATGGCAGGAGAGATGAAGCTAAATATGAGTATACAGAACACAATTGTTAATGAGTTGGCATTCAGGCAAGAAAAGGCAGCTAATAAGAAGTTCTCTGGAGTTTTCTCAAAGCTTTGCTGTTCCAAGAGTTGTGCAGATTGGTGGGATAGGGCTTTGATCTATCTCCAGGTCATCAGGGCTGCTGTTTGCGGGGAGTCCGGTCTCTGACCGTCTGTGGATTGTGGAGGCTCAGGGAGAAGTTTGGGATCGGGTTTTGTGGATCCGGACACCTTTCCATCTTTCCACGGCTTCATACAATGGATTGGCACCCAAATTGGACCTGTGAAAGAAAGCACAGTAGCATGCCCAGGAACGGGACCATGCCAGACAGTATTAGGCAATACAAAACTGATGGTTGTGGGTGACTAACTTTAGTCCCATAATGATTATCGATGGCTGTGGTCTGATTTGAATATGATATATTTAGATGATTTAAAGTGTTTTGGGGGGAAGACCAATGGCAAAGTCCAATGGCATGGCATTTCCCGCTTTCTGTTTGTTTGTGTTTATGCTCCAGGAAGAGAAGAAGCAACATTACAAACATACTGGCTATCAGAAATAATGTTTAAATTAGCATTGATAAAAATTGCAAGGGTAGAATGACTGCAGCTAGTTCTGCTTTTTGCGCTGACTGCTGCAGCAAGATTAATAAAATTTAATGATGTCATAGGCAATCGTACAGCAAGGTGTATCAATTTTTCATTCATCAAGGCTTAAATTGTGATATGTGTTTCTTGTAGCGTCGGTTACCTAATATAGGGAAAAAACTGAAATTCAGATTAATTAATGACATTTCATTATGGCTATAATTCTACTATTACTAATCTTATATAATGTTTTTCCACTTTATGAGTAAAAACAATGAAGCATCAGCTTAAGTGTCATAGCAAGATGTAACAGAAATAAATTAGATCAAAGATCAAAAATCAAAAGGATGTGTAAGAAATGTTTGAAAAAATTGTTAAAAGAAGCTGCAAAGTAAAGCGTTCATCGTCACATGTCTCATGACAGGAAGACTGTCAATCTGGAAAATATTAAAATCTAGCACTCAGCAAAAATTATTAAGGCAATGATTAAAGTGAAATTGTTACATTTTTAACCTTGGAGAATTAATTCTATTATACCATTTAAGAAAATCAATTTGGATTTGCAAGAAAAAACTTGGGAGGGATTGCTTTAGATGTAGCACCCTCTATGAGTAAAAATAAAAGTTCAGAATTCTGAATAAAATTTAGAAAAAGAAAATAAAACTGAAGTTTCCTGAAATAAAACTAGTATTCAAAGAATTATTAAGATAACAAAAAAACAATATGGTATATCTGGTAGTAACATTTGGTAGAATAACACAGTGCCTCCCAGTGGATGCACTATCATCACTTTATAGATGTTAACCTAGAATAAATTTAAGCAATAAGATTCTGAGCTGAAGTATAATGTGCAATACTAAGTAATTAGAATAATTAGAACTTAAACATCAAACAGTTAATTATCAAATGAGTAGAGCTGGAATATGCTCCATTTAAACAAAAGTAACCGTTTTTTTCTTATTTCCGTTCGCCGCACAAGTCACTGACAAGAATACTTCTATAAGCAGTGCTGTGCCTGTCACCACAAAACGTACTTCCTCTTTGTCTTTTTTTTTTCTTTGCTCAGCACTGAACTGACAGAAACAGTTTCCTAGAACAGTGCTTTTACGGTAAAGCAACTTTTGCTTCCCTAAGAGACAGTTTAACTCTGTGGTTAAAATGTCCTTTCAGATTGTCAGTAACCTCAATTCAGTATTAACACAGTTTGAAAGCATTAAAAAGTTGTAGTTTTGAAGCTTGAGGGAAAATAGATTTGGATCAGCAGAAGATCTGAGCTTCAGCGCACAGTTAAAGAAATGTATCAGATATATACAAATACAAAATTAGAGAGATAAACTGCAGTACTAAGTTCAGTTTTTTTTTATTTTCAAAAGTTCTCGTTCCCCCACACGAGTTAACAACAGAAAGACAGTGTGTGGGAGGAACAGTGTTTCTCAAGAGAAAAATAAACAGAGGAAAGAGAACTCCATTCAATGAATCAATAGTCAGATTTTATCCTAATCTACTTTATCCTAAACAAAACTAATTCTGTGCACTATTAATGTAATCAATAGCTATGAAATATAAGGTTCAGAATCACGAGGTCATTTTAAATTTGGTCCAATTTTAACTTTGTGAAAAGGAAAATATTTCACATGAAATTTACAGTGTCTTGGCCAAATTTCAACACAGTTGTAACATACATTGAATCTTTTTTGATGTGCGAGGGGCCCCTATCATTTCCTGTAGGGAAATGTGCTTTAAATACGTATGTTTTGTTTATTCTGGTTTCCAATAGAGCATTGTATTGTCTTATTAACTCATTTCTCTCACGTTGGAACCGTTCTTGCTTATATCGCTGCTGCGATATTAGGAGTACCTGGCCCAAGTACCTGGCTAATTTCTTGGAAGACCTGGGAGCATTTTTACTGCGTACGGCACTCCGGGCGGTGTTCAATTCAAATGCTGTCAGAGATCCTTCCAGAGGACAGACTCTTTTTTGTGGGCTTAAGGCAAGCGTCCATCCATGAAATGAATCAACCCAAATGGTGACATAAAAAAATGAACGTTCTAATTTGGCAACTTGTGCTGCTGGAGGACCAGCGACAGGCGAAGGTACAATGACTATTTCCATTTCCTCATTACTCTCCGTGCCTTCCTCACTATTCTCAAGGAAAATAGGCATGGATTGGAGGCAAGGGTTAGGTGACAGGTCAATCAGTGACAATTCAGGAAGCTCAGGGAAACCCTGTCTCCTTGATGCTTGTGCGAAGTTAGGCAGTGACAGCTCAGGATACAGGGAATTTATGGGTGGTGAAAGAGCTTTAGGGTAAGGCGGAGAGAGACTAGCTTCTCTGATTTCAGTGTCTTTAGCTTCCTGAGGTTTTTTCTCTGAGATGAACGCAGAGGAAACCACGGGAGCCGTGGTTGGGGACGGTGCCTTGTGAGTGTGTGTTCCCAGATGTTCTATGGATTCATATACTGTCCTCCCTAGTTCATTGGTCCTTTCTCTACTGAGAAAGACTTGAAGTCCTTCTAATAATTCTTCTCCTGTAAGATTTTCTTTGCAAATTAGACCACACTGGCCAGGTTGTGGTTCAATTGTGCCTAGGAGCTGTTTTTCTGAATCAAACTGGGAAGTCTGAATGGACTGCGTCATGGGTTCTGGCATGGGAAGCTGAGGATACAGCGAAGTTGCTGTTCCTGAGGGTTTTTGCAAATCTGGTAAGGGATGAGTGTGTGTACTAGCTGTGCTGACGGACAGTCTGTCTGTTTCTTTACTGTCTGTGTCTAAGGACGCATGAACTAAAAGTGGTGGCTTGAGATTTTTAGTCCTGATGTGTTCTAAAGTCTCTGTACATTTTTTCCAGAGCAATAACTGCTTTAAAGGAGCTCGTGGATATGTATGCAGACTATTACCTATCTGGATCCAATCTTCTACATTTAGAGTTCCTGATTCGGGGTACCAGGGACAACGACAAACTATTTCTTTCATCAATTTTTCCATATCCCCCAATTTGATATGTACCCTTTCTCCCTTAGTGACTAAATAATGATTCTTCACTAATATTTTCAATTCTTCCACATGACTTCTATGCTGAATTGAAATGCTATCTCCCATACTCACGAATGTTTGGGAACAAACTCGCTGAATAAATACTTACGACGGGTCTGTTGGTGGGAGCAAACTCGCTGAGAAAAAAATACTTACGTTTGTGGGAGCGAGTTTTGCTGTTGTACGATGCGCATCTAGGCTTTCTGTCCAGCCGAATGAGCAGGGAGTTGTCACGTCTCGGGTCACTCCTTGGATCAATACTTACATCACGTCGGGCTCACCACATGTCGCAATGAAAACACCTCAGACGGTCTTCAGGGTGAAGCGTGCTCCTCCCGGCTTTTGGGAAGGCTGCTCTTTTATTATAAAATGATCACATAGCATTTCATATGATACATACGTCACATATTTTCCTGCTACAATGTTTTCCACCATCAGTGTTTATGCTGACCTTTTACTACGTGGGTGCAAGTGGGCAGTAGGTGCAAGCGGTCAGTCCAGGCAGGGAGGGGGGAGGTCATTAGCTGGTCATTTGTTCTAAACTATCTAGGTGTGAAAAGCAAGTAGGTCATGAGCTATTCTGGGGCTGCAGAAAAGCTTGCACGATGTTTCCTGCTGACTTCCTGTTTCATATGCTGCGGTCGGAGCAAACATTTTCTTTATACTAAGAGTAGGTGTTAAGGAAAAACCAGTTTAGAGATGGCAATGGAGTTTCCCCTTTCCATGACGTGGTTTTCCAACGAGCCTGGAAAGCAGAACTCCTATCCCACACTAAGTAGTGCTTTTTTTAAAGACTTATTCAGTTATCTTGAATAGCCAGATAAATCTGAAAAGCACTACTTAGATGGAGAAGTAATGCTTTTCAGACTTGTCCAGCTCAGTGCCGCTATTTAGCCATATAAATTGGTACTTATCCGGATAAGATCAAACTTGCACGGCTAGTGATTTTTACATACATGAGCATGTTTGCGTGCATAAGTCCTCATATTTTACGACCTGTGCATTTTGTTTGCATTCAAGTTATAAAATACTGTTGCAACTTTGCACGCCCCCATGTACATGTGAATATGGGCACTCGTGAGCAGATTCAAAACTTATCCTCCCTGGCTTTACTAATTATTGTGCACACTAAACCATTTTAGTGTATACAGTAACTATTTGTGATGTTTAGTTGTTCACCCCCTACATCTTTGAAGATTTCCCTCTTAATGACTAGTTTGCTATTTAGCCTGCACGCTAAGAGGTGAATTTTAAAAGCCCTGTGTGTGCCAAAGCTGGAAAATATATGAGTATGTTGGGCCAGCGCACACCGAACGGATTTTAAAAGCTGCCAGTGTACCCGTATATCTCCTGGTATGCGCACAAGTGAGAAAGCCCAGAAAAGGGGAGGGGAATGGGCAGGATGGGACCTGGTCGTTCAAGGATTTTAACATAAATGCGTGCGTAAGTATTTGTGCGCCAGTGTCCCATGCCGCGTAATTTTACTACCTCTATGGATGGCGTGTAAGTAATAAAAGAAAAAGAATTAGGATAGTCAGTGGGGTTTTAAGGGTTGGGGCTAACAGGGGGAAAGGGAGGCTAATAACCTAGAGGGGATTAGAACTCCATTCCCTTAACTGGGCAAACTGGGAATGAACTGGAAAAACTAGTAATGGCGTCGGTGGACATCCCTTATAAAACTCCCCCCAATTATGTGGTAGAGTCGGCATTTGTATGCACATGTGTACATCCATGTAAAATTGTGCACCCATGTACACGTGATCAGTCTATTTTATAACAGGCGCGCATATATGTGTGCATATATGTGCGCGTGTTATCAAATGGTCATATCTCTGGACCCAAGCCGGCATATGCACTTACATGTGCTCCCAAGGGGCTGTTTAAAAGGTACTGTCCCTGTATTAGTGGACTTTAGTGGCCTGACCACATAAGAGTCAATGTACTAAAGTGCGCTAACATTTTTGCAAGTATAAATGCACGTTAAAAGCACTGGTGGCACATGCAGTCTAGATTAAGCACTTACATGAGCTTGTGAAAGTTTTAACTCACAACTCTTGTGTTAATCAGGTTATGACAGTGGTGATTTTCTGCCAGATCACCGACCTTTCTTTTTTCCCATTGCAGTAGGAGTAAAAGGTGGAGGTCTCTGCTGGCTCTGACCTGATATATATATTTTTTAATTTACCATTGAGAAATGAGATGCAAAATTATGCAAATAACTCATTATCTATTAGTGCACTGAAAATAATGCATGTTAAAACTGTCAAAAGTTAATACAAACCAGTTAATGTGCAAAGCTTAATTACACCTCATGAAGGTGTTGTTAAGGTTTCCCAATAACATTCACCTTGATGCACTTACTTTAGCACTGCTTGTCAAGACATTAACATGGGCTGTTAATATGTGCTAATTAACATGCTTTAATGGCTGATATTAACGGACTTTATTGAGTTACCCCTTTAGTGTTCTCTTAGCTAGTATATACTTGTCTGCTACCTAGCAACTACTGTGTTGACTATATATAACAAAATGGTATTGCTCTGAACAAGCTAAAACAACAAACATTAATGAAAACACAAAGATATGTGACTACCACTCATAAGAGTCAGGCCTGTCAAGGATCACTTATATGGTATGTCACTAATACCGCTTCATTATTATGTGATGACAATGACACTAAAGCACAGAAGGAAACTTCATCTAGATTAAATAATGTTGAGATGGGCAATGATACCATTCTCTCTCACTTTCAGCATTGCTAAGGCAGGCATCAATGACCATCGATCATTTTGAAGGGCACTGATGTTAAGGAAGTCATTGAAAAAGGGTAACTGCAGAAGAAATGATATTGTTTTAAACATCAACATGTAAAAGAGAGCAATCTGATCGGCTTTGCCATGCCTACCTTAAACCATAAATATTTGTCTGTTTATTAAGTTTGGGGGTTTTTTAGTTTTCTTATTCACCCAATTAACCAGAAGAGGCTCTCTGAGTGAGGAACAGCAGTAATTAATAGGGAACAGTTAAACTACACCAACTAAACAAGTAGAGGCGGCTCAGGGCAATCTGTCGCCTGAGGTGAGGGATGAGATGGTGCTACAATAGTAGCTACATTTACGCATGTAAATGTAACTACTATTGTAGCAATTTTCAAAAGCCATTTACTCAAGTAAATTGCACTTATGTGAATAAATCCTATGGACGATTCAATGGCATATATTGTAGCAATTTTCAAAAGCCCACTTACTCGAGTAAAGTGCATTTACATGCGTAAAACCCAGTTTTACGCATGTAAATGCTTTTTAAAATCAGACCCAAAATGCAGGTACAAATAAATCACTGTGGTATTTTTAACTTGGGCAATATTCAAAGTAAAAGTATGTGTGTTGCTATTTTTTTGAAAAATTGGTGCAAAGGCCACTGATAGAAAGTATCTGCAGACTTTGCAGCTATATGAGCCATTTGAAAATTGCTCTCTTAGATTCCCACCACCCAAACCATGTAAAAATTTCAAAACAAGACAGAGAATCTTGGACTTTAAGTGGAATTTTATAGGAACCCAATGTAACTTTCCAAAACCGTAGTCATGCTCGTTGTATAATTGCATCCTGTTTCAATACGTGCTGCAGAGTTTTGTGACTTCTGGTGACTTCTGATATACTTCTTTGCAAAGCAAATTAATAAGGCATTACAATAATCGAGCCTGGCTATGATACAGGCATGAACTACCCTAGTAAAGCCATCTCTAATCAAAAAAAGTGATGCAGTTGCCTAAGCAACTGAAGATAGATAAAATACCCCTTATAAATAGACTTTATGCAAAGCAGCATAGATAAGTCTGGAACACTCCTAAGTTATGAACCAACTTTTGTACAGAAGAAGCAGACCTTCCAGAAAGGGAACAGAATTGACCTCTTCTTGTATACCAGGCTTCCTCACTAATAAATTGCTTAATCAGTTGGAGCAATCGCTTAGAATGTTTATCCGCTAACAGAATTTGCTGCTTATGGAAGCCTGATTTAGCCTCCCTGATCTTCAAATTATAAAGCCTTTAGTAAGCCAAACATACGTAAACTAGTTTTATACTATTTCTCTCTAAATGACAATTCTGACATTTTAATATACGAATGCCATGATGGATGGGTTGAAATTTGATTCTGAGAAATATAAAACTGATCTAGATGGAGCCACTCTGTCCAATAACTTAAGGTGGAATTCCATCCCTGAGTCGTCATTTTCCCAGAAGATTACTCATAAGATAGCATTAATTCCAAAAATGCAGATTCCAAAATTGGTTGTGAAACATTCTTCATGTTCCTAACAGTTATTTCCACTTGTGACAGACACCAGGGAATGAACAAGTCTAAAATCAAAATGGATCAGAGGAGGTCAGATAAATACCTCAGAACAAGCAACTTCTAAAGAAGAATTCATCTGGAATGAATAAAAAATCTAACATATGACCTTTAACATGTGTATGGTCAAGCAATACTTGTGAATAATTCAAATCTTTAAAAAAAAAAATCTATAACATTTGATTCATCAATAAAGAAGGATTATCAAAATGAACATTCAAAGCCCACAAAATCACCTACCTCTCTCAAGTCATCAACACGTCAGAGAGCATATCTGAAATAGTTTCTATAGAAACAGTTTCTGTAGATAGCCTATACACAAGCAAAAAACTGCTTGCAAATATACCACCATACACTCTACATGTTGATTATTCCAAGAATTCAACAATGTACTATTTAATGAATTAAAAAAAAAAATAGCAAGCTTCCTCCTCTCTTCTCAATGCCTAAAGAAAACAATACCCTGAAGGACAAACTTGAGCCAGAGAAAAAAAATATCCTCTTCAGGCACCCACGTTTCCATAACTACAAGCAGACTTAACTTATGGTCCACTATCTGCTTTGTTACGTATCAAATGAGCATTAACCTCACCAGTCCTACATGATAAGTCAAAGTGAGTCTTACCTGGAGAGTAGGTGTGTACCATCCTTAATAACAGAGATCAGCTGTCTAAAAGAGTCATAAATAGCCGTTCCATTCTCGTAAAATTGTCTTCTCTATCAGACAAGAATATGCAACAGAGGGGGGAAGCCCCAAAATAAACCCACTCAGATATGGCCTAGGGCCCACGAAGACCCACCAGCTTCAATGCTGGATGCCAGCAGGAGTAGTAGGAATGGACCTCGCTCTCAATGGCCCATTTGGGGGGGGGGGGGGGGGGAGTTGGTTGCAGGTCAGATAGGATGGTTCAAGTTGGGATTGCAGGTGGGAGAGAGGAGGGCAGGGGATAGGAGGGAGCTTGAAGCTCACTTGTTTTTCCCCAAATGGGGAGTTGGGGAGGATCCTTAGGCTGATATGGCTCACAGCATTCTTTTCCTTGCTTATGGTTTTGTTTTTTTTTAGGGTGATTTTGCGGGGTGTGAGGGTAGGAGATTCAGCTTGCTGGTCAAAACATTTGTTTTTTCTTTTGCTACTTAACCAGCTGTATTTGGAATATAGCCAGTTAAGGTAAGGTAAGCGTTATCTGGGTATGTACAGCTGTAGGACAGCACTCAGGCATATCCAGATTTAGCTGGATAACTCATCCCGCTAATTCTGAAAATTGGCTGTTATCTGCCTAACTTAAATCTGCCCTGGATTTCCCCAGAACATCTCCTACTTATTAGAATACATTTTATCCGGGTAATGACTTACCCGGATAAAACGTATCCAGGGAAGGGGGATGGAAATTTGTATCTCGGGATTTGTCTAGTTAACTCAAAAGTTTCCTGGATAAATATCTTTGATAATGGACCTCTAAGAGTCTTGTTCAAATTATTGTGCAGTCAATGTAAGTTTTTATTTGTCGGAAAAGCCTGAGGTGCCCAAATGAACTGACTGAGTCACGCTTGTTCAGCACATAAATGCGCTATGCAGTAACATATTGGCAGAAGGAAAAGTTTGAATCCAGTGACTAATATGTTTTTATTTTAATAACCTTGTTACAAAATTAAGTAAATCCATTGTTTGCACCATAAATTACCAGAATTAGCCCTATTCTGAATTAGTTTGAGACTGTAAATGACTGAGAAGTTGCTGAGTATGAGTCACTGAATCTGCATCATCTGCATAAAGTTTAATATTTAATTATTCATCAGGGGCCATTAATAATAACAGTAAACAGAGATTTTAGCATAGTAGACTTCCTCTACACCTCTGAAGGAATAATATGATTATGTCTGAAAGAAAAGCTACTAAAGATAATACAATGTCTGCTTCTGCCCATACTATATTCAGATATTATAGGGTGGGGCAGCCACTCAAAATCTATGGAAATGTTTCTTAAAATGAGCAGTGTTTCCACAATATTTTTCACAGATTTTGCAGGGTTTTAGAGGGGAATTTAGACACTGGCATCACAGGCAAAACATACAATAATGTCAGAATGTTGTATTGAAAGTAAACTGCTAAACGTAAACTGAAATTAGTAATATAAAAGATATTAAATGAAGTATCAGCATTTTGCCATTTTATAGACTTTGTTCTCAAACCACTATCTGCAGAGTTTCCCTTAGAGATATTTTGTCTCTTGCTCCATTGCTCGCTCTCTAAGGTCTTCCTGGATATCACTGCTAGCCATTGCCACTTTCAATAAATTCTACCTCGCCGAGACCCGGACCTGTACCCTATCAATAGCAGGCCCTGTTTGTGTAATGCTTTATTGCTTGAAATTCAGACAGAAGCAGATTATATCTCATTCCATAAGAGGGTGAAAGCATCGCTTTTTTTTCAGGCCTTTGGTTTTTGAATTATCTTTGAGCCTTCCAGGCTTTCTTTTTTATTGAAAAAAAAATAGCTCATTTTTATGCTTTAATTTGTTTGCTATGTGTTATTATTGTCTATTAGTTGTTTGTGCTTCTTCATATACTTATCAGTTTCTATTTGGTTTTTACATTTTATTAAGCTTGTATCCTGCTGAGAACATAAACTTGAATCAACAGAATATAAGAGACTTGAAATAAATAAATAACTATAAATTCAATGCATTTTCTTTATGCCTATGTTTTAATCTACATATTTATGCTTTCCTTAATGCTACAAGCTGACAAAGGGCTCTGTTTATTAAGCCTGCAGAGTACTGCAGGTTTGTGAATCTTGCAGTATAATTTCCTGGTGATAAAATACTGTGTGGAAAAATACCATGTCCTAGCTGACTCAAAGAATTACCACACAATGGTGGTCCCACAACCTGGGCCTGTCATTATTTATATTTATATTATTTTATTTTTTTGGGTTATGCAATAACATAACCCAAAACTCCCCTCCCCCCCCCAAAGTTCTTTCAATGCCTCTAGCGTCTCTTGAGACCAGTTCTCTCATCCACTCTCACCATCTCCAGAAGCAGCCAAAGCTATGAAAACTTTAATGAAAAGTTGTAATGTTGCAGTGGTGGCCCTACCTCCCATTCCCCAACCCTGCCCCCTTGTGTATTAAAAATTCTCCCCCTGCCCCCCCCCCCCCCCATGCTAGACAATGTCCAGAACTCCCCCCCAAATCACTTACTTCAAGTTTCCTGGGATCTAGTGGTATCCGGAGCACCCCCTAGGTATCTGGTTCCATATCCACATTAACAAATAGGCATCAGCCAGCCTCAGACTGACTTTGCCTCTATCACATAGGCTAGGATGGAGGGGCCATGGGAGAAGGAGTCCTGGGGATGAAAGGAGCTCTGAGGGTGGAGCATTTTTAATACACATGGGGGCAGGATTAGAGAATGAGGGGGGGCACCACCACAAAATGAAAACATTTTTTTCAAGCTTTCACAAATTTGCCTACTTCTGGCGGTAGTGGAAGGGTGGGAGAAGGGACCTTGAGATCACCAGAGTTATTTAAAATGGCATGACATGGGAGTCTTAGAATCACACCGGCACCTTTAAGGCCTGAGCCCAGGAATATCAGGGACATGTGTTACCATCCCAAAGCTCCTGGGGAAAGTTACCTACACCTCTCGAGCTCTTATTGATTTAAATACATTTAAATTTTGAAATGCTAATCATTTATATTGATTCCATCTGATTATTTAAATGCTACCTTCCCTCTTAATACCATGGCTTCTAGCTGAGCGGGTTCCAGACACCTTTTCCAAATTTGGAGACTCGGAAGGAAAGGGGGCTTTCTGACTGCTACTCTTATGTATAACATCTAGTAACCCCTTAATAATAGCAACATAAACCCTTTATTACCCATACTTATCCACCATCAGCTGGAGGGTCCTTGCCCACAGGAGGAAGCTGGTTAGACATGGCAGGTCATAGAGTGTCCCTCATCTGGCTTTGTGGCAGCACATCACTTCTAGGTGCATGAAGGGAGTGCTAAGAGCCTTGCAATTCACTCCCGATGTTTTTAAAAAATATAGATATATATCAGTCTGGAGTTCACAGTAAAAGCTAAAGTGCACACTAAACTTTGTATTCTTATTTCTCTGTATAGAATGAGGACCAGGAGCTCCACCAGAAACATTGGAGGTAGCTGGTCTGGCTGCATACCAGATGGTATGGAGTTAGAGGTAAGTTCATGATATGGCCATCAGGGAGACTTTCACATGGTCTGTCTATGTCCTGTTTCCATCACCAGCCACATTATTGAAATACCACTCAGCAGAACCCTATTTCTGCCTTGAGCTTAAAAAAATCCCTCATACATACTTTGACCATGGCATTTCTCTTGGTCGCAGACAGCACTGTTTTGGTGCGTTATTTGGAAGACACTCTCAGGCCTAGCTGTAAACTCTTCAGGGTGTTTGAACAAACTACTTAATATATTATTACTAAAAATATATGCCCCCTATCCTAGAAACACTCAGACTGTATGCGCTGCATCATAGCCCTTGACTAAACTACAACACTAGCCACCCTGAAACAGAGTCTATTTCCAAGCCTATATAAATAGCAAGGCACCATCTAGTAAAAGATGGCTGAACTGAAGCTTCCATATATCAAGTAACAATTATATAATTACCTATAGACCATAGGGATCCAACAATTAGGAGCACATCCAAGACACAGGACACATTGAAATTACTAACAGATAGTAGGAAAAAAGGCTGATATACCATATAGAGAGCAACCTTTATTGACGAACAAAATACCTAGCCTAAAATGTTAATCATCCAGGATCTTGACAATTAGGTATTCATCCACACATGTCATGGTTTCCTAATATTCAATATATACCTTGTGTAGATGGAAAGCAACATGCTCCATGGCATCGAGACAGGCAGGAAATCGGAGCGGCCTCGGAGGGAACTTTCTTTCCACCCCCCCCCCCCCCCCCCCCGCACCTTCCCCTCCCTTCCCCTACCTAAACCCCCCCCCCCCCGGCCCTATCTAAACCCCCCCCCCCCTACCTTTGTTGGCAGATTTATGCCTGCGGAAAGCAGGCGTAAATCTGCGCGCGCCAGCGGGCTGCTGGCGCACCATCACCCAACCCAGGGGCTGGTCCGGAGGCCTCGGCCACGCCCCCGGGCTGGCGCCACACCCCTGGGCCCACCCCCGAAACGCCGTGTCACTCGCAGCACGCCCCCGACACGCCCCTCCATGCAAGCCCCGGGACTTAGGCGCGTCCCGGGGCTGGCGTGCACCGCTGAGCCTATGCAAAATAGGCTCGGTGCGCGCAGGGGGGTTTGGGGTAGGTTTTCGGGGGATACGTGCGTATCGTACACGCGTACCTCTTTGAAAATCTACCCCATATGGTACACGTATTTACACTAGTAATAATAAACACATGATATTTGTTTTCTAATTTATGTATTTATTTATTTATTTAATATTTATTTCTATACCGGACTTCACGAATAGAATTCACATCAGGCCGGTTTACATGGAACTTAGGGGATAAACAAGTGTAACCAAACAAGAAGGCTGAAACAAGCAAAGTTACATAAAACAAGGGCATTGAACTTGGGGGCTAAAGTAGCCAGGAAGAAAGGTAGAGCAGAATTAGCAACAAATAAATAATATAAAACGGGTTATGAGATAGTAATTATCTCATTCCTTGGGCTGAGTCCGAAGTGTCATTTTGACTAAGGGAAGGCTTGGAGGAAAAGCCACGTCTTCAGTTTTCTTCGAAAGGTAAGAAGACAAGGTTCCAGTCTTAGGTCAGTCGGTAGTCTGTTCCAGAGGACAGGGCCTGCTGTGGAGAAGGAACGTTCTTTGGTGGTTTTTAGACGGGTGTATTTTGTAGGTGGGACTTGGTTACACATGGAAGTAAAGGTTACACATGTATATGTGTAACCTTTACTTCCATCTATCCCGCCCTTTTATATGCACAAATATATGTGCAATTTTCACATGCATGTGGGGATAAAAGGCTGGCTCCCAGTATATGTCTTCCTACTTGCACAGTGTCTCAAAAGAATGGAGCACTTGCGAGGAACTCCAACTTCCTACCTCATGAAGTGGATCTTTTTGTCCATTACGTGATGAAAGTCCAGCATCCCATATATGGCCCCCAGTCCAGGAGAGTGGGATAATACAGGAAGGAGATGCTTTGAGAGAAGACCTGCTCAATGTGGTCTATCATAACAACCACAGTGTGAAAGACATGAGCCACACATGGCAGGACCTCCAACATCTCATCAAGAAGAAACACACCAAGGGCCTGCTAGACAGATCAACTTCACCACAGTGGAACAGAATGGTGCTGCACCATTTTGGATGCAGCTGTGTGAGGGACTGGCCAATTAGACACCTCCCAATCTGCAGGCTAGCAAGGTGATCATTTTAAATAAGAAAGTTAGATAATGTGTGTATGGAATGATTTTTTATATGTATTGTACCTTATTTTCATATACACAGTCATTGTCCTGTGAATGTCCTGGCCATTTGGACACACAGGGATGGCCAACAAGCACCCTTGGCTTCCTGTCTTCCAAGGGTCTCTGGACAGAGTGAAAATCTGATTATTGTATTTGCCATAATGCACTTGTAATCAAAGATAAAGAAAAAAATGCACAAATTTGGAAACTTTTTGAAATATTATTTAAAAAGTGGGGGAAAAAACCTCATATACAAATAACAGGTGCTATTTTTATATGCTGTCTGTAAACCAGAAACAACATTCACTTATTTAAGGTGAAATCATGTATTGATATATCACCAAAGTGAAATACAGCCTTCAAATATAATCATTGGGATCCACACTTTTTATTTCAAAATGGCATGCTTATTTTATATGCCAAAATACAACCACTTAGTGCGCTTGAAAAATGAAACAGTGCGCTTATCTTTTGCACGCTCAATCATTTGGAACATAAAATGCCTGGTTTAAAAGACGCTTATTTAATGCCTCAGTTTTATATAGCAAAATGTAACCACTTAATGCGCTCTAAAGGGAAACAGAAAAGCGTTCTTATCTTATAACTCCACCATGCTTAATCCACTCTGGGTGGGACACTTGTATACTTGTACATATTATGCAGTTAATTTCTTAACACACAGCCTGACACGGCTCGTGTTTCAAAAACCTTCCTCAGGGGCTTCAGGCATATGTTAATCAATTTCTAAAGAATGAAACAAAATATGAAGTTAGAATTACCTTACACATCCTAAATAAATACTTAAATTGTAAAGTTACATACATGTCTTAACTCCAGGTACTACACCCTCATTTCATTGTGGCCATGGCATTTCCATATGTTTTTTTCCCACTTTTTAAACAATATTTCAAAAAGTTTCCGAATTTGTGTGGTTTTTTCTTTATCTTTGATTATTATTTATACCACACAATTTTTCAGTTTTGTGTTCTGTATTGTCAAGTTCTACTGAATTATGGATCCTACCACATTAAAAGAAACCTTCAGCTATTCAACCAATTATGTGTCGGATGTCCTTCAAGGACAAGCCAGGATCTTGACAATTAGGTATTCATCCACACATGTCATGGTTTCCTAACATTCAATATTTACCTTGTGTAGATGGATAGCAACATGCTCCATGGCATCGGGACAGGCAGGAAATCGGAGCGGCCTTGGAGGGAACTTTCTTTCCACCCCCCCACCCCCCCGCACCTTCCCCTCCCTTCCCCTACCTAACCCACCCCCCCGGCCCTATCTAAACCCCCTCCCCTACCTTTGTTGGCAGAGTATGCATATACTCATTCGGTGTTGGATTTTGAGCAGAATTATATCGATCTTCAAAAGAACTTAATCAGATATGAATTTCATTCTGCAACCATGATTCAATATTTACGACAACAGATTATCCCAAGAGGATTACGTATGAATAAATCACCGTTTGTATTTCAAGAAGATGAGAAATTTATGTCAAAATGGATTTCGATTCTTAACAAGTGTTCCATTGATTTGAAGGTTCTTATTGTGGAACGAACCAAAGTTTCCATTGCTGAGACCAGCGATCATCTTCTTGAGTTAGAGGCTCAGATAAAAAATGAATTTTCTGTTGAACAGCTAGAGAGTACCATCAATAAACATAAAAAAATGCTGGATGATTTTCGTTCCTCATTAAAGCAAAATAAGATTAAGAAACTTAAGAGGGACGAATTAGATTACTCTACCAATAGCGTTTATCGTTGGTTGAATAAAAATGAAAAACACCATGACGTCGAGTCACATTTGAAGATTCAAATGGGGATAGTTCTGATGGATCAGATGGCCCCGATCAGAATAGAAATTAATGTAGAGGGCAGTCCTCCCAACCTTTTTCAGTCAGAGGCAAGAGAAGACGATGGCAATTCCATTCATATCGGAGACAACCCCAAAAAGATCCAGTCTCTCAAACTTTCAACGATTGGGAGGGTCCGCAAGCACGGTCCAAAACCTGCCACGAACAGCAGTAATTAATTTGTCTCAGTATGCCCTCACACAAACGCAGACTCAAGTTTTAAATTTGGGACTTTCATTTGTTCCATTTCAGAAACATGACTCATTTGAAACTCGTGTGTCATTATTCCGATTCATCAGGAAATTACAAATTAAGCTTTCCTGTATATTGAACAAAGTTCCAAAGGATGATATTTCCATCATACATACACAATCGAAATGGATCCCGCTGGGCCCTTTAGACCCAAATATCACAACATTTCGAGATTTAGTATTAAAAGATATAGAAAACTTGGAAACATCTACCACCAAGACATATGTTAATTTTTCTACAGATATGAAAATGGCTTTGCAAACTTTATCATCCAATTCTGAAATCATCATCAAGCCTGCCGATAAAGGAGGTAGTATTGTCATTCAAGATCAGACACAATACATACAAGAATTGATGGAACATGCTTCAGATATTAAATATTACCAATTGTTGGAACAGGACCCCACTCCTGATATACAATCTTTAATTAAAGATCTATTACTAGAGAAAAATATTCCTTTCTTGACTAAGAAGGAACATCACTTTTTACAAGTTCCTTACCCACGAATTCCTATTTTATATGGAGTTCCTAAAGTCCACAAAACATTGAAAAATCCACCTTTAAGACCCATTATTTCCAGCAATGGATGACTTTTAGAACCACTAGCTATCGTTTTGGCAAATTTTTGCAAGATCATGTTAACGCAATGCACTTGTATGTGCAAGACACAACACACGTGCTTAAAAAAATACCGGATGTTACAGTGCCTTCAAAACACATGATACTAGCATCTATGGATGTAGTATCATTGCATACTAATGTATCACATATAGTTGCTATGCAAACTATAGTGGAAGTTTTCAATTCTTTTTATTTTTATTTTATTTTTATTGAAATTTAAACAAAATCTTACAGAAGTTTTCAATTTTAAACCACATACACATTGGGATCCAGTGTCATTTTTGTTATCTCTGGCTCAATTGGTGTTACAAAAATTTTTTTCATGTTTAAGGATCAATTTTATATTCAAACACATGGATAAAAAACATATCTATTGCAAATTTAGTAATGAATTGTTTGGAAGTTGTAGCGCTCGGGGCTGGACACTTGTCCTCTGGCAGTGGAGATACGCCTCCTGGTAGGGACCAGAAGGCAACTGCCCCCAGGGGGTGGAGCACGGAAGGAGACAGAGGCTAGAGAGAGCTTCACCCTGAAAGCCCGAGGTCCCCCCGGGAGGAGCCTGTAGGGACCCAGGCCACTTGGACTTAGGTGGGCCTCGCAGGGTCGACCCGGTGGTGTCTTCTGTTTAGCGCAGTTAGCGCAGGAAGCAACATAGGAGAATGTGTCTTCCTTCATGGCAGGCCACCAGTAAAATGTTTTAAGCTTAGACAGGGTTCTCCGCTGACCCAGATGTCCTGAAAGTTTGGAGTTATGGGCCCAAGCCAATAACTTTTTTTCTGCGGTGCTTGAGTACAAAAGTCTTTCCTACAGGTACTGAGTGAGTAGCTGCCAATATGACCCTCTCAGGGTCAATGATGTGTTGCGGTTCTTCTGGAACATCCTCGGAGAGGAAAAAGCGAGATAGAGCATCAGCTCTGATATTCTTAGTTCCAGGGAGATCCTTGAACACAAAGTTGAATCTGTTGAAAAACAGAGACCATCTCGCTTGTCTATGATTCAGGTGCTGTGCATGGAGGAGGTACTCCAGATTCTTATGGTCTGTGAAAACCGTTATTTGATGTTGCGCTCCTTAGAGCCAGGGACGCCATTCTTTGAATGCCAGTTTTATAGCTAGGAGCTCTTTATCTCCTATTCCGTAATTTTTCTCTGCGGGAGAGAAGCGATGGGAGAAGAATGAACCCTTGAATCACCAGCTTGGCTTAATACGGCCTCTAAGCCAATGTCTGAGGCGTCAACCACCATGATGAAAGGCTTGGAGGGGTCTGGATGTCGAAGACAGGGCTTGTGTAGAAAGGCATCCTTTAACTTCTGAAATGCCATTATAGCCTCTGGAGACCAATTAGTAGCGTTGGAACCTTTCTTTGTCATAGCAGTAAGCGGCACTGTAAGTGAGGAGATTTTTGATAAAGGTCCTCACTGTAAGTGAGATTTTTGATAAAGGTCCTCACTGTAAGTGAGGAGTTTTTGATAAAGGTCCTGTAATAGTTGGTGAAACCTAAGAAGCATCTGAGAACTTTTAACCCTATGGGTTGTGCCCAATTCTTGATGCTCTCCAGCTTCTGTGGGTCCATTTGAAAGCCTTGTTTAGACACGATGAGGCCTCTTTGTGAAATTCACATTTGGATAGCTTGGCGTAGAGATGGTTCTCACGGAGCCTCTGAAGAACACTCTTTATATCCTCTTGGTGAGTGATCAAGTCTTGAGAGAAAATCAAGATGTCATCCAAGTAAATGACAACAAATTTATAGAGGAGGTCCCGGAAAATGTCGTTCATTAAATTTTTTTTTTTTTTTTTAATTCTTTATTTATTGCTTTTTAATACATAAACAAACTAAAAAACATTTCACTTATTGGTAACATCGTGAGTACTTTCATTGCACAAAACTAATACAAATTCTTTTGCCATTTCAAAACAAGGAAAATAAATTTATATTCACATCTTTAAACCAAACCTTAGTATGCAAAAGATCTATATAATTCTTTAACCATTATTTATATAATTCCAGTCTCACTCCCAGCAGAAAAATAATTGGGATCCCGAAACCATTTAAGGAACATATAAGGAAATCAATAATCTAACTTTACTGGTTGCACATAAACTGCAGTCAATATCAATATTTAGGTTATGATGTTAATTTTCCTGGCTTCAATAAACTCCTGCAATTGTTTAGGTATGAAAAACACAAATCGCTCATTATCTTTCATGAGAAAGCATTTACAAGGAAACTGTATTTTCACATTATATCCCAGCCTCCTAGCCTCTTGTCTGAGGGATAAAAACCCCCGACGCCTGGCTTGGGTAGCTGGTGCAAGATCAGGAAATATTTTTACAGCAGCCTCATGAAAATTCAGCGGATATTTTCTAAAATATGCTTTCATTACTAGGCGGATATCCTTGACAGTTATAAAGGACACCAAAAGCATCCCCCTATTTATAACATCCAGTGTCGAGTCCTCTAAAAATCCTGTTAGGTTCCCTGCAAAGGGAACGTTTTCAGGGTTTCCTGGGCGCGTCGACGAGGGGAGAAAGAAGCAGGAATTAATGGAAGGCATATTTAACTCAGTCAATTCCAAACTTTCAATAAAGAATCTCTTCAAGGTGGTGTAGGGGATTTCTCCCACCACTTTGGGAAAATTGATGATACGAAGATTCAGATATCTGGATTTGTTCTCAATAAACTCCATACGTCTAGAGAGCGATTGACTGTCTTTTATTGCTGCGATTTTATATTGTTGAAACTGCTTGTTTTCCTCTTCCAATCCGCTAACTTTCTCCTTTAATCCGTCTAGCTTTGCTTGCACATCTACGGATTTTTGAGCGTATTGTGAGCTAGTGTACTCCAATTTCTCATTCATGGTGTTTATTGCTGAAGCCATGCCGGCCATAAACTCCCATAAGGAGTCTAGAGTCACTTGAGCAGGCCTCGAGGGGATAGTAATTAGATCTTTTTTCGTTTCGCTTCGCGAGGACGTACCTTCTCCCAGATTTTCACTGTTTTCAGTCTGCCCACCAGCGCTTCGATGTTCCACCGGGCTTGATGTTTGGAATCCCGGTTCTATCCCTTCGGTAATCGGTGAGTTAGGGTCTGGGGTCGGGACGGACGCACAAGCCTCCAAGCCTCCACCCCTCGCCGCCTCCACTGAGCTCTGCGTCGGTGGCTCCCTTTGCTCCGGACTTAGAGACACCTCCTCTGCCGGCTCGAGCAGCTGTTCCACGTTGCCCTGCACACCAGTTTCCTCGGTTCCCTGTAAGACTGCAGGACTCACGAAGCGGGTAATTTCAGTCTGAATAGTTATGGCAGGCTTAAGTTCAGTTGGGTAAGTCCGAACTTTTCCTTTCCGCTTAGCAGGCATTTTGTTTCAGCAGGAAAAAACAAAACAAGACGAAACCCTCCGCTCAGGTCTCAATACGTGCGGCCATCTTGGATCCTTCTCTGTTCATTAAATTTTGAAAGACGGCTGGAGCGTTGCACAGGCCGAAAGGCATCACTAGATATTCAAAGTGGCCATCCTGAGTATTGAAAGCCATCTTCTACTCATCACCAGCTCGAATGCGAAGTAGAATATAGGCTCCTTTCAAATCCAGTTTGGAAAAGATTTGAGCTCCTTGTAGTCTGTCGAATAATTCTGAGATCAGAGGTAAAGTATAGCGATCCTTTATTGTTATCTCATTAAGGCCCCTGTAATCTATATATGGGCGTAATGTTCCGTCCTTTTTGCCCACAAAGGAAAAGCCTGCACCAGCAGGGGACTTGGATTGACATATGAAGCCCTTTTGGAGGTTCTCCTGAATGTATTTAGACATGGCCTTGTTTTCTGCCACAGACAGGTGGTACACTCTACCTTGGGTGGCTCTGTATTAGGCTTCAGGTTGATGGTGCAGTCATACGGTCAGTGAGGTGGAAGAACATCTGCAGCTTCCTTCGAAAAAACATCTTGGAAAGATGCATACTGAGGCGGCAACCCCGGCATTACTGGAGTGGTAGGCATACAGGGTAATGGTTCAATCTCCTTCAGGCACTTCTTATGGCAATCTGGACCCCATCTTGACAGTTCCAGTGTGGCCCAATCAAATTGAGGCATGTGCTGCTGTAGCCAAGGTAATCCCAGTACTATAGGGTGCATGGCCTTCTCTAACACGAAGAAGGAGATTGACTCCGAATGGAGGGCACTGGTATGCAGACACACTGGTTCAGTGCATAGTGCTACTTCACCTGGTAAGGGCTCTCCATGGATGGATGAAAGAAGTAGTGGAGGCTTCATAATGGAAGTGGGGATCCGTAGATGCTCCACTACTCGTTGAAGAATAAAATTGCCTCCTGCCCCGGAGTCTGATACTCTAAGGGTCCGCAGATCAAGGACACAGGAAGAGAGAGCAGAGGAGAAGGGATGGTAAGACCTAAGAAGAGTCCTCCTGCAGGACTTAGGTCTGTCAGTTTCCCGGACATATAGGGCAATTTTGGACAGCATGGCCAGCTTGTCCACAGTACATACACAGCCCACGTTTCTTCCGCGTTCTTCTCTCTTTCGATCTCAGATGGCTGTGGCCTAATTGCATAGGTTCTTCTTCGCCAGTTGCTGGGACTGAAGGCACGGACCAGGGTATAGGCTTGTCTCAAACTTCACCCGGATATGGTCTCCTAGGCATCTTGGTCTCTTGGACTTTGTCGCGAAGTCTGCGATCGATCCTAGATGCCAATTTCACTAGTTCAGCCTAAGTCTCAGACATCTCTTGAGTGGAGAGTTCATCTTTCAGACATGAGTTCAGTCCTTCAAAAAAGAGTGTCTTGAGACACCTCGGGTCCCAGGATAATTCAGACGCCAGTGTCTTGAACTCAATGGCAAAGTCAGCAAGTGGCTTGTCTCCTTGCTTCAAGTGAACAAAAGAAAATTCTGCAATGGTATACCGGGCAGGATCTTCAAAAACTGATTTAAACAGTTCAAGGAAACCTTCAATGTCATGAAGAATCATATCTTCGCACTCCCATAGCGAAGAAGCCCAAGACAAGGCTCGTCCATCTAGGTATGACAGGATATACGTAGAGTTAGCGTAGGCTGTGGGGAAGTGACCAGGTTGTAATGCAAAATGCATGCAGCACTGGTTAATGAAGTCTCTGCATCTCCAAAGTTTTCCCGAGAAGCGGGTAGGAGCTGCTAGTGGCACAGTGGTTTTGACCGTCACCTCTGATGGTTTAGCTTCTTTACCTGAAGTGCAAGGCGAGTTCATCTGTTGGTATAGTAGATTAAATGCAGCGGTCAGTCCTTCCAGTGTAGTCTGCTGGTCAGAGATCCGCTGATCCAGGCTTGGAATAGCCTGCAACGCAGTGAGCTGAGCCGGATCCATGGAGTTAGCAATCTGTTGTGGTTATGTGTGTTTTGGTGGATCTTGGGTGCTGTGGAGGTGACAACGCCCACAGGGAGGAGCCCTGTGAGGAGCCACAGCACTGGGCTAGACTCGTGCTACACAAAACACAGGAAAATGTTATTTTATTAAACAGCTAGATGGTAGCCACCAGGTGGCAGTAGTGAGGTAGTCTGTAGTTGCAGTCCCAGGGACCTCGGTAGAGGGAGCCATTCTCTCCACAATTACATCAGGAGGTTCCACAGCAGATATCCCAGCGAGGAGATACTGTGGTGAGACAGACTGAGAGGTTAGAGTACTCACTGAGAATAGCTGTTGGTATGCGATTCCACCAGATAGTAGATGTAGGTACAGGCACTGAGGCAGGGAGAGCAGGCCCTCGAGGAGCGAGTACCTGTTCCCTGATAGGCACCTGAAATAAAGCAGAGGGCCCCCAAGGAGTGGGTACCCAAGTTAGTTGATACCCCAAAGGGCTGAGAGAAAACTTCCAGCGGCAGCACGGAAGTGGCAGAGTAGCGTAGACAGGAACAGATTCGAGTCCTTGCTAACTCAGGGAGCTAGCAAATCAATGAGGCTGATATACCCGGATGGCGTGATGTCAGCAAGAGGGAACACCCTCGAGGTTCACGCCAAAGGTTGAATAAAGACGTGGGTTGCGCGTGCACACTCTAGTAGGTACCTGGGAGGAGCAATGGCGGAAGGCTGCACCATAGCCATTCTGGGGTCGTCAGAGAGGTCGGCTTGTAGACGCTGCAGTAGCCATCTTGCCCAGGTAAGCGGGAGGAGCCGAGATTAAGGTGAGGCAAGCAGGGCGAAGCCGTCGATGACCAACGGACGCAACAGGATGGAGAGCTCATCTTTGAGAGCGCAGGAAAGACCATCTAAGAAGATGGCTTGCAGACAATCTTCTTGCCACCCAAGCTCTGCGGCTAGCGTCCAAAACTCCACTGTGTACTCGGAAAGGGTTCTCGCCCCTTGATGGAGGTGGAGTAAGTTATGGCTTGCCACAGCTTGACGGCCTGGGTCTCCGAAGGTCTGCTTGAAGAGAGCAATGAATTCGGATAACTGGGATAGAATGGAATCGGAACGTTCCCATAAGAGTGAGCCCGATGCAAGGGCCTTCCCTTCCAGACGAGACAGAATGAAGGTCACCTTAGTGATTTCCTTCAAAAACAGTGAGGCTAGCTTGAGATTCATGAGGAGGGAGTTGATTGAAGAAAGGCAGTTGTTCCAGATTTTAAGCGCATTAGGAAAAGAGTCAGTGACAGGGATGAGAATCTGTACATCATCAGCATAGATGTAATGCATGAGACCAAGGTGTGTAAGATGTTGGCATAAGGGCAGCAAGTAAATGTTAAAGAGGGAGGGGGAGAGGGAGGATCCCTGTGGTACGCCATGTGTTAAATTAATGGGGTTCGATTCATGGTTACCTATTTTTACTTTATACTGGCTATTATTTAGGAAAGATGCGAACCAGCTTAGGGCTGTACCTGAAATACCTATATCCGTAAGGCGTTCAATAAGAATATCGTGGCTGACGGTATCAAAGGCAGAGGAAATGTCTAATAGGGCGAGAATAAATGATTGACCCTTGTCCATACCCTTAAGGATGGTGTCAGATAGGGATAGTAAAAGGGTTTCTGTATTGAATAATTTCCTGAAGCCAAATTGGGATGGGTAGAGGAGATTATTATATTCAAGGTGATCAATGAGCTGTAAGTTGACAACTCTCTCCAAAAGTTTAGCTAGGAAAGGGAGGTTGGATATTGGTCTAAAGTTAGCTGGGTCTGAGATGTCTAGGTTTGCTTTTTTTAAGATGGGTTTGAGGATGGCTTGTTTCAGAACCGAAGGGACTTGACCTAGGGTGAGTGAGCAGTTTATAATTTCCGATAAGGGTTTGGCAATTGTATCAGGAATGGTAAGGAAGGCTTTAGTGGGAATAAAGTTCTCAGGGTGTGTAGAGGGTTTGATATCTCTGAAATGGAGTTGGTGTCGAAAGAGTCTAGGGGGGTGCAGATATTTTCATATCTAGTATGTGGGGTGGAGGGACAGGTGGGAATTTTGCAATGAGGTTACTTATTTTAGAGTGGAAAAAGGTTGCTAATTCATTGCATTTGTTTTTTGCCTCATTATCAGAGAATGGAGTGGGGATTGGTTTTGTGAGAAGCGAGACATAGGCAGAGAAGGCTTTGGCATCATGTTGGTAGTGATGGATTTTTTGAGAGTAGTAATCTTTTTTAGTTTGTAGTATAGAGGTTCTGTAGGAATTGAGGGTGTTTTTGTAGTCTGCTTGGAGGGAGGAGGAAGGGTTCTTGCGCCATTTCCATTCTTTGGTTCTTAGCTGAAGTTTGAGGGATTTAAGTTCAGCTGTGAACCACGGTTTTTTTGAGTTATGTGGTTTTATTTCTTTGGATGTAATAGGACATACTTTGTCGGCAACGTCTTTGGTGATTCTGCTCCAAGAGCAGTGGGCAGTGTCCGTGTTGGTGAAGTCCAAATTTCTGAGTTCGGATGTGAGGGATAGGGCTAGATCTTCTTGAAAGCATGGTTTCCTATAGTAAATGATGTTGCTTTGTTTTATGTTGGGAGATGGATTTTTATTTAGGGTGATCTTGGAGGTTATAAGAGAGTGATCAGACCAGGGAACTGGGGTGCAAGTGGGGGCTTCTGCGGTGATGATGTGGGAGTTAGTGAAAATTAAGTCTAATGTATGTCCGGCTTTGTGTGTAGGGCTAGATACGGTTTGGGTAAATCCTAAGGCTGTGATAGCGGATAAGAAGGATTCACAAGCAGGGGAATGGGGAATGCTATCCACATGGAAATTGAAATCCCCCAGGATAATGGCTGGACTATTCATGTCTATCTTCTCTGCAATAAATTCAATGAGTGGGGAGGAGTTGCTGTTGAGGAGACCGAGAGGGGTGTAAATGAGACAAATCTGAAACTGTGGGGATTTGAAGAAACCTATTTCGTAATTATGGGGAGGGTTAACAACCTGGGGAATTAGTTTCAATTCTTTCTTCGATGCCAGTAAAAGGCCTCCTCCTCTTTTTTTGAGTCTAGGGAGTGAATGTCGTAGAGGTCTGTGGGGAGTTGATTCAAAAGGACTATGTCCGTTTGTTTGCGTCATGTTTCTGTGATAACACAGATGTCTGGCTGAGTGTCTAGTAAAAGGTCATTAAGGATAGGGGGGGTTTTTGTTAGTGATTGGGAGTTGAAGAGGAGGAGTGATAGGCTAGACAGAGGACTTGTGTTAAGGGGGAGATCATAATGGATACTAGCGCTCTCAAATTGGAGGGAGGCATAAGGGGGTACATCCTTTTTTGGGTATAGGGTTGGTGGCTAAGTATAGGAATAGGGTAAGACTCCATGTTGTGAGGAGGGGGAGGGGGAGATATGTATAATTTGAATGTATGCCTAGCTAGGTCTTGGCTCTAGGCTCTAAGCTCTTGGCTCTTACCCCGGTGGGTGTGCGCCGAACGCTCGAGCCTTTGTACAAGTAGACGCTGTTCGTGGTGTTGGGTCAGGTCTTTAGAAGGCAGTCCTGTGTGGTCAGGGGTACGTGCAGATGATGTTGGTCTAGTTGGGTCTCTGGCCAGGCGCAGGAGGGTTGGGTCGTAGTGCTGGTCACCAGGCTGGAGGGAGGCACATGCGGTCTGCAGCACTTTTAAGACAGTAGGTATCTTATATTATATGAATCACTTAGCAGGTGAGTGCCGGGTGCATGAGACTTTTTGTAGGGTCCAAGTGTTGGGGTAGACCAGGCCGAGACATTGCGGTCGGGTCCAAAAGTCGGTCCTGGAGGGGGCTTTTCCAGATAGAGTCTACGCGGTCACTGGTGCTTGTCTGCTTTGTGGTGGGATTTCCTTTAGACCATGGGGGTTAATGGATGTGAAGGCAGAGGGAGCAGCAGGAATCGCCCAAAGGATGAGCACGAAGGAGCGCACTAAGGGGCCTGCCCCTTAGTCGTGCTCCTTCAGCGCGCGATGCCCGGCATGCGGTGCCAGAGTACGGGTAAGAGAATTTAAAGAGCCTCCCTGGCTCTTCTGCTGACGTCTCAGGGGAGGCAGGCCTCGGGGCGGTCCTCGGGCTCGGTGATCCGGTGGTCCTCGGGTCAGTCCTGCACTCGGGTCCGGCAGTCCTGCAATCGGGTCCAGCGGTGGGGCAGGTGATGGCGGCCGTGTGGAGAAGAGGGCGCCGGAGGATGGGTAAGAGAATTTAAAGAGCCTACTCGGCTCTTCCGCTGACATCTCAGGGGAAGCGGGCCTCGGGGCGGGCCTTGGGCTCAGCGATCCAGTGGTCCTCGGTCAGTCCTGCACTTGGGACCAGCGATCCTGCAGTCAGGTCTGGCAGTGGGGCAGGCGATGGCGGCCGCATGGAGATGTCACACTTAAATTGCCCAATATAATTTACTTCATTCTGATCTCAATGAGTTACTGCACAAAAGGGCGACTTCATCATTGTTTTCTCTAAAACATTGATTATACCTTTATGGCAATAAAGTAGGGAGGATGCTATCTAATCTTATCAGAGGAGAGCGGAGATCCACACACATCACACATCTTAAAGACCCCTCAGGTAAACTGTCCACAAAAGCAGAAGACATAGCTACCCTTTTTCACAACTACTATCAAGAATTCTATAGCACGGATAGAGAGGATTTAATGAAGAGGGATGGATTTATGCACTCCATTCCCTTGCCTAGCCTCACCAGTGAGCAGATGTCACGCTTAAATTGCCCAATCAGAGAAGGAGAGATTCACACAGTTATCCAGAGCTTACAGAGTCTCAAAGCCCCGGGGCCGGATGGGCTCTCTCCCTTTTTCTATAAAACCCTTAAGCCAGAAATTTGTGGTAGCCTAGCTGCCTTATTTAATACTATGGTAGACCAGGGTATGATGCTGGAATCATTATGAATGGCCACTATTATAGTCCTCCCTAAACCTGGCAGACTACCGGATTCTCCCACAGCGTACCGACCAATCTCTCTGCTTAATGTAGACATAAAAATGTACGCCAAAGTACTGGCTAATAGGCTAGTGGACATCCTGCCAGCACTGGTTTCACCTGGACAGGCAGGCTTTGTAAAGAGCCAGAGAGCTAGCATCAACATGCGATGGTTAGCTCAACTGCTTCATCTCTGTCAACAGCAGGAGTTTGCAGACCGCGTGCTGGTAGGATTTGATGCCGAAAAGGCCTTCAACAGGATGTCATGGTCTTTTCTTCAACACACCCTGGAAAAGATGGGATTTACGAGTTTTTACTTCCAGGCGATACAAGTTCTTTATTCCAATCCAGGAGCACGAGTAATGGCAAACGGATGTCTGTCAAAGCCATTTCTACTAACTTAGGGAACTCACCAGGGTTGCCCAATGTCCCCATTATTGTTTATACTTTCATTGGAACCACTTGTGCATAAGCTGTGGCAGATCCTGGATATCACCACCAGCCGGGCTGGACAGATTCTACCTAATACTTTCCTATTTGCAGATGATATTCTGCTTTTTGTTCCACAAGTACCCACCCTACTCCCAGACATATTGAAGGCATTTGCAGACTTTGGATCCTTTTCGGGTCTTAAGCTGAGTCTGGACAAGTCTGAGGTGCTGGATATCCTGGGACATCTACGTGCCACATGGCCTTCGATGGGTGGATAATTCTCTTAAGTATTTGGGAATCTATATAACAGGGGACCCTGCTCACTGATACGCCATAAATATTCCTCCAGTGTTAGAGAAGATAAGAAAATTGACAGTGAGCTGGATGGAATTACCTCTCTCCCTCCTAGGATGGATAGCATTGTTTAAGATGGCGTTACTCCCCAAACTTTTTTATGTATTACAAACCATGCCACTAGCCATGTCCCCCAAAGACGCAAGTAGCCTTAATTGAATTTGCATTGCTTTCTTATGGCACAACCGTAAATCACGGATTGCATTAAGGAAATTGATGATCCCAGTCTCACATGGAAGCTGGGGATTCCCTAATATTAATTTCTATAATATGGCCTGTGCAAACCATTCAGTCAGGGACTGGCTATACGGGACTGCTTGTTTCTCCAATACTGTTATGAATTGCCAGCTGGCGAGTCCACTAGACTTACGATTTGTCCTTCACGCAGCACCTAAACATCTCCCAATAAAAATACGGGACAATATCCTGGTAATCTATGGCAGATACAGCTGGCACGCCATGAGATCACGCATGATGTTACCATGGTAGACCTCATTATTGTTACCCCTATGTGGGAATCCTAATTTCATTCCAGGCCAAGGGGGATGGGTATTCCAGAATATGCATTAGCAGGGAGTTGGCACTTTTGCCGACCTTATAGACCCACAAACCCAAAAACTATTTATACCTTTACTCATTGCCAAGAGCAATTTGGCTGGAAACCCCAGGATTTCCTACACTACCTTCAGGTGGCCAGTTTCATGAGCAAGTGCTTTGGAACACTGAGGACAGGTGAGAGAGTAGGCCCCTTCCAGAGGTTGCTGACCTTATTTAAAGTGTGAAAACAATCATTAGCATCCCTCTATAAAGTGCTACAGGATGCAGTACCTGGGGGTGCTTGAGGTGCTATCAGAGCTCTGGAGTCAAGACCTGGATTCAAGATAGATAAAGATGACCTCCTTGAGGCAATTCAAATCTATTATAAAGCCATGCCAACAGCTATGGCACGGGAACAATTTTTTAAGGATAGTGCATAGGGTCACGATCTCATCGTTGTGAGCATATCAAATGCATATAGCCCCAAGTCCTGCCTGTCCTAAATGTTCTGAATTCCCAGCATCCTTAACACATGGTCTTTGGTCCTGCCCCCCATATACAAGACGTTTGGACTAAAGTGAGCCACTATATGGCTGGAGTGGTGGAGGGTCTGCCACCCATTACGGCAGCTATGGCCATATTGGGTGTGGGAGAGGCGGACCCTGACTGGAGAGAGAATAGTGGTATCTTGGTCTGTAAAGCGCTGGGGCAAGTGAGGAAATGTATATTAACACATTGGATACAGCCCACGGCACCGACAATAGACTTTTCGTATTCAGAGATGTTCATACTGTTACAGTTGGACTATCGCACGTGGCTCCTGTCGACACCCCGAAAGAAAGGAGCCTTCACGAAATTCTGGGGACCTTTTGTACAACATCTACCTAAGGACAAGCAAGACATATTCCAGGAAACCCCCGGATAAGAACATTCTCACCGTCTAGCACTGGTTAACTATGTTGTAATGTACTTACTTACCTCCAATGTTGTTCTGTCACACACTCATCAGCGGCTGCATGCAATGTGTAATTCGTCAGGGTGGGGAAAAAATGGAGGGGGGAAAGGGAGGGTAAAAGGGGAGGGAGGGATTGGGGGAAGGGGAGGGGAGAAAAACTCGCTGACATGCGGAGGTATTTCAATTAGTTGTGTAAATTTAACTTGACCGTTTATTTGCTCAGTTATGAATGTTATGATCGTTAAAATCAATAAAAAGAATTATATATAAAAAAAAAAATTTAGATCCAAAACTCCAGATGACATCTCACTAATGGTTTATACTAAGAAGCGATCACCTCCCTTTTCCCGCTGGTTAGACTGATACTAGGTCAATCATACCACTCAATTTCTCTGTACCATTATAAAATACCATTTAAAAAAATGTGCTTACAAGATAAATTGTCATTTACTTGCAATGTTTGTGAATGAAATGATTAAATCCCATCCAAAGCACAAAACTGTCAATCCATTGCCAGTGCTACTCTTTCTGCAACGTGCATTTCCTTTGCAATTTTCTCACATTTTGTTAGATGACTTTCACATAAGAAAAAGCGTAGGACTGGCACAACTTTTACATTCGGAGAGGAGGATAGGATGAGATATATATTGAAGCATAAGAAGTGGTTGTAAACAATCTCAAAGATGATAGTTATTCCCTGGACAGTAGTGAGCAGTTGAGGGGTCAGACTTTGGATTAAGCTGCCCATCAGAGCACAGAGATTGCAAAAAGCGTGAAAATAAAATGACAGGGATGGGATGTTTTCGCAGAGTACGAAAGACATTTTACAGTCTATTTACGTCAAGTGGATTAAGTGATATAAAAGGAAAGGGTTCTCTGTGCTTATATTCACACATCTTATTAAGTCAATTTTATTTCTAGCTTCAATAAAATCCTAAAACCATTTCAAGCACTTTATTTATAATTCTTCCCTATACAGGACGATCTTATTTCACCTGCCAGATAGAAAGCCTTACAAGGTGAGTAGTTTAATATGCACTTCAAGAAACGTTACTTCTTTCTGAAGAGATTTTGTACTTTATGATGCAGGGCCAATATCTATTTATAAAGCAGTGTTGTACAGCTAATGTCCTTTCTCCAAAGCCAGGGATTATAATCATGCTGCCAAGTAATACGAATATTTCATCTGTCTCCTCTTTGCACATAAACACATTAACATTTTTACTTAAATTGCATCCTAATGAGATTTCTTTTTTTGTTTCTTTTTTTTTCTAGAACCAGACAAGACATTTCAGTCTTTCACAGAAGTGTATACAAGAAATAGGAAACAAACTTCAGCATCTTTCAGTCCTTACCAAATCATTTTGGGAAACTTTCACGGGCAAGTAATCAAGACTCTTCCCACACACACACACATTATGGTGAAAACATAAATCCTTACTGTAAATAAACATCCTTATGGAGGAAGAATTTCTAAATTAGACTGCTGCAAGGGAGAAAGCTCAGACAGATGTACAAAATTAAGCAAATATCCTCGCAGACTTTGAAACCACAAGAGTTAATTAAGCAGGAGGATAATTTGCTGTAAAGCATATCAGAAACATATTGCTATACCCAGTTCTTATGTTGCACTGTTGTCAGGTTCCTGGCTAGTCAGGCTACCATTTCCTATTATAAGTGCTGTCATGCTGACAGCTCCATGTCCTCAGGTGATGCAGAACAGTAATTTAATAAACAAAAATTGTCTTCACTGAAAGAAATCACTCTTAACATAGACTGTATACTTATTCAATAATTTTCTTTTTGTTTTCATATAAAAGTCAGTGTAAAACTATTAAACGTGTATCATATGCCCTAAAAATGACTAAATGTATGATTGCTTGAATGACATACATCTTGAAATTCCATTTTCCAAGACCCAGTGGAATAATCAGGGTGCTATATATTTATGATGATGTATATGTATATCCGAAATAAGACTGTAACCCCATCCCAGTGTGCCTGTCCTGCATGGGTGGGCCAAAAAAGAATGTATAAGTTCTTTGGGCAGGGACCCTGGCTAACTGAAACAGTCTCTTTTAACCCCAAGGTTTGTGTCCTTTGTTAGATGGGGGAAAAGTTATCTTTCAGGGTCCCAGGTACTAAGGGTATCTCTAGTAAGTCTGTGTACCCCAGAGAGAGAAATACCCCATAAGAAAGTTCATATTGTGGACTCATGGTACAAAAAGCACTCCAGATGTTGAGGTGTTGACCAAATAAAAGTTTACTTGTGTAGTGGCACAATTCACTCTATAATTAACTCCACAGGTAAGGTTAACTTGATTACAGTTTCTTTTCTCAATTTGGGCAAGAGATTTCTTCACATGGACTCTGATTGACTCTACCCTCCAGGGTGTGGAAAAGTGAAGGCCTTGGGTAGAGAAAGTACCCCTTCTATAGGTGACAGGGATCCACTTCAACCCTAGATGTAAACAGGTAAAACAGTCTTTGCATAGAGTGAAGACTCCGGCTAGGTGTCCTTGGTGATATAAAACATTTCTTACTCCCAGTTTTGTTAAGTCCCTTGATTTTTGTTGCCTGGTTCCTGGATACCCAATGGGAGGAATCCTTCTGGAACAGCAACTCCTGATGTTCCCTTTATTTAGGATGGGGCAGCCAAACACTTTTTCCTGAGTCTTAAAACAAAGTCTCTTCCCTTGTAAAAAAAAATTTAACACCAGAGGGTCCTGGCACCAGGTTACCACCTACTTTGTCTTCATTGAGGTGTAGCGGGGACGGTCTTCCCTAAACTGGGCAACCGCAAAATCAGGGTTTCCCAATACCTGAGCCCAGGTGGTGCATAGGGTTTCACCAGGCCTCCTTCCAAGAAAATTGTAAAACCCCTGAAAATATACTCAGAGGCATAGCCCAACCAGCTAATGAGTAGATTTATTTATGTATTTGCTTTTATGTACCGGTATTCTGGATCAATCACATCAGTTTACGGCATAAAATATTACAAAATTTAAATACAGCATAAAATACATCATTGAGAATACACCTTTGACATATTTTATTTTATTTATTTATTTAAGGCTTTTATATACCGACTTTCTTGATACAAATCAAATCAATTCGGTTTACATCGAACTAAGCAGAACTATAACCAACCAATCAACAAGTGACAATTTAAAGGAGCATAAAGTTACATTATAACAAGGATGCCTTAACTGGGAGAAGGAAAAAAAGAGGGGGAGAACGAAGATAAATTACTATATACAATGGGATATGGGAGGGAGGCAAGGAGCCTCCCTCCCATATAAAATAAATAAATAACCTCTTAAAACATAAAATCAAAGCAAAGCAAATTAAATCAAATAAAATCTAAAACATAAAACACAATAATAAAAGGTTCAATAAAGTCCAGTGATGGGAACTCCCCTGACACTGGGCAGATTCCACAGGCTGGGTTAATGTGTTTCCCTTGACTGAGCTTGAAAAACAAAAGGGCTAAAGCTCCTAACTACCTCCTAACTTCACAAAACCCATCCAGGACTACCCACAGATTCCCTCTGTGGAGCCGTTTAAAAATCCTCTCAGGGGAATGGCCATTTCAGAACCCTCAAAGGGAGTGGCTACATTGAATTTTACCCTCCCCCTTACTGACCTGCCCTGCTCTGGCTTGAAAATAGAGCTTACCTAGGGCATACTGCTAACCAAAAAATGCTAATGGTTACATGTTGCATTAATCTTCAGAAAAATGTGTCATCAACAGTGAATATACAATTGTGCATAAACAAATACTATCTCAGAAGAGTAGCCTACTGGTTCGAACACTGGGTTTATAGCCCACTGCTGTAACTGGTAGGCCACAGACCAGTGTTCAAGTCCCAGTGTCTGACATCAAGCATGTTATTTTACTCTCCATTGCCTCAGGTACAACCTTAGATTATAAACCCTCAGGGGATAGAGAAATACCTGAAGTGCTACAAAAAGCAGAATATAAAAATCTATATAATAAAATACATCTAATAAGTGAAGGAGATCTACTGAATGCAGGCTATCAGACTCTTCAAGGCTAAGCAATTAAATATGCTTCTGTGCTTGCCAGAATCAATCATTTACCCCATCTACATATTATAGTTGTTTTTTATGTGTTTTATATACAGTCAATCACATAATCTGAAAGGAACACACAAATAATATAAAAAATAAAAAAGTCTCCGATACAGGCCTACCTACTTTGCAGCAATAAAAGAGACTGAAACTGCTGATTTATCACAAGGCAAACTTTCTAGGATTTATTAAATTGCAGTACCCAAATACCACAGTTTAAAAATCCTGTAGGTGTTTTCCTCATGTTACTAGCTGCGACAACATGCAATGGTAGCCCCGGCATCTCAGGGCTGCCATCATTTAAAGAAACCATAAAGCCCCTATACATGTCACCCTACCTCCCTGCCAAAAATTCCTGGTGCCCATGATGGCACTTCAGTGCCAGGAAAAATAGTGGAAAGTGTTCTAAACATCAAAATCACAGAACATATAGAAAGACATGGTTTAATGGAACAAAGTTAGCATGGCTTTACCCAGGGCAAGTCTTGCCTCACAAATCTGCTTCACTTTTTTGAAGGAGTTAATAAACATGTGGATAAAGGTGAACCGGTAGATATAGTATACTTGGATTTTCAGAAGGCATTTGACAAAGTTCCTCATGAGAGGCTTCTAGGAAAAGTAAAAAGTCATGGGATAGGTGGCGATGTCCTTTCGTGGATTGCAAACTGGCTAAAAGACAGGAAACAGAGAGTAGGATTAAATGGGCAATTTTCTCAGTGGAAGGGAGTGGACAGTGGAGTGCCTCAGGGATCTGTATTGGGACCCTTACTGTTCAATATATTTATAAATGATCTGGAAAGAAATACGACGAGTGAGATAATCAAATTTGCAGATGACACAAAATTGTTCAGAGTAGTTAAATCACAAGCAGATTGTGATAAATTGCAGGAAGACCTTGTGAGACTGGAAAATTGGGCATCCAAATGGCAGATGAAATTTAATGTGGATAAGTGCAAGGTGATGCATATAGGGAAAAATAACCCATGCTATAATTACTAGGGATGTGAATCGTGTCCTCGATCGTCTTAACGATCGATTTCGGCTGGGAGGGGGAGGGAATCGTATTGTTGCCGTTTGGGGGGGTAAAATATCGTGAAAAATCGTGAAAATCTAAAAATCTAAAAATCGCAAAACCGGCACATTAAAACCCCCTAAAACCCACCCCCGACCCTTTAAATTAAATCCCCCACCCTCCCGAACCCCCCCCCCAAATGAGTTAAATAACCTGCGGGTCCAGCGGCGGTCCGGAACGGCAGCGGTCCGGAACGGGCTCCTGCTCCTGAATCTTGTTGTCTTCAGCCGGCGCCATTTTCCAAAATGGCGCCGAAAAATGGCGGCGGCCATAGACGAACACGATTGGATGGCAGGAGGTCCTTCCGGACCCCCGCTGGACTTTTGGCAAGTCTCGTGGGGGTCAGGAGGCCCCCCACAAGCTGGCCAAAAGTTCCTGGAGGTCCAGCGGGGGTCAGGGAGTGATTTCCCGCCGCGAATCGTTTTCGTACGGAAAATGGCGCCGGCAGGAGATCGACTGCAGGAGGTCGTTCAGCGAGGGTTCCGGCGCCTCGCTGAACGACCTCCTGCAGTCGATCTCCTGCCGGCGCCATTTTCCGTACGAAAACAATTCGCGGGCGGGAAATCGCTCCCTGACCCCCGCTGGACCTCCAGGAACTTTTGGCCAGCTTGTGGGGGGCCTCCTGACCCCCACGAGAATTGCCAAAAGTCCAGCGGGGGTCCGGAAGGACCTCCTGCCGTCCAATCGTGTTCGTCTATGGCCGCCGCCATTTTTCAGCGCCATTTTGGAAAATGGCGCCGGCTGAAGACAACAAGATTCAGGAGCAGGAGCCCGTTCCGGACCGCTGCCGTTCCGGACCGCCGCTGGACCCGCAGGTTATTTAACTCATTTGGGGGGGGTTCGGGAGGGTGGGGGATTTAATTTAAAGGGTCGGGGGTGGGTTTTAGGGGGTTTTAGTGTGCCGGCTCACGATTCTAACGATTTATAACGATAAATCGTTAGAATCTCTATTGTATTGTGTTCCATAACGGTTTAAGACGATATTAAAATTATCGGACGATAATTTTAATCGTCCTAAAACGATTCACATCCCTAATAATTACACAATGTTGGGTTCCATATTAGGTGCTACAACCCAAGAAAGAGATCTAGGTGTCATAGTGGATAACACATTGAAATCATCGGTACAGTGTGCTGCGGCAGTCAAAAAAGCAAACAGAATGTTGGGAATTATTAGAAAAGGAATGGTGAATAAAACAGAAAATGTCATAATGCCTCTGTATCGCTCCATGCTGAGATCGCACCTTGAATACTGTGTACAATTCTGGTCGCCGCATCTCAAAAAAGATATAATTGCAATGGAGAAGGTACAGAGAAGGGCTACCAAAATGATAAGGGGAATGGAACAACTCCCATATGAGGAAAGACTAAAGAGGTTAGGACTTTTCAGCTTGGAGAAGAGACGACTGAGGAGGGATATGATAGAGGTGTTTAAAATCATGAGAGGTCTAGAACGGGTAGATGTGAATCGGTTATTTACTCTTTCGGATAGAAAGACTAGGGGGCACTCCATGAAGTTAGCATGGGGCACATTTAAAACTAATCGGAGAAAGTTCTTTTTTACTCAACGCACAATTAAACTCTGGAATTTGTTACCAGAGAATATGGTTAGTGCAGTTAGTATAGCTGTGTTTAAAAAAGGATTGGATAAGTTCTTGGAGGAGAAGTCCATTACCTGCTATTAAGTTCACTTAGGGTTAGATTTTCAAAAAACGCGAATAGGCGTACTTTTGCTGGCGCATCAGGCGCCAGCAAAAGTACGCTGGATTTTAGTAGATACGCACGGAGCCGCGCGTATCCACTAAAATCCTGGATCGGCGCGCGCAAGGCTATGAATTCTGTATAGCCGGCGCGCGCCGAGCCGCACTGCCTACCCCCGTTCCCTCCAAGGCCGCTCCGAAATCGGAGCGGCCTTGGAGGGAATCCTCTAACACCCTCCCCTCATCTTCCCCTCCCTTCCTCTATCTAACCCACCCGCCCGGCCCTGTCTACACCCCCCCCCTTACCTTTCTCTGGGGATTTACGCCTCCCGGAGGGAGAAGTAAATCCCCGCGCGCCAGCGGGCCTCCTGCGCACCGGGCCGCGACCTGGGGGCGGGTACGGAAGGCGCGGCCACGCCCCCATACCGCCCTGGGCCGTAGCCACGCCCCCATACCCGCCCCCAAAACGCTGCCGACACGCCCCCGAAACGCCGCGATGACCGGGCCCGCCCCCGACACGCCCCCCTCGGAGAACCCCGGGACTTACGCGAGTCCTGGGGCTCTGCGCGCGCCGGTAGGCCTATGTAAAATAGGCTCACCGGCGCGCAGGGCCCTGCTCGCCTAAATCCGCCCGGTTTTGGGCGGATTTAGGCGAGCAGGGCTCTGAAAATCCGCCCCTCAGAGAATAGCCATTGCCATTAGCAATGGTTACATGGAATAGACTTAGTTTTTGGGTACTTGCCAGGTTCTTATGGCCTGGATTGGCCACTGTTGGAAACAGGATGCTGGGCTTGATGGACCCTTGGTCTGACCCAGTATGGCATTTTCTTATGTTCTTATGTTCTTATGCCACATCCTCTCTGTTCCTCTCCTGGTCACCTGGCTCTTAAAGAGAAATAAAAAGAATTTGTGATTAAGCTCCACCCTGGTTTTCTAACCCCATCCCATTGTCAAGCATTTCAGGCATCCCATTCCTGATGCTCCTAACTTCCAGAATTCCACAGGATCCTGAAGACCCAGAAGCTCTACCTGTGCTTCTAGATAGAGTTGAATGTGCATAGGACATATGGGTATAATCCTTTACTAGGGGATGTAACACTTTCCAAACATTCAGTGTATCCAATTGATAGCCTAGGAAGGGAATCCCTTTCTTTCTACTGACTGTTATGACCGTCGGTCGCAGACGGCTGCGACCGCTATTATTCACTTCATGTGTCGCTGCTCTCTCTCCTCTGGGAAGACTCGAGGCTGTGGCTAGCCGCTTCCGACCCTCATGGCTCCGTTCCAGAACTCCCCAGGGTGGCGAGGACACTGCCGACCGCCATGTCTCTTCCGGGCCTTCCTAGGCGCATGCACGCGTTCCATGGCCCTCTTTTAAGGAAACCAGGCCGGGAACCTCAGGGGCATCTACCCTTGATGACATCACTAGCCCTGGACTCTTAAGCACCATCAGGGCCTGGCTCTAATCAACTTGGCAACAAGTTCCTTCCTTGCTGAATCCTGCTGGTCTCTCTACAGATGCTGGTTCCTGTTTCCTGCTTCTCCTGGCGTGAGACTCTCTTGGGTACCCGCTCCTCGGGGGCCCTGTTCTTGTCTCTGGCTATCCGCTCCTCAGAGGGCCCTTGCACCTCGGAAGCTGCTACTAGCTCCCCCGCTCCTCGGAGTTGTTTCCGGAACTACTCTACTCTTGGAGATTCAACATTTGTGTACCCCACTCTGCGGGCCATTGCCATTCTACTCTGCCTCGTGGAGACTCAACGTGGTGTACCCCATCTTGCAGACCATTGCCTCACTACTCTACTTCGAGGAAACTCAACACAGGTGTACCCTGCTCTACCATTGCCTCACTACTCTGCTTCGTGGAGACTCAGCATTGGTGTACCCCGCTCCGTGGGCCATTGCCGTTCGCCTGTGACTGTGCTGCTCCCCCCGCTCCTCGGGGCAGCGCGTTGTGTACCTTGTGACTGTGCCGCACTTCCCCGCTCCTCAGGGTAGTGTTCTCTTTTACTGCCAGAGACCCCTGGGCTTTCCTGCTCCTCGGGTAAGTCTACGTCATTCTCCCGTGCTCACTCTCTCCGTGGCTTCGCCCTCTGGGGTCACTCTGTCAGCACTCCTCCATACCCTGCCTGAATTCCCCACTCCTCGGGGCCTGCTCAGCACTTCACCACTAGGAGGACCTATTCTGGCAATTGTATCCACACCCCAGTCTCCTGCTCTCTCTCTGTACTCTCTGGGCTGTGTCACCTATTGCTTTAGTCCTCGCCTCCCAACGTTGAGGTCCAGTGGGGCTGCTCCCCGTGGGCGGTACCATCTCTCACCTCAGGCCAAGGGCCCACTAACTCATGAATCCTAACACTGACCTTCTCCCCTGAATGTTGAGATGATTTGTCCAAATTTGGACCCCAAACAGAATTAAAGTCCTGTCCAAAAATCAGTGGCATCGATTCATACCTAATTTGTTTCCTTACAACAGTGGGAAAAAAAAGTTGTAATCATAGCTATTCGGGGTGTACACATTACTAAATATCACAGGTTGATCAAAGAGTTCTGCTTCCAAAATCAGAAAACATCCCTTTAAATCTTTAATTTCTCATCTAATAACTAGACAGAGATTTTTAGAAATCAGAAGGGCTACACCAGCTTTCTTGTAGCAACAGAAGAAAACCAGACCCCCACCTACTAATATTTCAGTGTTCTATGTTCTACATTACTTAGATAAGTTTCTTTTAAAAATATAATATACACTTTTTGTTTCCTTTGTTTTTTTGTCTTTTAATAGCAGAGTTTATTCCTCCCACATTCCAAGATACAACTGTGACTTCACATCAGTCATAATTGAGCTCTTTAGGAACATACCTACTAAAATCATTACAGTTATAATATCAACACGAGCCCCCTCCAGCCTTGGCTCACACCTTTGTCAAGCCAAGCCATTTCCAACAATAACACAGCTCTTGTGTACAAGTTAACAAATCAAGTATGAGGTTCCCTTTATACCCCAAACCCCTGTCATGCCCCAAAATGACTTATTTACAAATCTCCCAGATTTCCCTAAAACCCAAATATCTAATTCCTCTGTAACAACAAAATATGAGACCACAATTCAGTGCAGGGTGCTGCCCCTCTCCACTCACATCAAATCTGATTTATAAATGCTAATAAAATAATAGGAATATTTTCTGTGCAACTATTTTTCAGACACAACCCAACAGATGATGTATGAAACCTTCCTCATCCTACACTATTAATTTTTTATGTGGTGGGATATCTATGTGAGAGCATGAATTAACATGTGTGTAAGGGAGAGAGAGGAGATAGATACCCCTCCCTGCCCACTCCTCTACACTAATCCACGGAAATCTCAGCGTGAAAGGAAATCAAAAATTCTCAGGTATGGAAAATGGGAATTTTTTTTATTCTTACTAATTTTAATTATTGAGTGCTATTTGATGTGTCTGCTATTTTGAAACATTTTATTGGTGTTTGGGAAATTTTTTATAATTATATGAAATTTTAATTATTGGATGTTATTCTATTCATCAATATTTTTATTAGTATGGTTTTGCTATTATGAGGAATGGTATTTCTATTTTTCCATTGCATATAGTCTGGCTTGTTGTGTCTACATGTTTCTGTTTATACTTTATGGTCTCTTTATTCTGTATTTAGGGAAGGTCTGTCTGTGTTTTACATGTGTGACTGAGCTTAGGTATCCTACTAGTGTGTAGTTTGTGAAGGGATGTATTTCAGGCTGGCTTGTTAAGTTTTACTAATAGAAGGTGTATTGATGTTTAGGGCCTGGAGAAATATTTGCAGTGTGCATCATTTTCATAGTTGAGATTTTTTTTTATATTGAACATGTTTATTAATTTTCTATCTAAGAGACTCATTTTCCAAGCAGTTTACCACGTGCAATAAATGCACACTAACAGCTGTTAACATGATTTGTGAATGCAAATTAGTAATTTGGTATTCAGGGGGTGGAGCATATGTAAAGCAGGAACCAGTTTATTGTGGAGAGAGAGAGAGAGAGAGAGAGAGAGAGAGAGAGAGGAGAGAGGAGAGAGAGAGAGAGAGAGAGAGAGAGAGAGAGAGAGAGAGAGAGAGAGAGGAGAGAGAGAGAGAGAGACTTCCTATAATGCCTATGCCCTAGACAGGTATTTGAATCCCTATGGGAGGGCCACCTACTAACTCGGGGTAGGGATTAGGTATGAGCGTCGGGGGTTGGGGGCCACTTTCGCATTCCACATGAGACGTACGGAAAGAACAGTGGTCTCTAGTGAAGATTTGCTGGCCGTCGGAGTGAGGAAACTCACTCCAAGAGGAGATTTGGGCAACGTTCTCTCCACCTAGCTTGATGGACACTCTACCTGGGCAACAACAAGCTAGGTGGAGAGAACGTAGCCCAAATCTCTTCTTGGAGTGAGTTTCCTCACTCCGACGGCCAGCAAATCTTCACTAGAGACCACTGTTCTTTCCGTACGTCTCATGTGGAATGCGAAAGTGGCCCCCAACCCCCGACGCTCATACCTAATCCCTACCCCGAGTTAGTAGGTGGCCCTCCCATAGGGATTCAAATACCTGTCTAGGGCATAGGCATTATAGGAACTCTCTCTCTCTCTCTCTCTCTCTCTCTCTCTCTCTCTCTCTCTCTCACAGCAGTAGACCCCAAAAGTAAACATTCTTCCTACAAACATGTAATTTGCTTAGGTGGCAATCTATGGAGTTGTGGTTACCTGCATCAACAAACCATGCATTGGTCTTAATGCCCATGCAAATGAGGGCATTAGCTATTCCCTGGCTACAATTTTCCTAGTGCTTAAACTTAATCCCAGGTCAGAGCTGGAGTTTTCTACTTCACGGGCACTAACTCCCTATGCATTAGCTTACTGCATCGAGAGTTTAAAAAATTTTAATCTGAGCATTAAAACTGTGTGCTGAAATCCAGCACACATGCCCAGATTTCTGCATCGGCTTGTAAAAGTTGAGCAATTTAATGTGCATTAGGACTACTAGCTGTAATAGCTGATGAGGTGATTATTTGCTTCTCATCACCTCATCATATGCATTCCTGGCCATATTAGTATTAAGATTGTCATGTTAATGACAATTTATCATGCGTTAGGTCTGTGCATTGTTGCGCTTTTGCAAACATAGGTGTTTAATATTCATTAATATCCACTTTAGTGCTAATGCACTTTAATAGGGCCCTAAGTGATATGGAACTTAGCCTCCCCGCTGCTTGGAGGTTTGACTTATCTAGAATTTCCATATCTTTGTAAAAGAGTTCAGAAAGTTTGTGATACATTTTTGCACCAATAGAATAAAAGCAATAGCACGATGTCTATCACGGAGGAAAAAATGAGTCATAAAACAGATGGTATATGCCAACTTAACAGCAGTTGACAGAGTGTGGTTATATACACTGACACTGTCAAAATTAATTTAGCACATCGAAGAGATATTTTATTTCAAAACTATTTTGACTTTAATAGATACTTGCTATGTATGAAAGCCTTTAAAACTGATAGATCTCAATTAGTATTTAGGGGTAATTTTCAAAGCCATTTACAAGCATGAAGCCTGGTTTTATGCACATAAATGGCTGCACTAATAAAGCCCAGAGCTGAATGTGTTTAAAATATTCATGTAATCCAATTACACGCATACTTTTGCACAAACTGAGCAAAGGTATTCCACGAGGCAGAGCTGGAACAGAGACAGCACTTATACACATACTTTTTGATTTTAAAATGTATGAAATAGATATTCAGTTCCACTCAGCTGGATAACTTGGGACTTATTCAGCTAAGTAGAGGCATTTCAATATTCGGCCATGTTCAGTGGCTGCCACTAAGCCAGATAACTATTTATCGGGCTAAATAATTATCTGGCTAAGCGGTGGGTGGTATGGGGCATTCTGAGGGGGAGATACTTATTTGGTTAACTAACTGGGTCATTTATCAAACTGCGTTCAGGCCTTATCGCCCGCGATACTGCTGTAAAGTGCACAATAACGCCGTAACGCACACGATAAATACCGCAATGCGAAATGCATCTGCAAATTCAAATGTGAGTAATCGAGTGGGAGGACTTTGGGTGGAGTACATGGAAATGAGGGTCTGCTAGTGCGGAATGCGATACAGTAACGCACACTAATGCAGGATTTAACGCCAGAAATAACTACACCTTTTTTTGTGCAGTACAGTGAAAAAACTATTTATCGTGCGCCCGCAGCCCTTATCGCAGATCACTGGTATTATTGCAGCGATTATCACACGTGATGAAAGGAGGAATTCTAACGGATACACCTACCAGGCCTTTTTGCAAGACTGGAAGATTGGGCATCCAAATGGCAGATGAAATTTAATGTGGACAAGTGCAAGGTGTTGCATATAGGGAAAAATAACCCTTGCTGTAGTTACACAATGTTAGGTTCCATATTAGGAGCTACCACCCCGGAAAAAGATCAAGGCATCATAGTGGATAATACTTTAAAATCGTCAGCTCAGTGTGCTGCAGCAGTCAAAAAAGCAAACAGAATGTTAGGAATTATTAGGAAGGGAATGGTTAATAGAACGGAAAATGTCATAAAGCCTCTGTATCGCTCCATGGTGAGACCATGAAAACTGTGTACAATTCTGGTCGCCGCATCTCAAAAAAGATATAGTTGCGATGGAGAAGGTACAGAGAAGGGCAACCAAAATGATAAAGGGGATGGAACAGCTCCCCTATGAGGAAAGGCTGAAGAGATTAGGGCTGTTCAGCTTGGAGAAGAGACGGCTGAGGGGGGATATGATAGAGGTGTTTAAGATCATGAGAGGTCTTGAACAAGTAGATGTGAATCAGTTATTTACACTTTCGAATAATAGAAGGACTAGGGGGCAATCCATGAAGTTAGCAAGTAGCACATTTAAGACTAATCAGAGAAAATTATTTTTCACTCAACGCACAATAAAGCTCTGGAATTTGTTGCCAGAGGATGTGGTTAGTGCAGTTAGTGTAGCTGGGTTCAAAAAAGGTTTGGATAAGTTCTTGGAGGAGAAGTCCATTACCTGCTATTAATCAAGTTTACTTAGGGAATAGTCACTGCTATTAATTACATCAGTGGCATGGGATCTTCTTAGTGTTTGGGTAATTGCCAGGTTCTTGTGGCCTGGTTTTGGCCTCTGTTGGAAACAGGATGCTGGGCTTGATGGACCCTTGGTCTGACCCAGCATGGCAATTTCTTATGTTCTTATGTTCTTACCAGTTCTTACATGGCCTAGCTTCCTAAAGCCATATTGTTTGTGGCAAATTTAATTGTAGGGGGATACTGGATGCCTCGGGAGGCTCGCCACAGATAACAACAAGACGAATAACAACAACAATCACAAGAACAGGCAAGGGCAGTTCCAAGCCCTCCTAGGGAAGTCCCTGCACCAGAGGCAGAGGCACAGGTCCCACGGGGTCAGGGCTAACGGCAGTGCCTGGCACGCAGGCAGCCATGGCAGAGGAAATACAGGGAGCACATCTTTCGTCCACGAACATCATTGCTGGGCATGCCAGAGGATTATGTGGTTAGCAGTTATCGCCTCGGCTCTCGAGCTATCCTGGAATTATATGAAGAAATCCGAGGGGATTTGGATCCAGTCACTGCAAGATCCTGTGCTGTGCCTGGTCTCACTAACCTTTTGGCCACCCTGCATTTCATAGCAACCGGCTCCTTCCAAACGACAGTAGGGGTCATGGAGGGAAAGTCCCAAAACACTTTTTCCACTGTCTGGACCAGGTCATCACAGCAGTCTCTGACCACATTAATCACTACATAGCATTTCCTTAGGACAGGCAGTACTTGATGGACTTGAAGAGAGGCTTTGATGCCTTTGTAAACTTTCCCGATTTTCTGGGAGTCATCAACTGCACTCACGTGGCCATCATTCCACCCCTGTGATAGGAAGGAGACGTACCGCTACAGAAAGCTCTTCCACTCCATCAACGTGCAAGTGGTCTGTGAGGCTCGAATGTGCATCCTTGACGTTGTTGCCAGAGACCTGGGAGCGGCACACAATTCCTTTATACTTAGACTATCGGGCCTGTGTGAAAAGTTTGAGGATGGCCTGTGTGGTGACAGTTAGCTCATAGGTAACAGACTCTTCTTTCTCTGTTCCATCTTTGATTATACGTTTGTGGCAAATGGCACAGAAATGGGGGGTGGCTGTGGGGGATGTAGCAACATTTCTGCCATGACAAGTGGCTTGTTCACTCACATCTTCAAGCTATTGCCCCAGGGCCTGCCTTTTTCTCCACATGCTGCACAGACCTGCTAATCTTGTGAGGGTAAACAATGCACTTGCACTAAAGCTTGGTGTGTGAGCAGGCACTATACACTTTGTATGTGTTAACTTTCAAAATTGCCCTGATCCTATCTTCCCATTGGGAGCAATTGAAATCTCACTGATTAATCACAAGCTTGAAGTGTCCACACCACTGGTACTGCCAGATCACGTGTGGCCTGTTAGTGATGCGTCAGCCAGAATGTTGGGCACAGTTTGTCTTGAACCTCACACAGATAAACCGGAAGCAGTGGCCTGTGCATTTTGGGGATCTGGCATATTCCCTGTGACAGGGCTCACAAATCGGTTTCTCTGGAGGACATACTGCAAAGCAGACAGGGACTTGTGCAATCACACTATGAGGTACCATTTTTTGACCTACCACAGGTGTGGCAGCTCTTATTTATTGCTTTAAGTTTGACTGACTCCTACACACCAGAAGCCTTAGCTTGGTTGTGAGGGCCTGGTATGCAATTGTTGGAATCCCCAAATGCGATTTAGTAGTCCAGAAGAACAGAGCTACATTTGGCTACTGTTATCCTGCACATATACTGACCCAGAATAACGTGACATACACTGTTGGTTCTGGTGCTGGTACCAGGGCTAGTGCTGGTGGCAGTGCTGTGATGGCTGTATGCAGTGGACGGCCGGCGCCATCTTTAAAAATGGCGCGGGCCGTCCAGTGCTCCTACCATGTGACAGGGGCTGGCCAATGGCACGGTTACCCTGTCGCATGGTAAGGGCAAAGGACAATCGGCACCATTTTTATTAGTGGCAGCCGACGGCCCGAGAGCGGGAGATCGCTCCTGGGGCCCACTGGACCACCAGTAATTTTAAAACGTTTTTGGGGGGGGTCGGGAGGGTGGTGGAGGCTAAGGGAGTGGTTTTAAAGGGTCTGGGTGGGGTTTTAGGTTGTGTCCTAACTCCCGTTAGTGTGCACTAACCCGATTAACTATTTTTTCACGATAAATCGGTGGAATTTGTATTGTATCGCACTCTTTAATGATTAATGATGATTTAAAAAATATCAGATGATATTTTCAATTGTCAAAAAACGATTCACATCCCTAGTGGCTCATTGGTGTTCAGCCACTCAACCATGCCCTCAAAGTCATCCAGTCCCAACCTTTGCATGAGGCGCTCTTCAATGGGGGTGAGGATGATGCGACAAGGGGCTCCTTCTCTGGTCTGCCGTATATCTTTATTTCTGCTTGCCACCTTGGCTTTCAACTATGCCTTGATGTCCCAGAACCTGTAGGCCACCTGTTCCCCACTGCATTGGACTCCACTATGCCTGTAGATGCCCTGGGCTATATTGTGCTAGATCTGGCCCTTGGCTGCCTTCGAGATCTTGGCCACACGGTTGCTGAACAGCATGGCATAATGCTGCAGGACCCTTGCAGTCAACATCTCTTTATCCTGCACACTGAACTTGATAGCCCTGAGACAAGAGCAACCTGCTGCCTGGCTGCCAGAAGGGAATCCCACAAAGGCAGTGCAAAAATGAAGGTACTAATAAGCAATTCCCAAAACGTTATGGAAGAAACAAATCAAAGGAATAAAAATATATACAAAAAATACCAAATACTTCTATTACATATCACAACTTTTTTTACATTTTAACACAATATCAGGTATATATCACCCATAAACCCTCAACCCTCAAAATAACTAAACTACAGAAAACTAAAAAATGCTCAATAAAAATCAGACACACCACATCTCACCCTCAATCTCTCACCATTTTTCACCATTCATCACCACATTCATTCTAAAAAGCAAAATCTTTTAATCACTGATGTCTTTTACAAGAGAAAACCCAAAGCATACATTCATGTGAAATATTCAATTTGTAACACTCCTAACCACAATCATCACTAAATAGATACAATGTATACAACAAGTGCTGTTTAAATATATTCCATAGATGCAATGTATCCAGTTTTTTACACATTACCCCAACAGAGATCACTGTTTCGCTAAAGTAGCTTCATCAGGAGTATTTGTTGATGAATGAGCTACGCATATAGGGGTAGATTTTAAAAAATAGTGCAATCGCGAACTTTTGTTCGCGCAAACAAATGTACGCTGAATTTTATAAGATACGCGCGTAGCCGCGCGTATCTTATAAAATCCGGGATCGGCACGCGCAAGGCTGCCGATTTTGGGCAGCCTGCGCGCGCCAAGCCGCACAGCCCGCCTCCATTCCCTCCCCTCACCTTCCCCTCCCTTCCCCTACCTAACCCACCCCCCCGGCCCTATCTAAACCCCCCCCCCCCTACCTTTATCCATGGATTTACGCCTATTGGAGGCAGACGTAAATCCGTGCGCGCCAGTGGGCTGCTGGCGCGCCAAGACCCGACCCAGGGGCTGTTCCGGAGGGCGTGGCCACGCCCCCGGAATGCCCCCGGGCCAGCTATATTCTACTGAATATTGCTGGATAAGTCCAAAGGTATCTGGCCGCATGAAAACAGATAATTTTAAAATTAAATGGTGATATTCAAAGCTTGCTGGTAAAGTTTCAAAGTTATCTGAATAAAGTTAGCTGGATAACTTTATTCCTCAGTATTCAGTGGGTTGTTTATCCTGCTGAATATCCTAGATAATTTATCCAACTAACTTTAGCTGTTTACCATTCTTTTAATAAATCGGCCTCCTCGTTTTTTTCCCCATCCTAACTCTATCCTCATATCTACATATATTTTAGGTCCCTAAACTTAGGTCCCTAAATTTAAACACTTAGGGGTAGATTTTCAAACAACGCGAATAGGCGTACTTTTGCTGGCGCATCAGGCGCCAGCAAAAGTACGCTGGATTTTAGTAGATACGTGCGGAGCCGCGTGTATCCACTAAAATCCTGGATCGGCGCGCGCCGGCTATATAGAATTCATAGCCGTGCGCGCGCCGAGCCGGGCTGCCTAACCCCGTTCCCTCAAAGGCCGCTCCGAAATCGGAGCGGCCTTGGAGGGAATCCTCTAACGCCCTCCCCTCATCTTCCCCTCCCTTCCTCTATCTAACCCACCCACCCGGCCCTGTCTACACCCCCCCCTTACCTTTCTCCGGGGATTTATGCCTCCCGGAGGGAGAAGTAAATCCCCGCGCGCCAGCGGGCCTCTTGTGCGCCGGGCCGCGACCTGGGGGCGGGTACGGAGGGCGCGGCCACGCCCCTGTACCGCCCCGGGCCGTTGCCACGCCCCCGTACCCGCCCCCAAAACACTGCTGACACGCCCCCGAAACGCCACGACGACCGGGCCTGCCCCCGACACGCCCCCGACACGCCCCCCTCGGAGAACCCCGGGACTTACGTGAGTCCCGGGGCTCTGCGCGCGCCAGTAGGCCTATGTAAAATAGGCTCACCGGCGCACAGGGCCCTGCTCGCCTAAATCCGCCCAGTTTTGGGCGGATTTAGGCGAGCAGGGCTCTGAAAATCCGCCCCTTAGCCCTAGTCAGTTATCAAAAGGATCAAATGAAGATCCTAATTACCTAGGTTAGTCACCTAAAATCTTTGAAAATTGACAGCTTATTAACTAATTCAGAATATATGTGAACCGTTAGTATGGCCATTATTTTGAATGTTTGACAAGAGCTGGCTGCTCAGAATCTGATCTTGGACATGTCATTTAAAGTTGAACTGAGATTAGTTGAGATTTGTTGAACTTCTTGAGTGTGTAGATGCATTCCGACAGAGAAGAACAATATGAAACCTTCCAGGATAATGTGTTATGATGGACGAAATCCGGAAGTGGACCCTTAGGCCGACTGAGCCGAGGGAACAGTCGGGAGGCAGATCTCCCACTGGGCAAACGGAGCTTCACCTGGAAACCCGCGACTCCTCCAGAGGAGCTGTGGAAGCCCGGGTCGCAAGGACTTAGGAGTCTTCACCCTGGAAGTCCGAGGTCCCCCCAGGAGGAGCCCGTAGGGACCCGGACCGCTGGGACTTAGGTGGAAACGACGAAACCTAGGAGAAAGGTACGAACCGGAGTCTTGGCAGGCGGCGGGCGAGCAGGAGTCGGAGTCACGGACCGGAATCAAGGCAGGCTGAAGACAAGCAGGAGTCGGAGTCACGGACCGGAGTCAAGGCAGGCTGAAGACAAGCAGGAGTCCGGGAACCAGGCAGAGATCGAGATAGGCAGGCAGACAGACAGCGGAAACCAGGAACCAGCAGGAACGACGGCAACTAGCACTGCAAAGCAAGAACCTCATTACAAGGCACTTTGGAGAGGAAAGTGCCTTGTTTAAATCCCCCGGTCGGCATCTGACGTCACGGTGGGCGTGTCAGCACATCCGGGTGCTGGCAGCAGAAAACGCTGGCCCCCGCGCGCGCGCGCTCCCCTGCTGAGGGGAGGAGTTCTTGGCGGCGTCTCCCTCGTGGAGACGCCACTGCCATGCGGTCCGGAGGGCCCGAAAACCGGCGGATTGCCACGCGGCAAGGAGAGGTAGGTGCCCGGTCACTAGTCTAGTGACCGGGATCGTAACATAATGTTCATAAAATTGCTTTTTTCATCGTGTTTGGACTTGGATTTTAGATTTAATTACTCACTTTTTTTATATCTGAACTCAAGACGAATTACAATCAGGAACATCGATAAATAATAAGACAGCTGTGTTAAGGGATATGATTACCATTGGTCCTTCTGTGGAAAGGTGGATTGTATGTTCCTCAGAGCAGAGTTTATTTTACAACATAAATAGAAGTGGATTTATGTCTTTGGTATCAGTGTTCTCTTATTTTGATACTGTTGTTATTACTTAACCATAGAAAAGATGTTATTATTCATACATTCAGATATTATGTAACTTAAAGATGTGAGATGTGTTATGCATGCATATGGCTATCTAACTAAATACTGAGTTCCACTGTTGCTGGTAGCAATCCAGAGATGGAACTGTTCGAATCATCCAGGAACTGATACAAGATGGTAGCCATTTAGAACCTTAAGAAAGAGTAATATTGTAGTTATGTATTCTTGAGCAGTGACACAACAGTTCATCCAACTGTATATTATGACAGGTCTCCAGACTCAATGAAAGCATGTTGTCCATTAAGACAATGAGTCTGCAGGATAAGAAATCTTATTTACTTGTGCTATGATGTCATTCTTAGAAAATAAACACATCCAGGAGCTACAGTTTTTTTAATGCAGTATAGTAAAACATCAAGGGGCGGATTTTAAGAGCCCTGCTCGCGTAAATCCGCCCGGATTTACGCGAGCAGGGCCTTGCGCGCCAGTGCGCCTATGTTCCATAGGCCTACCGGCGCGTGCAGAGCCCCGGGACTCGCGTAAGTCCCGGGGTTTTTCGATGGGGGCGTGTCAGGGGTGTGTCGGATCGGCGCGGTGTTTTGGGGGCGGGATGCGGCGTTTCGGGGGCGGGCCCGGGGGCGTGGTTTCGGCATGGGGCGGTCCGGGGGCATGGCCGCGCCCTCCGGAAGCGCCCCCAGGTCCTGTCTCGGCGCGCTAGAGGCCCGCTGGCGCGCGGGGATTTACTTCTCCCTCCGGGAGAAGTAAATCCCCCGACAAAGGTAGGGGGGGTCTAGATAGGGCCGGGGGGTGGGTTAGATAGAGGAAGGGAGGGGAAGGTGAGGGGAGGGCGAAAGCGAGTTCCCTCCGAGGCCGCTCCGGCGGCAGGCTGCGCGGCTCGGCGCGCGCCGGCTACACGAAATTGGCAGCCTTGTGCGCGCCGATCCAGGATTTTAGCGGATACGCGTGGCTACGCGCGTATCTACTAAAATCCAGCGTACTTTTGTTTGCGCCTGATGCGCCAACAAAAGTACGCGAAGGCACGCTTTTTGAAAATCTACCCCCAAGTGTTTGTGATTTTGGTTTTAAAATTATGCAACATGAGCAGTCTATGTTGCAAGGCTTGCGTTTTCACTGTAAATGTTACATAATTCAGTCTTCACTAATTAACCTATATTTGAACTTCTACTGTGATTATTATTCCTGCAGATATCATTAGAGTTGTCAGCAGATTCCATTTTTTCAAGACAGATGCAGTTCTAATTTTCTCTATTTTATATACTATTTTGCATACCCCCAACCTTCAATCACTCCCTCTTTCCCTTCTTCCTTTTACCTTACTGCTGTCAATATATTTTCCTGGCATCTGGAATCCAGCACTCTCCACCTGGCACCTACCACTCCTTTCTGCTTCTTTGGAATCTATTGCCACTTCTCTTCTTGACTTTTATTACGTTCAGGTCCGGTGCAAGGGTTGCCTAGGGCACCCAATACCCTTGCACTGCCCCCCCCCCCCCCACCTGTTTCGGCACCAACTCAGGGTGCCAAGCTGTAGGGGGCACCAAAGAGCAGCCACGTGGTGCTGCAAGCAGGGCCTATCCCGCTCGCGGCAAAGAGAAATAGAAACAGTTGGCGCCGAAACAGGTAGGGGGGGATGACACTGTGTGCTTCTCAGGGCTGCGAGCAGCACACAGTCTCTATTTCTGTTTGCCGCGAGTGGGATAGGCCCCGCTTGCAACACCACGTGGCTGCTCTTCAGTGCCCCCCTACAGCTCGGCGCCCTAGGCAACCACAGAAGTTCGCCTAAAGGACACACCGGCCTTGATTACTTTAACATCCTTACTTCTAGATGGCCCTTTCATTCTCTGGATCTACCACCACCTTCCTTCCTCCCTTTATCATTTCCTTTCTATCTGCAATCACTCTCAACACCTCATAGTTTCTTGCTGGTTCCTATCATTCTTCAGGCTTTTGCACTCTTTCCATCCAGTCATCTTTCTTCCTTTAACTTAACCTGATTCCTGAATCTTATTTCCCCTCCCTCAGACATTTCATACCTTCCTTACATCTGAATGTCTTGAACGTAACAGAAGCAGATTTCCATAGGACTGGTCTTGGCCATCGCATAAGCACTGTTGACAACAGAATTATTTGTTGGTGGGGCTGAGCTTGAAAATCCAAGGTCTGGATATCCTCAGCAACATTAGCATTTTTCTATAGACCTGGGACTCAATGGATCCCTGAAGTACTTCTATTCCAGCAGCAGGAGTGCCTGCATAAAGAGAAATATATTGCTAACAAGTTCATTTCTAATGATGGCAATTATCTGTTCAACTATATTACTCATGCTGCTTATGCAAATATGTAAATGACTTATTTAGAAACATAATGATATCAGTTTTCAGGGCTGACCAGTGAATTTCATAATTGTGCCATTTGTCACAAGAAAAATGAAGCTGATAATTAATGCTGGTGTTTTAAGGCTTTTATTTGAAGACCACCATACACTTTCCAGATTCAGTTTCAAACTTTTCCTCTCAGTGAAAAAAATAGGTTTATTTTAGCAGAGGCAGTAATTTTTGTTTTGTGAGTTCTGTATGATTGTTAATATTTAAACTGATGTGAAACCTAAGGTGAAAAAATGTAATTGAAAGATAATCATTTTGGACACGTTCATCTATGGCAGGATAAAAGATGCTGGGGAGAGGATGAAAAGGAATTACCAGAGCCTCCTTCACAGGATGACATTTTGTCAGTGACTGATCTGACTGAAAGCCTCTCCTGAACCACCTGAAGGCAGCCAAATAGCCCTCATCTATGGTGCTGAAGTGATCAGCTGGCACTTTAGCTTAGTGATCCCACTGCCTGAGATGCTGCCAGAAATAGGTTAAAAGGACAGATTGAATGCTTAAGACATTGAATGACGGACCATTGCAAGGGTAGTGGTAACAGCATTAGCTGCAGGTATCTTCTACCCACTCTGTACCGGCCAGGCTCCCTCTATTCCAGAACAATAAACGCTGCTGTTCCTAGCAGTATCATCATGTGGGGGTGCTGGTGACAGTAGCAGCAGCTGCAGTGGTGTGATAGTGGTAAATATCTGTGTTTGGGCGGCTAGGGTTGGGGCTGGAGCTGGAGGAAATACGTGGTGGGGCTACCGATGCTGGCAATGCAGCAGTAGCCTAACATTGAAATCTGGCCAGAATGCCATGGGCCAGACTGGCCTCTGTCAATGGACCTTGAGCGCCAGTGATCATCAGATAGTATGTTTTGGCACAGTAGCAAAGATGGAGAGAAGCTCCATGATGATCAAAGACCAGGATTTCAAAAATACAGACTTTGTTAAAACGGAAAGCTAGAAGACTGGGTGAAACTGGGTGAAGTGGAACAAAAGTGGGTCAAATTAAAAGGAGCTATTGTAAAGGCAACAAATCTTTACAAAAGAAAAGTAAATACAAACAAGAGGTAAAGGAAACCAATATGGCTCTTCAAAGAAGTGACTGGAAAAATAAGAGCAAAAAAGATCAGCATTCAAAAAGTACAACGGAACTCAACGAATATAGGGTGAAGCTGAAAGAGACAAGAAAATACATCAGAATAGCAGAAGCTTGAGTGGAAGAAAGGATTGTCAAAGAGGTAACGTAAGGTGACGAAACTTTTTTCAGATATATCAAGTAAAGGAGGAAGGCCAGAGGTGGTAATATAACACTGAAAGGTGATAGGGATCATTGTGTGGAGAAAAATGAGGAAAAGGCAGCAATATTAAAAAAATACTTCAGTTCAGTGTTCTCTAAAACAGATGCAGAAGGAAGGCCATTGCTTGTTGGCAAGCATACGGATTGGAATGAGATAGATAAAACCCTATTTACAGACAAGAGTGCTTCAGTGGAACTAGCAAAACTGAAAGTGGATAAGGACATGCATGCGGACATTTGCCATCTTACTCGCGTATTATTATTCCTGCTTATTATCTGGCTTAGGAAATATTAAATGTGTTTATTGTGTAGTACGACAAGAAGGAAAAATACTCCACTATAATATACAAACAAAGCATCGAGCTTCAAAACATTGAAATTAACTCTGGAGAGCTTTGGGGCACCATATCTTTATCACTTTATTATATATGTCTTAATTTTTTAACATGAACTAATTACAAAAATAATATTACATTGCAGCATAATATGAGGTACATTTTCAAAGGTACGTGTGGACGTACATGTGCGCGTGCTACCCGGCGTGCACACATGGACGCCCGATTTTTTAACATATGCGCGCAGGTGCACACATGTTTTAAAATCGGGGGTCAATGCGCACAAGAGGTGCACAATTGTGCATCCTGCATGCGCCAATGCCCACGGCCTTCACCCATTCCCTTCCCCCTATTCTAACCTTCCCACCGCTTCCCCTAACCTATCCCCCCCAGCCCTTTCCTAAACCCCCCCAAAATGTTATTTTACCTTCTGCGCCCGCCTCCGGGCAGGCACAGGTTGCGCCCGCCGGCAGCCTGCTGGCATGTGATCCCCCAGGGCAGCGGCAAATGGCCGCTGTGCCAGAGGCCTCTGGCCCCACTCCAGTCCTGCCCCCGGACCGCCCCACCACGTCCCTGGACCACCCCTTCTTTAAAGCCCCGGGACTTAGACACATCCCGAGGCTTTATGCACATCACCAGGCATTTATAAAATAGGCCCGGCATGCGTAAACCCCTCTATGCGCATAAATCCACTGGATTAACTTATGTAGAGCTTTTAAAATCCGGACCTATGTTTTTTCCACTTTCTTTTTTTATCGTATAGCACTGAATGGGTGGGAGGTCATGGTGAACTGGGGAGTTCAGCTTGAAGAACCAGAAAGGTCTTGTTGACCTGGAGAAGACTGAGCAAAACTTGTAGACTAATTAGTAAACTGATTATTTTATAAAACACGTGTACATCATAAGTGCAGATTATAAAACACTTATGTGTATCTGCTTGCAGCCATATATGTGCATATGTGCCACCGCACAAATTTGTTTGAAAATTATCCTCCCTATGAACATATATATTACTTAGCTCAGTGGTTCTCAACCGGAGTGTCGCGACACACCAGTGTGTCACCAAGCACCGGCAGGTGTGTCGCGGCTCCCGGTGTCCCACTGCCCCACTTGTGCTTCCCTTCTCCCCAGGGGTGAACTGGCTAATGCAGTTGCTAGGGGAGTGCCACCGCCAGAGGCTGGGTCAGCGGGCCAAAGAGCGGAGAGAAGCTGAGTGCCGCCGTTGGAGGACAGGCTGGTGGCGGCTGAAGTGCATAGAGATGCTGTGAGGCACCGCAGGAGGCCAGGCCGCTGGCAGCTGAAGTGTGGAGAGACCGTGCGTGCTGCCACCAGAGGCCAGGCCGAAGAGCGTAGAGACGCTGAGTGCCACTGTCGGAGGACAGGCCGGCGGCGGCTGAAGAGCAGAGAGACCGTCCGTGCTGCCACCAGAGGCCAGGCCGAAGAGCGTAGAGACGCTGAGTGCCACTGTCAGAGGACAGGCCGGCAGCGGCTGAAGTGCAGAGAGACGCTGTGAGGCACAGTCGGATGCTGGGCCGGCGGCAGCTGAAGTGCAGAGAAACCATGTATGCTGCCACCAGAGGCCGGGCCGGCGGACAGAAGAGCAGAGAGTTGCTGAGCGCCGCCCTCGGAGGACAAACCTGCGGCGGCTGAAGAGCAGAGAGACCATGTGTGCTGCCACTGGAGGCCGGGCCGAAGAGCGGAGAGACGCTGTGTGCCACTGTCGAAGGACAGACCGGCAGCAGCTGAAGTGCAGAGATACCATGTGCGCTGCCACCGGAGGCCGGGCCGGCAGATCAAAGAGCAGAGAGACGCTAAGCGCCGCCATTGGAGGACAAGCCAGTGTCGGCTGAAGAGCGGAGGCCAGGCTTATTGGACCAAGCAATAAGAAGAGGCTCCACATGAGCATATGTGTGTGAGTGGCAGCTTTGTGTGCCTGTGGTAGAATGGGTGCCTGGGTGCGTGAGTGAGATCTTGTGTGTGTGTGGGAGAATGGGTGCCTGAGTGGCAGCTTTCTGTGTGTGTGGTAGAATGGGTGCCTGGGTGCGTGAGTGAGAGCTTGTGTGTGTGTGTGTGTGTGTGGTAGAATGGGTGCCTGAGTGGCAGCTTTCTGAGTGTGTGGTAGAATGGATACCTGCATGCGTGAGTGGCAGCTTTGTGTGTATTTGGTAGAATGGGTGCCTGAGTGGCAGCTTTCGTGTGTGTGGTAGAATGGATCCCTGCATGCGCGAGTGGCAGTTTTGTGTGTATGTGGTAGAATGGGTGCCTAAGTGGCAGCTTGTGTGCCTGTGGTAGAATGGGTGCCTGAGTGGCAGCTTTCTGTGTGTGTGGTAGAATGGATGCCTGCATGCGCGAGTGGCAGCTTTGTGTGTTTGTGATAGAATGGGTGCATGAGTGGCAGCTTTGGTGTGTGTGTGTGGTAGAATGGGTGCCTGAGTGCATGAGTGGCAGCTTTGTGTGTATGTGTGTGGTAGAATGGGTGCCTGAGTGCGATTGGCAGCTTTGTGTGTGTGTGTGTGTGTGTGTGTGTGTGGTAGAATGTTTGCCTGAGTGCATGAGTGGCAGCTTTGTGTGTATGTGTGTGGTAGAATGGGTGCCTGAGTAGCAGCTTTGTGTGTGTGTGTGTGTGTGTGTGTGTGTCTGTGTGTGTGTGGTAGAATGAGTGCCTGGATGCGTGAGTGGCAGCTGTGTGTGTGTGTGTGTGTGTGTGTGTGTGGTAGAATGGGTGCCTGAGTTGCAGCTTTGTGTGTGTGTGTGTGTGTGTGTGTGTGTGGTAGAATGGGAGCAAGAGCATTTATGTGTGATTAAGAGCTTGTATGTAAGTGAGAGAGCATGTGTATGATTGAGAGAGACCATGGTCGGAGGTGATGTGTTTCTGTGAGAGACAGACTGGTCAGGGAGGTGACTGGTGTGTGTGTGTGTGAGACAGAGACTGGTCAGGCAGGTGACTGGTGTGTGTGTGAGAGAGACAGAGATTGGTCAGGGAGGTGACTGGTGTGTGTGTGAGACGGAGACAGGTCTGGGAGGTGACTGGTGTGTGTGTGTGAGAGAGAGAGACAGAGACTAGTCAGGGAGGTGACTGGTGTGTGTGTGTGTGTGTGAGACATAGACTGTTCAGGGAGGTGACTGCTGTGTGTGTGTGTGTGTGTGTGTATGTGTGAGAGAGAGAGAGACAGACACTGGTCAGGGATGTGACTGGTGTGTGTGTATGTGAGACAGAGACTGGTCAGCGAGGTGACTAGTGTCTGTGTGAGTCAGACTGGTCAGCGAGGTGACTGGTTTGTGTGTGCATGAGACAGAGACTGGTCAAGGAGGTTACTGGTCTGTGTGAGACAGAGACTGTGTATGAGTGACTGGTTGTGGGCCCTAAGGAAGAGGACCTTGAGGTCAGAGCTTCAGCAGCCACTGCTGCTTCTGGTGAGTGCTATTGGCTTGCAAGGGAAAGGAGTAGGAGAGTTGCTGGAGAGGGTAAGTAAAGGTGGCTTTAAAGGTTTATTTTTCTTGATTGACTGTCATTTTAATTATTGGGTATTGTGTGATGTGTCTGCAGTTTTTTAATATGTTATTGATATTTGAACAATTTTTAATACTTTTTATGAGTTTTTAATTGGTGGAGTTATTCTGTTCATCAGTTGTTTTGTAACATTTATTAGTATAGTTTTACAATTATTTCTATGTGGGGATCTATAGCAGGTTGCCTTGTTCTGTTTTCCTAATAGAAGGTGTATTAGTGTTTAGGGCCTGGTTAAATATTTGTAGTGTTGCTTTTTCATAGGTAGGGTTGTTACTGTTTGAGTGTGTTCCATAATACAGGTGTAACTTTGTGCAGGTTAGTTTGTGTGTATTTTTGCAGATCCTGGGACTATGTTAGGTGCTATATTTCTCTTTCCATTTCTCCAGGTTTGCACTGCATGCAGAGTGATTGTTTTGGTTTCCCATTCCAGTTTGTCTCCATATTTATAATTTGTGGTGAAGGTCAGTTCTGGGTGTGTGACCAAGGTGAGGTATTTTACTAGCATGTAGGCATTTGAATCAGTCTTATTTGTTGTGTTTTCTCAATAGAACATGCATTAGTAGTAAAGTACTCTCTTTTCATTAGAGGGGTATTGTGCCTGCAAGTAAAGGGAGTTTGTTTTGCTTTTACTGAGATGTCATCAGAACTAGAATATCTTTTTTTATATGGTGAGTTGTATGGATAATGCCCTAGTTCTGCTCTGTACCCATTTTTGGGGGTTGAGGGGGTTCCTGAGGATGCAGAATGTATATTTACATTTAGCACCATGACGGTCACATGTTCAGTGTGTCACGCATGTGAGAACCATCTGTCAGGTGTGTCCCGGCCAAAAAAAGGTTGAGAACCACTGACTTAGCTAATAAATTTCCATGTGATATCCAAAATGAATCAAATGGATAGCTCATGCTTCAGAGAATAAAGAATTTTAAAAAAATCTGAAATAAAGATGTGATCAGCATTTTGCTAATAAAGCTGCTTCAGGGCACTTCTAAAAAAATAGATAAAACAGCATAAGTAATTTATATGTTGAGAAACAAATCTACATGTAAGAAAAACTAACTTTAAAAAATAGACATCTCATGAAATATTCAAGGTGACATTGCCTATCTAAATATGAAAAGCAAAGCAGCACATATTACCAGCACAGACTTTAATAAAAGTCAAAGGGTGATCAACTGACCTATAGCTAGCCAATCAAATGGAAATGTTAAAATTTGAGATGAAAGCTGAGATAAAGCTTAGAAACAAAAGTCAGACTCTTAAAATATGAAAAATATATTCTCATACAAAAAAACATTTAAAATTGTATTCCCATAAAACTGATATGAACACATTATAAAAGCACCCTACTCAGTGATATTGAGGCCTGATGGTTCCAAAGAGGTCCATAATCAAAGGCATTTAGCCGGCTAACTCAGCCAGCTAAATGAATATTTGGGCATATATCTGGCTAAATTCTAGCTGGCTAATAAGTTAGGGTTCTAGAATTTAGCCGGATAAGTTAGGGGCGTTTCGGGGTCATAACTGGGAGGAGTTAGCCAGCTATTCAGATGTAGCCAGATGACTTAGCCTGCTAACTCTAGTCAGGCCAAAGAGCTGTCCTAGGCTAACTTTAATATCATATTCAATCCAGCTAACTTTGCTATCCGGACTGTGTCTGAATATGGACTTCCCTGTCTTTAATCAAAAAATCAATTTCTACTCTAAACAATATAATTGAGCATCATAGTTGCCTCCTCTAAAGTATTTTTTAACAATAGCAAAGTATGACTTTTTCAATAATATGAGACACTAACAGTGCTCTCATTTTCTGTGAACAAAGACAACTCTTGTGTTCCATTAAACGTGTTTAAAAGGTCTGCTTGTTTTGTCCATGAAGAAAAGATTTCAAGGGCATTGTATCACATAAACACTGTGTGGCAGTATAAGCAGATAGTAAAATGACAAAGATTAAACACTCATTTGTCAGCTGACCGAATATTTAATCATCATTTTACTAACTACTCATCCACTTATATTGTTTATATGATACAATGTCCTTGTATTCCTTTTTACGTGGGCAAAACAAGCTCACTTTTTAGAACATGTTGTTTGGAACACAAGAGTTGCTCTCATTGAACGAGAATGACAGCATAGTGTCTTATTTTATTGAACATTGTCATACCTTTGAACAATTTAAGATGTTTTTTATTGAGAAAAGTTAAAAAGCAAATTAGAGGAGGCAACCATGATGCTCCAATAAGAACAACAATGGATTTTTTGTTTAAAGACTCTTGTGTTCCTTGAACCTTAGGGCTAGAAGTGTTTTTAAAATGTGTTAATAACATTCTTATGAGAATATAATTTTTAAATGTTTTTCATATGACTACATATTTTTTACATTTCAAGAGTTTGGCTTCTTTTTCTAGGGTTTATCTCAACTTTCATTTCAAATTTTTACATTTCCTTTTAATTGGCTAGCTTAGGTCTCCATTGGACTTTCATGAAAGTTGTCTGTGCCAGTAATTTGTGCCACTTTGGGCCAGATTTTCAAAAGCATTTACTCGGTCAAAACCAGTTTTTGCTCGAGTAAATACACTTTACTCAAGTAAGTGGGCTTTTCAAAATTGCTACAATATATGCCATTGAATTGTCCATAGGATTTACTCAAGTAAGTGCACTTTACTTGAGTAAATAGCTTTTGAAAATTGCTACGATAGTATGTCACATTTACATGCGTAAGTCCTTTGAAAATGACCCCCTTTATTTTTCACATTCAGATAGATGCTGTCACTTTGAAGACTTCATGAAATGTCTATTTTAAAAGTAAGTTTTGCCTATATGTAAAGATTTCTTTATTTAGATATGATATTTATGCTCTTCTTTCTATCTTTTTAGAAGTGCCCTGAAACAGCTTTATTAAGCAAAATGCTGGCCACATTAGTTTTTCTCATTTTGAAAAATCTCTTCAGCCTCTTAAGCATCAGCTATTCATTTGATCCATTTTGGACAACATGCAACAATTTCAAAGCTAAGAAATATATCTGTTCACAGTGGGTCTGATATTCAGCTGCTAGAGGACTGAAGAAATTAGCCAAATAAGCATATCTGGCTAACTTGATCAGCAGTGTGGCCATGCTACTGAATATACCTAGGTAACTAAGGGCCTGCGATACTTTAGGAAATGAGGGGTGGGGGGTCGAAACGGGGGGCGGACCTGCGCTAGCCGGCAGGGATCGCACCGTCGCGGTGCGATCCCTGCCGGTTTCGCACCCAATAGCGCCACCATAGGAAGTCCGAAGTGCAGCTATTGGGAGCGAAATAGGACGCAAAAAGGGCCTTACCTTTTCGCTGTCCGCAGCATCGGCGCAGAGTTGGCATCGGCGCAGAGTCAGCCCCGGTGACGCCCCGACTCCGCCCCCATCCTGGTATTGCACGCGATAAGGGACTTTTCGCGTGCGAAAGGTCCCTTATCGTGTGCGAGCCGCTTAGAAAATGAGGCCCTAAGAGTGAGTCAGGTCTAGCAGATCTAACTTATTCAACTAACTTAAGTGTTGATATTAATGCTTATCCAGTTATCTGGCTAAGGGGTCTAAGCCTATTGAAAGCGAAAAGACCCTTTTTGCATGCGATAGCTTGCTGGGGGCAGAGTCTGGGCGGTGAGGAGGCAGATGCGGTGTTATCTTTGCTGGCGGCAATAAGGTAAGGACCATTATCGTCGCCAGTAGCGTGTCCAATAGTGCCACCTTTCATGGTGGTGCTATTGGGTGTGAAAGCCGGCAGTGATAACACCGCAGTGTTGCGATTGCTGCCAGATTTCACAGGCCCGCCCCCCCTTCACACCCCATTACCACTGGATTTTCCATTCTCTGCGAGAATGGAAAATCCAGGCCTAATTTAGCTGGATAAGTAGCCACATCCTGGAATGCCCCTGTCCCACATACCACTTAGCTGGATAACTATTTACCCAGATAAATAGTTATCTGGCTCAGTGGCCATTGCAGATGGCCGAATATTCAAATGCCACCACTTAACCAGATAAGTCTAAACTTATCCTCCTAAATGGCACTGAATATCAGGTCCATTATGTTTGATGGCACTTTTGTGCATAGTATCACTAATACAACAAGATATATATAGAGAGAGAGAGATTGTTAAGTTGATTTAAGGAGGAATTTTCTGACCAATGACTGAGTACAAAGCAATTGTTCTTTTCCATTGAGTTAAATTAGGTCATTTTCCTCCTTTTTTAGGTGAACTAAAAATTGTCTTTATGAGTGAAAATTTTATATTTACTAGAGGAATGTCATGGCAAAAGAATCTGAATGATTTCTTTTCTCGGGTCTTATTACAGGCCTCAACTATTGCAATGCAATATATCAGAGTCTCTGGGTCTTCCAGCTTCCTCTGTTAGAGCATTGCAAGTCATCCAAAATTTGGTAGCACAAATCCTTGCAGGATCTAGGGAGTATGAGCATATCTCTCTGATTTTGTTTGCTTTGAATTGGCTTCCAATTGATTGGCGAGTCAAGTTCAAGATTCTATCCTTAATTCATAAGGCATTAAACTGCGAAGTGCCACAACGTATTAGTTTATTGTTAATTTAAATTTCACTGCCGTGGCTTCATATCAAGCAAGAGCAGTAGCATTGACAACAGCCCAAAGCTGAGCTGCTCACTCATTTTTCCTCCATAATGTCCTACTAAATTGCCAGCTTGACTCCTCCTTAAATAAAGTGTTTTTATTTATTTATTGAAGTGCTATTCTTTCATGTTGAAACTGCGAATATACCTTAGGTTTAACATCTAGTGAACTATTTTCAACACCTATGTGGAAACTGCAAAGCTTTAAGCCATAGACCATAATCGTGAACTTGCAAGAAAATAGTTCCCCGCCTGGGTGGTTTACATTAAGACTTTGCAGGCCGACCAGAAGTTTAAGATCTGCCAGCTGGTGCTTGCTTACCTGATGTGCCTATAGTTATTACAGTAAGGTTGGCTGAGTCCAGGAATAAGTTAATTGCAGTAGCTGGCCTGAGTTCCTCTGTAAGGAATTTTTGTTTTAAGACATTTAAAAAAGGTTTAAAAATATAATTTTTTCCAGGCAGCATTTGAAATTCGTGAGCACAATGGATAATGTGTTTGGGCTAGCTAGTAAGCTGAGGTGTCACATTTGTCTGTTTCATATTTTTATATGTTTTTTGATAAATTTGATGCATGAATATTTTGTTAATCCTAACTTATGTATGTTCCATGTAAGCCGCTTAGAATGCTGAGATAATGCAGCATACAAAGCTTGTAAATGAGTGATGGGATTCAAAAGTGTGTGGGATAGATGAAAATGAAGAAAAGGGGGGAACCTGTGTGGAGCGGTACTTACTACTCTTAACAGAAAGCATGGGGGTAACCAGCACAAAGTGGCAATAACTGCACTAGACAACTCGCTTGGCAGACTGGATGGACCACTTGAGTGTTTTTCTACCACCATTTATTATGTATAATGTGTTTGATCCAGCGTGGCACTTCTTATATTCTTATGCTCTTATGACCCCTGGGAGAAGCAATGCAAGATCCAGTGGTCTAGTAGAAGATAGTGGCCTGCACCAGCCCTAGTAGAGCGCTGGGGGAACTAGGGCACATTGTGCAGCTGCTGCTGTAATTGATCCCAGAGAAGGAGGTATGGAGAGTAGAATATGCAGCTACATCAAAACACATACATGCGGGGTCTGCTGCAATGTTGGTGATTAATAATTGTTGTGCATTTCTGAGGGGTAGAGAATACAGTAATCTTCTCTCAGCAAGTCTTACTCAATGCCATCAGATTGTGACCTCGTTGTATAATAGTCATCCCAAATCTCAGCAAGATGACCACTATTATTAAAGAGTGAAAGGAAAGAAAAAGAAGAATTCATATTGCCTGTGTTGCGTCGGAGGTGGACCCTTGGGCCGAGGTGGGGTTGACGCGACCTGTAGGTAGGAGACCTACGGGTCCCCACCGTTGGCAGGCGGAGTAGGTTGAAGGACAGAGGCCAACTGGAATTTCACCAATACCAGCCCTCGTTCCCCACAGGTTGAGCCTTTGGGTGCCGGGGCTGGCTAGAATTAGGTGGTCCTCTATAGGTAGTCGAGGAGAAGTCGGGTTCAGCCCAGAGACAGCAGATGAGAGATGGTACAGTCTTACACTGGACAAGGTAATATCCCGGAGACTCGGGTGCCAAAGGAATGAAAGCAGACAGGTGGCACCCAAGCAAGAGCAGGCAAAAGCCTGAATATACCAAGTCCAGGAAATAAGCTGAAAAGGCATCATCAAACAGACTTGAGTCAGGGCTGGCAGCAATCCAGAGGCAGTGGCAAGAAAGGCTGAGGTCTGATCACAGAGAAAGTCAAACGTAGTATGCGTAGTCAGATGAAGCAGAGGTCTGGGTCTGGAGATAGACCGTAGCATAGTCAGGCAAAGCAGAGGTCTGGGTCTGGAGGTAGGCAGTAGCATAGTCAGGCGAAGCAGAGGTCTGGGTCTGGAGATAGGTAATAGCGTATTCAGGCGAGGCAGAGGTCCTGGCTTGGAGAGAGTCAATGGCATGGTCAGGCGAAGCAGAGGTCTGAGCTTGGAGAGAGTCAATGGCATGGTCAGGTGAAGCAGAGTCCAAGTCCATGTTGTCAATCCGAGGTATGAAGCAGGACAGGAGAAAGGAGACAGGAACCAGGAAAAAGCGAGGAACAGGAACGTAGGAGAGACGAATCTCTAGGAGGCGACGAGTACTCGACCAGCGAGGAGACCTGATGCAAAGGCAATGCTAGGGAGCAGAGCCTGCGCTTAAATACTATAGCTCTGTTGACATCATCATCCGGGGCCACAGCTGGGTTCCCAGCGCGGTCCCTACTTAAACATCAATGATGTGCAAGCGCGTGCCTAGGGAGGGGTGTGGCGCCGTGTAGAAGCTTGTCGCTGAGGGCCATACGGAGAGGCCTGACAAGCAGCAATGGGCGCAGAGGCTGGACCAGTAATGCCAGGGGCTGAAGCAGGGTCAGAGGTACCGGGTGAGGCCCGAGGACAGAGCTGACGGCCCACCGCCGCCTGCAAGGGGGAACCAGGAGCTGAAGTCACTGTAGAAAGGTGAGGGGGGCCGTGCCACTGGTCTGCCGCGGATGGCACGCGTAACAGCCTGTATGATACCTAAGATAAAAATGTATACACTTTTAGCTTCAGCACTTAGTCTATGATTGTGGTAGTAATAGTACAGACTAGAGATGTGAATCGTGTCCTCGATCGTCTTAACGATCAATTTCGGCTGGGAGGGGGAGGGAATCGTATTGTTGCCGTTTGGGTGTATAAAGTATCGTGAAAATCGTTAAAATCGTGAGCCGGCACACTAAAACCCCCTAAAATCCACCCCCGACCCTTTAAATTAAATCCCCCACCCTCCCGAACCCCCCCCCCAAATGCCTTAAATTACCTGGGGGTCCAGTGGCACACTAAAACACGGCAACTAAAACCCCCTAAAACCCACCCCGACCCTTTAAATTAAATCCCCCCCCCAAATGCCTTAAATTACCTGGGGGTCCGTAGCGGCGGTCCATAGCTTAAATTACCTCCGTAGCGGCGGTCCGTAGCTAAATCGGGGGAAGGGGGAGAGCAGGAAAACCGGCACACTAAACCGTGTAGTCTTCAGCCGGCGCCATTTTGCAAAATGGCCGCCGCAAAATGGCGGCGGCCATAGACCAAAACGATTCGACGCAGGAGGTCGTTCTGGACCCCCGCTGGACTTTTGGCAAGTCTTGTGGGGGTCAGGAGGCCCCCCCAAGCTGGCCAAAAGTTCCTGGGGGTCCAGCGGGGGTCAAGGAGCGATTTCCTGCCGCGAATCGTTTTCCGTACGGAAAATGGCGCCAGCAGGAGATCGACTGCAGGAGGTCGTTCAGCGAGGGTTCCTGACCCCCGCTGAACGACCTCCTGCAGTCGATCTCCTGCCATTTAAACCCTTAAATAAATTAAACCATTAAATAAATAAACATAAAATAATAACACTTTAAAACAATTAAGGGCTGATGCAGAAAGAGAAAGAGGGAGAGAAAGAGGAGATTTGGAGAGATGCACCAAAACAGAGGTTTAGGAACAGTCAAGGAGCACTGGAAGAAAGGTGCAGAAATAGTCAAGGAGAACCAAAGGAAAGGCACTGGAACAGCCAGGGAGCTCCAGAAGAGAAGCACTGGAACAGCCAGGGAGCTCTGGAAGAAAAGCACTGGAACAGCCAGGGAGCTCCAGAAGAGAAGCACTGGAACAGCCAGGGAACTCCAAAAGAGAGGCACTGGAACAACCAGGGAGCTCTGGAAGAGAGGCACTGGAGCTACCAGGGAGCTCCAAAAGAGAGGCACTGGAACAACCAGGGAGCTCTGGAAGAGAGGCACTGGAGCTACCAGGGAGCTCCAAAAGAGAGGCACTGGAGCTGCCAGGGAGCTCCAGAAGAGAAGCACTAGAGCTGCCAGGCAGCTCTGGAAGAGAAGCACTGGAACAGCCAGGCAGCTCTGGAGGAGAAGCACTGGAACAGGCAGGCAGCTCTGGAAGAGAGGCGCCGGAACAGGCAGGGATCACCGAAGAGAGGCACCGGAACAGCCAGGGATCGCCGAAGAGAGGTGCTGAACAGCTAGGGACCTCTGGAAGAAAGGCTCTGGATCAGCCAGGGACCTCTGGAAGAGAGGCTCTGGATCAGCCAGGGAGCGCCAGAAGAGAGGTGCTGGAACAGCCAGGGAGCTTTGGAAGAGAGGCACTGGAATAGCCACAGCAATTGAAGAAGGAAATGAGTGAAATACCAGTGAATGAGAATGAATTTAAGAATAAAAGCTGGGTCAGACCAAGGGTCCATCAAGCCCAGCATCCTGTTTCCAACAGAGGCCAAAACCAGGCCACAAGAACCTGGCAATTACCCAAACACTGGTCTGACCCAGCATGGCAATTGGCGTCAGAATTACATTGGGACCCTAAATGCCTGAAGACCCTCTTCTATGAAGGACTGAACTCCCGGTTGAAAGACGAGCTGGCGGCTCATGAGATGCTGAGACCTTGGCAGAACTAATGAAGTTGGCAACAAGGATTGATCGCCGACTTCGTGGCAAGGTTCAAGAGACCAAGACTCCCAGAAGACCACTTCAGAGAGAAACTTGAGTTAAGTCCACACCCAGGCCTACTTCCTCAGTTCCAGCTGTGGGCGAAGAAGAACCAATGCAACTAGTCCGTAGTCACTTAACCTCAAAAGAGAGAAGAAAATGAAAGAGATTGGGATTATGCATGTATTGTGGACAAGCTGGTCATGCTATACAAATATGCCCTATATGTCCAGGAAACTGGCAGACCTAAGTTCTATGGGAGGACTCTTCTTAGGTCTAACTGCACCCTCTCCTCCACTCTCTCTTCCTGTATCATTAATCTGTGAACTTCTAGAATACTAGACCCTTGCCCTAGTGGACTCTGGGGCAGGAGGAAATTTAATTTTAAAGCGTCTAATGGAACACTTGTGGATCCCCACCACTACCATGACGTCTCCACTACTCCTATCTTCTATTCATGGGGAGACCTTACCGGGTGAAGTAACCTTCCTCATCGAACCAGTGACCTTACCTAACGGTGCTCTTCATACAGAGACTATGTCCTTCTTTGTGTTAGAGAAGGCCATGCACCCTTTAGTACTGGGGCTACCATGGCTGCAGAAGCATATGCCTCAATTCAAGTGGGCCACTCTGGAGCTTTCACGTTAGGGTCCAGATCCCATGGTAAATGTCTGATGGAGGTCTCTCCAATACCCTGCATGCCAACTACCCCGTTGATGCCTGGGTTGCCGCCTCAATATGCATCTTTTCAAGATGTATTTTCCAAAGAAGCCACAGATGTACTACCTCCACACAGATCCTATGACTGCACCATCAATTTGAAGCTTAACACTGAACCACCCAAAGGAAGGGTCTACCCTCTCTCCTTAGTAGAAAATAAAGCTATGTCTGAGTATATACAGGAGAATCTTCAGAAAGGCTTCATAAGACCCTCCAAGTCTCCTGCTGGCGCAGGCTTCTTCTTCATGGGGAAGAAAGACGGAACATTATGTCCATGCATTGACTACAGAGGTCTAAACGAGATCACTGTGAAAGACCACTATCTCTTACCACTCATCTTGGAACTATTCGATAGACTACAGGGAGCCAAGATATTCTGCAAACTTGATCTTAAAGTTGCCTATAACCTAGTTCACATCCGCTCTGGCGATGAATGGAAGTCGGATTTTAATACCCGGCATGGGCACTTTGAATACCTGGTGATGCCCTTCGGCCTGTGCAATGCCCCGGCTGTCTTCCAAAACATGATGAACAACATTCTGCATGATCTACTCTACAAATGTGTCGTGGTGTACTTAGATGACATTTTGATATTTTCCCAGGACCTGAATACCCACCTGGAAGATGTCAAAAGAGTGCTGCTAAGACTTTGCGATAACCGCTTGTATGCCAAGTTGTCTAAATGCGAATTCCACAAGGAATCTGTGCCTTTCTTAGGGTACATTGTTTCAAACAAAGGCTTCCAGATGGATCCACAGAAGCTTGAGAGCATTCAAAAATGGACACAACCCACTGGTCTAAAAGCTCTTAGATGATTTCTGGGATTTACAAATTACTACAGAACATTCATCAAGAATTACTCTTCACTAACTGTTCCACCAACAGCAATGACTAAGAAAGGTGCCAACGTCGCCAATTGGTCTACAGAAGCTGTGACAGCATTTCAGAAACTAAAAGATGCCTTCTCGAGTAATCCATGCCTCCGCCACCCGGATCCGACGTGACCCTTCACCTTGGAAGTCGATGCTTCGGATGTAGGCATAGGGGCCGTGCTAAGCCAGTCCAGTGACTCTAAAACCTTGCATCCATGTTCCTTTTTCTCCCGACACTTCTCGCCAGCGGAGAAGAACTACGGCATTGGGGATAAAGAACTACTGGCAATAAAGATGGTGTTCGAAGAGTGGCGCCCCTGGCTTGAAGGTGCACAACATCAGATCACCGTTTTCACGGATCACAAAAATCTGGAGTACCTCCATCATGCTCAGCACCTAAACCATAGGCAGGCGAGATGGTCCCTGTTTTTCAACTGATTTGACTTTGTGCTGAAATATCACCCTGGAAATAAGAACGTTAGAGCAGATGCCCTATCTTGCTCATTTCTCTCTGAAGACGTACCTGATGAACCCTAGCATATTATCAACCCGAAGAGAGTTATCCTGTCAGCTACACATCAGGCACCTGCAGGCAAGACCTTTGTACCCGGTAACCTAAGGAAGAAACTGTTAGCATGGGCTCATGATTCAAAACTGCCTGGATATCCTGGTCAACAAAGAACTCTGGCTAAACTACAGAAGTACTATTGGTGGCCCACCATGAAGGAGGATACGTTTGACTATGTGGCTTCTTGTTCCAATTGTGCCAGACAGAAACCTCCGCCCGGACATCCTTGGGGCTTGCTTCATCCCTTGCCAGTACCAGATGAGCCCTGCACTCACATTGCTACAGGCTTTGTGGTAGACTTACCACTTTCTGGAGGTAACAATACCATCTGGGTTCAGTGGATTGTTTCTCAAAGATGGCTCACTTTGTGGCTCTCCCTGGCTTGCTCACAGCCATGGAGCTTGCAAGACTTTTCATCACCCACATCTTTCGCCTACACAGCATGCCAAAGTACATCGTCTCTGACAGAGGAGCTCAATTTACATCAAAGTTCTGGAAAGCTTTGTGTAAGAAGTTTGACATCTCTCTACTTCACCTTTGCATACCATCCTCAGTCGAATGGCCAAACTGAGAGAATGAATAGAACACTCAAGCAGTTCCTTCAAGCCTATGTTGGTTCACGTCAAAATGAATGGGCTGAACTGTTGCCCTGGGCTGAATTCGCCATCAACATTCATCCAGCAACATCAACTGGATCTACACCATTTGAAGTGTTTTATGGACGACTACCCTTACCACCCTTACCACTTCCACTTTCAGTGTCATCCCCGGCAGCTCAATCTACTGCCAAAGATATCCAACTACTGTGGAATAAGACTAAAGAGATGCTCCAAAAAGTAGGACAAAGAGCAAAGAAAGGCTTTGATGCTCACCACAGCAAGGCTCCTGAATTCCAGCCTGGTGACAAAGTCTGGCTGTCGTCTAAACATCTAAAACTCAAGCTACCATCAGATCATTTTGCTCCACGCTTTGTGGGACCCTTTCCCATCCTCAAACGACTGGGTACTCTCATGTACAGTCTGAAACTTCCATCAGCAATGAAGATTCATAATGCGTTCCATGTCTCGCTACTGAAACCGCTAGGCCTTAGCGAGTTTTCCACCAAGACACCTAAACCTACACCTATTGATCAGAAGAAGACATTGAGTACAAGGTTGATGCCATCCTTGATGTGAGAAAGAGAGGCAGAATTTGGGAATACCTCCTGTCATGGGAGGGTTACGGACCTGAAGAAAACTCTTGGGAACCTTTGGCTAATATCATGGATAAAGAGATGCTTCAGCAATACCACAGATCACATCCTCAAAAACCAAGACCACGTAGGAGGTCTGGAGGGGGCCCTTTAAAGGGGATTCTGTTGCGTCCGTCAGTCTCAGACAGCTTCGACCTTTGTGCCTCACCTTTCTCTCTGCTCTCCCCGCTACCTCGGGAAGATGGCTACTACCGCATCTGCATGCCACTGTCTCCGGCATCCCCGGAACGGCAATGGCAAAGCCTCACGCCATGTTTCTCCTGAGGGCCTCTAGGGTGTGCACGCGCATGCCACCCACGTCTTTATCCATGTCATGGCGGGAACCTCGGGGGCGTCCCCCTCGAGTGATGTCACACCATCCGAGTATTTAGCCTGTCCTTCATTTTCTAGCTAATCGAGTTAACAAGGATCATGAATGAATGGAATGCCTCCGGTCTGAGCTACTCTGCCGCTTCCTTGCTGCTGCTGGAAGCTCTCTCTGCCCTTCGGGGTATTTCTCTAACTTGGGTACCCACTCCTCAGGGGCCCTTTGCTTTCTTTCAGGTGCCTATCTAGGATCAGGTACTCGCTCCTCAAGGGCCTGCTCTCCCTGGCTCGGTGCCTGTATACAACTACTTCTGCCTGCTGGGATCTCCACCTATACAGATACCAACTTAGTGAGTAATCTAACATTGTCAGTCTGTCTCATCTACAGTTCTGCTGCACTGGGAACCTGCATCCGGATCTCCCTATACTATCTCTGTGAGACGGGTCTCCTCTGCCGAGGGTCCCTGGACTGTTATCTTTGGATCACCTCACTACTGCCACCTCTGGTGATACATCTCAGCTGTATAATAAAAGATGAATCTCTGTGTTTGCATGTCTCGAGTCTAGCCTAGTACTGTGGTCCCTCACGGGGCTCCTCCCTGTGGGTGTGGTCATCTCCACAGTACCCAAGAATCCACTCAAACACCTCAAAAACATAACAGACAGAGAGAGAGGGGCATTTATGTGAGCATGTGTATATAAGAGAGAGAGAGAGCATGTGTGTATGAGAGAGAGAAGGAGTGTGAGTGTGAGTGAGCCTATGCATATGAGAGAGAAGAAGCATTTATATGAGAGCCTGTGCATATGAGAAAGAGGGAGCTTGTGTGTATGAGTGAGAATGTGTGTATAAGGGAGAGGGAACTTGTATGGATATGAGAGCCTGGGAGTATGAGGGAGAGGGGCATTTGTGTGAGCATGTGTACATAAGAGAGAGGTAGCATGTGTGTATGAGAGAGAGGGAGTGGTTGTGTGAGTAACAGCCTATGAATATGAGAAAGAGGGAGCGTTTATGTGAGAACATGTGTGAATGAGAGAGAGGGAGCATGAACGTGTGGGTGTGCATCTGAGAGAGGAGGCGTTTGAGAGCATGTGTGTATGAGAGAGAGGGAGCTAGGCTCTAGATGCCTTGCAGTGGCCCAAATGATGACCCTCCGGCGGGCTTCCTGCTCCTGGCCAACAGAAAGAAGACTAGGATGACTGGAAGACAGGTAAGTCAAATGGCAGATTGTGACTGAGAGAGAAGGGAAGGGGGATGAATGAGGGATGGGAGGGTATGGGTGAGGGTGATAAGTGACAGAAGGAAGGGAGGGTGTTGAGTGACACAGAGGAGGGAAGTAAGTGAGGGGGCAGGAGGGGGTGAATGACTGAGGGGGAAGGGGGTGAGTGACTGGGTGTTACGATCGTGGACCCTTGGGCCAGCTAGAAGGTGGTGATGCAGCGCTGGGGGGACCCCAGAGTGGAGTTGTAGCCGGGAGGCGGCCTTGAAGTAGAGATCCGTGAGAGTCTTCACCACTGGAAGCCCACACCGCCCCCCCCGGGAGGAGCCCATGAGGACCCGAGCCACTTGGACTTAGAAGCAGTCTCCAGAGAACGAAGGAAGAGAAGAACTCCTAATCAAGGCGGGCTGCAGAGATGCCAGAAGTAGAGTCAGGCCAAGGGTCAGGGCAGGTGGCGGACAGCAGGAGCCAAGGATGAGCCGAAGGCAGGAACCAGGAAGACAATCCGAAGTCAAAGCCAGGAGACAAGCCGAGGTCAGGAGCCAGGAAGATGATCCGAAGTCAAAGCAAGGAGACAAGCCAAGGTCAGGAGCCAGGAAGCCGCAGGAACGAACACAAGATAGCAACTAAGGAACTCAGAAGAGTGGAACCTTATTGCAAGGCAAGGTAAGGCTGGGCTGCAGGGTATAAATCCCTGCCGGCGTCTGACATGTTGCCAGGGGTGGAGCCATCTTCTCCTGCACTGGTCCCTTTAAACGTCCTGCCCCTGCGTGTGCGTGCGTCTAAGGAGCGGTTCCAAGTGTTTGGCGTTGGCAGCATCTCCCTCACACAGGGAGTGCTGTGAGAAGGCCCCGACCCAGGCCGAGGTGGCCGGGGATGCCTGAGAGCAACGAGGCAGGTAGGGAAACTGCCCATGATGCCTCGCAGGCCCGATTCTCAACAGTACTGCCCCCCCTCTTATGCCCCCTTCCTGGGGGCCTGGGTTTTGCCGGATGGTCTAAGTGGAACTGGTGAAGATGGGTTTTATCCAGGATGTTGGAGGCCGGCTCCCAAGTATGCTCCTCGGGGCCATACCCTTCCCAGGAGAGAAGATACTCCCATCTTCTATGAAGGAATCTCACATCCAAGATTTTCTTCACTTGGTAGATGACGTCTTGTTCAGCTGCCAGTTTGGTGGGGTCCGGAGGTTTATCGTGGAAGACTGATAGACTCATAGGCTTGAGTAAGGACACATGGAAGACGTTGTGAATATTTAATGTGGACGGGAGGCATAGACAGTAGGAGACAGCACCTACTCGCTCTGCTATGGAAAACGGGCTGATATACCTGGGAGCCAGGCGCATGGAGGGAATCCACAATTGAATGTTCTTGGTGCTCAGCCACACCTTACCTCCAAGGCGAAATACCGGAGCTGGACGTCACTGTCGGTCTTCATGTTTGTTTGAGGTAGCAGCGGTCTGCCGTAATTTCTCCTGAGTGGACTTCCAAAGATCACGTAACTGTTGGGCTGTGAGTTGCGCTGCCGGAGACGAAACCAACAGAGGCAAGGGCAAGGGAAGTCTGAGTTGCTTCCCATAGACCAACTGGAAAGGGGACCTATTGGTGACAGAATGTCAATGGTGGTTATAGGAAAATTCTGCCCAAGGCAGTAAAGCCACCCAGTCATTTTGTTGGTCCCCTACAAAGGCTTGAAGGAATGCTTTCAAGGTTCGGTTCGTACCTTCTGCTTGGCCGATGCCTTGCGGGTGAAAGCCCATAGTGAAGTCTAGTTGGACCCCGAACTTCTTGCAGAGTGCTCTCCAGTATTTGGCCATGAACTGTGAACTTCTGTCCGAGGCAACATGGAGGGGGAGTCCGTGTGGATAAAAGATGTGCTGAGAAAAGAGTTGCGCAAGTTCAGGCGCGGACGGCAATTTGGTTAGGGGCACAAAGTGAGCCATTTTCGAAAATCTGTCAACCGTGACCCATATCACGGTTTTCTCTTCTGACAGCAGCAAGTCCACTATGAAATCTGTGGAGAGATGAGTCCATGGCTCAGTTGGGATGGGTAACGGTTGGAGGAGCCCCCAGGGATGGCCAGGCAGGGGTTTTTGTCGAGCACAGTTAGGACAGGAATTGACATATAGATGTACGTCTTTCTTTACTTGAGGTCACCAATAGTATTCAGTCAATAGTTCCAAGGTCCAGGCAACTCCAGGATGACCTGCATTTAAAGAGTCGTGGGCCCACGATAATATTTTCTTGCGCAGGGGAGCGGGCACTACCATCTTACCTAGGGGGACTACCTCTGAAGCTGCAAGGAGGACCTTGGCAGGGTCTAAGATGTATTGAGCCGGATTGGAGGTATCTTCAGTCTCTGCGGTGCAAGAGAGGGCATCAGCCTGAACATTCTTAAATGCTGGTCTGTAGCGGAGGAGAAAGTTGAACCAGCTGAAAAATAGAGACCATCGAGCTTGCCGGGGGTTGAGGTGTTTGGCTCGGCACAGAAACTCTAGTTTTTGTGATCCATATAAACAATTACAGGATGTTGGGCCCCTTCTAGCCACTGATGCCACTCTTCAAATGCCAGCTTAATGGCCAACAGCTCCTTGTCCCCGATACCATAATTCTTTTCGACAGGTGAGAGCTTCCAAGAGAAGTAGGAGCATGGCAACGATTTACCTCTACTGGATACTTGGCTTAGGACCGCTCCTACCACAAGGTCGGATGCGTCCACCTCCACAACAAACTGACGTTGTGGGTCTGGGTGATGGAGACATACGTCTCGAAGAAAGGCTCTCTTCAGCTCCTGGAAGGCATCTAACACTGCCTGAGACCAATTTCTGGCAACTGCTCCTTTTTTGGTAAGGGTAGTGAGCGGGGTCACTACCTGGGAGTAATGCAGTATAAACTGGAGATAGAAGTTGGCAAACCCTAGGAAGCGTTGAAGAGCCTTCACCCCCATTGGGCGAGGCCAATCCTTACTAGCCGCTACTTTATCTGGATCCATGTGGAAGCCCGTGGAGGATACAATTTATCCAAGGAATGGTAGGGATTCTTGTTTGAACTGGCACTTCTCCAATTTGGCAAAGAGACAGTTGTCTCAAAGTTTTTGTAGCACTTGTCGAACGTGCAAGCGATGCGTGGCCAGAACTTCCATGTAGTCCCAGTAGGCTTGGGGTATAGACACCGAGGTGGTCAAGAGCGGACCACAGGACGGTGAGACCGTAGCCAGGCAGGAGTTAAAACAGGAGGAACTCCAAGATGTGATGTGAAGCGTATCCCAGTGGATAACCAGGGAATGCTTCTGGAGCCAGGGCAGGCCCAAGATGATCGGATGAATGTCTCTCTCCAATATAAGAATTGATATTTCTTCAGTGTGCAGGAGGCCTATGCAGAGAAATAAGGGCTTTGTGGTGGTAGAAATGCTCCCTGGGAGAGGAGTTCCCTGGATCAAAGAAACTCGGAGCAGAGTGTGAAGAGGCTGCACGGCAAGCTGTAATTACTGGACAAGGTCATAGAGAATAAAGTTCCCTCTGGCTCCGGAGTCAACAAATGCTAATGTAGCGAAGGAACCTCCAGGGTATTCTAAAGTCACCGGTACGGTGCATTGAAGAGTGATATTCGCATTTCCTAGGGTCAGCTCCCCGATGAGACCTAGGACCTGGTGTTTCCCGGCCGTTCGCCACATTGAGCCAAGAAGTGGCCGCAATATAAACAGAGACCTAGGGAGCGCCAGCGTCTTCTTTCCTCCTGGGAAAGGGGACCTAGCCCCAACTACATGGGCGCAGTCCCTTGACTACCTGAAGGCTTCGGAGGGGATGCTGTCGGCCGTGAAAATGCGGGTGCCAAGTTTGTTGGTCTTCAGGTAGATTTTCCTTCATGGAAGCATAGTTGGAGTCGACAGTCGATCCTTCCTGCCAGGTCAATCATTCCATCTAAATCGTCGGGAAGATCTGGTGCTGCTAGATCATCTCTAAGGCGGGGGACAGTCCTTCCAAGAATATCCCATGAAGGCTGTCCTCCCTCCAGTCTAGCTCGGTTGCCAAGGTGCGGAATTCAACCGTGTATTCGGCTAGCGAAAGGGTACCCTGGCGTAGCCATAGTAATCCTGCAACTGCCATAGACTTGAGAGCGGGCTCATCAAAAATCTGTCTAAAGATAGACACGAATTGTTCCAAGTCTCCCAGGATGGGATCCTTACATTCCCATAACTGCGAGGCCCAGGCTAGGGCCCTGCCCTCCAACAGGGAAATGATATAGCTTGTCTTCACCAGATCCAACAGGAACTGTGATGGAAGCAGAGATGCCAGAAGTAGAGCCAGGACAAGAGTCAGGGCAGGCGGCGGACAGCAGGAGCCAAGGACAAGCCAAAGTCAGGAACCAGGAAGACGATCCACAGTCAAAGCCAGGAGACAAGCCGAGGTCAGAAGCCAGGAAGATGATCCGAAGTCAAAGCCATGAGACAAGCCGAGGTCAGGAGCCAGGAACACGATCCGAATTCAAAGCCAGGAGACAAACCGAGGTCAGGAGCCAGGAAGACGATTCGAAGTCAAAGCCAGGAGACAAACTGAGGTCAGGAGCCAGGAAGACGATTCGAAGTCAAAGCCAGGAGACAAGCCGAGGTCAGGAGCCAGGAAGCCGCAGGAACGAAGACAAGACAGCAACTAAGGAACTCAGAAGAGTGGAACCTCGTTGCAAGGCAAGGTAAAGCTGGGCTGCAGGGTATAAATTCCTGCCGGCGTCTGACGTGTTGCCGGGGGCGGAGCCATCTTCTCCTGCGCTGGTCCCTTTAAACTTCCTGCCCCTGCGCACGTCTAAGTGCTGGTTCCAAGTGTTCGGCATCGGCGGCATCTCCCTCACAAAGGCCCCGACCCGGGCCGAGGCGCACCAGGGGCTCCGGAGATCAGGTAGGGAAACCGCCCGCGGCGCCCCACGGGCCCGATTCTCATCGCTGGGAGAGAAGTGAGGTGAGAGTGAGGAATAAGGGATTGAGTGACTGAAGGGAAGGAAAGAGGGGAAGAGGGAGTGAGGAAGTGAAAGAGTCTGAGGGTAGAAGAGTGCATGTGTGTGAATCATCATGTGTGTATATGAGAGAGAGAAGAAAAAGTCTGTGTTCCCTCGTCACTTGCTCCCCCTCCCACCTCAACCCCACCATCCTTCCACTAATCCAGGAGAATCTCAGGGTGACTGGAAATCAAAATTTCCCAGGTATGGCAAAGGAAACATTTTTTATCCTTACTTTTAATTATTGGGTGTTATTTGATATGTCTGCTATTTTGAATATTTTATTGATTTTGGGGAAATGTTTAAAATTGTTTTTATCCTTATTTATTAGATGCTCTAGAGTCTAGAATGACAAACTGCTGATGCTGAAGGCATTTTTAACATACACACACTCATATTCTCAGAAAGATGACAAGCGCTTTATCAAGAAAATATAAAAAGGATGGCTGCACTATTTCAGTTCAAAACAAAGGGGATATTTCATAGTTTAAAAGTCTGTAACTTGCATGTCTTAATGATACAGTATTGATTTTTGTGCCTGGTAAATTTAATATTTGTACCTAGTTTAAATATTGTTTAAAAACAAACAACATGAATGGCTTTCAATAAAAAAAATTTGACTTTTTTGCATAATCACAGGTGTAAATCTTTATGGAAAGCTATGCAAATTTCCCACATAACTGCCACAGAATTTGCTAACTCTTGCCTCAGAAACTTGCAAAATCTGCTGCAGCCAAGGGCTCTGTTTAAGAAGAAGTGAATATAAATCTACAGATGAGAGATTAATAATTGCAATTGTAGACGACAGACAAGATGGTTCAGAGCCAGCATAGAAAAAATGGCAAAACAGACAAATCGAAATTCTGTAAAATAGAACTAGAAATGGTTACAGATGTCATTGCATTGACATTCACATATCAAAAGACCTGTCAATAGAAAGGCATAATAATAAGGTAGGAATGTGCTGGCCAAAATTTGTTCTTTCATTTATTGGCTATTTTTGGCCCTAATTTCCTTTCAAGAGTTGATTTTTTTTTATTTAATTTTGTTTTTATCTGTTACAGAAAAAAGTGTGTGCTGTTTGCAAATAGAGCACACTGTTTTCTGAAACATATTTCAAGGTTTTTAGAGTCCATTTTTTATTTGGATTGCCATTTGTTTTTCAGTGAATGCAGATCCCTATAATAACGTAGCATGACTCACCCACTGGAATCTGCGTAAATATTATAACATTGCTGTCCCAGTAAAGCGCTGGGATCACGACCCTGACTGAAGTTTAGAGAAGGAACAATAATGGGACATTTCTAGTCCATCCAGTAAAATGTTCAATGAAATAAAACCAGACATTGCGGTAAAGGAGAAAAGTCCAAGAAGGGCATTGCTAATTGAAGTTTCTTTGGCTCGTATTCTGTGGATCATATCTAAAGAGAAGATCCTCAAGTACCAGATAATATAGAGCAAGAAGATGTGGCAGAAAGATTTAGAAATACAGGCCTGATTAAAATGAATTTTCAAGTGCACTTTGATATTTTGCCCTTACATATTACATCTTATGAATTCTAGATCTCTTTGGTACAATGACAAGTGTCATGGTGAATGCCAGCAGTACATTTTAGAGATTAAGATAGTATGCAACATGTCTGAGCTTATAAGTGAGGTTCATTATTGTCATAATGCATGCAAAACAAGCCCATTCAGAGACACTTTCCAAGTGAGACGGCATCTCCCTGAACACCAACTGCTAAGGCCAACCAACATTGTGTAGGGGGTGATTAGTTTGGTGTGCCCACCTATGGTGCAAAAAATATTAATCTGGACCTGTTTTCTCTTAAGTCACAATTCCAGTATAGGGGGTAATTTTCAAAGGAATTTTCATGTGTAAACGTGATTACTATTTTAGCAATTATCAAAAGCCATTTACCTGCAAAAAGTGCACTTGCGCAGCAAAATCCAATGGATAATTCAATGACATAATATTGGAGCAATGTTCAAAAGCCCATTTGTACAGGTAAAGTGAGTTTACACAAGAAAAACCCATGTTTAAGCCTGTAAATGCTTTTGACAATCAGGCCCTAAGTTTTCAATCATTTCATGCCCGGGACATACAATTCAGCCACCGCAAAGGATGCAACATTCCAGCTTTTCCAAGGCAAGCTTATAGCAGGACAGTATCAGAAAAAAAAGAAACAGAAGGAGAAAGAAAGTTCTAAAACCTTTAAGAGGTCCTAAGAAGAAACTCTTCAGTTTTAAAATGTAAAAAAAAAATAGAATGAGACTTTAAAGTATGAAATTTATCACATAAAAATTTGCGGTGAGAAGCTCGCCCAAAAGGATTTTGCTGGCATCTAATTTATTTCCATATTTATTTATAGGATCTGAGCAAAAGAGTGCACTTTGGATGCTGAGCAGATGGCTAGGGTTAGTGAAAGTCTGACAGATAAGAGTGAAATAATCTAATTCACAGTTGAGAATGTATGGAGTGAGAAAGATATTAATCATTGAAAATCGCAAGGATTTCTTCTAGTGCAGCTCGGTTTGCCAAAATTAACAGCACAGGGCATGGAACAAGAGCATACAGCCATAGCTATGGAGAAGGGACAGATCAAGGCTGGATTCTTTAAATTATGTTTGCTGTGCAGGCATAAGCCCTTGTCAGTCACAGTCGAAATTCAGACAGTGCTTCAAGCTTTGCTGTTTCCTAGCTTTGACTATTGCAGTCAGGACAGGCAGGGGACAGATGGAGACAGGTCAAGGTTGGGGCAGGCTGTGAACAGGCATGGTCAAGTCCAAACAGGAGATCAGGTCCGGGCAGCAGGCAAAATGTGGTCAGGTCCAGGCAGAAGGTTAAGATCCGGAGAGTCAGGCCAAGGGAGGATGAGGACACACTGAAGAAGAGGACAAGGACATGCTGGAAAAGAGGACTAAGACAAAGCAGGACAAGGCAGAATGGAGGAAGGAGGCAGGAGAAGACAAGGAAGGCAGAATGGAGCAAGGCAGGGCAGCAAGTCTGGATGGGGCAAGGCTGGGCGAGGCAGGAATCAGGAATGCAGGATGTCAGGAACCAGGAATGCCAGCAACACACTCTGCTATGGGCAGGAAAACTGTTGCTGAGGTGCCAGCAAGCAGTCCAAGGGGCCCTTATGTAGGATGAGCCTGCTGGCATCATCAAAGGGCACCGCGGGGATGTTCCCACCACTGACCCTTCAAGACAGGAAGTTCTGCATATACGTGCACGCCCTAAGGGAGGTCCGGATATCAGTGACATGATGGCATGGTGAACTGTGCTTGGCAGAGTTCGTGCTGCGTTGGAGTCTGGTGGTGTTGGGGTGAGCCCAGCAGCTCCTGGGCCCTTCCCACAAACCTCAAATCATAACAGACGTCTGTAATCATCAAGACTGGCCATGACTTAACATGTGACTTCTACCTTTTGGATGACTGGTGGATGTTACCATGACCAAGAATTTAGGTATGCATTGTACTTTCTATTTTAGAAAACGCTATCAGTGCAGTCACAGTTCCTTCTGGATAAGAAAGCTCCTGATGAAGACAATTGGCTTGAAACATGGATCCGTGTAGGACAAGGAAGTGGGACTGACATTATGAGTCACTGTTTTTCTTTATCAAGTTTATATCAAACCTGATAAGTACTTTGATTTAAGTTTTAAATGCATCAAAAATTTTTAAAAATGGGTATAAAAGACGTGTTATTCTATGGGACTGATGATTAAAAGATACAGCATAAAAATAAGTTTATGGCGGAATTATAGCTCAGTTATGAAAGTCCCTGTTTATCACTATTAAAGCTTTTTTTGGGGAGGTGGAATTCATTGTTAATATGAAAGTTACCAGGAGAGCTTTTCTAATATTTGGTAGTTCTTCCAAAGTTTCTAGAATACCAGTTAAATCCATCTTATCCACAGGTAAATTATCTTCTCCTCCCTCAATATTCACTTTCTTTTTACCCAGAAGTAAATAGTGCACAGGTGAACAGAAGGAAACGCCTGTACTGGATATTCCAGTAAAATATTTTTTTAATCATTTCAAGTGGCAAAACAGTAATAAATCTTGGAAAATTATTAAAGCGAAGATTCCTTCTCCTAGTAGTTATGTCCAAACTCTCAGTATTATTGTAAAGGCCTCAGTCATGTTCAGAGTCTGAGTGATGGCAATATTCTTTTCAGTATATGTAATTTTTTCATCATATTCAGTCAGTAAATTTTCATATACGATTAGTATTGAAGAAGCAGCAGAAGAAATATTCCACAATTGAGAGACAGAACTAGTAAGAGAAGCCTCTATCTGGGAAATAAAAGCCCAAACCTCACCCAGCGTTACCTAAGCAGGCAACCTAGTTAAGGGCGCAAGACCAAACTTAACCATGGTGAGATACGAACATGCAGCCAAACCTGTTAGCAGCAAGGACTCCTCAGACTGCTTACTGTGGCCAGGGTACTCTCTCCCCTCTTTCTCTCTCTCTCCAGTCTGCCTTCACAGCTTCCCTACAGTTCCACACTCTCTGCCAGTGGCCTCTAACTTCTAATGTTGCTGACACTCATTACTGGACTCAGGTTCATCACCCACATCATGCCATTTGTATAGAGGGGAGATTTTGGGGATTAAACTAGTCTCTACTGTTCCTGCCCCACTCTCATAAGCAGGGTTCTCCAGGATTCCAGGCTGTGATAAATGAAAGACAAAGGTGTCAATAGAAGCAACCACTGGAAAGGAGGTAGCAATGTAAGATCGCCGATTCCTCTTCCTCTTGACCATACTGGCAGTAGCCCCCAGGTCTAAGCTTGTCTCCCACTGCTCCTTTGTCCAGCATCTCCACAGCAGCCATCTTGATTACTCCCAGAAACTCTTTTAAATTCTAAGGAGCTGAAGCATTTCTTTGGGATGGCAAACTATTTGGGGTGATACCTACCTTAGGGGGTTATTTTCCAACTCGTGTTATAGCGTTTTCGCATGCAAAAAATGCCTTAACACATGCAATAAGCACCATAATGCATGGTGCAATGCTAATTTTTAAAAGGGGAAGAGTTGGGGGTGGGATTTTTGTAAAAGTGGGCTGGCTTTGTAAAGTGCGAAGCCATATTGCACAGTTTTAATGCCGATAATAACTACACCTTTTTTATGGCATTAAGCTGTGTGATATGCCCATAACACAAATTGCAATTTGGACATTTTTAGGCTGGGGAGGGACCTGAGATGTAAGGGGGGGAGGGGAGGAGAGAGAATGAGAGAGAGAGAGAGAGCTTCTGGGGGGGGGGGCACCATAGTAAGCAGCTATTTATGCTACTATAGGAGGCCCACCTAGTCACTCGAGGTGAGGTTTAGGTATTAGTGTAGGGGTTAGGGGCCCATTTTGACATGCAGAGTGAGACGTACGAACAGAACAGTACACTCTTGTGAAGATTTGATGTCCTTCGGAGTGAGGAAACTTACACAATGAGATTTGTACAAACATCAATCCTAGCTTGTTGTTACCCAAGCTAGGTTGAGAGAACATTGTACAAATATTATTTATTTATTTCTTTTATTTATTTCTTTTGTATACCGACATTCGATCGAGATATCACATCGGTTTCCAGAAAACAGGTTGAATAGAGCCGGAACTGCCCTATTTTACATTGTAACAAGAGAACAGTTGATTAAACAATAAATATAAGGAACATTGTAACATATGAATATCATCTTTGGTTGAGTTTCCTCACTCTGAAGGACATCAAATCTTCACAAGAGTGTACTGTTCTGTTCGTACGTCTCACTCTACATGTCAAAGTGGCCCTTACCCCTTCATTACTACCTATACCTCACCTTGAGTTACTAGGTGGAGAAGAGACGACTGAGGGGGGATATGATAGAGGTGTTTAAAATCATGAGAGGTCTAGAACGGGTAGATGTGAATCGGTTATTTACTCTTTCGGATAGCAGAAAGATTAGGGGGCACTCCATGAAGTTAGCATGGGGCACATTTAAAACTAATCGGAGAAAAAAAATACTTTAACAAATTTCCAATTTCCTATCTTCAAAAACCAATAAAAGTTTTTCCAGATTTAGCTTTTTCCACCCAATCAAGACGAAAAGCCTTTTTGGCCTATCGTCAGGATGTAATATCATTAGGATTTTCATTTCAACTACGATTTCCCTGTAAGTGTATTGTAAAAAGACAGGATGATATATTTATCTTTTTTGTTCCCGACCAATTAAAGACATTTCTAAATCAGATGAGACAGTCTACTTCTACCCCAGCTGCCAGTTAAGAAAAGAAGGTTCAGGATATGCTAATTGTGTATTAAAATATATTTCCTGATAATTTTCTCCCATATTAGAACTAAACTCCCTCCATCTGTTTGATAAAAAGAATGAAAAGGTTAACAAATTTTATCTTATTTTCTTTTTCTTAATTAATATCTTATATGTCTATTTGTTAATTATTCATTGATATTTCAATTATGCAATCCTTGTTTGAATGTATAATAAAAATTGATAAATAAAGAATTTAAAAAAAAAAAAAAACTAATCGGAGAAAGTTGTTTTTTACTCAACGCACAATTAAACTCTGGAATTTGTTGCCAGAGGATGTGGTTAGTGCAGTTAGTATAGCTGTGTTTAAAAAAGGATTGGATAAGTTCTTGGAGGAGAAGTCCATTACCTGCTATTAAGTTCACTTAGAGAATAGCCACTACCATTAGCAATGGTAACATGGAATAGACTTAGTTTTTGGGTACTTGCCAGGTTCTTATGGCCTGGATTGGCCACTGTTGGAAACAGGATGCTGGGCTTGATGGACCCTTGGTCTGACCCAGTATGGCATTTTCTTATGTTCTTATGTTCTTAGGTGGGCCTCCTATAGTAGCATAAATAGCTGCTTACTATTTTTACACTGTGTAGCTATTGATACAACCCCAATTGAAACTGAGTATTGCTAAAAAAAAAAAAAAAAAAAACCTTAGCAATATATGTGATAAATTTTGTTGATTTCTGACAAAGAAAATTTGTGCTGGGTTTCCATTTGATTGTAGTGTGATCATAAAGAGCTGAAACACCCATTTCCCTCCCATTACTTATCCAGATCTGAATACTGATCTCCTCATGTACATGGTTCTGTACAGGTGATTGTGATGGAATATAACCAGCACAAGAAGAGGGAAGCAAGATGGAGGCATGACACTAGTACAGATTACTTCCTCTCTAAAAGCTCTTGAAGACCACCACTCCCAGAAAAGTGGGGGAGGGGTGTTTATTTATTTGTTTTTTTAGAATTTCTATGCTGCAATTTCTGAGGTCCTAAGCAGCATACAGACAACCTTTTATAATTGATAAAACAAACATACAATAAGCACCAGAACCCTGCTCAATACATAATCAAAAACTCTAACAGTCATCAGCCCCATTAGTTTGAATAGCACTCTTGAGACCTTTGTGTTCTTACTCAGAATTCAAGTTAAACATCTCCATAAAGAGAAATGTTTAAAAATATTTTAAAACATACCTCCATCCAGAGAGCATCAGAGAGTCGGTTCCATAATATTGGATGAGTTACTGTGTACAGTCTCTCTCATGGCTCTGTTAATCTGACGGACTGAACAGAGGATAGTACATCCAGCAGGCACTGCCTGAAAGAATGAAGACTTCCTACCAGCCAATAAATGTTTAATAATTTGCTAATGCATTGCGGGGTTTCGTTTGATCAATGACCTATGAATCATCGGTAAGATCTTATATCGTACTCTCCATTCCACCAGCGAGTAATGAACACAAAGTCGGAGAGATATGTTCAAAGCAAGTGAGCTCTGTAAGAATGTGTTTCTAACCTCTTGCTGTCTGGGGCTGGAGGATGACCTTCTGCTATTGGCTCTGCAACAAGCTCCATGTTTTCATTTTACCACACACCATACTGGCAAGACAGTATGCAAACAAATAAGTCAGACATGAAATGTCTCTTCCAGCTGTTCAAATTGCTAAAGTGGCATCAACCTTCCTGCTGTCTCCTACCTCTCCCCATTCTCCTCTCCTGCTTTCCTCCAGCTCCTCCACTCCTTTTCTCCTCTTTCCTCATCCATTCCTCAGCCCTTCGCTTCCACCTGCTGTCCTTGCCACTGCCTTTCCTTTTACATCCCCTTTGCATCAACATCTGACTGTCCATGCACCCTCACCTCCTCTCCGTCAATCCCAAGAGAAAAGAAAGAGGAACCAATCAGATGAAGGCAAATCAAGTACTCAAGCAGACAAAGACAAAAGAAAAGGAAGTGAAATGAAATGACTGGGGGGGGGGGGAAAGCAAGAGACAACACACTCAGAACTCACTGTAATCCTTGCCTTTTCTCTCCTAGCACACATAGGGGTAGATTTTCAAAGGGTTACACACGGAAGATACGCGCGTAACCCCCGAAAACCCACTCCTGCGCGCACTGAGCCTATTTTGCATAGGCTCGGCGGCACATGCAAAACCCAGGACGCGCTTATGTCCTGGGGCTTTCAAAAAGGGGCGGTATGGGGGCGGGGCCGCGGTCCGGGGGGGTGTCCAGGGGCATGGCAGAGGTCCGGGACGGTCCAGGGGCGGAGCAAAGTGCTCTGACACAGCGGCCTGTGTCGGGGCACAGCGCGCCGGCAGGCTGCCGGCACGCGCAAGTTACACCTGCCTTGGAGGGATTGGGGAAAGCCATCGGGGCTCCCCTTGGGCTCGGCATGTGCAAGGTGCGCAAGTGTGCACCCCCTTGTGCGCGCTGACCCCGGATTTTATAACATGTGCACAGCAGCGCGCGAATGTTATAAAATCGGGTGTACGTTTGTGCGTGCCGGGTAGTGCGCACAAATGTACCCCGCGCGCTTAAATTTTTAAATTGGTCCCAGAGCCTCTATGTCTGGGTCCTGTAGTTCTCCTCTCCCTCCTTGTAGCACTGTCAGCAAGTAGCTGTCAAGGCCTGTCTTTTTCACAAAGGAGTCTGCCAGATTGTTTTTAGGGATTGAAAAACTCAAAATACAGCACTGATTTTTTTTTTTCCCCCCACACACTCTTAGTTGAATTTTAAAAGCCCGGTGCGCAACAAAGCCAGGAGATACGTGCAGAAGTCAGGCCGGCGCCCACCATGCGGATTTTAAAAGGTGCCCGCGTATATTCCTGTATTTCCCAGTATGCATGAAAATTGTTTTCACGAAAAAGGGGTGGAGCACAGGCGTGATCTGGCCGGGGCATGGGCGATCTGGGATTTATGAATGAAACCAGCGCATAAATACTTACACACAGCAGCGTGCACCAGGGTCTCCTACCGCATAACTTTAATTCTTCTATGGATGACATGTAAGTCCTAAAACAAAGAAAACTAGGCTAGTCAGCAGGGTAAGGGCTAAAGGGAGGCTAATTAACTAGTGTGGTTAGGAAGTCCTATCCTTTGCCTGGGCGAACTGGGAACGAACTAGGGAAGCTGGTAATTGCATCGGTGCATGTGTCTACCATAATCCCCCCACTTACACAGTAGAGTCAACATTTGCATGCACTTGCATACGTCTATATAAAATTGTGCACACGTGTATGCGCAAACAGCCTGTTTTAGACCATGCACGCGTGTACGTGTGTATGTTATTAAATGGCTGCGTCCTTTGGCGCTAGCCGGCATACACGCGAACGTGTCCCTGCTCGCCGGTATGAAAGTTACCATCTAACTCTTTATCAAGTGGTAATAAGGTTAAAATGCTATGCAACAGTTTTGTATCTCCTTACATTAGTTTACATTGTAATATCAGGCAATGATTTGTGAGTAATAATTTAAGTTTGTCACTTGTGGTAATCTACCCCTTATTCTGAATCAAGATCTAAAGTTAAAAAATCAAGGCAGAGCATACTCTTGTAATAGGACTCTGAATTCCTAGGCAGCTGGGCATTAATGATAGCTATAGCCGAATAAAATGACTAAAAGTGGATTTAAAAAAAACTTGCAGGGGAAGGAACATCATGAAAAAAAGTGTGCAGCACACTGCAATCATTACGATGGTCATTTCTAATTCTTTATAGTCATAGCATTCACTGAATATTTAAAATTTATGCCCAAACAATTAATAAATAATTCACTAAACCATCTGATGTTCTGTTATATCAAAGTACAGCAATGTTAAAAAAATATAGCAGGGCAATTTAATCACAGATTGTGCTTTGCTACTTTTTGGTTATTTGCGCTGCTTGAATAATTTGTGGTTACGAGAGTGATATTAAACCTATTTCCCCTTGGTGCTCAGAATATATTCATTCAGGGTTACGTGTCAGTCGTGCAGCATAAAATATTTAAGTGACTTACATTAATTGAGAGAGCAAACAATACCAAAGAAGTCGATGTATGTATTTTTTTTTCCGCTACTGGCTATTCTTAGGTTGTAGAGCTGCAGGAAAGAGACAATACAGTTAGCGGAACGACCAAATAAAGACACAGACAAACTGAAGAAAATGTCTCAGAGCACTAAGCTTGCATCTACTTTCGCTGGGGAAGGGAAGGAATTATTTCCCTCCCTTCAGTGCTATTGTTTTAATTGATAGTTCAGCATAGCTGAAATGTATTTCCTTTTTCAACAAGCGCTCCTAAGACTATGGTGCCCTAAAACATGACAAGGGGACGGGAAATAGATAATGATGTCAAGGATTTTGATCATTATAGGAAAAGGTTAGTCCATGTCCTCCTGGTGTTCCTATGATTACAGTGTAACTCAGTAGTTACAGAAGGAATTGTAGCAAACACAGGAGCAGTGTGAGATCCACCAAGTGATTCCTAATCCAGAAGTGTGATACCCAGCAAGGTTCAAAGGAAACCATGAAAAATCTCAAACTAGGGCAGCAAACACACTCAACCAGTTCAGTAAGACTATCTTCTTTCACTATAATTTTTTTCTCCTTGCTCTGTGCAGCTCTTTCAGACATTCAGCTCTGAGCATGGGTTTGGACAGGTTCTACGCAAACATTCCTTCATGTAAAGACATTTCGAACTATTATTTAACTCTGCCCATGATTTATTTGCTTAACTTTAAAACATTTTTCCAAACAAAACACTCTACAATAAAGCTAAGACACTCATAAGGCAGAGACATCCGAACATTCTTGTCTTAGACAAAATGGGAAAATATTCCAGCCATAATTTGTGGATCCAGTCAGGAAAACAAGCTACGATTCCACTCACCATTTTTCGCATTCCCGCCTCACTATCACACACTCACTTTAATCTGGCTGTCTAAAACCAGTCTTTGATTCTTCATCATTTTTTTTTCATCATTATTTATTCTGATTTAGCTCAAACCTTTTTAGTGGTACTTTAAGGAAAGTTACATGTAGGCCCAGACGGCATGCCGTTCCCTGTCCACAGAGGGCTTGCAACCTAATCTGAAATAATGAAGGGTGAAGTGACTTGTCCAAGGTAACAAGGAGCTGTAGTGAGTTGTGAATCCTGGTTGCCCTGGTTCTCAGCTTGCTGCTCTAATCTCCAGACTACTCCTTTTGCAATATTGAGATCAAGATAAGCACTTTTGAGCATTAGGCAGAATTTACCAGAAAAAGAAATATTAAAATAAAACCCAGAAAAAATAAAGCAAATCTTACCATGTATGTAACTCTTACCGGAGTTTTAACCCCAAGGGCACACAAACATATTTATTTTTTCTTCAGGGGCTGCTCCGGCCACCAAATTCCATCCCATGCTTGACTCTAAAGCCTAGGGGATTCTTTTTATGGGAGTATGCTCTTGTTTTTGGCCCAGACGATATTATGCTGCTCCCAGTGTGTATATAGACTGTGGGTGCATCTCATGAGGTAAGAGGCTGTGATAAATGAGACAGGACCATGTTCTGGATGTAAAATAAGTTTACCGATTTATAATTATTAAAGTATCCATTGCCCAGAAGAGTAAATTTGTATCTGATTGATGGTACATGAATGATTTTTCTTCTGTAGGTAGGTGCCCTTTATTCAGTCCTCTGGACAGAGCCCCATGGTGATATTTAAGTGCACAAGCTCACCCAGCAGCTGTCCAAGAATCCTAGTGGAGGGGTCCCCCAACTTCACAGGAAGTCCTACCTTACCCTGTCTCCTGTTGGACACCCAGCCCATCCTGGTCCCATAGCTGTGGAGATTTGGTTCGGGTCTCCCGATCTTGTTCTTCCATCCTTAAGTAGTTGATATTTCTGGGAGGACTTCTCATGAGGAAATGTCAGAGTGGGATCAGGCTACCTCAGCACCACAATTCCAGTGGGGAGGGGGACCCATAAGCCTCCCCACTCTGTTCAGATCCAAACAAAATGCTTGTAAACTTAAAACTGGATACAGCTTCTGCCCTCACTGCCACTCACAGCAGGATCCATCACTGGTGATTGCCCACCTAGGGTTTAGAGAGGGCTCACAGGTCTTTGGTCCCCTGGTGAGAGCCCTTTTGCCCCAATAGTGTATCAAGCATCAAATCTATCTTTTCTGTAAATTAGTAGAAGGAACCTCCAGCAGGGAGTGCCTAATGAAGTATTACTTCTAAATGAAATTCCTTCTGGGTGAAACTCGGAATGCCTCACCAGAGTGTGAAACTTAGACATCCTTACTCTTCCAATGCTTTCTCAAACTGATCCCAAAGTGTCCTAAAATAGCTGGGTTAAATAGTGTTTGGCATCCAATCTAGACCCTCCAGGTGGGAGGGACTGAGGGGAATGGATGGCACATGATATTAAGGTCTTCCAAACAGGGACAGTGACAGCTGGTGGCAAGACCTGGGGGAGGGGTCTGCCACATATAAGGCCTGAAAAAAAAAAAAGAGAGATGAAAGCAACTGAGTTAATACCAGGGAACACAAAGTCTTCCACCAAACAAAGAAGGGGAAAAAAGCTACAAAAAGACAAGACAATGCAAAATACTAGGCATATGCATTCATTTTAAACAAATAGGTAAAACATAACAAATAAATCCATTTTAATTTCATTTATGGGCCCCTGAAATGAATGGAGGGGTCCCACAAATTTAAACACACATTTTCATCTCATTTATATATTACCCATTCAAGTCTATGGTTGTGCATTGAGCACTGAACAAACAAACAAGTGCAAATAACTATAGCAACCAACTGTTGCCTGAGACATCACAGCCTCCTGGCAGCTGAGGCAGGACAATTTGGCTAGGAGAACAGATTGAAGACAAATCACAGCAAAGCACCTTTTAAACTAGCCTATAGCTGTTATCTGGATTAAGTGAAACTGATGTCCACCCACGGAAACGTCTGAGTATTTATAAGAAAGTCTCCATTTCCTCTCTAACAGTTGGTAAAGAAAGATCTGTTTTTGAGAAGTTCCTTGACAGTTCAAAAAAAGCTTTAAAAAAGTTGACTTTGGCACTGCTACAGTGGTCTCACTGTATCAGAAAGACAGAGGCAATGGCATTCTCTGTTCAGTGGAGGAGGATAGGAAGGCTTTCTCTGTTCAGTGGAGGAGGATAGGAATGTAGAGGTTGAAGCAATGCTTCTATCTGTCTGAGTGTCTAGTGCATACTGACAAGTAAAGATTAAGAAAAGTTTAGCCAGGCTACCAGCCTTATTGGTTCCGTTTAACTTTCTAACAATATTTTTGTGTGTGAAAAATGAGTCATTCAACAGTGAATTGCACAGAATACACATACACTGTATATATGTGTGTGTGTGTGTGTGTGTGTGTGTGTGTGTGTGTGTGATTGAGAGACAGTCAGACAGACATTTCTGCACATAGTAGAGTGGAACTGTCAGTGGTGGTACATATCAATAAATATATTCCCTTGTGATATCCAGACTCCCCATATGCATTTCAAATTCCATCATGCCAGTGAGAGGAAAAAGCAGAGGAGAGAATGACAGCCTTGGCATGGGCAGAGAATTTGATCAGAGCCAGCCCTGCTTAGTAGCAGCAGCCGCAGCAGTGAGAAAAAAGGCAGTCTGGCCCCTAAACTGAAAAGAGACTTTCTTAGCTGCATAATGGAAGGAGTGGAAGATAGCTCAAGGCAAAGCCATTGAAATTTGGAAAGCATGTGCCACCACCACCTATTCCTCTCCCTTTTGTTTTAGAGGGAAAAGGCAGGAGATTCATCTAAGGCTGGAAATGGAAGGGCAGGGGCATGGACAGGGAATGGGGCAGCAGAAGTACAACAGCAAAAACTTACAGGATGCTCCTCTATATTGGTTACTGCTTCTGAGGCAATGGAGGCAGTGGTTCCAACAACTGATTCTGATGAAGAATCTTGTCTGGGATTCCTGGAATCAGAAATTGAAGACCTGGTAACTTTAGAAAATTTGGGAGGTTTAGTTAGTAACATCTTAGCCTCCAGTGTGATGATGGGGGAGATAGATGACACTGACTGTGTTGAAAGCAATCCCCAGGAAAAGCAGGAAGTGTAGCTAGAGAGGGTGTGAGATACCCCTGGCATTTTTCCTCAAGGTCTACCCTTAATCTCAACTTCAATGCTAGCATCACCCCCAAGTCCCTGCTTTGGAGGCATTTTAAAGTGAGGGAGGACTTGCATTTTGCTCAGTGTATTCACTGCAGTAAGGATATCAGTTGAGGGAAGCAAGTGAGACATCTAGAAAATGCTGGTATGCAGCATAAACAGCAGAAGCAGCCCCTGCTGGCATTGGCATCCAGGGAAGGTGGCACTATTAGTCTGCCTCTCAAAGTAAAAACCAGATGAAAGAGGTTTAAAAGGGGAAGACTTTTCCTCAAGCTGATCCCATGACCATTTCCATCAGTCAGGTGGTAGACCAGCAGCCCAGCAGAGCCCTGCCATGAATCTGCTGCAGCAACCCACCATAGATGAAATGGGGTGGCATTCCATATCACTGCCCTGAGGCAAGAGGCAGCAGCATCCAAAGTAATAATTAGGAACATCAAAGAAATGATTGCCTCTGCAGGTTGTGGAGTCCCCACTCTGTTCAAAACATGTCATAGTCACATACAGGTTCAAATTTCTAAAGCAGAGGAGAGTAGCATACATTTCACCAATGATATCTGGATCAGGGAGAATGCTATGCACAATTACCACTTCCTGATGGCACACTGTGGTACCTGGATAAAGTAGGGAAAGTAGGAGCTCTAGTGGGGACAAAGCATATAGGTAGGCTGTATTGCATACCCAGGTGATAGATAGCAATCCCACCTTGTGCAATAGTATATCAGGTATAAGAAAAATGCTGGAAGATTTGCAGCTACACTGAAGTGGCAGGAGTCTTTAGCCAGGTTTTTTTGTATCAGGCAGTAGGAAACATATGATAAGGGAAATTGAAGGTGGAAGCATTCAGGGTATCATTTGATTTGAACACTTGCTGCACCTGGTAGTGAGGGATGCCTTGGGCCTGGGACCTAAGGATCATAGGAATCTGTTCCTGAATGACCTGATAGTACTGGAAAATAGCTGGGCATTTCTATTAAAGAGTGAGAAGGAGGAAGAATTTGGGACAACTGATAGAAATCCTGAAGAACTTCAAGAATGCCATAGAGGATATGAATTCTAAAAGAGCCACCTTGTATGGGGTCATTCCTATAGTAAATATTCTTGAAGAAAAATTAAAGGATTTCCATGAGCAAGAGGGAATGTAAGCAGAGGTATTGCAGATGTAGATTCCTTACAGTAGCAGGTACAAGTAACACTGAAACTTCTGGCAGAAAATAATACATATAGGCTTGCCTCACTTTGTAATCCATGGGTAAAAGGGATTCTTTCCCTCTGGTCCCAGTGTCTCACATTCATGAAGGAGTTGCTGATAGTGAGGATGCATAAACAGTAGCACCAGAGGCAGAGGCATAGTAGAGATGTAGCATTGGAAAGAGGGGCCATCCCAGAGATTAGTGCAAGTACAGAAACATCCTGTCAGCTAGCACTTCTTCCCCAACCTCAATACACCAAAGCCACGTTGCTCACCATGAACTATTTCACCTGACAGAGGCCATAGCTAAAGCAGCTGGCAAGAGAGAATCTCTGCCCACCCTAGAAAAGGAGACCAAAGCACACATTTCTATGACAAGCTATTTTACAGAGCTCATCTAGAACATGCCATATTGGTCACACAAGTCCGCAGTCTGGTGAGACCTAGCCAAGGTGACTCAGGACTATCTTTGCTGCCCACCAACCATCATGTCCATTGACTAAGTCATCTCAATGGTAGGAGATATCGTGAGCCCTCATCATTCAAAGCTGGCACCAGACTTGATGGAAAAGTTGGATTTTTTAAAAATCAACCTCCCTTTGCTGGGCTTTCCAGAATTTCCATATGAGTGGCAAGACAACTGAAAGTGCCTTAGGTGTCTTTCTTTTTTTTTTTTTTTTTTAATTTTTTATTTCTAATTTTCATTTCAATTACAATTGAAACATTTGCAAAAGAAAAAAGGAAAAACAATAAGAAAAAAAGAATATTAGGCAAATTTCCACATTTCCATTCTAGATTATTACTAGACATAAAATTGTTTTCCATATATTATAAGCAAATGGAGAGATCCAAGAAATTATAAAGCGGTTTAACAAGGAAAAAAAAACATCAAATAAGGTAACAACACAGGGTTATTTGCAGATACATTTTAGTATTATTGCCTACCCTTCTATTCCTATCCGGAGTGAGAGTCCAGGTATGTGCGCAATTGATCTAACTCTGTAAATATATACTTATTATTATTATAAACCAAAATGCACCGACATGGATATTTCAAGTTAAACTTAGCAACTCTAGATACAACTTCGTTTCTCAGGTTTAAGAAAGCTTTTCTTTTCTCTTGAGTTCTTTGTGTGATATCAGGGAATACTCTTACTTGAAAACCATAAAACAATACGGACTGATTTTTGAAAGATCTTCTTAATACTTCATCTCTGTCAGAAATCTTTTGAAAAGATAGAAAAACTGTTGCACGCTCCTCAATTTTAGCTTCGAATGATTTTTCAAGAAACTCTGTCAAATTGTCAGGGGAAATATCTTTATCCATTGATTCTTGTTGTTGAGGCTCTCTATTTGCAGATTTTTTTGCTGGTGTATAATAAGCTCTCATTACTAAAGGCATTTTCTCCTCTGAATATGAAAAAATGTTCTTGAGATAACTTTTAACTAAGTCAATCAAAGGCATCCATTTTTTTTTTGGAAAATTGAGAATTCTCAGATTATTTCTCCGCATCTGGTTTTCTAGGTAATCCAATTTACCATTAATATATGATTCAGACTTGATAAAATTAACCTGAACTTCTTTTATATTACTTATGTCTTTTTCCATATTCACAACTTTAGTTTCCATTGTTTGAATTCTCATGCCCAAACCATTAGACTTCTCTATATTCAATTTTACTGCATTAGTCAAATCAACTATAGCTTTATTCATCACTGTAATAGCTTTCCATATTTCTTCAGAGGTTACCTTGTCAGGAACGTTCAATGGATGTTTCAATATTACGCATATCCCTTCTTCTTCTCCTCCTTGGATTAGAGGGCCTTCCTCGTCTCGCATAACTTGCCCCAAACTGAGCTCTTTTACCCTGGAGCCTGTACTTCCCAGGCTCTCCGAAGTCAGCGTAGATTCTATGCCGCTTCTCTGGGGGTCTTTCGTTGTTCCTATAGGCTGGTTTGACGGGGTTCCCTGCAGATGTCCCGACTCCCCCTGTGACGGGGGTTTGCAGGAGAGAGAGGGAGTTGTAGGCACACCGGGACTTAAAGAAATCTCATCAGCCAGGGAGTATGACGTCCGCTCTACGCCATCAACTCCAGCGGCTCCCCTCATCGGTTCTAGCTGCAAACCAGGAAAAGTATCCTCGATCCGCGTTTGACGAAGAAATGATTCAGGCGTCGAGGACAAAGCCTCTCTTATCCTCGCCTTGCGCTTAGAGTGAGGCATTGAAGCAAGAAAATTTTTCTCGGGGTAAAATTAGCAAGGTAGGAAAAAGGAACGCGGAGCGAGCTCGTTTCCGTGTTCACCCTGCGGCGGCCATCTTGGATCTCCTCGCCTTAGGTGTCTTTCTGCCACTATTCCTCCCTGCCAAGTCTCAGATATATGATATATAATCGTGGGGTCTTGCTGCTATTATGCCTACCTGCCTTGCCCCAGATGTACCTGCTTAGGGATCTTGTTTCCACTATGTCTAGCTGCCATGCCCCAAATGTACCACTATAGGGGTCTTACTTCTAATAATCCTACCTGTCATGCTCCTGATGTAACACCTAAGGGGCTTGCTTCCACTATGCTTAGCTGCCATGCCCCAAATGTATTACCTTCTAGGGTCTTGTTGTCACTCCGCTTAGCTTCCAAGCCCCAGATGTATCTCCTTAGGTGTCTTGCTGTTATTAAACCTACCTGCCATATCACTAATGTACTATATTAGGAGTATTGCTAATCCTATATTTCCTACCATGTCCTGGATACTACACCTTGGGGGGTTTTGATGCCTTTTGTAGTTTCTGCTTGGATCCCAGCCTAGTTCTTCCACCCTTCTTCTTTCTTTAGTGTTGCGTCCGTCAGGCTCAGATGACTTCACCCGACATGCCTCACCAGCCTCTTGATGTCTTAGGATATTGATACCACCCTTGGTGCGCGCACATGTTATAAAATCAGGGATCGGCGCGCGCAAGGGGGTGCACAATTATGCACCTTGCGCGCACCGAGCCGCGCTGCCTTTCCCCATTCCCTCCCCCCTAACCTAAGCTTCCCACCTCTTCCCCTAACCTTTCCCCCCTAGCCCTACTCTAACCCCCCAAAATTATTATCTTACCTTTTGCGTCTGCCTCTGGGCAGGCGCAAGTTGTGCACACCGGCTGCTTGCCGGCACACGATCCTCTGACACAGCAGCAATGGCCGCTCTGTCGGAGGCCTCAGGCCCCGCCCCACCTCACTCCCAGACTGCCCCTTTAGTAAAGCTCCGGGACTTACATGCGTCCCCGGGCTTTATGCGTGCCGCCGCGCCTTTTTAAAATAGACCTGGCACGCATAACCCGTTTAAAATCTGGCCCAAAGGCACTCCTTTCTGAGATCAAGTGTAATCATGCATCCTCTTCTTCCTAGCTACAGCATGAACCTTGGAGGGTGGTAATATTAAGGGCAGCATGCAGGGCATGGATAGCTGGCCTCCGCTTTGTGCAACACACATTACATGTAGCACCACCTCCTCTTCTTCTTCCTGAGTCTTTTTCTTTAAGTCATTCCAGCATCTGTTTTGTCCCCAGCTGAACAGGATAAGCAGATTTTGCGCACTGAGCACTAGATGTGGCTCACTGAGTGTTGGTAGAGTCAACAGTGAAAGAGCTCTGGCAGCACATGCAGCAACAAAGGTAATGAACTGATCCAGCTGCCCACATCACACCTTCTCTCTTCTGCTGCACTGGTACTGGCCCATTGTGATGAGTTCATGTGTATCTCTGCCCTCTCTCCATTTGTTTTAAAATTTGAACTTTCAGTGCATCCATAGCTCTTCTTTGGGCCATGTGTCTCTTTTCCATTTCTGCATTGCCTGCCCTATGGAGGCTGGTGTGCCACATACATTTTTTTATTAATGTAGGTGTGCCTTGGCATTTAAAACGTTGGGAAACACTGCCATAGTAGCTTGTCAAGATGGTATTTTGCTTTCATAATTGTCCTTTTGCATGCACATACTAAAAACAATTCATTATAGAAGACACACAATAAAATTGTGTGTATCGCCCATTAAGAAATGTCTTGGGGTAGATTTTCAAAGGGTTACGCACTTAACTTATGCATTTAACCCCGAAAACCTGCCCCTGCGTGCACCGAGCCTATTTTGCATAGGCTCGGCAGCGCGCGCAAGCCCTGGGACGTGTGAATGTCCCAGGGCTTTAAAAAAGGGGCGGGAAGGGGGCGGGGTCAAGGGCGTGGCGCCGATCCAGGGGCGGTACGGGGGCAGGACCGAGTCCTCCGGCACAACGGCTGTGCCGGAGGTTGGCGCGCCGGCAGCTGGCCAGTGCGCGCAAGATACGCCTCCAAGAGACAGGCGTAAAAAATAAAATAAGGTGGGTGGGATTTAGGTAGAGCTGGGGGGTGGGTTAGATAGGGGAAGGGAGGGGGAGGTGGGGGGGAGCGAAAGAAAAGTTCCCACCAAGGCCGCTCCAATTTCGGAGCGGCCTTGGAGGGAACGGGGAAAGCCGTCGGGGCTCCCATAGGGCTCGGCGCGTCAAGGTGCACAAGTGTGCACCCCCTTGCGCGCGCCGACCCCGGATTTTATAACATGCGTGCGGCAGCACCCACATGTTATAAAATTGGGTGTACATTTGTGTGCGCCAGGTAGCGCGCACAAATGTACCCCGCGCGCGTAGGATTAAAATCTGCCCCTTAGTGTGTTCACTAAATTGTTTACCGCATCCATAATCAGAGGATAATTGGGACATCTGTTCATACTTTTTTACTTTAGAAAGCATGCATGTAAATCCTCTGGACAGACCTATGTGCACCAAAGAGCAGATGGAATTGTGTGTGTGTGTGTAGTTTTGCCAGGATAATTTTCAAAGTAAACTTATGCCTGCTTTGAAAATTGATGTAATTTATGCTCATATTTGACAGCTAGCTCATGCACAAATGTTGCAAAATTACTCTTGCCTTCCCCCTGTCATCGCCTTAAAGGACCCAATACCACAAAAAAAAAAAAAAACTACACCAGAACTTGTACATAGTGTCCAGGGGTCAAACATGACCCCCTCCTCACCTCAGGGCTACCACTTGAGGAGGCCCCAACAACAAAAGTTTAATAATAGCAGCAGATGATCACGCAATGATGGCCCCCCCCCCCCACACCTCAGTCCAGTCAACATAGATTCAATAAATGGTACAGATTTCACCCCACCCTCCTTTTCCATAAAAAAAAATAGCCAAGCATTTCATCCCCGCATACCTCTTCCCCAATCCCTGAATGATAAAAGAATTAGGTATAGTGGCACCCCCTTCCCCCTCCCCCCCCCCCCCCGCCGGATTCCACAAACTCATAAAGCAATCACTGGAGTTTAGTGGGGTACCCTCCAGATCCCCCTAAACCCCATTCTCACCCCCATTACCTAAAAATCTCAAAACCCTGCCTGCAGAAAGACCCAGGACACCCCTAAGCCCCCAGGCCTGCTCGGCACCATTTTCCAAAATGGTGCTAACCTGACCTTGCCACAGTCACATGACTGGGGCCAAGTCTGGGCACTAGACCTCAGGCACCTGGCTATGGAACATGGCACCAATTAGGCCTGGGGCTACGGGGCAGCCCAGGCCCTTTGACTGGCAAAGTTTTGAGATTTTTAGGTAATGAGAGTGGAAGGGGTTTGCAGATGTGGGGGTACCTCACTAGACCCCAGTGATTGTTTTATGAACTTGTGGGATCCGGGGGGGGGTAGACCTCAAAGTTCACCAGTTAAGGAATTGTTTTTGTACATTGAGAGAGTTTGGGAGTTTTTTGGAAATCTGAGTGGTCTTGATCTGAAGGATATTTCACCCCTTCCAGGAGGGATCTCATTCCAGCTCATTTGATTCTCTATTGCTCAGTTAGCAAAAGAAACCAAACATATTGGGCAAAAAGTTGTTTTCTTCCATTTATTTTTGGTGGCTCATGATCCAAAGATAATGCTCCTGCATTAAAAATGCTTAGAAGGCAATGGGGTCGATTTTCAAAGGAGCATGCCCCTGTCCATGTACATGCAGTTTCCGGCGTGCTCATATGGACATGGCTATTTTGTAACATGCACGCATTGGTGCGCACATGTTATAAAATGCAACATCTGCGTGCACATGCACGTGAGGATTTTAACATCCACGCATGGGGGGGGGGGAAAATTTTCAAAGCCCACGCGCAGCAATGAGACTAGGGCTTCCTCAGGTCCCTCCCAGTCCACTCTGATTAAGGAGCAGACTGGAAGGGACCTTCCCTATACCCCTACCTAACCTTCCTACCCTTTCCCTTCTCCTCTCCGACCCCTATCCCCTTCCTATCTGCGCGCTGGCCAGCTGCTGGCACACACTTCCCCGGGACAGCAGCTAATGGCACTGTCTTGGCCCGCCCCCGCCCCACCCCTCCCGCCCATACATGACTTGTTATGGTTCTCTTTACTCTTTTTTATTTTCTCTCTTATTCCCCTCTTGTTCCTTCCTCACCCTGTTATATGTAACTTTTATTTTCCCTTTCCAATGTTATTTCCCCTGTTCCTTGTAAACCGATATGATATGCAAATGAATGTCAGTATATAAAAGTTATAAATAAATAAATGACCCCCGGACAGGTATTATGCATGTGGCAGGGCCTGTTCTAAAATGTACACAGCGCTCACAAGGCCCTCAATTTTTACACATGTGGCACTTTGAAAATTGACCTGAATGTGTTTTAATCAATTTTGAGACAAATTTTTAGTAGAAAATTTTTGAAAGAGAAAAACAACCTCAGATCTGAGAGGAAACATCACTGACTGGTTCTGTACTCAGCTGATTCAATTATAGGTCTTATCCATTTCTCATAGAAATAGATTTTAAAAGGGTCGCACGGGGCAAAACCGAGAGACCCATGCATGACTCGGACGTGCATGGGCTGCGTGGATTTTAAAAGGTCTGCAGCCACGTGTGCATCTCCTGATACACGGATTAAAACATTTTGGTAAAAAAGGGGCAGGGCATAGGTGGGCTGGGACTGCACCATGCAATTAGTTATGCTCACTAGCATATGCCGGGATCCCGCAACTGCGTAACTTGCTTCTGCTATGGGCTGCATTTAAGTAGGTAAATTTTAAAAAAAAGGGTAGTTATCTGGGTTTTAAGGGTCGGAGTTAGTAGGGTAAAATGGAGGCTAGTTGGGTAGGGGGTTTATGATGTCCTCTCTTTTACTGGAGTGAACTGGGTGAGAACTGGGAAATAGGCCTAATGCGTCGCCATGCGCATCTTCTAAAATCGCCCCTCCTTACGCACTCAAGATGGCATTCACATGCACGTATGCACGCTTGTGCGTACGAGTAGCTGATTTGATAACATGCGCATAAACATGTCACTTTGAAAGTTACCACTTTAATGTTTTCAAGATTTTTCAAGTGCTAAATAAATGTGCTTGCTTTGTGGTACCTGCTTTATGCATTGTCTTTTCAATTATAAATCACACTTGTCTTGCAAATACTTCAAAATTAAACCAGTTATATACACATTTTTTAAATGCTCAAAATGTAATAGAAAATCCACTTACCTTGCCGGGCTTTAGCCTTCCTAGCCGAAAGGAACATAAGAAAATTTATTTTGAAGGAAAAGAAAATAAAAGTGCCTTGATATTTCATTCCACACAGTTCTTTTCATGATTCTTACATAGAGTTCAGAAGTCCATACTTGCCCTGAAGCCATCAAGTTTGATGAAACTTGCCAATGTTGGCATCTGAACATATGGTGTTCAGGTGTGAGAAGAACACCATTTTTCAAGATAAGTGGACGTTACCTCTCAGTTCTGAAGTCATTTTTCTCTTTCAAAAAAAATGTTTACTACAAATTTGTCTCAAAATTGATTAAAACACATTGGCTTCCAATCAACTTGGAACATGGACAATGAAAGAGAAGTACCAGCGAAACAAATCACAGTCTGCCTAAACAAAGGTAAATATGGAAAAAACTTTTCACTTAACAGACATAAACATACAATAAGAGTCAAAAGAAAACTCACATAGCAACCTTATACAGATAAAAAGGACCAACAACTCAAATAAATCCACCATAAATAACATGTTAATGTTAGCATTCTTCCTAGTAAATGCACAATCAGTAGCAAAAAAATTCCCAATCGTCAAAGACCTCCTATATGACAATAAACCAAACTTCATTGCAATAACCGAATCATGACTAAAAAAAATCAGATGTAGTTCTAGAAAATCAAATAACACATAGAAATTATGAAGTTTTCTCAGTACCCAGAATAAATAAGCGAGGAGGTGGCTTATTAATTATTGAAAAAACCTTTAAATGTAAATTAATCCCAATAACTCACCCTACAAATCATGGAATCGCCATCTTTGATCTAACAACATACAAATATGCCTCATTTACTGTCCACCCACCCTCCTCAAATTAAATATCTCACCACTTATTGAGTTTCTTACAACATACTTAAACATATCTAAACCCTCCATAGTGCTAGGCGACTTTAATCTTCACATGGACGTCCACCCATTAACTGATACATTCCAGACACTGTTAGACACTATGACAGCATTAGGTTTCTCATTAATAACAGACAACTCAACACACAAAGCGGGATACTCTCTCGATCTCACCTTCATCAACCACAAATGTTTAGAACATGTTAAAACTGAATACACTCAAATACCTCGGTCAGACCATTTCCTGTTTCATTCCAACATTAAATTCCTTAAACCACAAACAAAACTAAACCATAAACTGATAGAATTCAAGTACCATCCACCCTATAATATTGAAAAACTAAAAGACAAACTAGAGGAAAAACTCACAAATATTGACTACAATAACTGCAGCTCCGCAACGGAAACATGGTTCGACTCAACCAAAAGGATAGCAGATGAAATAAACCCCATCATAGTAATGTGTAAAAAAGAAGCGAAACAAGTTAATCCCTGGCACAACGAAAAAGTAAAAGATGCAAATAGAACTCTCAGGAAAATAGAGAAAAAATAGAGAAAGCTCAAAACAACCGAAACCCTAACCAAATTCAGAAAACATCTTGCCTTTTACAAAAATTTAATTCTGACAGTTAAAAAAGAATACTACAGCAACAAAATTGAGAAGTTCGCTAACAACCCAAGAACCTTATTCTCCATAGTAGCAAATCTCACCAACGACAAACAAGAATCACCCCTAAGTCTACCAGAATCAAAATGCAACGAACTAGCTAAATTCTTCAGCGACAAAATTACAAACTTAAGATCCAAATTTCCAAACAACACTAAAAAAGAAATTAAATTACAAAAAAGAGACATTAATCAATGGTTCTCATTCACTGAAATATCAGAGCTAGAAGTAGAATCCATACTAAAAAATCTAAACCTGGCTTCACACAAAATCGACACAATACCAACATGTGACATAAAAAAAAGCAGCCAACACAGTCTCCCCAACCTTAGCTAAGATTGTAAATCTATCCCTAAAAGAAGGAACAATGCCAGATATACTAAAAGGAGCAATTATAAAACCAATCATAAAGAAAAAAAACAGTGACCCCCCTGATCCTAAACAACCACCGTCCAGTCTCAAATCTACCCTTATTAGCCAAATTAATAGAAAAAAACAGTACAGAAACAACTAGCAGAACACTTTGATAACAATAACTTACTGTATACATCACAACATGGATTTCGCAAACACTACAGTACCGAAACACTACTCCTCTCACTTACAGACAACATCCTAAGAGGTTTTGATAGTGGGAAAACAATACATTCTAATAAAGTTAGACTTATCAGCAGCCTTTGACACAGTAAACCATAAAATTCTACTAAAAAGACTAGAAGAGATTGGACTACACAATGAAACAATAAACTGGTTCTGCTCATATCTAAAAAACAGGTTCTTTCAAGTTCAGATCAACAACACACTATCAGACAAATTCAGTCTTAAAACAGGTGTACCGTAGGGATCAGCCTTGTCCGTGACCCTTTTTAACATATGCATGCTTCCATTATGCCATCTACTAGCAGGATTAGGAATCATACATTACATCTACGCAGATGATATTCAATTAATTCTACCAATCGACAACTAATAGAAAAAACATTAAACCTAGCTAACATGTACCTAGACATCATAAAACAACTATTAAACCGAATGGAACTAGTGATCAATATTGAAAAAACAGAATTTCTTAGAAAGAAAAAATATCGAAACCATTCAAACCCCAGTTGTACTCAAAAATAACCAGAAAATAGAACTAGCGAAAAAAGTAAGGAACATAGGAATAATAATGGACCCCGAAATTAATCTAAAACAACACATATCGCTAAAAGTAAAAGAAGGCTATGCTAAACTCATGATCCTCAGAAAACTTAAACCGTTACTAACTCCTGCAGATTTCAGAACAGTGCTTCAGGCACTAGTTTTCACCAGTACCGATTACTGTAATGCACTTTTTCTAGGACACCCAAATACAACAATAAGACCACTTCAAATTCTACAAAACATAGCAGCGAGAATACTAACTGGAAAAAGAAGAAGAGACCATATAACTGAAACTCTGGCCGAACTTCACTGGCTACCCATAGAACAAAGAATAAAATACAAAGCACTATGCACCATACATAAACTAATACATGATGAAAAAGCAGACTGGCTAAACACCGCACTACGGGTACACGTACCACACAGGAACCTTCATTCAGCAAACAAAGCTCTCTTAACCATTCCCTCAGTCAAGACAGCGAGACTAACACAGGTAAGAGAGAGGGCTTTGTCTTTAGCAGGACCCACACTCTGGAACACAATGTCTTTGGAGATCAGATTACAGACAGACCCCAAAACATTCAAGAGAAGTCTAAAGACATGGCTTTTTAAACACACCTTTTATAAAGAGACCAGAGAATAGAAAATACACTGGAATAAACAGAAGAGCACCAGCACATAACACTATTCTCGTAAATGTGCATTACAATATTTTAACATATTGAGTACACAATGAATATAATAAGATAACACAGTAAATGTGATTTTTTTTCTACCTGTAAAAGTACCTTCTAGGTACACCTAGCCAGAACCTACATCACTAAAGATCTGTACATATTTTTATGATTTAATGTAACCGAAACTTAATGGCACCGGTTAGAATGTACTATAGTACGCTTACTCCAGACTTACTTATGTGCCTATATGTAAACCGTTGTGATGGTATATAACTTAGCAATGGTATAGAAAAGACTTTAAAAAAATAAATAAATAAATAGATTTTTAATGAAGGAGCACTTTCTTTGGATAGATGTTTGAAATGCTACCAAGCTGGTGCTTCCCTACTGAATTGTATTTGGGAATGCCCAGTAATCCAATCTTTCTGGCAAACCATTTCCTGATGGTTGTAACTAATAGGGAAGTGCCCTGGACCGTAGATTTTTGCCTTTTGGGATATTTTGATAAGTTCATTTATATGAGTAGAGCTCAAAATTCTTAATAACTAAGGGGGTCATTTTCTATAGCTTTCGCATGCGAAAGTCCCTTTTCACGTGCGATAGCTAGATCAGGGTGGAGTCGGGGCGGGGTCGGCACCAGAAGAGGAGGAGTCGGGGTGGCACTGGGGCGGACATGGTTAAGACATCGCTGACGGCGAAAAGAGAAGGCCCCTTATCGCCACCAGTAACGCACCCAATAGCACCACCTTTCACGGTGGCGCTATTGGTTTGCGAAAGCCAGCAGCGATAGCACTGCAGTGGTGCGATCGCTGCTGGCTTTCACAGGCCCACCCACCGGTAATGCGTGATTCACTAAGGCCTGCGATTTTAGAAAATCCAGGCCTCAGAGATGTTTAATTACTAAGAAATGCATTTTAAACAAATGGTTGGAGGTAGATGGTGTTATTAATTTATGATTTTGCTGTAATTTGGAAGACTGTCGATGGTTCCTTGAGTTTAGGATATTTAGTGTATTTACAAAGATCTACTAGAGAGAGTTGAGTTCCGTTACCTGCGGTAACTATATTATCTGTTGACAGATACTATAGTGTTATTGTTTTTCAATTAACTGAGGGTACCTTTCTTGGTGTTCTATACTATTTTGTTTGGAAAATTGAAAAATGACAATATAGAGATATGAAAATAACAATGTGCACAGTCCTCAGACCTCACAATGATCAGAAGTGTTTATGTTGATACGACTATCACACCATCATTAAGTTTCTGCATACTGAGATGGTGAACCATCTGAATCATAACATTTGAAGCAGGCAACTATTGTAAAAGAGCTCTCATATTTTGCAAAATACCCTCAGTATGGCCATTTTGTGAGCATAATTCAATAGTTTTGCGATGATTATGCTAGGCTTAGCCTGTTCCACAGCTCTTAAGACATGTCTATGGGCCCACTCGAATTTTACTTTGCCACTGAGCTCTTGCAAATTCAATTCTTCCAGGAGCCATTTTTCCAATAAGTTTACTAGATCATCCTCCACAACACTTTCAGATAAGCCCACAAATCTAAGATTATTGAAGTTATCTAAATGTTCTATCTTTTCATGCTATACCCCCGCCATTTGCTCTAGCTTATCAACTTTCATTTTTAGTGATCTAATGTCATCTCCTTCTACTGCCACTCGGGATTCTGCTTCGAACATGCAGACAAAGTCTAGTTAGCAAAGTTAGCCAGGTATATTCAATAGTACAGCTGCACTATTATATAGCCAGGTATCTTAAATTTAGCTAGCTAATTTTAGGGAAGTTCTGGTCTGACCAGACTTAGCCTGCTAAGTCATCCAGCTAACTCTGTATATCAGCTAACTCTGTATATCAGAGTTAGCTAGTTAATTTAGCTGGCCAACTCAGCTCCTCCAAGTTTTGCTGGCCAACTCAGCTCCTCCAAGTTTTGCTCCCAGAATGCCCCTAACATCCAGCTAAATTTTATCCTCCTAACTTATTAGCCAGCTAGAATTTAGCTGGATATGTGCCCAAATATTAATTTAACTGGCTAACTTCTGAGTTAGCCGGCTAAATGCTTTTGAATATGGACCTCACAATTGCCAATTTCCTTAATTGAATTCTTAATCTTACCAAACTGTTCATGTAGCTGTTCAAATTTGCACTCCAGTACTCATTCAGTTTGAGTGGGATGGCACCCAGAGGCCGAAAGACCCACGTTTGCTTGGGCTCACTGCATCACGTAATCTCCAACATGGATATTTTTTATTAATGCATTTATTTTATTGAATAAAGCAGATATGCTTATTACCATTTAAATAAGCTGTTTAATATGCTAATAACTTCATTTACATTTAATGGGGACCACATTAAAGAAAAAATCTGCATCAATATGGTCATTAATGCAAAAGGGTTAACTACATCTCAGAGAAGAAGAAAGTAATCATCTCTCTCACTTTCCTCTCAAGTAGGTCCAGCCTTGTGAGAGGGGTCAACCAGGAAAACAGTAGGGGCTCAAGGGTCTCTACAAGCACACAACTAAAGTCTTTTGTATTTTCAAGGAGATTTTCAGCCTGCTCTGCAACATTTCCTGTTTGAAGGACCAAGTGTTCTAGATCTGCGACTACCATAACACTTGTGCAGCAGAATACTACAGCTCTGTCAGCTTCATGTACCTTTTGAGCAGTGGCAGCATGGGGACAGACAGAAAGGTGCATGTAGAATATCCCACCCTGCCTTGGCTCTTCTCCACACATATCCTCTCTGAACATGAATCACATGTCACTGGAAGAAGGCAGGCCAGCGCACAAAACAAAAGCACATGCATCGCAAACTGTACTCGTGCTGCCACAAACAAATTATGGCATGGAGCTGCTTCTGGATTGGAATCACAGTCTACCAACAAAAGCTGGGGCTGCAGGTAGCATCTTCCCACACAAACAGGAACTTCAGTCAGAGATCTGCTGGCAGGAAGGTGCCAACATCATTTTCTGTCCCTCTAGCATAGAACTTGGGGTATCTTTTTGTCCATGAGGTTGAGCTTGCCCTTCCACAGTCCCTGCCCTGCTATCAAGAGCTTATTATAGGGTGCTAGTTGTGGAGGTTGATGAGAAGATTCTGGAAAACTGCCACTGCATCACTTGCAAAGACTGGAGGAAGCTGCTGATGAAGGTTCATAAAGCGACTTGCAGTAAGCTACACACATTATTCAACACACATGTGCACCCCCGCAACCAATTCATTAGTGAATCTATCATTCAATTGGTCATTAATGTGCACATTTAAATTAGCAATTTGAATGCCTATTTTAACATGGGATAATAAATAGACCCCTTTGTGTGAGACAGACTTACCAGGTTTATAGACTTTTTTGCCCTACTTTTGCCCAAAAATTAAATTTGGCCATTATTCTGTAGTAGTACAAGTGACTTCCTCATGATAGAATGCTAGAAATATCATCAAAACTATTATGTGGTGGGAACAGAACAAAGCACTTTTTGGGGTGAATCTTCAAAGAGTTATGGGGCGGATTTTAAAAGGGTTACGCGTGTTTATTACGTGCGTAACCCCGAAAACCCGCTCCTGAGTGCGCTGAGCCTATTTTGCATAGGCCCGTCAACACGCAAGCCCTGGGACGCGCGTATGTCCATGGGGGCTTGAGAAAAGGGGTGGGGACTGGGTGGGGCGGGGCCAAGGCCTCCGGCACAGCGGCCTTGCCGGGGGATCGCGCACCGGCACTCAGCCGGCAGACACAACTTATTCAACAAAGGTCAGGGGGTTTAGATAGGGCTGGGGGGCAGGTTAGGTAGGGGAAGGGAGGGGAAGGTGGGGGGTAGAAGGAAAGTTCCTTCCAAGTTCGCTCCGATTTCGGAGGGAACGGGGAAAGCCATCGGGACTCCCCTAGGACTTGGCGAGCACAAGGTGCACAAGTGTGCACCCCCTTGCATGCGCCGACCCTGGATTTTATAACATGCACGCAGCTGCATGAGCATGTTATAAAATCGGGCATAGATTTGTGCATGCCGGGTTGAGCACACAAATCTACGCCCGAGCGTAGCTACTAAAATCTGGGCCTTTTTGCGTAAACTAGCATATAAGGATGTATGTAAGTAGCCTGTGCTTGTGCAATCACTATTTTATAAACATCAAAAGTACTCATAAACATTAGGTTTCATGCGCAGATATACAAGCAAAACAACACATAAGTTGTTGTTTTATAAGAGACTTACTTGCGTACACTTGGCAACTTGCGTGATTTTACACCTGCTAATTATCTTGCATAATTGATATCAAACTTGTTTATTGTATACTATTGTTCTGAGTGAACTGAGGGGAGCTCAGATTGAAGAACCAGGTGGGTCTCAAAGACCTGGAAAAGGAATGGGGGGACTGGTAGAAGAATCAGAAAACTGGTAATTTCAATTACACCCTCATGTATATATTGGATTGATATATTGCCCTCCAGGACTACTCCAAAAGGACTGCTCACCCTTAATCGAACTTTTCACAAAAGAATTCACTACACCAGAGACAACAATAATCTTAGGAGACTTTAATCTACATGTAACTGATTCTCCATGATCCATCTCTTGCAACATGTTCCTAGAAGCAATAGAAGCCTTAGGATGAACTCAACACATCTCCGAGGCCACACATAAAGCAGGCAATACTCATGACCTCATAAACGCAAATTGCAATAATTACAGTATAAATACTAAGCACAAAAGAATTCTTTGGTCCGACCACCACCTAATTAAAGCAGATCTAATATACAAAAATCATTCAGCGATGAACTCCAAAATCAAAAACTCTCAAACATTCAGAAGAAAAATCAAAATTGAAACACTAACTAATACACTAGAGACTAAAATCAACATCCTAAATCTAAACAGCTGCGATGAGGCATTTGATTCATGGGAAAGATGATCAAAGAAATAGCAGATAAACACAGCCCACTGCAAATCAAAACCTCAAACAAAAAACAATGATAATCTCAGAAAAACAAACCCTTGGTATAATGAAGAATTGAAAGAAACAAAAAAAAAACAACTCAGAAAACATGAAAAACTCTGGCAACAAAACCCATCATAAGCATCACTAAGAAGATACAAATCTTACCTATCACACTACTGAACACTAGCGAATAAATCTAAAAAAGACTATTATGCAAAACAAATACACGGAGTAGCTTTCAACTCAAAACTACTGCTTAAAGCAGTTAAAGACTAATAAAAGACCCTTCTGTAATCCAAACTATGAACAATAATATCACAAGAACTTCATGTAATGACTATACAATAGCTTTAACTGAAAAAGTCCAGAGGTTGAAACAGCAAATCACCTATGCCTATCCTTATAACGCACTGGATCACGTTAATGCACATGATAATTGGTCATCATCTGACACAGTCTTGAAGCTGGAGATAAGTAAAATCATAACTAAACTAAAACCAGCCTCTCATCCACTTGACATGATACCTGCCTCCTTGCTGAAACAAGTAAACCAAACCATAACCCCCACAATCACAACCTCACTCTTGCTGAAGGAAATAAGCCCTATGGTCTAAAACAAGCAGTACTAAAACCAATCTTAAAAAATAAAGCAGGAAGTTCCGACAATTGGGACAACTACTGACCAATCTCCAACTTAACTTTTATCGCAAAAATTCATGAAAAAGCAGAGTCTCATCTAGAAGACAATAAAACCCAATTTGGATTTCAAAAGAATTGCTCAATGGAAACTCTTCTACAATCCCTAATTGACCCTATATTATGGAGCTTTGACTCTAATGAATCATAGTGCTGATTGATCTCACAGCAGCTTTCAATACTGTTGACATAACCTACTTTGCAGACAACTGAGAAACATAGGGATTGAAGGAAATGTACCCAAATGGTTCACCAAATTCCTTACAAACATCTTTCCAAGACAAACTCAACAATTACTTATTGGACACACTCCAATGCCCAACAGGTATTCTGCAAGGATCGGTCGCAGGACCAAAACTATGAAACTCTATGCCAGAGGACCTGTGAACAATAGCAGACAATAAAAAATTTAAGAGCGAATTGAAGACTTGGCTATTCAAAAATGCCTACTGTTTGACAGAAGCCTCCAGTACGCCATAACCAAATATGTATTGATCATTACCCCCCACTCCTAACCCCTCTATAACCCAATTATGTTTTCCTAAATGCTTATGCCTTTGAAATTCACCCATTTTCTCTAAATGTTCCCCTAGTTTACTACCTGTATGTATATCTACCTCTGTTCTCATTGTTTATTTATGAATGTCAAACCTGTAAACTGTTATGAACTAGTGATTTTCACATGGAATGATGGTATATAAAACACATAAATAAATAAATAAATAAATAAATAAAAGGTACTGACTTCCCCTGTAACCTGGATTTTACTTTTTTTCCATGCATAAAATATACGCGGATATATTTTTAAAACTGGTAGGAAAAGTATGCATGATTAGAAGGCCATTTTAAAAGGAGTTACACGTGTAAATGAAACATATTACCGTAGCTATTTTAAAAAGCCTTTTATATGCATAAAGTGCACTTACACATGAATAACCAATGAACAATTCAATGGCATATATTGTAGCAATTTTCAAAAGCCCACTTACACAGGTAAAGTGCATTTACATGTTAAAACACAATTTTAAGTGTGTAAATGGTTTTTAAAATAAGGCCCAAAATGCATTGAAATACTCACTTTCAATGCATTTTATGTGTTCGCATGAAGGCATACATACGCGTATTTTATAATATGCACGTATCTGATACACGTAGGATTTAAAATATTTTAGATCTCCAGACAGCCATATATACATGTACGGTATGTGGCTATGCAAAGTTGTTTGAAAGTTATCCTCTTTATATATCGGTATGTGTCTTGTCAATTTCTGCTATATCCTTGGTCTTTTTATGTTTTTGTAAACAATGTACCGTAATTAATGTGACAGATCTTGTGATCTTCTCAGAATGTTTTACTCTGGATGCACAGACTGTAAGCCATTGTAAATAAATACATTTACTATCTAGATTTACTACCCACATTTTTTAATTAAAAATTCACCCAGAGTGGGGTACAATATATTAGAATAGCAACATAAACCATCAGAAATAATATATTGGGAAAGCGACATAAAATCAGAAGTCATTAAAAAATATAAGATAAAACTGTATTTGGACTAGAACTAAACATTTCTTTTTTATTTTTTTTTATTTTTTTTCATTGAGTATAGTATTATATTACATGTTAAAATTCACCTAATGTACAGTATACTGAACTGCTAATTGAAGTGAAATCAGGAAAGGTGATAGAGGTTGAAGAGAATATAAGACTGAATCCATTTACACAGAGTGTGGCATTAAACTACTGTTGTAGTAAACAAGCTGAACTAAAACCAGTTCAGCAAACAGATTTCCCCTCCTCACAAGAGCCATAAATGCATGTTACTGACAGAATAATATTTTCATCTCTCCCTAATTAGATAGATGCTGACATTAAATAAAAAAAAGTTGAATATTCATCATGATAATCAATCTTGCCTAGATGCATTTTGTGGATAGTGAAGAAGGCACTTCTTGTTGTCAAATTCTCCTGCTAACAACAGACATTGAAATTCAGTAATTAAATAGGTTTATAGAGCTCACAGTATTGAACGTCATGAAGAAATCTCATTACAATTGATACTTTTAGCCCAGGTACTCTCCATTATTGTTAAATTAAATATTTTATAATAAGTAATCTCTGTCACAGGACTAGGTAACTCCGGTCATAGAGTGCCACAAACAAGGCTAGTTTACAGGATAACCACAATGAAGATGCATGATATTTGTATGGATTACATGAGATCATCCTTTTGTTTAACAGTTTTTATAAAATTGTAGTGAATTAGAGGTGGTATGGTATATATAAGAATGCATTAAATTAGCCATGAAATTATTAATGAAATGATTCATTATCAGCATTTTGGAGGTGTACTTTACAAACAGTGCCAGATATTTGAGGTTTTCTGAATATCAACTATAAAAATTAGTTTATTCAGTATATATTTCACAATCCTGCTACTTCTGTAAAGTTCTGCCATTCTGGAACACAGACTGGACATTTTCAGCCAAGTCCCCTCTACAGAATCCTAGCTCAAAACTAAGGGCCTAGCTTGCGAAGGTAGTGCATGCCTGCGCTACCTAAATCGGGGCGGAGTCGGCCCCGGAAGAGGAAGAGTTGGGGCGTCACTGGGGAGACACCACGAAGACGGCGCTGCCAGCGAAAAGGTAAGGGCCTTTTCGCGTCCTGTTTCGCACCCAATAACTACACCTTCTATGGTGCTGCTATTGGGTGCGAAACCAGCAGCGATCGCACCGCAGGACCGCCCCCCACCCCCCCACCCCCCCCCGGGTCGACCCCCAACCCCCATTAGCACAATTTTCTAAAGTATCGCAGGCCTGTGATACTTTAGAAAATGAAACCCTAAGTCATATAGCCAAATAAGTAGCATTTTTAAGACTTATCTGGCTAAGTGGCAGCTTTAAAATCCCACCCCACCCCACCCCACTCCCGTAAGTCAGGTTTTACACACGTAAATCCTGAGATTTTCTAATATATGTATGGCAATGAAATTACCAGTTTTATCAATTTACCATATCACCCAGTCCATCTGCAGGTCATCAAGACCCTCCTGGCTGTTCACTCAACTCCCCTGATTTCGCCCAGACCCCCACCCAGTCAGTATTTCAATTTTAAGATGTTTACTAACACTTACTCCAAATATAGGGGCCGATACAATAAAGTCGCGTAGAAAGTGGGCGCTGAACAGTCAGCACCCGCTTTCTTAACGCGCGCATGGTGCCCTTAAGGGGGGGGCGCAATGCAATATTAAAATTAGGGGGTCGCGTTAGCAAGGAGGCGCTACCCTAGCGCATCCATGCTAACGCGAACCCAATCGGTTTTCATGACTGCCATACGCCGATCACAAAAACCGATGTCAATAAACCCGGCATTGGTTTTCGTGACTGCCGTTCGCCGGAAGGGAATCCGATGCCAATAAACTCGGCGTTGGTTTTTAGCGGCAAACGGTAGTCACGAAAACCAACGCTGGGTTTATCGATGTCGGTTTTCGTGGCTGTCCGCCGGTAAGGTAAACCGACCCCAATAAACTCGGTGTCGGTTTTCGTGATGGGTGAGACTGTCAATTTTTTATTTTTTATTTCTTTTATTTTTCGATGTGCACAGCTATTAATGCCTGTTCCTAGCAGTCATTAATAGATGACAGTTAAATGTGCGTCCTAGACACACATTTTTTTTTTTTTTGCATCGGGAGTGAATGCCTAATAGCCTCATTCACATGTATTTGCATGTTAATAGCGCTATTACATTCACTCCACGTTGGACACGCGTTGAATATGCACTAATCCCCTTATTGCATTAGGGGATTGATTAGCGCCTATTCTACCCGTGTCCGACTGCAGGTTAACAGTTCATTCGGCTCAGCGCACCGTATTGCATCGGTCCCATAGAGCTGCTGTAAATATACGCGAGTAAGCTGCCGAATCGACATGCGTAAATTGCTTATAAAATAACAACGTGCACTCCTAAATGTTGGCCTCACCCTGGAATGTCCTGGCCTGCCCCTGTTTTACATATGAAGATTTACTCACTAGTCCTTTTTTAAGGATGCATGTTTCAGGTTTAAAACATAGTATATACACAAATATGTGCAATTTAGATATCTATATGCAGATTTTTACACGTGCTTTTGAAAATTCAGCTTTTAGTTTTTTGCATCCCAAATGCTTGACTGCATTTTTAACGTTAAATCTTAGCTGCCAGACTCTAGACCATTCCTCAAGTGATCAAGCATTCTACTTTAAGCAATAAATATTCAACAAAAGCCATTGTTCAAGTGCTAGTCAGTAAAAAAATTGTTCAAATCTTTAGGCTGAATTGACCCCTTTGATCGCACTCCTTTAATCTCTACAAATTTCTGAACAAAGAATACCACATGTCCTGTGAAAAATAAATTTCAGATTTTTTTCTGGGAAGTGTTAAATAATCATGTTCCTTTTCTATATTTAATGAGCTTGTCTGTATATGCCAAAATGTTGTTTCCAAAACTGAGAGAGTCTTTATAACAGGGCTTCCCAAACCTGTCCCGGGGACCCCACAGCCAGTCGGGTTTTCAGGATATCCACAACGAATATGCATGAGACACATTTACATACCATGGAGACTCAGTATATGCAAATTTATCTCATGCATATTCGTTGTGGATATCCTGAAAACCCGACTGCCTGTGGGGTCCCCGGGACAGGTTTGGGAAGCCCTGCTTTATAATGTAACGGTATGGAATTTCATTTCAAGTGGATATTAATTGAGTTTGTCTTTCATTCTTCTGTCTGCAGTCTCTTCTCCCCACATGTTATCGCCAATGAAGAAACAGCATATAGATGTTCTGAAAGGCGTTAGGGGGAAGAGTCAAAATGGCACCAAGATAGGACACTGATCCTTGAGCGCCTGCTGCCATTACTTGCTAGTTGCTATGCAGGGGTTAAGGAAAGCTCAGCCTCCTGCACTGCCAAAGGGTCTTTGTTTCAGCAGGAAATTCATGCCCCGAAGATATAGCCACAGTTAAAAGGTTTTCGAAGGGGAGCTGGAGACAGCATTGAGCTCTGGTGGAAAGACTCCATGGTGCCTCCAAGTGCTGCAAACATTCCTCTGCCTTTCGCCTTGAGCTGCTCCGATGTAGAAGAACTCCTCAGAGTCGTGAATTCTGGAAGTGTGGAAAAGGAAGACCTACAAGCACAGTCCCTGTTTGAAGGACGGGAATCTAGATCACACTTGAGGGGGATTCAGCTGCATGTGGTTTGGCCTCCCAGGAAATGACTGCGGGGGACAGAAGGCTACGACAGGAGAATTCTTCTCCAGGAACCTAACAGGTAGATTTTTAAAAGGGCTGCGTATGTGCCCATAAACGCGCATATCTTTGTGTGCAGCGAGAAAATTGTTAGAAAATTCTAACAAGAGGAGTTGATTTGTACACTGCAGTCTCTGCTAGCTGCAGTGTACAAATCAACTCCTTTTTATCACTTATAAGGTCTAAAATTATTTAAAGATGTCAATTTTACAATGAATACCTCTGAATAGGTCTGTAACAATAACCCCAACCCCAATCCACTTCCCAAAAACTCACCACAAATCAAAGAGCCCCCTTGCAATGGTCCATATATTGAGTGTCAAGCTGAGCCTTATAAATATCTCTCTCTCTCTCTCTCTCTCTCTCTCTCTCTTTCTCTCCCCCTGATGTTCACCAGACTCCTACACCTACCAAAGAGCTGTAGCAATGCTATGTGTGTAACATCTGCACACTGGAAGAGGAAAATTAGGGGTTATGCGCATCAGTGCTGGCCCCAGTGTTGCGCTAGGATGGGACGAGCACTAGGGGAGTCCCCTTTCCTCCTTCAGGAGTTCGAAAACCAGGCACAGTGCAAGGGAGGACAAGCTGGGCATGGAAAGGGCAACACTGGAACAAGGAACAGACAAAGGGACAATGGAACACGGAATCAAGCAAGGAATAAGAGGAACACAGCAACAAGCAAGGAACGAAAGGAACAAGAAACAAGCTAGGAAACAAAGCAAGGAACACGGAACGGAGAACAGAACAAACAGCGGAGTGAACAACAGAACAAACAGCGGAGCAAACAACAGAACAAAGAACAGAGCAACACAAACAGCAGAACGAAGTACAGAGCAACGCAGAGAACAGAGCACAGAACAGAATAGCACAAGGAACAGAGCAAAGAACAGAACAGCACAAAGGACAGAGCAAAGAACAAATGGAACAGCAGAGCAAACAGAGAACAAGGAACAAACAAGGGACAAATGGAACAAGGAATAAAGGGACAAACAAGGGACAAGGAACAAATGGAACAAAGGAAGAAGACCTGAGAGGGGATCCAGGGTAGGATCAGGCAACACCGGAACACCAGGTCTGGTGCAGGTGCCTCCTGCAGGTCGTGGAGCCCCAACCTGAGAATGATGTAGGAAGAAGATCTGGATACAGACGCCTCCTGCAGGTTGAAGAATCCAGACAGCTGGCGCCTCCAGCAGGTCATGAAGGAAATCCCAAAAAAATTTTGGGGTGCAGATGCAAGTCCAGGAACAAACCCGGGACAAGGCAGTCCCCCTGGGCACATGACCTTGGCAATCTGTTGCTCTGGGATGGGACGAGCGCTAGGGGGCAGGAGTTGTGTGCCCCTACAGTAGAACATACCTCATCTGGGAGTGGAGACAGCCAAGCCCCTGCCGACCTGCACACTTTTTTGTGAGACCAACCACACAAGGTTGGCCTCTGAGTGGTCCTCCAACTACTCCAAATCCTTTCGGACCTGCCGCAGGGAGCAGTAGAGCGGCAGGCCGGACATGGGTCAGGCCACAAGGTAGACAAAGGCCAAAGGTACTGGAGCTAGGATCTTGGAATGAAGACGAAGACTTGGAATTCACACATGGAGGAGACGGAGGAAGAGGAAAGAGCTCCGAAGACCCGGACACAGTTCAAGGAAGAAACTTGAAGACGGGAATCGGAGACAGGTACTCAGAGATGGGGCTCTGAGCTGGAGCACTGAGGCGGAACTCAGTGGAAGGGAGACTTGCGCAGCCAAGGAGACAAGGATGTCAGGACCACTTGGAAGACAGAACGTCAGGACCACTTGGAAGATGAGACATCAGGACCATTTGGAAGATGAAACATGGAATCCAGAGACCAGGAAAGCTAGGCAGGAACAGGAAGTGAAGGAGTCCTAGGGAGAACTAGTCCCAGATGACTAGCTCCTTGCCAAGGCATTGGAGGAATGGCTCAAGGGCCCTTTTGTAGGGCTGAGAAGGACAATGCCCAGGGAGAAGTCCACAGATGGGCTAGGAGGACCCCACCTCCGCTATCCCTTTAAAAAGGGATGAGAGCCATGGGCCTGCCCTCTAGGAGAAGCAGGAACAGTAAGCAGGACCCTGGACAGCAGTGTCCCTGCTGCTGCCATGCAATAGAAGAGGGCTGGGCCACAGGCAGGCCCCGATGCTGGAAGCGGCCTCCCTGCCGCTGAAGAGGAGAGAGGCGTCGGCGGCACTCCTGCCGCGGGAGAGGCCCCGGCTTCAGCGGCCTCCAGGCCGCACCCACGAGGAAACAGCAGTGGCACCATGCCGCTGGCAAGATGGCGACCTCCGGGCCGTGAGATGACGGCGCCTGCTGCCTCCGTGCCGCAGGTCAGGCCTCGCCTGCTGTGGCCTCCGTGCTGCGCAGGTAAGAGGAGGCTTGTGGCTCCTGCCACGGGCCAAATCACAACATCCTTTTCTGAAACGCTCATGCCCTGCCCCTTTTCCTCCTTCTTTTTCTGGACACGTGTACATTAATGTACGCGCACCCGTCCCGGCTATTTAGAATTCATGTAGCTGACAAGCCCGGATTACTTTAGTCCTTGCCAGCCATGTTCAAAGACTGGCCTATTAGGATTAAAATTATCTGGCTATATGTAGACGGATAACTTTAAGCAAGTATATTCAGTGGAACATTTATCCTGCTGAATATACAGGACATGTTATCTGGGTAACTTTAGCCAGATAACATATCCACTAACCACTCTATTGAATACTACCCACAAGAAGTATAAGAACGTTGCCTGCACCAGTGTTTTTTTAGAATTTCTGAAAGGACTGTAAGCTGTTTTCTAACTATTGTATTTTTTTCTGTACTTTGGATTTTTTGTGTTGCTTCAGACTTTGCCACTTTTGTGTTCAGTAAACCTGCTTCTATTTCTAGCAAATTTTTGGTGTGGACAGGTTTTGTGCTTTGCAAACTCTCCTGGTTGGTCTTGTAGGTGTTGCGCTGGGAGTGGACCCTTGGCCTGGTGCAGGATTGGTACAGCCCTCCGGTCGGACCCAGAGAGCACCTGCCATCAGGAGGCGGAGCACAGGAGGAAACAGAGGCTAGCTGGAGCTTCACCAATAGCAACCCAGGGTTCCCTCAGGTTGAGCCCTTGGTTACCCGTGTCGCCTGGTCTTAGGTGGGCCTCGCAGGGTCTCCTAGAGAGATAGTTCATGGGAGTGCCCACCACGAACAAGGGTGCGTGGTTGGTGTCCAGACAGGTAAGACCAGAGGTCGCAGGAGGCCAGAAGAGTGAGTCTGAGTGTATGGTGAGGATCAAGGCCAGAGTATCAATCCAGAATGGTCAGCCAAACCAGGGTCAGTAGAGGTCAATCCAGGTGTAGTCAGGTCAGGCAGAAGGTCAAGTTGCAAGTGGCAGTCAAGAGTAGTCAGAGTTCCAGGAAAAGGTCAAGTCAGGCAGCAATCAAGAGTAGACAGAGTTTCAGGCAGAGGTCAGGTCACGCAGCGAGCAGGAGTAGTCAGAGAACATGCAAAGGTCAGTACCGTGAGATCAGTCTGAAGGGTACTACCAGGAGTGGAGAGACGAAGGAACAGGAGACGCTGGAACAGGAGACACAGGAGACGCAGGAACGGAGATGCTGGAACAGGAGACTCTGGAACAGGAGACGCTGGAACAGAGAGACTGGAACAAGAGACACAGCAGCAAGACACTGGAATGCAGGAAGGCAAACTAGAGACACTGGAGTGTACAACCCGATTGCCAAGGCCCCGAACTAGGGGCCAGGGTGAGGTATGAGTGACATCAGAATCGGGTGCTGTCCGAGGACTTCCCGCGCTTAGGTCTTTAAATAGGCTGAGCTCCACGCGCGTGCGCTAGGGGGTCGGGGCCGATGCCTAGGAGGACACCGAGCCCCGGAGCGAGGAGAGCTACGATGCCAAAGGCCGTGAGGAAGCCGGGGACGCCCATGGAGGGACTCGAGTCAGCGCTGGTAGAGGGTCGCACCAGGTAAGCGGGCCCGGTTGCAGAGCCAACACGGTCGGGAAGCACAACAGTAGGAGTATTCCTAACCCCCATTCCACTGAATGCGGCTGTGTGTTTCTTTTCCCATCCTGAATGAGTGATCCAGTGCTGTGCAGGAATGGAAAAGTGGCTCCCCTTTCACCCTGTGGGGCAGGGGGATTGTAATTACAATTGTATAATTACATTTTCAAATGTATGCATTACTTTTCCAGCAAAACTCTACTCACATAAATAGCAGGTGCAAGTGCCCATTGGTTCTTTTTTCTTATGGCAAGTTTCAAAGTGAAGTTTGCTTTAAAATTTGGCCTAAAGTCCACAGAGTTTACCCCAAAAGAGGCAATTTGAAAGTTGTCCCATGTGTAATATAAATATAAAGGCAATTTCCACTAGTATAATTGAATTCTGTATGAATCCTTATCATATTGCCTAGCACAAAATAATGTAAATTGAAAAGATGACAATTCAAATTTTTGTTCAATGCTTAAAAAATACTACTGTACCTGGAAAATTATCATACACATCTTTCCTTCTTAAATAAAGTATGATCAGGCAAGACTTCAGTTCAGTTTCGTTTTTTGATGTGTGAAAATTTGGAGGAAGAAGAAAAAGATCTTTCTACCTGATGTTAGCTGAAGCTCTGATCACAAGCTGAAAAGTGAGCCTAACTTTTACTCTGTTTAAACTCAGAGAAAAACAATAAGAATTCAATTCTTTCTTTGACATTAAGGCTATACTTGAAAGGGCATTTTTTTTTCTTCGAATAAATATTGTTTGCTTGGAAATTTCAAGCGAGGATGCTCATTAGATGTTCTCAATAGCAGTCCCTTCAGAATTCTGCAGTAGCTTAAATGTCACACAAAAAAGTGTTGCCATTTATCATGATAATGCAATGTAACAGCTCCTTATGGAAAGGATGATGGAAAATGCTTTTACATGATTACATCACACCGTGATAAATGCTAACAATTTCTTCTTCTTCCTTTATGAAAGCAACATCCCAAAGAGAATGCTGCTATAAATTTCGTATAGTAGGGAAAAGAACTCCCACGAAACAAGGTTAGAAGTGCGCAAGAGAGATTTTACAAGAGGTTTGACTGCCCAAATCAGAATGTTTGAATGCCGTATTTGCCTGGATTCTCACCAGTTTCTAACTGGATTTGATCAGTTTCTGCCCAGTCCGTCATTTAAGTCCCATACTCAGGGCACTCAATATTCTGAGGTGACATTAATAAACTGAGAACCTTTGGTATGGGATCTAAAGTAACTGACTGGGTTAGAAACTGGTTTCATGAGAGACATAAATGATAGTGGTAAATGGAGTTCACTCCAAGGAGAGGGATGCCAGTAGAGGTCTGCTACAGGCATTGATCCCTGGGTCAATTCTTTTCAACTGATACCTCAGAAGGGCTATGCAATCTTTTGCACCAAGTGCAGCTGTGTAATGGGTGGTGTGGGAGTAAGCCCTTTATGCTGTGGCATAGTTGACACAGCCTCATAGGTAAACCAATGAAGCCCACGGTGACAGCTGGAAAAGACGCCCTGTAGTAGGACAGACTAAGGCTTCACCTATACCAGTTGTCTCCCCTGCAGGTTGAGCCCTTGGGTTCTGGCAGCATGACTTAGGCAGGTCCCTAGGGCGGTAGCGTAATCAAGAGTCCAAGGGCATGACAGGGTCAGGACAGGCAGAAAGCTGGAGGTTCCAAGACAGGCCAAGGGTCAGGGCAGGCTGCAAGCAAACATGATCAGGTCCAGCCAAGGGTCAGGGCAGGCTGCAAGCAAACATGATCAGGTCCAGCCAAGGGTCAGGGCAGGCTGCAAGCAAACATGATCAGGTCCAGCCAAGGGTCAGGGCAGGCTGCAAGCAAACATGATCAGGTCCAGCCAAGGGTCAGGGCAGGCTGCAAGCAAACATGATCAGGTCCAGCCAAGAGGTCAGGTCCATGCGGCAGGCACTCGTGATTAAGTCCAAGCAAGAAATCAGAATCGGGAAGTCAGGTTGAGGATAAACAAAGACGCACAGGAGATGCTGAATGAGATGGACTGGGTAAGATAAGGCTGAATGAGACAGACTGGCCAAGGCAAGGCTAGATGAGATAGGTTGGACAAGGCAAGGCTGGAAGAGGCAGGCTAGGCAAGACAAGGCTGGACATGGCTGGACAAGGCGGAATGGGCAAGATAGAAGCAGGATAAATCAGGAATATAGGACAATCAGGAATGCAGGAGCAGAATACACAGTTACTAGGTCAAGAGACCCATTGCCTAGGCCTCTGAAAGGTATCCGGGCAACATTAAATAGGGGAAGCCCATTGAATTCAATAGAGGGCGCCGCAGGGACTTTCTGGCCACAGCCCCTTTAAGACTCCATGCATGCTGCGTGCACATGTAGTGAGGCCCTGGATCATGGCAGCAACACTGCAGGGAGTGTCTCTCCTGATGGCATCTGTTAGTGGCGGCATCCCTGCTGCAGGAGGAAACTGGCAGTGCTCGGGTTGTTGTGGGGATGAGTGGCAGTGGCGGGAGGTCCCACAACCACAAATGTAACAACCTGATGCAAAGAGCTCCTGGCTTTCAGAGATCAAGTCTAGTTTCTGGAGGTCAGAGTGGCAGACCTGGAGGAGCTGATGCAGACAGAGAGGTATATACAGAAGACCTTCAGAGACATAGTAGAGCAGTCACAACTCCAATCTAGCAGCCCTTGTACTTTAGAGGAGCAAGGTCACCTGGCAGGAGCCCATCACCTTGGTATGGCAGGAAGTGATCTTGTAGCTAGGACATGCACTCTATCCTCTCACACCTAGGATATGACTCCATAGCCGTGTGACCAGGAGGGAAGAGTTAGGATGGCTGTTATATTGCGTGATTTAATCAAGAAGATAGATGGGTGGCAGGTGGGTGTGAGGATCGCTTGGTAACTTGCTCGGCTAGTGCTAAGGTAGCAGACTTCATGCACACTTAGATAAGGTTTTAGAGAGTACTGGGGAGAAGCCAAACGTCGTGGACCCCCAAAGCAGGCTGAGCTGCAGAGTCACAATGCATGGATGAGACAATGGTGCAGGGAAGAGGATTTTAGATTTGTCAGGAACTAAGGAACATTCTTGGGAAGGGGAAGCCTTTTCCAAGGCACTAACTTTAACAATAAAGATAGAGCAGCTTTTAAACTAGTACATGGGGGAAAGCCGACAGTTGCTCGAAAGTGCATAGTCCTCAGGGATGTATCTTCCAAAGATACTTACAAAACAGGAAGTTAGTATCTCCCAATAAAGAGGTTGAGTTTAAGGCTCAAGTGGCTCAGTTAGACATAGACAAAGCACCCAAATGTGAATAACTGTAAACTGCCTGTATTATTTGTTAGCAAGCAAGTTGTGAATACAAAGAGAAATGAAAGTACAAATATAACAGCATACTTTAAAATGTCTGTGTGAATTGCCACATACAGATTTCTTTGGATATCTACAATTGAGGCACTATATTTATAACTTGAACATAAATAAACTATTATAATATAAGGTGGTCTCCTATCATGGACTGTTTTGATATCCAGAATCCATCGCATTTTTCTCTCTCTTTTCACCAAAAGTTTTTGACTAGGTCTGAAGACGAGTTTGACTATCAATCTTTATTGAATGACAACAAGTTTACACTCTCTTTAAAACAGTTTTTACAGTGTTTTAAACAAGTTTATGTAATATAAAAAAGCATGCCACTGCGAGAAATGCAATACAAATTCCATACTTGTTTCTAAATTTCTCAGCATCAAGCTTCACTTTCTGGGATAGTGGTTACAGATTCTACCTTGAAGTGTTCATTGGTTTTTAGAGCTCTGGGGCATTTGTTATCTTGTTCCATCATTCAGAATTTTTGGCGGAAGGTGTTATCATATCTAAGCAGAATTATAGGTATTAGCATTCCCTGTGTTCTGGCATTAGTATGGCTTTTCTTCTTTCACCCCTAGAAATAAATTTAAGCTTTTGTTATGAAAGGGGTTTTTTTAATGGGGAAAAAGACCATTCTTCACTTTTGGAGGGATCCAAATTCTCTTACTTTTACTTTTTGGAGAAATATAGTTCACAACTTGGCTGAATATTTGCATATTTGGTTGGCATATATAGACTCTCTGCCCCATAGATCGAGGAGCCAACTTTTAAATGACTTAAGATGATCTTTGTTATTTTGATTCATATCTTGTGGATGGTACTTAATTTAGAGTAATGTACATGTTTATCATGCTGACACCAGGAGTAATCATTGTTTTGGCAGTGTTAATCTGTTGAAATGTATATTCATTGATATGGTGTGTGAAGAATCCCAACACTGTATCTGTGCTATTATTGTGAATTTTGCTATTCAACAAAAACATTAGACTATAAAATGTCTGTATGCAAATGCAAGAAATCTGAACAGTAAGGATAAGTTAGAACGTATGGTATTATATGACAATATAGACATTATAGACAATTCAGAGATCTGATGGTAGGATAATCAATGAGACATAGTGATACCAGTATATAAATTATATTGATGTGACAGGGCAGATCAAATTGGTGGAGGGGTGGCACTATATGTAATAGATGGCATAGAGTCCAGCATGATAAAAATCCTGCATGAAAAAAAATGCATTGTGGAATCCCTATGGATAAAAATTCCATGTGTAAAGGGAATAGTATAGCAGTAGTTATACTACTGACCGAATGACCAAAATGAAGAAATAGATTATTAAATACCAGCTGAAATTAAAAATCAAATAGATTTGGCAACACAATAATAATGGGAGATCTCAATTAACATATTATTAATTAGGTCAATATCTCATTGGAACATGCAAGAGAAGTTAAGTTTCTAGATGCCAAAAATGACTGCATCATGGAGCAGCTGGTCCTAGAACTGACAAAAGGGGAAGCTACTTAAGATCTAGTCCACAGTGGAATGCATAACCTGGTGAGAGGGTGGAGCAGCTATGCAATAGCGATCATAATGCAATCAAATTTGACATAAACTCTAGAGGGAGGTCATTAAGTAAAACTTCTATATTAGCATATAACTTAAAAAGGGAAGACTATGAAAAAAAATGAGGAAATTAGTTAGAAAAAACTAAAAGAATGGGTTGCAAGGATTCAAAGTTTGCATGAGCAATGGATATTGTTTAAAAATATCATTTTGGAAACACAGATAGTTTGTATTCTTTGCATCAAAAATGTTAGGATTTGGGATCACAGCAAACATCTCCTAGAACAAGCTGCCCAGAAGTCAAAAAAATTCTATGATGCCCATCATCAGGCAGCTCCACAGTTCAACCCTGAGTCAAGGTGTGGCTCAGTACCTGCTTTATTCATTTGAAATTGCCTTCAGCCCGCTTTGCTCCCAGATACATCAGGCCTTTTGCTGTACTCCGCCGGCTGGGTCCGGTCACTTACAGTCTCCACCTACCACCTCACTCAAAATTCATAATGTCTTCCACATCTCCCTATTGAAGCCTCTCATCCTGTCCGAGTTCTCCAAGAAACCACCAGAACCCCAACTTCTGGCATCAGAGGAGGACATTACCTATCAGGTACAGGACATCCTAGATGTAAGGAAGCGCAGGAGACAATGGGAATATTTGATCTCTTGGGAAGGATTTGGCCCTGAAGAAAACAGCTGGGAGCCTGCAGTAATATTCTTGACAAAGATCTGATCAAACAGTTCCATGCTTCTCACTCAACAAAGCCCAAACCCCCGGGGAGGGGCTCTAAGAAGGGGGGGTACTGTTAAGCCCATTGGTCACAGATGCTGCGACCACTGTTGCTCACCTCTTTCTTCTCTGCTCCATCTTCCAAGAGTGGTGTCGCGGACTCCGCCAGCTATCGCCGGCCTACCTGCCTCTGTTCCCGGCCCCCCCGGATGGCGTGGACGCTGCCAACCACCATCTTACACTCAGGACACATTAGGCACACGCACTCTCAGGCCAGTCTTATGCACGTCATGGCGGGAACCTCGGGGGCGTCCCCCTCGGATGACGTCAATTACCATGGACTCTTAAGCCAGCTGGCCCTGTCTGCCTATGACTTGGCAACGAGTTTCCTCATTGCTGAATCCGCTACGCTCACTTCAGGATTTCCGTTCCAGCTCCTGCTTCCTTGGTGTGAGAATTCTCAGGTACCCGCTCCTCAGGGGCCCTCTCCTTGTCTCTGGCTATCTGCCCTTCAGAGGGCCTTGTGCCTAGGACCGCTGCCTGCCTCATTCCCTGTGGCTTGCTCTGGAACCCTCACCTCTTCTATGAGTGAGTACTCTGCTCCGCGGACCTTTACCATACCATCTCTACTGAGGAACCTCTTCGGTGTACCCCGCTCTGCGTACCATTGCCGAACCATTCCCTCTACTGAGAAACCATCATTGGTGTACCCTGCCCTACGAACCATTGCCATATCACCTCTGACGAGATATCTTCAACCGTGTACCCCGCTCTGCAGACCACTGTCGTATCATCGCTACTGAGGAAACCTCACCGGTTTACCCCGCTCTGCGGATCATTACCGAATCATCTCTACAGAGGACTCCTTCTTGGGTATACCCCGCTACACGGACCTCGTGGCACCCCTGTGCCTGTAACACTATTAGGTTACACTCCCCACTCCGTGGGCAGTGCCACTCTATTACTCTACTAAGACTCAAAGGCTTCCGAGCTCGCTTGACGTCAGCTTCCAGTGCTGATGCTCCGTGGCTCCACCCCCTGGGGTCACCCTCTCCAGCTCCTCCTGTCCTCTCAGCTCTCTTACTCTGCTCTCTCTCCAGTAATTGCTGTTCCACGCACCCTGCAGCTGAGACCTTGCCTGCCAATGGTGAGGCTCGCGGGGCTCCTCCCCATGGGCGGTATCATCTCTCACCTCTGAGAAGGGTGTACTCATCTCAGCCTCTGTCTCCTCTTCCACAGAGGAAGTGGAAGAGGAGGCAGAGGCTGGCGTCCGTACACCACTTGGAAGGGTGATGACCCAGTTGATGCAGACTGGTGAGAGTTTAAGGTGAACTTGGCCCAGGGTAGTAAGTCGGACCAGTCATTCTGCCGAGAGTTCACATATGCCCAAAGGAGCTGTTTCCGGGTTCGGTTCGTCCTTTCTGTCTGTCCATTGGCCTGTGGATGATAGGCCGATGTGAGGTCCAAAGCAATATTGAATTTTTTACAGAGTGACCTCCAAAACCTGGCTGTAAATTGTACCCCTCAGTCCGAGAGTATGTGTTTCGGAAGTCCATGGAGGCGAAAGATGTGGCGAATGAACAATTTTGCTAATTCCAGGGCTGACGGAAGACCAGGTAACGCCACAAAGTGAGTCATCTTTGAGAATCGATCCACGATAACCCAAATGATGTTGTTGCCATTGGAAGGAGGGAGGTCCACAATGAAATCTGTGGCTATGTGTGTCCACGGCTCGCTAGGTGCAGGAAGAGGTTGTAGGAGACCCCAGGGATGACCCTCCAGCGGCTTCTGACAGGCGCAAGTGGGACATGATGCCACGTAAGCTTGAGTGTCTTTCTTCATGGTTGGCCACCAATAGAACTTCTGGAGAGTGGAAAGAGTTCTAGCCTGTCCAGGGTGGCCTTTCAGCAAGAAGTCATGCGCCCAAAAGAGGATTTTCTTCTGAAGTGGTCGGGGAACCACCATCTTCCCAGATGGCACCGTAAGCATAGTGGAGAGAAGAACTTTAGTTGGATCGATGATGTGCCGTGGAATATCCGGAACATCTTCTGTGGTGAATGAGCGAGTGCATCGGCTCGAGCGCTCTTATTGGCTGGTCGGTATCGTAATAGGAAATTGAACCAAGTAAAAAAGAGTGACCAGCGGGCCTGCCTGTGGATAAGGTGCTGAGCATGGTGAAAGTACTCGAGGTTCTTGTGGTCAGTATATACTGTGATCTGGTGCTGCGCTCCCTCGAGCCAGGGACACCACTCCTCAAAGGCCAACTTAATCACCAACAATTCCTTGCCCCGATTCCATAATTATGCTCCGCCTGGGAGAATCTTTGGGAGAAGATATAGCACAGATGTAAGGTGTGATTGGCTGAATGCTGGCTGAGTACCACACCAACACCGACATCTGAAGCATCTACTTCAACGATGAAGGGTCGTCGGGGGTCGGGGTGCCGCAAGCATGGCTCTTGTAGGAATGCCTCCTTGAGCTCCTGGAAGGCGATCACGGCCTTGGGTGACCACTGTGAGAAATTGGCTCCCTTACAAGTCATAGCTGTGAGTGGGGCAGTCAGTGTTGAATAATGATCGATGAACGACCTGTAGTAGTTTGTAAAACCCAGGAATCTTCAGAGCGCCTTAAGGCCCGTTGGTTGAGGCCAATTGCGAATACTCTTGGTCTTCTGTGGATCCATTTGGAGACCCTGGCTTGAGACCACATAGCCTAGAAAAGAGACAGACTCTTGGTCGAAAGAGCATTTCTTCAGCTTAGCATATAACTGGTTGTCCCTGAGACGTTGCAGAACATTGGCGACGTCCTGGTGATGGCTCTGGAGGTCTTGGGAAAATACCAGGATGTCATCCAGGTAAACCACGACATAACTGTAGAGCATGTGCCTGAAGATCTCGTTCATCATATTCTGAAACACTGCTGGGGCGTTGCAGAGAACAAACGGCACTATCATGTATTCAAAATGGCCGTCGCGGGTGTTAAATGCTGTTTTCCATTCATCATCCTGGCGTATCCTGACCAAATTGTAAGCTCCCCTGAGGTCCAATTTGGTAAATATCTTGGCCCCCTGGAGCCTGTCAAAAAGGTCAGAGATAAATGGCAAGGGGTAACGGTCCTTTTGGGTAATCTCGTTTAAGCCGTGGTAATCTATGCACGGCCAGAGGGAACAGTCCTTTTTCCCCACAAAAAAGAACCCAGCTCCAGCAGGGGATTTGGAAGGCCAGATGAAGCCTTTTGCTAAATTTTCTTGTATATATTCAGACATGGCCTTTGTCTCTGTTAATGAAAGTGGGTAGACCCTTCCTGGGGGATGCTCAGTGTTAGGCAATACATTTATAGCACAATCAAACGAGCGATGAGTGTCCACAGCTTTCTTTGAAAAGACATCTGCGAAGGAGGAATACTGCGGCGGAAGACCCAGAAGGGACGTCATAGTAGCTAGGCAAGGCATCGGGGACATAACCTCCAAACACCTCTTATGGCAGGAGTTGCCCCATTGGGACAATTGTAGAGTGCTCCAATCGAATGAGGAGTTTGTAGTTTTAACCATGGCAGTCCAAGGACCACAGGGTGTATAGTCTTGTCCAGTACCAGAAAGGAAATGGTCTCCTTGTGTAGCGATCCAGTGTGGAGTCCACCAATGCCAGGGTGTGAAATTCCTGAGCGTCCAACTTAATGGAGACAAACAGAGTTAGCAGAGGAGAAAGTGAGGTAAGGCCTAGGAGAAGTCCTCCGACAGAACCTAGGCCTGGGAGTTTCCTGGACAGAGTGAACAGGAGGGTACCAAATAACCCGGTTGACCACAGTACTTACAAAGGCCAGATCTTTGATGATGATGCTTCTTCTTTGAGGATAGATGACTTTGACCCATTTGCATTGGTTCCTCTTCCTTGGTGCTTAGAGTAGAAGCTATCTGAATGGACGATGTGGGGCAAATGCTTGGAGCGCCTGAAGCCATCCTCTTGAAGCCTCTGGTCTCGTGCGAATGCTCACGCAGATGGCGGTCAATGAGAATCCAATGCCTCAGGGAGTTCTCATGCTGCTAATTCATCCTTGATACATGGGCTCAGACCTTCGAGGAATATGGCATGGAGGCAGCCCAGGTCCCAGTGCAATTCAGATGAGAGAGTCTAAATTCGATGACATAGTCGGTCAGCGATCTGAACCTTGTTGCAGATGCAGGAGCGTAGACCCAGAGGTGGCCTTTTGGCCTGGGTTGTCAAATACGGAGCAGAATAGGGCGAGGAAGCCCAGCAGGTCACAGAGGATTGGATCCGTTCGCTCCCAAAGAGGTGACGCCCAGGCCAACGCTTTTCCATCCAAAAGGGACAGGATATATTTTGTCTTGGAAAATACTTCAGGGAAATATGCAGGTTGTAAAGAAAAGTGCAGGTTGCACTGGTTCAAGAAACCCCTACACAACAAGGGGTCACCTGCAAAACTAGGAGGTGCCAGCAAGGGCACTGAAGGCCGGAATGATGATGACGCATGTGAGGCTGTGCTTGGCTTCTCAGGTGTTGAGGCAGAGTCCAGCCGATTGTTTAATTGGTTTATGGCGTTAGCCAAAGTCTCCAGAATATTTTGCTGTTCGGTAATTCGCTGGGCCAAGCCAGGGATGGCTTGGATTGCCAAGACCTGTGCCGAGTCCATGGACTTGGCAATCTGTTAGGATTTGTGGGTATGTGGGCCCTGGGCCGAGGTGAGAGATGGTACCACCCATGGGGAGGAGCCACATGACCCACCATCGACAGGCGAGGTCTCAGCTGCAGAGTACGTGGAACAGCAATTACTGGAGAGAGAGCAGAGTAAGAGAGATGAGAGGACAGGAGGAGCTAGAGAGGGTGACCCCAGGGGGTGGAGCCATGGAGCGTCAGCGCTGGGAGCTGACATCAAGCGAGCTCAGAAGTCCTTGCGTCTCAGTAGAGTAATAGAGTGGCACTGCCCGCGGAGTGTAACCTAAAAGTCTTACAGGCACAGGGGTGCCACGAGGTCCATGTAGCGGGGTATACCCGAGAAGGAGTCCTCTGTAGAGATGAAACGGTAATGATCCGCAGAGCGGGGTACATTGGTGAGGTTTCCTCAGTAGCGATGATACGTCAATGGTCCGCAGAGTGGGGTACACCATTGAGGATATTTCAGCAGAGGTGATACAGCAATGGTCCATAGGGCAGGGTACACCAATGATGGTATCTCAGTAGAAGTGGTTCAGCAATGGTCCGCAAAGCGGGGTACACCAAAGAGGTTCCTCAGTAGAGATGGTATGGCAAAGGTCCACGGAGCGGAGTGCTCACTCATAGAAGAAGCGAGGTTTCCAGAGCAAGCCCCAGGGAACGAGGCAGGCAGCAGTCCTAGGCACAAGGTCCTCCGAGGATTGGATAGCCAGAGAGAAGGAGAGGGCCCTCGAGAAGCAGGTACCCACGACATCTCATGCCAAGGAGGCAGGGGCTGGAACGTAAGTCCTGAAGTGAGCATAGCGTATTCAGCAATGAGAGAACTCGTTGCCAAGTCATAGGCAGACAGGGCCAGCCAGCTTAAGAGTCCATGGTAATTGACGTCATCCGAGGGGAACGCCCCCGAGGTTCCCACCATGACATGCATAAGACTGGCCCGCGAGCACGCGCGCATGCCTAAGGTGTCCCAAGGGTAAGATGGCGGTTGGCAGCATCCACGCCATCCAGGGGGACCCGGGAATAGAGGAAGGTAGTAAGGCAATGCAAAAGTCTGGGCTTGGAAAGAGTCAATAGCATAGTCAGGCAATGCAGAAGTCTGGGCTTGGAGAGAATCAATGGCGTGCTCAGGCAAAGCAGAGGTCCGGGCTTGGAGAAAGTCAACGGCGTGGTCAGGCAAAGCAGAGGTCCGGGCTTGGAGAGAGTCAGTGGTGTGGTCAGGCAAAGCAGAGGCCATGTCTGAGAAGGCAATCCAAGTGAAGGTTAGGAATCAGGAATGCAGGAACGAGGAAACCAGGAACAGGAGTCCGTGAGGATCAGGAACCAGGAACGAAGGACAATCACCAGGAGGCAACGAGTACATGACCAGCATGGAGACCTGTTGCAAAGGAAATCCTTAGTACCAGGACTCCGTTGACGTCATCATCCGGGGCCGCAGCCAGGTTCCCTCCGTGGGCCCTTCATAAGAGTCAATGGTGCATGCATGCGTGCCTGGGGAGGGGCTCGGCACTGGACGGCGGCGTCTCTCCACGGGCCACGCAGAGAGGCCTGACGTGGAGCATGGGGATCTGCACCTGAGACTGAGGCACCAGGGGCGGCCCGAGGATGGAGCCAGCGGTCCACTGCCGCCAAGGATGAGGGACCAGGCACTGGATTCATCTGAGAGAGGTGAGGGGGCCACCCCGCGGGTCTGCCACGGTCGGCACGTGTAACATACTCATCATTTTTTCACTTTTACTTGCCTGCTGGCTCTCTATTTTTGAAAGAAGTTTTTTAAAATCTTTCAGTTGTAGTTTTCTTTATTAAGGATAATGTTGAGCCATACTCCTAACAAGCTGCTGCTACCTCCTAGGCCCAAGATGCCAGTCCAAAGGCCGAAACACACCAAATAGTGAGACCTGCTGTGTCCACAACAGCAACACTAGGGCCTGACAAATCCTGCTACTTCCTGCCATGTCCCCAACAAAAATACTCGGGCCTGACTCAGCATGCTGCCTCCAGCCAGGGCCCCAACAACACTGGGGCATGACTCAGCACATCCAGCATTAGCCTTCCACTGCCATACCCCAATGCCACCACAGGGGTCTGACAAATCCTACTTTAGCCTGCCATACACCAAGCACCAACACAGGTCATTACTACATTGAGTTCCTCTGCCTGCTTTGCTCAAAGCATCACCACAAGGTCATGACTCCACTGAGTTCCTCTGCCTGCTTTGTTCTTAGCACTACTGCAGGGTCATGACTCTACTGAGCTCTTCTGCCTGCTTTTCCCCCGTCACCACCACTGGGGCATGACTAAACTGAGATCCTCTGTCTGCTTTTCCCAAGCACCACTGCAGGATCATGACTCCACTGAGTTATTTTGCTTGCTTTGCCCTAAGCACCACCAGAGGGTCATGATTCCACTGTTTTCCTCTACCTGCTTTTCCCTCATCACCAACACTGGGGCATAACTCCACAGTTCCTCTGCCTGCTTTGCTCCAAAACCACCACTGGGGCATGATTCCAGTGAGTTCCTCTGTGTCCTTTTCCTCCATCATCAACTTCTGGGGAATGACACCACTGACTTCTTCTGCATTCTTTGCTACAACCAGTTCTTGGGGAAAAGCAGACAGAGGCCTGCATTGTCACAATTACCACCACAGGAGATGAATTCACTGCCTACTTTTCCACAGTCATCACCACTAGGCATGACTCCATTGAATTCCTCTGTCTTCTCTGCTTGAAACACTATCATCAGGGCTTGACACATTATGCTTCAGTGTGCTTTGCTCCATCCATAACTACTATGGCCTGGCACTTCCAGCTTAAGCATGCCATACTCCAACCATAACCTCTGAGGTCTGACACTTCTAGCTTCTGCATGCCATACAACAACCATAGCCAATATAGCCTGACATATCCTGTATCAGCCTGTCTTGCTCCAATCATAGCCACTGTAGCCTGACACTTCCAGGTTCAGCATGCCATGCTGCAGCCATAGCCACTATGACCTGGCACGTCCAGCTTCAATATGCCATACTACAACTACCATAACCACCGTACCTGACATATACTGCATCAGCCTGTCTTGCTCCAAACACAACCCTTTGGGCCTGACACTTCCAGCTTCAGCATACTACAGCCATAACCTCTGAGGTCTGACACTTCTAGCTTCTGCATGCCATACTACAACCATAGCCACGGTGGCCTGCTACAGCCTTAGCCCTTGTGGTCTGACATTTCCAACTTCAGCCATGCAACAACTATAGCTATTATGGCCTGACATATCCTACATCAGCCTGCCTTGCTCCAACCACAACACCTGGGGACTGACATTTCCAGCTTTAGCACGATATGCTAGAACCACCTTCGCCAATGTGGCCTGAATGTCCTGCATCAGCCTGTCTTGCTCCAACCATAAACCCTGGGGCCTGACACTTACAGATTCAGCATGCCATGCTACAACCATAGGCCACTGTGACCTGACACTCCCAGCTTTAGCATGCCTTGCTACAACCAAAACCACTGTGGCCTGACACTCACAGCTTCAGCATGCCATGCTACAATCACCATCACCACCCTGGCCTTAATATCCTGCATCAGCCTGCCTTGCTCCAAACATAACCACAGAGGCCTGACACTTATAGCTTCAGCATGCCATCCTACAAACATAGCCACTGTGGCCTGACACTTCCAGCTTCAGCAAGCCATCCTACAAACATAGCCAGTGTGGCCTGACACTTCCAGCTTCAGCAAGCCATCCTACAAACATAGCCACTGTGGCCTGACACTTCCAGCTTCAGCAAGCCATCCTACAAACATAGCCAGTGTGGCCTGACACTTCCAGCTTCAGCAAGCCATCCTACAAACATAGCCAGTGTGGCCTGACACTTCCAGCTTCAGCAAGCCATCCTACAAACATAGCCACTGTGGCCTGACACTTCCAGCTTCAGCATGCCATCCTACAAACATAGCCACTGTGGCCTGACACTTCCAGCTTCAGCAAGCCATCCTACAAACATAGCCACTGTGGCCTGACACTTCCAGCTTCAGCAAGCCATCCTACAAACATAGCCACTGTGGCCTGACACTTCCAGCTTCAGCATGCCATCCTACAAACATAGCCACTATGGCCTGACACTTCCAGCTTCAGTATGCCATGTTACAACACCATAACTGCTATGGCCTGACACAGAAAACCATTTTATTTAAATATTTTTGAAAATTACCCACAATATTTTTATCTTAATGCTTTTCAAAAGAAAGAAGAAAAAAACTCAGATGTTGTTACACTCGGAGCAAAAACAGAGTAAATGACACTTTCCCTTTAAAATATCTTCACAAACCTTATTCATTGTGGTATTTGTTTTCTAATGTTGCTATTCTATAAAGTTGTTTCCCCTTAATTGTTAGGAACCTGATTCTGAAAATGACCCTTGCAATAAGTCTTTAAGATGTAGGAATACACCGCAGCCAGTTTATTAACACCCTCAAAAATATATAATTTTCATTATTTGCAATTACATTAATGGCTCTAATATATTCCTTTCTGGACTCTGCTATAAGAGAGGCAATGTTCCTTTTTATTTAAAAAGCAAATTATTTTCTTAACTTTCAAGACTTATTTATTAAAGATTTTTTTTTGCACCAAAAATCCATTTGCCAAGTTAATTGGTGTTTTGGATAAATAAAAATATTTGCACATTGATATTTATAATAGAATCAGATGGGAACCTTGCATTTAGGGCCTTTTTTTTTTAGAGAGAATTTTTTTCCTTTGCCCTGGACTCTTCCCAGGCTTTACATGAATACATTTCCTTCCTTCCTTAAGAATTCTTCTCTCCTCATTATCCTGGCAGGAATCATTTTTTATCTGCTATTTAACATTTTATATATGTTCCTTTTTATTGACTATTGCTTTGATTACTGGTAGTAAAGTGATTCATTGACTCAGTAAACCATATCATGACGGATGACTAGAAAAGTGGAAGAGGCTAACTACCATACGCTACTCCATTGTGGATGTTAGAAAAATCCCCCTATTATTATACCTGAAATCCTTTCATGTAAGTCAACATAGAGGTAGTTTGTGGTTGAAGGCCAAACAGAGAGGGCATTTTTCAAATTCATTTATCCAGGCCACTTTTGTTGTATAAATTGGCCATCTTAAAATTGCCCTCCCACATAATGCAACTAAAAGTATGAATGGTATTCCACAACACACATAATTTCAGATGGTTGAAAGAAGGCAATCCTGGGGAAAAGGAGGGTGTCTACATCAGGAATTATTTGCTCATAGATTGCATATTCAGTTTCACACATGTACTTTTCTAACAAAATTCCACATGCATAAAAAGCAAATACAATGAAGTGCACCCAGGTTTCAAAGCAAAATTAGGCCTATTTATTTTTTAGTTTGATTTATAAACCATCTTTCCACACAAAGACTCCATGTGACTATAAAACATTTAACATGAATAAACATAATAAAAATATTGCAAAACTTATACAATACAACTAATCTACAGAGCACAAACAATTTCAATATAAAATGTAGAAAATGTAACAAATGGCAAAACACAAACTATAAGGTCACAAAATACCAGTCATCAAAATCAAACAATAAAATATAGTAAAACATAACTGATCCAGCTGAAAGGCCATCAATCATTAGTCAGAAGCAGAGGCAAATAACCAGGCCTTACTTACCTTACAAAAAAAATCTGAAAATCTTGTAAAACCTACAACTCCCTTGGAACTGAATCCCACACACTGACCCATAAAAGAAAAAGACTTCTTCCTGTTTTCCACAATTCAAAACTCCTTTGGAAGGGTACAACCAGAAGAAGCTCCTACAAAGAATGGAGACATTGCAAGAGGTTATCAGTTGATTACTTGTCCCTCAGATCCCATGAGTCAATGCAGTTTAAGGCCTTAATAACAAAACATAAGATTTTCAGTTGAATACAGAAAGAGATGAGAAGCCGATGTAGTGACTTCAGAGCTTGGGAGATATGATCATGAAGCCATAAATCAAGAAGTATAAGAGCAGTCTTATTTTAAATATACTGCAATCTAGGCATCTGAGAATGCATTAAACCTGCATATGAATAATTACAGTAATCTAGGAGGCCTGCAACAGTCACATGGATAACTATAGTCAATCTATTGCTCAAACTTTCCCATGAAGATTTCTAACCAAGCACAACTGTAGGAAGCAAGTATGGACTGCATTAAATATGGTTCTCCAACATTGATGCTAAATCCATTACTCTCCCTAGAAAACAAATTTCTTTTTGCAATAAAATTTCTATCTTCTCAAAAAAATTTCAGGGAACTAAAGGGGCAAGATGGCGGCATAAACTAGCTGCGGACCGGCTATCCATTTTCTTTGCTCCTTTTCTGGGTACTTTCCCTTCACAATGCCTTCTAAAAGGAAGGGTAAAGTTAGAGTTTACCCCTAGGAGCCTCCTTTGGCTCTCGGACACATTCCATCGTTGAGAGGGGGATTTTCCCATTGCCGGGTCTGGTGGAGGAGAACCAGCCTCAGCTGGGGAGGAGGTTTTCCTTGGCCCCCTTGACATTCATCCACCTCCAGCCCAGCAGGGAATCTTCCAGGGTGGGGCTGCAGTGTCGCCGATTGATGATGTCATCAGGAGCTTTTAGCTGAGGGGAGCCTCTCAAAGTGAAGAATCCAATGCTGGCTTTTCTCTTCAAGGGGATCCTGTAGTTTGTCCATTGGTGGGCTCGACTGATTCTTCTGAAAGGTTAGCGGGTGAGTCCCAGCTTCCTTTTCAAATTTCTTCAGAGAGTTTGATCCCCCCTAAACCTGCAGTGGTTACTCTGGATGCACTCTGGGACTTGGTAGCCTCTATTGGCTCTGCTTGTGTCAATAGCTCCTTTAAAATAAATGCAGTGTCTAATCATTTAGAGGCTCATATCTCTACCTGTGAAACTGGAGAATGTACAGAAAAGGGCGACCAAAATGTTAAAGGGGATGGAACAGCTCCTTATGAGGAAAGGCTAAAGAGGTTAGGGCTGTTCAGCTTGGAGAAGAGATGGCTGAGAGGGGTTATGATAGAGGTCTTTAAAATCATGAGAGGTCTAGAATGTGTAGATTTGAATTGGTTATTTACTCTTTCGGATAATAGAAGGACTAGGGGCACTCCATGATGTTAGCAAGTAGTTCATTTAAAATTAATCAGAGAAACTTCTTTTTCACTCAGGGCACAATTAAACTCTGGAATTTGTAGCCAGAGGATGTAGTTAGTGCAGTTTGGGGCAGATTTTAAAAGGTACATGCATGGCGTACATTTGTGCATGCAAACCGGCATGCACAAATGTACGCCTGATTTTATAACATGCGCGCACAGCCACGCGCATGTTATAAAATCAGGGATTGGCGCGCACTGAGCCCTCAGGGAGACCAGCTGGCTTTCCCCGTTCCCCCCCCCCCCCACACACACACACACACACCTTCCCCTCCCTTCCCCTACCTGTCCCGCCCACCAGCCCAAAAAAAAACAAAACACCGTACCTTTATCTCAGAAGTTACGCCTGCCAGAGGAGAAATCCATTAACTGCTATTAATCAAGTTGACTTAGGAAATAGCCTCTGCTATTACTAGCATCAGTAGCATCGGATCTACTTAGTGTTTGGGTAATTGCCAGATACTTGTAGTCTGGTTTAGCCTCTGTTGGAAATAGGATGCTGGGCTTGATGGACCCTTGGTCTGACCAAGTATGGCAATTTCTTGTGTTCTTATGTTCTTATAACTAATCAAATTCAAGAGAAGGTTTCCTTGGTGGAACAAGAAATGTCCTTAATAAAATCTGTGCAATCTATATTTATTAAGGAGCACACTATTCTTAAAAGGAGGGTTTAGTTTGTGAAGAATAGATTACATCTCCTTAATTTAAGAATCTTGAATTTTCCCAGAGTGGTAGGCATACCTCCCAGAGTTACCTAACGAAGATCTTCCCTGAGACTGTTCCTGCTTTGAAAAAAGTCTATTTTTTACCCTCACGGAACCAAAATGATACCCTAGAGTCTAGGGGTCGAGAACCTTTTTGGCTGAGAGAGCCATGAACGCCACATATTTTAAAATGTAATTCTGTGAGAGCCATACTAACTACAACCCCCACCCTCCTGACTCCCCCAAGACCTACCAAATTTACTACAACCCCCTACTCTCCTGACGCCCCCAAGACCTGCCAAATTAATTTACTACAAACCCCCCATCCTCCTAACCCCCCCCCCCCCCCCCAAGACCTGCCAAAAGTCCCTGGTGATCCAGCAGGGGTCCAGGGCTCGCAGACAAATCTTTAATAAAAAAGTAAAAATCTAACAAAACCCCCCCACCCTCCTGATGCCCCCCAGGACCTCCAAAATTAATTTACTACAACCCCCACCCTCCTGACCCCCCCAAGACCTGCCAAAAGTCCCTGGTGGTCCAGCGGGGGTCCGGGAGCGATCTCCTGGACTTGGGCCGTCGGCTGCCAGTAGTCAAAATGGCGCCGACGGCCCTTTGCCCTCACTATGTCACTGGGGTCGACCAATGGCGGCGGTAGCCCCTGTGACATAGTAAGGGCAAAGGGCCGTCTGCTGCCAGTAGTCAAAATGGTGCCGATGGCCCTTTGCCCTCACTATGTCACTGGGGTCGACCAATGGCGGCGGTAGCCCCTGTGACATAGTAAGGGCAAAGGGCCATTGACGCCATTTTGATTACTGGCAGCCGACAGCCCAAGTCCAGGAGATCACTCTCGGACCCCCGCTGGACCACCAGGGACTTTTGACAGGTCTTGGGGGGGTCAGGAGGGTGGGGGTTGTAGTAAATTAATTTTGGAGGTCTTGGGGGGTGTCAGGAGGGTGGAGGTTTGTAGTAAATTAATTTTGGAGGTCCTGGGGGGCATCAGGAGGGTGGGGGGGTTTTGTTAGATTTTTACTTTTTTATTAAAGATTTGTCTGCGAGCCCTGGACCCCCGCTGGATCACCAGGGACTTTTGGCAGGTCTTGGGGGGGGGGGGGGTTAGGAGGATGGGGGGTTGTAGTAAATTAATTAGCAGGTCTTGGGGGCGTCAGGAGAGTAGGGGGTTGTAGTAAGTTGTGGTAAGCCCTTTGCCCTTACTATGTCACAGGGGCTACCGCCACCATTGGTCGACCCCAGTGACATAGGGCAAAGGGCCGTCTGCGCCATTTTGACTACTGGCAGTCGAAAGCCCAAGTCCAGGAGATCGCTCCTGGACCGCTCCTGGACCCCCGCTGGATCACCAGGGACTTTTGGCAGGTCTTGAGGAGCGTCAGAGGGTGGAGGATTTTGTTAGATTTTTACTTTTTTATTAAAGATTTGTCTGCGAGCCAGATGCAGCCATCAAAAGAGCCATATCTGGCTCCCGAGCCATAGGTTCCTGACCCCTGCCCTAGACCTTTCTCAATTTCTAGAAAATTCTGGTTATGAAGTCTCTGAAAAATTTACTTTATTGATATCTTTTTTTTTCTGAATCTGACATTAGTTATGTTATATGAAAAGTTTCTTTAAAAATATTAAAGTTTTATTTCTGGGTTTTCCAGTTAGAATTTTTCCTGATCTCTCTCAAGCTACTCAAGAGAGGAGAAAATGCTTTTTGGTGCTTCGCCAGGAGGCACTGGCCCTAGGAGCAACATACATATTAAGATGCCCAAGTAAATATTATGTCAAACTTTGTGGTAAAACTTTCATTTTTTTTGTTCCTGAATAACTATAAATATTTGTTGATTCTAGGAAGGCTATTCTGGCTTCTAACCTCATAGCAAAACCAGAAAACTGAATGTCTTATATGGGTTTAGCATATATTTTTTTAGTATTTTCCTTATTTCTCCATGATTTCTGCTCCTCTTCTCAATGTTTTGTGGTCTAAAAAGCTTACATTTTGTTTCTATTTTTTATATTTCTTAAAGGCAATATATTTTTTCCATTTCTGTACAAAGATAATTCTTTGGGGAAAATTTAAAATTTAATAAATTTAATATAAAAAAAAAGATTTCAGAAAGTACAAAAACAATAGAGGGTTTTAAAAATTCAAATGACCATGACTTTTGAGGGATTCATTTTCAATTTGTTTAAGTGCAATCAGGCCACAGTTGACTTTAGACCATTTCAAAGAGTCTTAAGGGCTTCCTTGCATAGAGCAGTGGTTCCCAACCCTGTCCTGGGGGCCCACCAGCCAGTCGGGTTTTCAGGATATCCACAATGAATATGCATGAGAGAAAATTTGCATTTTATGGAGGCAATGCATGAAAATTTTCTCTCATGCATATTCATTGCGGATATCCTGAAAACCCGACTGGCTGGTAGGCCCCCAGGACAGGGTTGGGGACAACTGACATAGAGGACCAAACTCATAATACAATTGAACATCTTCATTAAAACTTTGATAATTCAGTCCAGCAGTTCCATCAATTTCCCCAAAGATTGTACATAAGCATTAAGCAAGGAAGATGGAAAGCTGGAGGACCCCCACACTCCATCTTTCATGGGCTTCATAAAGATTCCCAATCCTTGGCATGCAATGATCTGTTATCCAGAAAGAAGTGGAACTAGTAAACAATACCAAGACCTATACGATCAAGGGGGGTGAAGCCTTGAGTTCACCCCCCTATCAAGGCTTCTCCTCAGATTATTGGTAGGAGAGAGAAGTTAGGGCACCTTCAGTACTAAAACCCTTCCTGAAACCTGATTTATTTATATGCAAAAAATCCTGCTCCTCCAATACCATCAGCAATTGATTTAAAACTACATATTCTAAAATCTTACCCATAAAAGCTAGATGGGAAATTGGCCAATAGTTTTCTAGTATGGAAATGGACAAACCATTAGGGATGTGCATTTATTTAAAAAGAAAGTGCAAAACATGATGAATAAGGCTAATTTGTTTTATTCAGGGGGCCCCGAAATGAATCGGGGGCCTCCCAAAAGAAATGAATCTTATTCATTTGTTTTGTTTTCAACATATACATCAGGCCTAGATCTAGGCCCGAAGTTAGAGCCTCACCTACGGCATAGGCCGAGGCTTCAGACCTAGGTCAAAGCACCAGCGTCGTGCTCAGGCATAGGCCAAGGCCCAAAGCAAGGAGCACGACCAAGGCCCGAGTGCAACACCGTAGTCTCAGCAGAGGCCCAAAGCCAGGGCCTTGAATGAGGCCCCTGAAAATTAAAAAACAAAACAAACCTTATCTGATCTGGTGGGTATTTGTTGAAGACCGGGTCCCAACACCGGGGCCTCAGCCCAGACCCAGGCCCAATGCCACGAGCCAACCAGAGGCTGGATACCAATGACAGGGCCTTGGCTTAGGCCGGGGCCCGAGCCCAGGCCTGATGCCGCGACCTGACCCAAAGGCCCATACAATTGCAGTACATCAAAATAGTGCCATCCACTGGGGTAAATGCACCAGAGTTAATTAACTCCAGCGCGACCCTAGCAGATGTCATCACTGTGCTTTGGGAAGAAGAAAGAAGAGGAAATGTGAAGAGGAGCTCCCAGGCTGAGTCTGGGTCTAGGCCTAGGCATAGGGACCCAACCTCTGTGTTGGGTCACCATGTTGGGCCTGGGCCCGGGCCCCAGCTTACCTGAGGGCCTGGCGTTCAGACCCAGCCTCTAGGTTGGGTCGTGGCATTGGGCCTGGGTATGGGCCGAGGTTCTAGCGTCAGGACCCAGCCTCCGGGCCAGGCCGCAGCATCAGGCCAGGGTCTGGGCTTCAGCCGTGGCTCAGGCGTCGGGCCTAGGACTAGGCCAAAGCCTCGACCTTGCATATGCTGAGGCTGGACCCAGGCCCAACACCACGGTACGGCCCGATGTACCATGGCCTCTACTGATCCCAATCTACCATGGCCTCAGCCAAGCAAGCCCAAGGCTTCGGCCTAGTCCGAGCCATCGGATCCCCACCATTTTTCCAGGAGGGCTCATTTTCATTTTTTTTGGGGGGGGTAATTGTTGATCCATTTTTTTCACATGAATCAAGCAATCCACGAACCGAAATTTGTAGGAAAAAGCCTCCCAAAACAAAACAAAAAACAAAAACAATGTTTTTTTCCCTGCACATCCCTACAAACCATAGTCTCCTTATTTGGAAAGACTCCAGCCTGCAAGGAGGAGTTAATAATTAACCATAATGGAGCAACAGAGGCTTTTGCACATTCCTTAATTACTAATGCAGGACAGGGATCTAGGCAGCAGTTAATTCCTTTAGAAGCCAATAAAATTGTTTTAATCTTGTTAAGTGAGACCACATCAAAGGTCTCGTAAGGCAGAACTAGAATTTTTAGGACCTGAATTCTCTTCAGTCAGTAAAGGGAATACATCTACTTCAAGTTCACTTCAAATTGTAATAATCCTATTTCTAAAGTGCAGAGCAAAAGCATCATAACCTTCTTTCATTGACTAGAAGGCTTCTGAAGTTAGCATCTTGACCGAAAAAATGTTAGCTTCAAAGAAACATTTCTTTTTTTCTTTTGTGTGATGATTATATTCTTTAGATGTAGTCTATCCTCTGATTTTAAAGTATGCAGCCAATATCTCTCTAACTTCCCCCAGCTCTTTTCATCAGGCATAATTCTTCTGAAAACCAGAAGAATAATTTATCCAAAAGACTGGATTGCTCTTTTAAAGGAGATGCCTGATCCACAACTTGACTCAAAATTAAATTCCAGCATTCCATAAATTGCTCCACAGCAGGAGTTTCTAAATACTGTAAGAAGATGCGTTTGCAGTATCTTTATGCATTGATACAATCTCAGCTGGACTATTGTAACTTTCTCTATGTAGGGTTGCACATTGCCTAAGAGACTTTTGCATAGATTACAATTAGTCTAAAATGCAGCAGCCTGGTTCTTAACTAAATCAAGGCGGTAAGAGAATTACACGAATTTGCAAATCACCACACTGAATGCCATTAAAATTATGCTCCCTATTTAAGATTTAATCATTATTTATCAAACTTTGCAGCATGAATGCTCCACCTTTTTTGAAATACCAATTAGTGCAATATAGACCTACATGTTTGCAATTATCAGAGGACTTTCTTTTGAAGGTCCTTACTAGGAATAGAGCTTTCTCTTTTATTAGCCCTCCTTTGTAGAACCAGCTTTCAAGGGATATCTAATGTTTAAAAGTACTGTTTTCCATTAAAACATGGATATTTCAGCTAGCTTTTGGTTAAGAACATATTTTTAAGTTGTTTAAGACAAACTGCAATAGTGTTCTGGTAGGATTTTAAAAATTACTATCCCAAGAAGGTTAATTATTTACATTGTTGAACAATTAATTTTTGAATTGATGGTTTTTGTAATTATTTGATGTATTTATATACTTGCTTTCAGATGTTATTGTTATAATGTTTAATGTATTACTAGTTACTTTAACTACATTTAATTTTTGCTGTAAGCTTGCTTTGGTTATTGATAATTTGAAAAGGCAGTTTTAAGTAAAAATTCATGATGATGTTGATATTACTGTATCTGAGTAAAACTAGGTTTAGCACTCATACAGAACAGGTGCAAAATACAAAAGGAGACATACTTGCACTTTGAAAATTGATGCAAAATCCATGGGTTTAAATGTACCAGTGGACATTTTCCCAATGTAGAAAATTTGTAAATTCTCCCCTTCATGCCCAGCTGTGTGTCCTTATCTAGTCTGCAAAGACACAGGTAGAAAGGGATTTGGGGAGTCCAGATCAGGTCCAGTAGGGCTGGCATCTTGGTACTGTAGCATCCAGAAGCTGATGTAGAGAGAAGCCATGAAGTATGCTTTCAAGAGCTCTAAAACTAGCAGATTGAATGATTATGGATTTTGGTCAGCACTTTTCAGGTTCAGACCACCCAGGATAATTCTGAGTTACCTATGGAAACAATATGAGACTCATATGGTAGTCATGCAAGCCATGAATCCCAATCATGTACATTCTCAAGGATAGGTAAGCCATGCAACTAAATCTTTTATCTATTTAGGAGCCTGGGAGTAGGAAGAGCTTCTGATTTCGATACCCCTTTGAGAGTTAAGTTAGAGGAAAAGCCATTAATGTGTGACACTTTTCTTTAATCTACTCTCTCCTCTTAGAACAATATATTTCTACTAATCCACCACTTCCTGATCCTACAGTCCATAGTCTTGGAAGCTATAGTGAAAGCTCTGAATGTTCTGGATGCAGGACCATCTTATTCTGCCCAGAGAAACATATATCCTTGCTTTCTCTTGTTTTCCCCTTTCTTTTATATCCCTCTCATATAGAGCATGAGGAAAATATCCTTCTTGATCAACTCTTCTGTTATTTCCATGTACTCACAGTGAGCTATTTTGGTATGGAAATCCATCTGTCACTCAGATGAAGTATTGATAATTACTTAGGTGTAGTCGCCTGACTTGTCAGGGTCATTCCAGCAGATTCACAATAAGTGTGTTCTCAGAATCTTCAGTTATTGGTTGCTCCTCTGGGATGGTACGCAGTGTCTCATTGCCAAACTGTATAACACAGCACAAATCATGAAGATTGTGCATACTTTCCCTAGAGCTAACGGTATTATGCCACCAATGTTGTCCAGACTGCAAAAGCTCATTTTATAGCGATCAAAGGTTCATCAGTGCATAGAGTGCTTTACCTATGTGCAGAGAAGGAAGGGACAGAAGGCAAGAGAGTCATATTACTCTATATTGCGAATGCATTCATGTTTCAAAGGTCACTCTACTTTGTACAAATGTTCTAATAAAAACAAATCATTGCTGTTTGCTTGAAGAAAATTTACTGACAGAAAGATTGCAGTTTTTAGCAATATCAATCTTTAAGAACTTTATTAAACAGTGCTTAAGGGATTCACGCAGTCATAAGTTCTAAAAATGCCTCAGGAATTTAAGAACAGTTGTAGCTCTAATCTTTTGGGAAACTTTGGAAAGCACTGAAAGTAGCCTCATCAAGGACCTGAAAAAGCTGCTAAACTACTTTTCTTGGCAAAATAATGATTCTATTTGGTTCTTAGGAGTAATGTGTGCATAGTGACTCACTCCCAAATTGTTAGTATTTTCAAATACTTTAATATAATATGTGAGTTCTGTAATTTAATGATTATAAAAAAAAACATTAAGGGGTAGATTTTCAGACGAGCACGAACAGCCTACTTTTGTTTGCGCTCCAGGCGCAAACAAAAGTACGCTGGATTTTAGTAGATACGCGCGTAGTCGCGCGTATCAGCTAAAATCCTGGATCGGGGCGCGCAAGGCTATCGATTTCGTATAGCCTGCGCGCGCCGAGCCGCGCAGCCTACCCCCGTTCCCTCCTAGGCCGCTCCGAAATCGGAGCGGCCTAGAAGGGAACTTTCCTTTGCCCTCCCCTCACCTTCCCCTCCCTTCCCCTACCTAACCCACCCGCCCGGCCCTGTCTAAACCCCCATCCTACCTTTGTCGGGGGATTTACGCCTCCCGGAGGGAGGCGTAAATCCCCGCGCGCCAGCGGGCCTCCTGCGCGCCGGGCCGCGACCTGGGGGCGGGTACGGAGGGCGCGGCCACGCCCCCGGGCCGTAGCCACGCCCCCGTACCCGCCCCCAAAACGCTGCCGACACGCCCCCGCAACGCCGCGCGCTCCGGCCCCGCCCCCCGACACGCCTCCCGACACGCCCACTCCGAAAACCCCGGGACTTACGCGAGTCCCGGAGCTCTGCGCGCGCCGGGAGGCCTATGTAAAATAGGCTTCCCGGCGCGCAGGGCCCTGCTCGCGTAAATCCGCCCGGTTTTGGGCGGATTTACGTGAGCAGGGCTCTGAAAATCCGCCCCTAAGACCCTATGTACTAAGCATTTTTTGTATTAGTGGGGTCTAACAGATTTCCTTCAAGTATTTCATGAAGCAAGAAAACCCTAAGAACCATGAGAGAGGTTCATAGGTATTAGGGTGGTATGTTTCTTCCACACAGATTGAAAATATGCCCTGTAAAAAAAAGGTTCAGGTCTAAAAAATAACACAGTATAATAACAGATTTCATGTGATTTGGAATGATGAAAGTTACACAAAGATGGGATTTCTATAATGTACTCGCGCCCTAGCTTGATAACACCCAGGGAACGAGAGCATCAAGCTAGGGCGAGAGTACATTTTAGAAATTTCATCTTTGTGTAGCTTTCTTCATTAATCCCATCAAATCTTCACTGATGTGTACTGTGCTGTTCGTACATCTCACTGTGCATGTAAAACTGGCCTCAAAACCCTAAACCATTACCCAAACCTCACCTCAAGTTACTAGATGATCCTTGTATAGTGGTATAAATAGTTGACTAATATGTGTGCCACCCCAGAAGCACTCTCTCTTACTGTCTTTCTTTCTTTCTCTCTCTCTCTCTCTTATTTACAATAAATATCACAAATCCCGTTTCAGTCATATCACACAGCTTAATGCCAAGAAAAAAGGTGTAGTTCTAACATGTGTTACACTATCACATGCAACATTAAATGTCCCTTGTTTTCATAAACTCCTCCCCTTTGACTAAAATTTGCATACATATCTCACAATGCAATAAATAATGCATGTGTTAAAACCATTATCATGGGCATTAGGGCCCTAACACCCACAATAACATCATAATGCATTTCGATGAGTGACTCTGTAAGCCAGCTAACTCAACTCCTCTCAGTTATGCCCCTATCTTATCTCCCTAATTCTAGTCACCTAAATTATTACCTAGCTAGAATTTAGCAAGATATAGGTTGAATATAGCCGACTAAGCCATTTAGACGGATAACTTTTCAGATATCCATCTAAATGATTTTTGAATATCAAGCTCACCTCACTGTTGCATCCGTCGGTGCTAGACAGCTTCGCCCCGTTTGCCTCACCTTGTTCACGGCTCCTCCCGCTTACCTTGGGAAAATGGCTAATGCCGTGTCTACAAACCACCCTCTCTGTCATCCCCGGAATGACTATGGTGCTGCCTCCCGCCAAGCTCCTCCCAAGGACCTACTAGGGTGTGCATGTCTTTATTCCAGCATTGGTGTGAACCTCAGGGGTGATCCCCTCTACTGACGTCACGCCATCTGGATATATAGTCTGTACTATTTTGCTAGCTCGTTGAGTTAGCAAATGATTGGTCTCGGCCGATATAAGCTACTCTGCCGCTTCCGTGCCACTGCTGGAAGCTCTCTCTGCCCTTCGGGGTAATTGCTAACCTGGGTACCCGCTGCTCGGGGGCCCTCTGCTTTATTTCAGGTGCCTTACAGGGATCAGGTACTTGCTCCTCGAGGGCCTGCTCTCCCTGCCTCGGTGCCTGTACCATCTACTTCAACCTGGTGGAATCGCATACCTACAGCAACCGTCTAGTGAGTAATCTAACTCTCAGTCTATCTCATCCACAGTACTGCCTTGCTGGGAAACCTACATCGGAATCTCCCTATACCAACGGAGTGAGAAGGGTCCCCTCTGCTGAGGGTCTTGAGACTGCTACATCCAGACGACCTCACTACTGCCATTTCTGGTTGCATACATCAAGCTGTATAAATAAAGAACTAACTCTGTGTTTGTGCATCCTGAGTCTAGCCCAGTACTGTGGCTCCCCACGGGGCTCCTCCCCGTGAGCGTGGTCATCTGCCACAGTACCCAAGAATCCACCCAAACACCACTTAACCATAACACTTACACTATAATTCTAAACTAATTAAGAGCGGATTTTCAAAAGATCATACGCATAAAATCCAGCCTTTGCGTGCGTGGCCGGGCCTAGCATGTCCAAGCCTATTTTAAAAAAGGCCCAGCCATGAGCGTAAAGGCCGGTACGCGCATAAGCACGGGCCTTTCTGAAAGGGGCAGGCTGGGGGCATTTTCTGGGTGCGGCAGGGTGGTCTGGGGGTGGGGCGGGGTGGGGCTAGAAGCACCCGGTACAGCGGCCATTTACTCCTTGGTAGGAGCAAAAGGTAGAAGAAAAGAAATTGGGGTAGTTAGGATAGGGATAGGGGGAGGGCAGGATAGGGGAAGGGGAAGGGAGGCTAGGGTAAAGGGTTGGGAAGTTCTTTCCCAGTCTGTTCCTTAATTGGAGTGGATCTGTACTTGGACCGGTGCTTTTCAATATAAATATAAATGATCTGGAAAGGAATACGACGAGTGAGGTTATCAAATTTGCGGATGATACAAAATTATTCAGAGTAGTTAAATCACAAGCAGACTGTGATACATTACAGGAGGACCTTGCAAGACTGGAAGATTGGGCATCCAAATGGCAAATGAAATTTAATGTTGACAAGTGCAAGGTGTTGCATATAGCGAAAAATAACCCTTGCTATAGTTACACGATGTTAGGTTCCATATTAGGAGCTACCACCCAGGAAAAAGATCTAGGCATCATAGTGGATAAAATCGTCGGCTCAGTGTGCTGCAGCAGTCAAAAAAGCAAATAGAATGTTAAGAATTATTAGGAAGGGAATGGTTAATAGAACGGAAAATGTCATAATGCCTCTGTATCGCTCCATGGTGAGACCACACCTTGAATACTGTGTACAATTCTGGTCGCCGCATTTCAAAAAAGATATAGTTGCGATGGAGAAGGTACAGAGAAGGGCAACCAAAATGATAAAAGGGATGGAACAGCTCCCCTATGAGGAAAGGCTGAAGTGGTTAGGGCTGTTCAGCTTGGAGAAGAGACGGCTGAGGGGGGATATGATAGAGGTCTTTAAGATCATGAGAGGTCTTGATCGAGTAGATGTGACTCAGTTATTTACACTTTCGAATAATAGAAGGACTAGGGTGCATTCCATGAAGTTAGCAAGTAGCACATTTAAGACTAATCGGAGAAAATTCTTTTTCACTCAACGCACAATAAAGCTCTGGAATTGTTGCCAGAAGATGTGGTTAGTGCAGTTAGTGTAACTGGGTTCAAAAAAGGTTTGGATAAGTTCTTGGAGGAGAATTCCATTAATGGCTATTAATCAATTTTACTTAGGGAATAGCCACTGCTATTAATTGCATCAGTAGCATGGGATCTTCTCAGTGTTTGGGTAATTGCCAGGTTCTTGTGGCCTGGTTTTGGCCTCTGTTGGAAATAGGATGCTGGGCTTGATGTACCCTTGGTCTGACCCAGCATGGCAATTTCTTATGTTCTTATGACTGGGAGGGAACTGGGAAGGCCCCAATGCATCACTGCGCTTACTTGCAAAACTCTCTCTTGTGCGCGCCAACCCAAAATTTTATAATATGGACGCACACGCATAAGTTTTGAAAATCTACCCCTTAGTATATTTGGAGTTGGAAAGAATTTTTTTCACTGTTGTAAAACACAGCAGGGTCCCCTGCTGTGTAACTTTACTACTGCTATGGATGGCGTGTAATTAATAAAATAAAAAAATCTAGGCTAGTCAGCAGGGTTTTAAGGATTGGTGCTAATAGGGGGAAAGGGAGGCTGAGGGGGGGCGGAGTTTGACTGGGTGAACTGTGAAACTAACATTAGCATGGATGTGTGCCCCTTTTATAAAATAGCAATATCCATGGGCGAGAGCCGGCAAACGTGCACATGTGTCCCCGCATGCCTATTTAAAAGTTACTGTTTTAGATTTTTTTTAAAGTAGCAATAATAATTTACAAGCTTTATTTAAGCTTTTTGTTGGTACTTGAATGATAAAATAGATGTGGATTTGCTATTCTACAGTTTACCCTCCCAGTTAGATGCTTCCAGAATGAGTCATTTAAAGTGTTGTAGAAAATTGCATTCTTCAGGGCACATGGAATATAATTATGGTATCTTAATCCAGATAGTATTCCCCCAGCATAACTGGGAATTTTATTTCTCTACGAGAAATGATAGTAGGAGTGGGGATTTGATTTTTCTTTGAAATGAAATTAGGCTGTGTTATTATTATTATTATTTTTACTACTGTTTAAATTGTTTTTAATTCTCAACATTTGTCATAATAATAATATGAAAATAAAATTTATGATTCAGTGCTATAAACGTAAGCAGATTAATCAAAGCAACATGAGACTACAGATTAAGAAACATTTTCCACAATAGTCTCTTGTATTAAAAGTTTCATTAATGAAAAATAATTCCACCAAGAATTTCCATGAAGTTAGAAATGGCTACATGGCAACTATTTTAAAGTCTTGATTCCCCTGACTGAACAAGCTTAGGTTTCCACTGAGAACAAGTCTGCTAGAAAATCTGAGAAACATATTTAGAGCAGAAGATTTGGGAGGGACAATTTTCAAAGTCATTTCCATAGGTAGATGGCGATGTACTTCCATAAATTGCCAGTCTGCAAATTGCCCACTCTAAAAGTGTAGGTAGTGTTGCACATTTAATGGGGGCATTCCCAGAAGGTGGAGAATAATTCATATAGGCTGCTACTTCAAGTTTATGCATATGAGTCTGTGGCTTCTTAGTGCCCGTGCAAATTTCGAGTGAAAGTATGATGCAGGCACTTTCTCTTTGAAAACTGGTGGAGACTCCTAAGTAAGAAATGGTGCTTGCTGCAGTTCAAATCTATAAAGAGTAAGCAGTGCTACTTGCCTTGCTTATTGAAAATGTCATTTTAATATTTTTTCGTAACATATTTTTATTGTGATTTTAAAATGAATTTAAGGTATCAGCTTACAAACATGTTTTATAAACTCACATGAGCTCAATTCTCAAAAGTGTTTTAAGTTCCTAACTTTGGAAGTTAGACTCCAAAATTGGCACTTTTGAAATGTACCTGGGCTGAGTTCCTACATGTAGGATCCTAAATTAGGAGCTGAAAAAGTGGGTGGCTCTGGGGGTGGAGTTAGGATAGAGAAAAAATGTTATTTATTTATGAACATTTGATATTCCACACCTTTCCAGGCTTGATCTCAAAGTGGATTACAGAAAATAAGAATTAGACAGGTATAACATGGTTAAATGTAGTTAACACTGAGTGCCATTATATGGCTTAAGGACCAAGGGTGAGAAAATGTTTAATATTTCTAATGAGCTGGCTGGGGAAAGGTCTGGTTGATTTTCAGTGTTAGGCACCTATTTTAGGAGCCTAAATCTAGGCAAATAAATAGCAGCCCTAAATTTAGATTCTTAAAGGGCCATATTCAGTCACTGGTTGGACTGCAAAGTTAGGCCTGGATTTATCAAAATGCAGTAAATGTTGCATGCAATGGGGTGTGTTTTATGGTAACAGGGAGTTTATTGCAATTTGCACTAATACCTATGGGAAGAGCTAAGTTACTGCAAATTATGATAACTTATGTGCACTTTGAGATAAGTGCCAGAATGTGGTGTTTCCTATATACAATGAGAAAGAGAGAAAGAGAGAACCTAGTCATAATGCCCTGACCCTAGATAGGTATTTATATCTCTATGGGAGGCCCACCTAGTAACTCTAGTTGAGGTTTAGGTATTAATGTAAGGGTTAGGGGCCACTTTGACATTCAATGTGAGATGTACGAACCAAACAGTGCTCTCTTGTGAACATTTGATGACCCTCGGAGTGAGGAAATGCACCCAAAGAGATTTGTGCAATGTCCTCTCAACTTAGCTTGATGGACTTTCTACCTGGGTAACATCAAGCTATGTTGAGAGAACACTACATAAATCTCATCTTTGGGTGAGTTTCCTCACTCTGAGGGTCATCAAATGTTCACAAGAGAGCACTGTTCTGTTCGTACATCGTACATCTCACATTGAAAGTGGCCCCTAACCCCCTACACTAATACCTAAATCTCACCTAGAGTTACTAGGTGGGTCTCCCACAGAGATATAAATACCTATCTAGGGGCAGGGCATTATGGCTAAGTGCTCTCTCTCTCTCTCTCTTTCTCTCTCTCTCTCTCTCATTAGCCAGATCCAGCTAACTTTGGAGGGATATTCAGTAGTACAGCTGCACAATTGAATAAAGAGAGCAGGATAGGTTTAACCACCTAACTTTAGGACAGCTCTACAAAATGACCAGAGTTAGCTGGGGGCAGGCCAGCAGCAATTGCATCACTGCCAGCTTTTGCTAACCAATTTTTTTATTTAAAAGTTTTTATATACCACACAATAAGGCATATATATATGTCTGTCTAGGTGGTTTACAGGAGTACAAACATAATTTATAACAAAAAAAAAGATTAAGATGCAATTAAAATTAAATATATATATAAATGATCTGGAAAGGAATATGACGAGTGAGGTTATCAAATTTGCAGATGATACAAAATTATTCTGAATAGTTAAATCACAAGCGGACTGTGATACATTACAGGAGGACCTTGCAAGACTGGAAGATTGGGCATCCAAATGGCAGATGAAATTTAATGTGGACAAGTGCAAGGTGTTGCATATTGGGAAAAATAACCCTTGCTGTAGTTACACGATGCTAGGTTCCATATTAGGAGCTACCAACCAGGAAACAGATCTAGGCATCATAGTAGATAATACTTTAAAATCGTCAGCTCAATGTGCTGCAGCAGTCAAAAAAGCAAACAGAATGTTAGGAATTATTAGGAAGGGAATGGTTAATAAAACAGAAAATGTTATAATGACTCTATATCGCTCCATGGTGAGACCGCACCTTGAATACTGTGTACAATTCTGGTCGCCGCATCTCAAAAAAGATAAAGTTGCGATGGAGAAGGTACAGAGAAGGGCAACCAAAATGATAAAGGGGATAGAACAGCTCCCCTATGAGGAAAGGCTGAAGAGATTAGGGCTGTTCAGCTTGGAGAAGAGACGGCTGAGGGGGGATATGATAGAGGTCTTTAAGATCATGAGAGTCCTTGAACGAGTAGATGTGACTCGGTTATTTACACTTTCAAATAATAGAAGGACTAGGGGGCATTCCATGAAGTTAGCAAGTAACACATTTAAGACTAATTGGAGAAAATTCTTTTTCACTCAACGCACAATAAAGCTCTTGAATTTGTTGCCAGAGGATGTGGTTAGTGCAGTTAGTTTTGCTGGGTTTAAAAAAGGTTTGGATAAGTTCTTGGAGGACAAGTCCATTAACTGCTATTAATCAAGTTGACTTAGAGAATAGCCACTGCTATTAATTGCATCAGTAGCATGGGATCTTCTTAGTGTTTGGGCAATTGCCAGGTTCTTGTGGCCTGGTTTGGCCTCTGTTGGAAACAGGATGCTGGGCTTGATGGACCCTTGGTCTGACCCAGCATGGCAATTTCTTATGTTCTTAAAATTTAGTTTCTGATAATAGTATAGTCGAAGGTATATATAACTGAAAGTGTTATGTTCTATAGGCACTGTTAAACAGATAGATTTTCAGTGTTTTCTTAAACTCTTTATGATTTGCTAACAATCGGATTTGTTCGGGAAGAGAGTTCCACAGGGTCAGACCCGCTACAGAGAAGGCCCTTTTCCGTATTAAAGCCAAGCTTATTATTCTGACTGAAGGAATTTCTAACATGCATTTATCCATAGAGCGGAGTTGTCTTGGCAGTTTATATATTCGCAATCGTGAGCAGAGCCATACCGAGTTAGAATTATAGAGGTGCTATTGGGCGCGTTACTGACGGCGATAAGGCTCCTTACCTTTTTGCCATCTGCGATGTCTTTGCGGTGTCCACCCCGGTGCCGCCCAGACTCCTCCCCTTCCGGAGCAAATGCCACCCAGAACCGCCCTGATCTAGGTATCACACACAAAAGTCCCTTTTCGTGTGCGATCCCTTTAGAAAATTATCCCCTTAGCCAGCTAACCTAACTCCTCCCAGAAATACCCTGAGGCCGATGCAATTAAAATGCACAGAAAGCAGGTGCTGAGTTTTCCCCCCTCTCCTGGGGGCACCGTACTATATTCTAATTAGGGGTCATGCTGTCAAGGTGGTGCAAGAGTCTATTGAGCGCCCCTAGAGCCTCCTTGACAGCATGCGCCCAGGAGAGTCTGGCTGCCCACGGCCATCCGCAAGTTAAGAAAACAGACTCTGAATTTATCAGCGTCTGTTTTCCTAACCTGCGCACAGCCACAGGTTTGGAAAATGGACACTGGTTAACTGCGCGTTCGTTTCCCGAACCAACTGCTGCACTTTCTTTTAAACCTTTTTTTTATTAATCTTTCATTCCTTGCTATGATATTAAGTCAGAGGATGTAAAGAAAAGCAATATTTTCTGCTTTTCTGTACAACTTTTGGGAGTGCTCAGAAATTAATGCCTGCACATTTTTTTTTAAATTTCAGGTGAGTAAATAATAGCCTCATCAACATGCATTTGCATGTGATGAGCGCTATTAATTTTGCCACGCTTTGGACACATGTTGTGGAGGCACTAGTCCCCTTATTGATAAGGGGATGTGGACGCGCCTACACAACCCACATCCAACTGCGGGTAAAACAGTGCGCTCAGCTGAGCACACTGTATTGCATTGCCCCCCTGAAATGCTCCTAAGTTATCCAGCTAAATGTTAGCTGAATAGGGGAAAATATTCAAAAGTCGACATTTAGCTGGATAACTTGTGAGTTATCCAGCTAAATGCTTCTGAAAATGGGCATCCTAAATTCAAGGGTCATAAATTTAGGTGAATTTTCAGCTAAAAATATAGGCTCAGAAATTCAGCTGAAAAATAGGTACCCAACTTATGATCTTAAATTTATGAGTGCTCATTTTTTTTAAATATTGTCATCTATGGGAGATTTAAATTACCATACATCCAGCGTGCAAGGAAATAGTAAAGCAAGTCCACCTTCAAAATTATAATAAATTTTTATTGATTAGCTGAAATTCTTCAATATTAATAGTGGCAACTCCATACGTTTTCAATGACAAATATTAAAGTCCCCCGACACGGTCCGTGTTTCGCGGTCGCTGCATCGGGAGGGACCCACAATCAGTATCATCTAAAACATAAAGATAATAAAGCTGATGGACCTGACAAAAAAGGCTACACAGTTTCAATAAATTTTCAAACATACCTTGTACGTGCATCATGGAGCGCATCGGCTCACACGATTGAAAGACGATTTAAAGAGGTAATTTGGCGCCAAAAGACAGCAGCTATCGCGATAGATTCGTTCGTATAAGCCCCGCCCTCTCTATACACGGTTCAACCAAACAAATGCCATTCTACATCCCTGTTTAGTCCCTTAGGATGGACGGAGGAAAGCATAAAAATCCACTTCTGTTCCCGTCTACCTAAATTTCTGAGTAATTACCTCCCCTAAATGGGGGAACAACCACCTCTAAGACTGAAAACTGCAATTCAGCAATAGTGTGTTGGTGTTGAACCCAGTGTGTAACCAAAGGTTCATCCATCCTAAGGAGACGAATGTTTGAACAATGTTCTATAATGCGGGTTTTGATCATCCTAGTGGTCTTCCCCACATATAACATGGAACACGGACATTGTATAACATACACCAAACCCTTAGTGGTACAGTCTGATGTATTGCAAAGTTTAAAGTGAACCCCAGTGTCAGGATGAATAAAGGAGTCTGAATGGCTGGTATGTTTACACATCGTGCAGTGCCCACAGGGGCCATGATGGCCTCCCCTGGTATCCCTCAATTGTTTACTAAGACTAGCGTGTACTAGCTGATCCCGGAGGTTACTAGCTCTCCGAAAAGTGAAACGTAATGATCCCTGGAAAAGGGAAGTTAAAGATAAATTCTCCCAGTGTCTTCTTATCATTGTGGCAATAGCCTTACTCGCTGTTGAAAACGGTAAAATACAATTGAGACATGGACTGTCATCATCCATTGAAGGAAGAAGCAACCAGTCTCGATTGGCATACAATGCCCTTTTAAAAGCCTTTTTTACCACTCGTGGGGGGTAACCCCTTTCCCAAAACCGCTGAGACATCAATCGGGCTTGCTCTAAAAAATCTCTCCGGGATGAGCATAGACGTTTCAATCTTAAAAATTGCCCCGTAGGGATATTATCTCTAAGGGGCTTGGGATGACAGCTCGAGTAGGCTAAGAGTGTGTTTCTATCAGTCTCTTTCCTAAATAGAGTGGTGACATACTTATCCTGTTCTACTGAGATCGTAATATCAAGGAAAGCAATTTCTGAAGCATGAATGCAAAAATTAAATTGAATGTGTGGGTTCAACGAGTTGAGCCAATCAAAAAAACCAAAAAATTGAATGTCAGATCCAGTCCAAATAATTAGAATGTCGTCAATATATCGTAGCCACAAAGCCACATGGGAAAACCATTCCGTAGGATATACTAAAGACGATTCATAGTCGTCCATGTACAGACAGGCAAGTGAGGGGGCCATAGTGGTCCCCATTGCCGTCCCTTTAATCTGTTGGTAGTAACTCTGGTCAAACATAAAAAAAATTTTTGTTAGGGCCAAAGTGGCAAGTTGTACCAAAAATGCCGTGGACGGCCGGTGCGGAGCCGGTCGTTGGTTCAGAATATTTTCAATTAATTGTAATGCATCTAATTGAGGAATGTTGGAATACAGAGAGATAACATCAAGAGTCACAAAAAAGAAACCACCGGACGGGACAGTTGAATTTGACAAAATAGTGATGAGATGTGTGGTGTCCTTAACATAGGACCGGATCTGAGTAACAAAAGGGTGCAAAAAGATATCAACGAATTTAGAGAGTGGCTCAAGCAATGAATTAATGCCCGAGACTATAGGACGTCCAGGGGGATGTACCAGAGTCTTATGAATTTTGGGTAAGAGATAAAATAGGGGCATGGTGGGAGTTGAATTTACCAAGAATTTTGCCTCCCTATTCGTGAGCATGTTGCGGTCAAGGGCTTCCTGAACAAGATCTTTAATGATCTTTAAGAGATCTTGTGTGGGGTCTCCTAGGAGTAATTTATAGCATGAGGTATCGCTTAACTGACGAAGTGCCTCCACCTCGTAGTCAGTTTTACCCCACACTACAATACCCCTACCCTTATCAGCGGGTTTTATGACTATGGATGAGTCGTTGGATAACTCCTTGACTGCAATAGCCTCTTGCTGGGATAAATTGTATCGAACATACTGTTTTTTTTGTAGCAAGGGAGTGAGCATCTGTCCTTACTAAACTCTCAAAAGCCCCCAACAGTGGGTTTACGGGACCAGGAGGGGTCCACCTGGACCGCTTCAAGATCACTGACATATCCAATGTTGGTGGAGAGTCTGCAAAAAATAGTTTTAGTCGTAAAGCACGAAAAAACTTATATAAGTGCACTTGTAAATCAAAAGGATCACATCTAGCAGTTGGTACAAACGATAAACCTCTCTGTAAAGTTCTTTTTTCTACATCAGTCAGTACACGGGAGGATAAATTGAAAACGGTCTCCGTAGTCACTGCCATGCGTCCGGGAGGCGCGTCGGAGGATGTGGTGTGCGAGACATTTTCTGTCCTGACTGGAAAGGGTTGGTGGCAGTACGGGATCGTGTGCTGCGAGTCTCTCTGGGAGGTTGGCCCGAATCTAAAAAAGAGGCCGCTATTGAGGAGTATCGCGAGGAGGCAGAGGTAAAAGATTGTCCCATATTCAATGATCCTTGTATAGGAGCTGAAGTGCTGGAGGCTCCCCGGGCCTTGCGTCCTTGCCCGCGACCTCGAGGTGCATCTTCGCTCACAGATTCCTCTGAGGATGATGATGAGCCCTGCGCAAAGGTTACTTTCTTTTGTGGCTTCTTGGCCATCCATTTGTATACGTATCCTGTGGTGTAATCTGTAGAATCACGCTGGAATTTGCTGAATTTAACAGCTTTCAGTTCGTCCCTGAACTTGGTTAAGTTCTCTTCAAATTCTTGAAGCTGCTGTTGAAATGTGTCCAGCACCGTCGAATGTTTAATTAAATCAAGTTTAAATGCCAGATCCTCCTTTAAGGTGACTAGCAGCTCCTTGTTTGTTTCAATAATGAGCACCATCAGATCCAAGGAGCATTTGTTTAGGATCTGGTTCCAGCGCGTGATGAAAGCAGGATTCTCGGTATGGAGTCTCGGCTCCAGGATAGATATACAAATGGATGGCCAAGAAGCCACAAAAGAAAGTAACCTTTGCGCAGGGCTCATCATCATCCTCAGAGGAATCTGTGAGCGAAGATGCACCTCGAGGCAGCGACCGCGAAACACGGACCGTGTCTGGGGACTTTAATATTTGTCATTGAAAACGTATGGAGTTGCCACTATTAATATTGAAGAATTTCAGCTAATCAATAAAAATTTATTATAATTTTGAAGGTGGACTTGCTTTACTATTTCCTTGCACGCTGGATGTATGGATATTAATTGATGTGCAAGGCTTTTGCTTCTTGCTTTTGCTTGGTAGATTTAAATTACCCCAATATTGACTGGGTAAATGTAATATCAGGACAGGCTAGGGAGGTAAAGTTTATAGATGAAATATAATATGACTCCTAAATGGAGCAGTTGGTCTGGGAACTGACAAAAGGGGGAGCCATTTTAGACCTAATTCTTAGTGGAATGCAAGATTTGAGGTGAGAGATAATGGTGATGGGGTTACTCGACAACAGTGATCATTGTGCAGTCAAATTTGACTTAATGACTCCCTATCAAAAGGGAGACTGTGAAGGAGTATATAAGAAACTCCCTCAAAACACCTTAAAGGACTGGCCACAGCTATCTGTGCAAGTCCTCCTTAAGTCCCAACCCAGCAAGGGATTCTGGGCTAGGGTGGATCACTGAAGAGGAGGGATAAGAGACCAGAGCCCAGAGGGTTGGAGGAGGCCCCAGGGAGCAGAGAGAGAGGAATCATTTGTATGGCTCTGCTAAGTTTAAGGACTGTGTTGTACTTGGAGTAAAGTGAGCTATATTAATTATTTTGATTCCTGAAGTAAAAGTGTGCTGCCATAACTGTTTAGAGTTTGTTTTACTGTAAATAAAGTGCACTTACAGAACAGCTAGAGACTTTGATAAAATGAGGAAAATAGAAAAAACTGAAAGGTGCAGCCACACAGTTTAAAAGTTTACTTCACATCAGTACTGACTGGTTCACAGTTGTTACTGTTTTGGGCTATGTTGTATATCAAAAATCAATAAAAATGATGAAACATAAAAGTTTGCGTCATTGTTTAAAATACCACTCTAGAAGCTCAATCCAGATGTATTCCAAACATTAAAAAAGTGGAAGGAAGATCAATGACTGTCAGCACAGTCAAAACGTGAGATGAAAGAGGATATTTTATCTAAAGGAACTTCTTTCAAAAATTGAAAAAAGGATGCATCTAAAGAATATAGGAAAAAACATAAGCATTGGCAAGTTAGATATAAAACATTGATAAGGAAGGCTAAAAGAGAACTTGATAAGAAACTGGCCTTAGAGGCAAAAACTCATAATAAAACTATTTTAAATGCATACAAAGCAGGACATCTGTGAGGGAGTCAGCTGAACCGTCCCATGATCGAGGGGTTATAGGGGCACTTAGGGAAGACAAGTTCATCGCGAAAAAATTGAATTCATTTTTTGCTTTGGTGTTTACTAAAGAGTATGCTGGGGAGATACCTGTGACAAAAACTGTGTTCACTGGTGATGATTCTGAAAAACTGCTACAAATCACTGTAAAATTGGAAGATATAATTAGGCAAATTGACAAACTAAAGAATAGCAAATCTCCCAGATCAAATGGTATACCCCCTAGAATTCAAAAGAACTAAAAAATGAAATTGCAGATATGTTACTGTGATTTTGTAACCTATCATTGGGATCATCCATCATGCCTGAAGACTGGAGGATGGCCAATGAAACCCTGATCTTTAAAAAGGGCTCCAGGGGTGATCCAAGAAACTATAGTCTGACTTCAGTGCCAGAAAAATCTTGAAAACTATTCTAAAGAATAAAACCACAGAACATATAAAAAGAGATTGTTTAAGGGGACACGGCCAGCATGGATTTACACAAGGGAAATTTTGCCTCACCAATCTGCTACGTTTTTTTGAAGGGGTTAATAAACATGTGGATAATGGTGAGCCAGTGAATGCAGTGTATTTGTATTTTTAGAAAGCATTAGTCAAAGTGTCCCATGAGAGACTCCTGAGAAAATTAAAATGTCACAAAATAGGAGGCATTGTCCTATTTTAGATTGTAAGCTGGTTAAAAAATAGGAAACAAAGAATAGAACTAAACTCAGTTTTCTCAATGGTCATGGGCAAGCAGTGGAGTGCCTCAAGGATCTGTACTGGGACTGGTGTTTTTTAATATATTTATAAATGATCTAGAAAGGGGAATGAGTAAAGTGATCAAATTTGGAGACAATGCAAAATTATTCTGTTGTTAGATCACAAGCAGAATGTGAAAACTTGCAGGTGGATCTTGTTAGACCGTAAGACTGGGCATTTAAATAGTAGAGGAAATTTAATGTGGACAAGTGAAAAGTGATACACCTGGAGTAAAGTAATCCACACTTTAGTTACATGATGTTAGGTTCCATATTAGGAGTTACCACCCAGGAAGAAGACCTGTTCGTCATACTGGACAATTCGTTGAAAGCCCAGGATCAGTGTGCAGCAGAACTCAAAAAAACACCAGAATGTTAGGAATTATTAGGAAAGGAATGGAGAATAAAATGGCAATTGCCATAATGCTTCTGTATTTCTCCATGGTGAGGTCACACCTAGAGTAGGTTTTGTCGCCACATCTCAAAAATATTACACCTGGAGGAGAAGTCAATAAACTGTTATCAATCAAGTAGACTTAAGAAATTGCCTATTATTACTATGCAATTGCAGCATGGGATCTATTTACTGTTTAAGATCTTGCCAGATACTTGTCACCTGGAATGGCCACTTTTGGAAACAGGATACTGTTTGACTCAGTATGGCAAACTTTTATGTTATTATCTTTTTCTGTTCTTATGCTAATAATGGAAGAGAATAATGCAGATACAATAGAATAGCATCTAACTACAATAGCCTGTTATGACCCATAAAAAAAAAATAAAACAAATGTGAGTCCATTTTTAAAAAATGGTTGAGCACCTATTTTAGCAGACCAAATTTTGGCTGACAAAGTTAAAATGATTTTCCGCTGAATCTAGCCGGCTATATTTTTGATTGAAAATCATTCTAACTCTAAGAGGTCCATATTCAGAAATATTTAGCCAGATAACACAGAATTTGCCACACAGATTTTGACTGGCACTCCAAGGCGTGACCGCATTACTCCTATCTTGCTTTTGTTACATTTGTAGCCTGTTATATAGGGGTGTGCATTCATTTTCGCCGAATTGGCAATCCACAACGTATATGTCCCTATACATTATATTCGTGGGGAGGCGAAACATATCGCGCCTCCCTACAAATATAACTTATCATCCGTTGCATTCGTTGGCCGCCATTTTGAAGGGGCCGATTTTAATTTTAAGTCCTATAAAAGCCGGGGTCGGCATGCGCAAGGGGGTGCGCGTCACTCTTTTAAAATCCGCCCCAAAGGATGCCATTTCGCACTATCCAGAGCCAAAAAACAGTCTTTCCTGTGAGTCATCAGTGACTCACAGGAAAGGGTTGGACAGGTTGGCACGGATACCAGAATGCACCATATCAGCACTTACATTCTGTGAAATGCACTGAATGCAGCCAATCGCGCTGTCATTCAGTGCTCAGTGACCATTTTACTGATGACCCAGCACTGATGACCCAGCACTATATATACTTCAGCACGAGGCATGCCACGCACTTTCTTTGCAGGGGTGGTATGGGGAGGTGGGCTTTGTGGAAGGAGGTTGCACAGAGATAGGCTAGTTAGTAAAGAGAAAAAAAAAAGCTATTTATTCTTTATTTGGCTGCAGTGCCAGCTAGCCCTGTTTGTGTTTTAAGCAGTTTATTATTTAGGTGATCTGAGACGGTCTCTGTGTGCCAGGGAGAGAAACTGCTAGCAGTGCCATTTTTTTTTTTCATTCACCCTCTGGGCTAGTCTGCAAGCAAGCATGATTTGGTCTGTGCAGTGAAATCCCCAGTCTGTCTCTTTTGAGCTTACAAGCAAGCTGCGTGTGTGTGCACACCACACATATTACATTAGTGCACAGCAAGGCACCTTGACAGTAGGCAGTGGGTAGTTTAACAGACTGAACCTTATTTTTGGTACGGTCTGTGCAGTCAAATGCCCAGTCTGCCTCTTTTGTGCTTACAAGCAAGCTGCATGTGTGTGCACACCACACACGTTACATTAGTGCATAGCAAGGCACCGTGACAGTGGGCAGTGGGTAGTTTAACAGACTGAACTTTATTATTGGGATGGTCTGTGCAGTGAAATCCCCAGTCTGCTTCTTTTGTGCTTACAAGTAAGCTGTGTGTGTGTGTGCGCACCACACACATTAGTACATAGCAAGGCACTGGGCCAGTGGGCAGTGGGTAGTTTAACAGACTGAACCTTATTTTTGGTACGGTCTATGCAGTCAAATGCCCAGTCTGCCTCTTTTGTGCTTACAAGCAAGCTGCATGTGTGTGCACACCACACACGTTACATTAGTTCACAGCAAGGCACCATGAACGTAGGCAGTGGGTAGTTTAACAAACTGAACTTTATTATTGGGATGATCTGTGCAGTGAAATCCCCAGTCTGCCTCTTTTGTGCTTACAAGCAAGCTGCGTGTGTGTGCACACCTCACATGTTACATTAGGCCCAGCAAGGCACTATGACAGTGGGCAGTGGGTAGGCATTAGGCAGTGACATTAAATCCATAATGTCAGGGAAAGCTAGATGTAGTCGTGTGATTGGGACTGGCAGAGGAGACACTTCAAAAGACACTAGTGCTACTCCCCCATTAAAGTTAAAAAGGCACCTGTCACAATCTAAACTCTTTGTAGGGGCAGGCAGTTCCATCCAGAAGAAAATGAAATCTGACCATGATGCATCGCCATTGCCACCACCTGTTTCTGGCCCTGTAGTTTTGGAGGTGAGGGAAGGGGAGGCTGAGTCATGCCAGACAAAATGTTGACACTCAAAAGTAGCAGGGGGACAGAAGTCTCGACTAACACTTAGTGTTGACAATGTAGCACAATCACTGTTTGCTTCTGATTCAGATGAAGAATCATCTTGTGTGGGATTTTCATCTGAAATGGAAGAAGTAATAGCTGACAAAGCCTCCACTTCAGTGCAGCAGGGGAGAGATTAAACTGATGAAGAGGAGGAGGAGGAAGAACAGTCAGCGCAGGCACAGAGGGTGACTGAGGCCCCTGGCATTGCTTCTCAGGGTGCACCCACTACCTCAGCTCCAGTGCCAGCATCCACCCCCAAGGCTTTAGAGAAGGGAGGATCACAAAAGACATCTGCGATCTGGAGCCACTTTAAAGTGATGGATGACCCGCGTTTTGCTCGGTGTAATTACTGTGGCAAGGATATTAGCAGAGGCAAGCAAATGGGACATCTATCTAATTTTGGCATGACGCATCATATGAAGATTACTGCCATCTGGGGATGGTGGCAGTACTAGTCAGGGGACTCCTTCCAAACAGCGTAAAGTGGTTGAAAAGCAGCAGAGTCAGCCCACGCCCTCATCCCCTTCTAGCAGTCAGGTGGCAGGCCAGCAACCCCCTGACATGTGGCAGAAGCAACAACCCACCACGGAGCAAATGGGGTAGAGTGCTGTAACGCTATCCCGGGGTAGGAGGCAGGTAGCCTCAAAAGTTGTAACCAGGAGCATTGGGGAAATGATTGCCCTTGATGACCAGCCCTTGCAGTTAGTGGAGATAGTGGGTTTCAAGCGTTTTCTGAAAGTCGTAGTTCCAAATTACAAAGTCCCCTCCAGAACCACATTTAGCAGAAGGTCATCCCCAGCCTGTACAAGCAGTGTCGCAGTCGCATGCAAGCGCTGCTAGCTAAGACAGAGGGGAGAGTGCATTTCACCTGTGATATCTGGACCACCATGAATGCTGCACACTCTTACCTCTCCCTGACAGCACACTGGTGGCAGGGGCAGCCAGCAGCTCTATTACTGAACAAGTATCAGGGTAGAGGTGGGCTTTATTGCACACCCACCTGATGGACCAGGCCCATACCACAGCCAATATTCTAGCATGCATCAGACAGAGGCTGGAGGGATGGCAACTACTTATATCCATACCTGGGCTTGACCTCTGTCCTCAACTGCTGTGCCTGTCCATCTAGGCCTTATGTCCCTAGGTGGGATTGACTCTGTCCTGTATTGCTGTGCCTGTCCGTCCAGGCCTTATGTCCCTACGTGGTTGTGGGATTCACCTCTGTCCTCAATTGCTGTGCGTCCAGGCCTTATGTCCCTACAAGTGTTTGACCTTGAATGCTTTGCCTGTCCATTCAGGCCTTATGTCCCTATGTGGGATTGACTCTGTCCTCGATTGCTTTGCCTGTTCATCCAGGCCTTATGTCCCTAGGTGGGATTGACTCTGTCCTCGACTGCTGTGCCTGTCTGTCCAGGCCTTATGTCTCTATGTGGGATTCACCTCTGTCCTCAATTGCTGTGCCTGTCCGTCCAGGCCTTATGTCCCTACGTGGGATTGACTCTGTCCTCGATTGCTGTGCCTGTCCATCCAGGCCTTATGTCCCTATGTGGGATTGACTCTGTCCTCGACTGCTGTGCCTGTCCGACCAGGCCTTATGTTCCTACAAGGGTTTGACCTCAATTGCTGTGCCTGTCCATCCAGGCCTTATATCCCTACGTGGGATTGACTCTGTCCTATATTGCTGTGCCTGTCTGTCCAGGCCTTATGTCCCTAGGTAGGATTGACCTCTGTCCTCGACTGCTGTGCCTGTCCGTCCAGGCCTTATGTTCCTACAAGGGTTTGACCTCAATTGCTGTGCCTGTCCGTCCAGACCTTATGTCCCTATGTGGGATTAACTCTGTCCTGTATTGCTGTGCCTGTTCATCCAGGCCTTATGTCCAGTCCTAATGGCTGAACCCTCATTGCAAAGGGAAACATCAGTCTCTGGCAGTTCAAACTAGTAATCCTTCACAGCATGGATCCTTAAATAAAACAAACAGTTTTCTTTAGTTTCAGGGCAGAGAAGAGAACTTCCTCTGTCTTGTTTAAGAAGTCATAATCTGTTTGCAAATGCTTAAATCCTAACAATTTGTACCATTATACACTCTCTGGGCCAACCCATTCCAGGGAGCCCTTTCCTGCTCAAAGGAATGGGAACTCTCCCCGTTGTTGCAGCCTATCTCTTACCACCTATTGACCCATGTTTTGAACAAGAAAAGATCTCCAAGGTACTTAGACTGTGGCAAACACAACACAGTGAGACCATGCTCATAGTGAGACCCTGCTCCAGGTCGCCACGCTTTGAAGGCTCGTGCTCCACTCTAGGGGCCAACCCATTCCGGGGAGCCCTTCCCGGCTCAAAGGAAAGGGATCTCTCCCCGGGTGTAGCCAGCCTGTATCTGCCCTCTGATCCATGTTGAACCGCTGTGTACATGGTAACCTCCTCCACCTCGGCCTTGAAAATTCTCTTTTGTATATCTGCTAACTCTACCAGATTTTAAAAGACCAGTGAGAGCTCACTAGACGCCAATGGAAACACCCCACTCTAGGGTCGAACCCATTCTAGGGAGCCCTCTGCTACACAAAGGAAAGGGAACTCTCCCCGGGTGTAGCCAGCCTCTATCTACCCTCTGCCTCTGTGCCTTACTGCCCTACAACAGATGACTCACTCAACAACTTGTAGTGTTCTGGCCATTATCATGGTTGCTCAGTGTGTTGGTGCTAGTCTTTCTGCTTGCTTTGTTCCTCCTTCATTGTGCTGTAGGATGTCGATGCCACTTGTCTTGCTGCTTTGTCTGTCGTGCTGCCTTCGAGGGTTCATGCATCTGTTATCGGTGCTCTCTTTTGAAGCTGTGGTGTGTTTTTGACACTCTCACTGCTGCTTTGTGCCTCTATTAAAGCACTCTTCTTGCTACTCCTGGAGCCCCTTTGCCCCTTTAAAGTACCTTAGGCTATCCATGCCACTTTGGTGCCACTTTGCCACAGTCTAAGTACCTTGGAGCTGTTTTGTTGTTCTGATAATTGCTCCCCAGAAGTTTCATCAAAATTGATAATAAAACCCCAATTCTGCAGCCAAAAATAGGCTGCAAATCCTTCCCCCATTTACTTTAATGGGAACCGGAAAACGAATGCACGTATCAACGTATCGGGGCGCCATTGAACGAATGCAACGAATATGTCCCCCGACGAATATGTATCCCGAATGCAATGAACACTTTCTGGCTGCACATCCCTACTATTACATGGAGAATTCAATATAAGATTGCATCCCTCATTCATAGAATAATCCACGTGGACTCTGCTGGACAAATACAATACTGAGGATATATAAGTCACTCACTAATAGCAGTCAGAAGGAAAAGCTATTACTAGAGGTCCCATCAATTAAACTCACAAATGTGGAAGCTACCAGAAACAGAGCTTTGTCTGTTGTGGCTCACGTTTATGGAACTCGATGCCTGATAAGATCAGAACAATTGAATGTGGCAAAACATTTAAAAAGATATTAAAAAGCCATCTGTTTAAGCAAGCATTTAGTCATATAGCATTTGCCTAGGTTCCACTCTGGCAATATTTTATTGATTACGCACTGAAGGATATTTTATCAGATGATGTGGCTTATCTCATTGTCTATCTGCAGAAACAGACAAAAAAAGAAATGGGGCTTCCCAAGGAAAAGGCCAGGATCTTCCCTGGACCCCACTTACCCAGTCCATGGGAGATCCGTTGGCAAGGCTTAGGCCCAGGCCGAAGTCTTGGCCTTCCATAGGCCACTGCAATCATGGCCTAGGCCCTATGCAAGGCTCTGGATTGGAAGCCTTGTCCCGATGCCTCAGCCTAGGCCTGACTCCAGAGTCTAGGGACCTCAGCCTCAGCCCTGGATCAGGCCCGATGTTGGGGCCAAGTCCAAAGGCTGGGTCCTGATGTCTGGGCCTCGGCCCAACCCGGAGGCCGGGTCCTGCCTCCTGGGCTTCAGCTTAGCCAAAGTTCGGTCCCAGACTAGACACTGGTGCCCAGACACTGGGTCCCACCACCTGGGCCTTGGATTAGGCCACTGCCCGGACTCAGACTCAACACCGGTGTCTGGTTCGGAGGCCAGGTCCAGACACCTAGGCTTCAGCCCAGGCCCAATGCCAGGGCCCAGCCTGGAGGACGGGTCCTGACTCTGGGGCTATGACCCAGGGTCAGGCCCAGATCTAGAGACAGGAGCCTAGGCCTCCTTGTTCAGTCTTCTTTCTTCAAATGATGCCATCCACTGGGGATGCACAAGAGTAAATTAACTCTGGCTCATTCTCCTCAGTGGAGGGTGCTATTTTGCTGTATAGCAGCGCAATACAGTGCCCTACAGCAAAATGTTGCCCTCTGCTGGGGATGATGGACTGGAGTTAATTTACTCCAAAGTGTCCCCTGCAGATGACGTCATTTGAAGAAAGAAGACTAAAGAAAGAAGGTACTTAGACTGAGAAGGCCTGGGTCTGTCCTCTGTGCCTAGGCCTGACCCTGGGTCAAGGCCCCAGTGTCGGGACCCAGTCTCTGGGCTGGGCACTGGCATCGGTCCTGGGTCTGGCTGCAGGAAAGTTCCCGATCCTGGAAAAAATTTTCAGAGGGCCTGGGCCTTTACTCAGGTCTCAGCTGAGGCCCCAGCATCGGGCTGATATCCGGAATCAGGCTATGCCCGATGGGAGATTTTCTTTATTTTTTTCTTTATTTTCTTTAATGAACAAAATGAATAGGATTTGTTTAATTTGGGGGGCCCCTCAATTCATTTTAGGGGCCCATGAAAGAAACAAATCGGCCCTATTCATATCTTTTTCACATTCAGGTAGAAAGAATGCACAACCCTATTGTTCATAGTACACACACTCTTCAGTCATATACATGAGTATGTGACCACAGTATCCTCCATTCAACCAATCAAAATAGTCTCCTTTCCCATTTCTATTGAACAAAATTAGACTCCCTTAGTAAACACTAACAGATCTTCTTATAATCCTGCATGTAAATATGAGCCTATCTGCCCCGACTACATGGCCCCATCACAAGCACTATTTTTCTTGCCCACCAATTATGAATGTTTGTCTTGCTCTTAATCACTGACCCAGTTCACAAAAATAAGCTCCACTCGATGGTCACATTCAAACCATCAGGTTCCAAAGATCTTTAATCTGAATATCCAACACTGTTCTAAATATTTACGCATCTAATCTCTTCCTCTTGAATGGATTTAAACTAGTATGCCAGAAATAATACAGTATAGTTACTGGCTATATTTTGTCGTAGTATCACACTGACAGTAAAAAAAATATACTTTAGGAAAGTAGTTTTGACTATAGAAATGTGCAAATAAAAGACCTTTTATTACTAAGCATCAATTGAAAACTTCATGGTCAGTTAGATATTGCTGTATTCAAATTAACAAACTACAGAAAATAAGCAGTGACCATGACAATTTAACATATAAAGCAAACTATATTATTCAACAAGAAAGGAATTACGTATGTAGTATGAGTTAACATAGCCACTCAAAACAAAACAAAATCAGAAAAAATAAAAGTTTTTTAGATCCAAGGTCACATTCCTCTCCATGTAGTAACTCTATCTCCTCTGTCATGCAACCTACCATTCCTGGCCCTGACTCTGTGATGATGGGGGGAGGGGGGCAGTGCCGGATATTCTAGAGATCATAAGTAGATAAGTACATAAATACATAAGATTTGCCATATTGGCTTAGACCAAAGGTCCATCAAGCCCAGTATCCTGTTTCCAACAATTCCAGATCTTAATTATGCATTGAGTAAAAAAATATTTTCTCTCATTAGTTTTAATGTATCACCTAGTAACTTCATTGTGTGTCCCTTAGTCTTTGTACTGTTTGAAGGAGTAAACAACTGACTAACATTTAACTCACTTCCCTCCACTCATTATTTTATAGACCTCTACATATCTCCCCTCAACCGTCTCTTCTCCAGGCTGAAGAGTCCTAACCTCTTTAGCCTTTCTTCAAAGGGGAATTGTTCCATCCCCTTTATCATCTTGTTCACCCTTCTCTGTTATCTTTATAATTCTGCTATATCTTTTTTGAGATGTGGTGACCAGAATGGCACATAATACTCCAGATGAGCGATACAGAGGCATTATGATATTCTCTGTTTTAGTCTCCATTCCTTTCCTAATAATCCCTAGCATTCTAGTTGCTTTCTTGGATGCTGCTGCACACTTAGCAGAAGATTTCAATGTATTATCAACAATGACCCCTAGATCCTTTTCCTGAATGATGAATCATAATATGGAACTTTACATTGTGAAGCTATAATTTTTGTTACTCTTCCCTAAGTGCATCACTTTGCATTTATCCACATTAAATTTAATTTGTCATTTGCATGTCCAGTCTCAGTTTTACAAGGACCTCTTCAATTATTCACTATCCTCTTGTGATTTAATAACTTTGAATAATTTTGTGACACTGGCAAATTTGATCACCCCACTCGTTCCCATTTCCAGGTCATTTATAAATCTATTAAAAAGCAATGGTCCCAGAACAGATCCCTGGAGCACTCTACTATTCACCTTTCTCCACTGGGAAAATTTACCATTTAGACCTACTCTCTGATCAAGAAGGTGGAATATGTGAAGGTCCCCAGCTGTAGGGGCATCACTTCAATCCCCTTTCAAATGACATGTCCCATCTCTCTTAGTACTGAGGTCACTTTCTGCACTATGAATACTTGTTCTGAAGACTGATGGTTTCCCTCTGGTTCAGTGAAAATATTGAAATGCTTCTTCCCTTCTTCTAAGTGCTTGCTCTCTCTCTGCAGTCTATGTCAACCTCGTTCTCATCATGAGAGTATGCTGGAAGTAATTTATGAGCTACCAATAGCTTACGTTTTGGTGCTTGTTTGTTGTGAGGGCAGCTGTGGAAGGAGTGTTGTAGACACCAACTCCTGGAGTGGCGCAGGATGGCAGAACTGAAACAGAGTGTAGGTAGTCCGGTGAAGCTGAAGCAAGGGACGAGTACAGTCTGGTTTGGAGTTCAAGGACACAGTGCAGGCAGGAATGAAGCTCTGGAGTGGAGTGCAGATTGGATTAGAGTTCTGGAGCAGCGTGTTGGCTGGAATGGAGCCCTGGAGTGGACTGCAGGCTGGAATGGAGCTGTGGAAGACTGGAACACTGGAACAGACTGGATCTGAGTGCAGGTAAGAGTGAACTGGAGCAGCTGGAACAGACTGGATCTGAGTGCAGGTAAGCATGAACTGGAACAGCTGGAACAGACTGGATATGAGTACAGGTAAGCATGAACTGGAACAGATGGAATCTGAGTGCAGGTAAGAGTGACCTGGAACATCTGGAACAAACTAGATCTGAGTGCAGGTAAAAGTGAATTGGAACAGGTGGACAAGGGTAGAGGTAAGCGTGCAGCAGGACAACTGGACCAGGGACTAGGGCAAGACAGACAAGGACAAGACAGGAAACCAGGACGAGGACTACACAGAACATGGAACATAGAATGCTGAAAGGCAGAGTAGGGAAGGAAAGCCCTGAGGGGCAAGGCAGAGAGAGGCCTAGAAACAGGGAGAGACCTAGGAGTCTTAGGGCTAGGCAGGAAGTCAGAAAACAGGGCAGAAGGATGGGAGGCCACAGGACAGGAGCAGGATCAGAAGGCCCACAGGCCACAGAGCAAACAGGGAACAATTGGGAACAGAAGGCCAAAGGGCCACAGGAGCAAGCAAGGCAGAACAGAGATCAGAAGACCTGGAGGCCACACAGGAACACAAGGAAAGGCTTTGGAAGGCCGCAAAGCAAGAGTGGCTAAAGCAGGGAACCAAGGATTACTCGATGCTGAAGCATTGAGGGGAAGGACAGACAGTTAAATAGGGCAGGAGGCCTAGTGTGGTGCAGGCAGGCAGGAAAGAAAGGCTTGGTCAGCCAGGGCTTAGAGCTCATGAAAGTCTTCTGATGGCATGGAGGCTGTGTGACAGGCAGAGGCCAGGGACCAAGGACATGATAGTAGTTCAGAGCTGGGCTCACCAGGGTCCTCTGGTAGAGGGGAGGCCATGCAGCAGCCGGAAAGGCAACACTGTTAGGGCAGGCTGATATGTTAATCTTTGTCCTGCAGCAGAATCCCAGATAATGAAACCCATGGAATCTGGATAATGGGACTAAAGTCTACTGGGTCTGTCTTAAGGTTTATGAGAATCATACTCGGTGTCATGAAAAACAAAGCAAGGCCCCTCAACTGCCTCCTTCAATGCCTGTGAAAAATACTAGCAGGCATCCTCCAACATGGCACCAACTTAGGCAAGCAAGATCTCCTCCTGCTAAAGCAAGATGTGCTCAATTAAAGTACTAATTTATAATAAAATGTCACCTCATTATGGCATTTCTTTACTTATTTGCAATTGCTTTTAAGGTCTGAAGGTCTATCTGATGGATAGAATATTACAACCCATGGTAAAATAGAACATTTGTATGCTGTTTTACCATAAGATATTTCCTGTGGGATTTACAAACCTACAAAACTGCAGTTTAGTAAATCCTGTGGTAATTTTCTCCATTGTTCATGCGGCATATCTAGAACGTGCTGCCCAAGCTATGGCTATGAAGTTGAAATCATATTTATGCTAATGATTTTCAACATTATATTCCAATTGTATCATCAGTAGCATTGCCAACTGCCCAGTTTTGTGAATATTTGGCACTTGTGAAATTCTGGCTAGAATTCTGGCAAAATTCAAAATGCAGTTCACGCATATCCAGCATAGTCCTCTGCTTCAACGGCAGGGGAGCAAGACTGATACTTCACTTTCAATACATAGCCAGCATGGCTCTCTGGTTCAACGACAGGGGAGAATGAAGAAAGGTTGATCTATATTCAGGCAACAATCAACAAGGACTGTATTACACAGTCTGAATAAACAGATAAGCATGGGTGTAGCTTGCTTATTGTGGTGGTTAATACCCCTAACTAAATTAAGCTATTTCACTTAGATGCAGTTCCAATACTGCTCTCTACATTAATGGTGGGGGTGGAAGGGAAATAGAATAAAAAAAGGTTACTAAGAGCCAAGAGAAACAGATAAGTATGTGAGAGAAAAAAAAAGTGCGAAAGCTTGCTGGGCAGACAGGATGGGCCGTTTGGTCTTCTTCTGCCATCATTTCTATGTTTCTATGTTTCTATATGTATGCAGAAGAATGTTGTTCTCTTAAGGCAAAGCTTACCTGGTATGTACGGGGTAAATCTTTGCGTTCTATGAATGCTAATTTAATTGCACTACCACCAGCTAGAAATTTTAAGAATGCTGTAACATGCCAGGGCTTTTTCATGGGCTGCTCCAGCCTTATGAAATTCAATCCCTGAGCAGCTAAGCAGTATAACCGATTTTTACATATTCAGAAAGCAGCTAAAAACCCTATTCTTTAGAGAAGCTTATGGATGAGCACTGTTATATTCGATACTGATCTTTAGATTGTTACTATATGATTTTTGTTTTCTATGTTTTAATGTTATTTTTATTTTATTGTTCCATTTTAAAATATTTAATTTTATGGATGTTCGTATTTTATTTATTTATTTAAAAATACTTATATTCTGCTACCTCCTTTAGATATTTGGCACAAATTACAAAGTAACAATCATAAAATAGATAAATATTAACCTAGACAAACAACATAAAATATTATCAGACAGATACAAAAAATGTTGTAGCAATAGTTAAAAGCGAATATTAAAAAAAAAAAAGCAGCATCAGTATAAGTAATAAATAAACAAACAAATAAATAAATAAATAAATAAATAAATAGACATGCCACCGTTTGTTTATGTTGGTACAAAATAGGCAACAACTCTAAAAGGTGAATTTTTAAAGCCCTATGCATGCCAAAGCCAAGAGATATACCCGTGTCTCGGACAGGCACGCAACACTCGGATTTTAAGAAACACCCAAGTATGTGTGTATCTCCTGGTACCCACACAAATCAAAAAGTTCAACAAATGAGTGGGGCATGGGCATTGTTGGGGTGGAGCATGGGCATGGGCATTATGGGACAGTCACTTGAAAGGTGTCCATAAGTATTTATGTGCACAAGTGCACCCCAGGTCACCAACCACATAATTTTACTACTCCTATGGATGGTGTATAAGTTTTAAAATTAAAAATCAGGGCTAGTCATTAGACTAGGTTAATTAGAGGGGTTTAGGAAGTTGGGAGCTTTTACCTGGGTGAACTAGGAAGTGACTGGGGAAACTGGTAATTGTGTCGGCACCATGCACGCATGTCTAATAAAATTCCCCCACTTATGCGGAACAGCCAGCATTTGGCAACCAAGCGTGCATCAATAGAAACGTTTGCACATGTATGCACGTACAGCCAATTTTATATCATACACGGATATGCGTGTATGTTATAAAATGGCCATTTCTATTCATGCAAGCCGCCATACACGCGCGCGTACATGTACATCCATGCTGCTGTTTAAAAGTTACTGTCCCAGTTAGGGCAAGAGCCATTTTCACTGAGGCAACCTACATGAAAGAACAGCAATGACTTTGAATTTTCTTAAAACATGGAAAATGCAGACATTACAGAAAACAAGATAATAAATCTTATTTGATAAGGCTCCAGAAACTGTTTAGTCTAGTCTGAAACAAAGAACTCAACCATAATTGGACACTGCTTATCTCTAAGCATTCCTAAGGCTATGTAGTCATATATTCCAAGATGAATTCTTCATTTCTCCAAAAAAGAAAAAGAAAGGGGGAGCCCTCCTCATCATCATCATCATTTATTTATATCATGCATTTCCAGCCAGGGAATTCAAGTGTTGGAGGCAATGCATTCAGTCAAAATAACAGACAGCAGTAGAGCCCTTGATCAGCAGCTAGCTTTTGGTGATTTGAAGAATACCTTCATGATGGCTCTGATAATGGTATATCCACACGCACAGCAACAATTGATTGTGGAGGCTGATGCAGCCAGGATAGCTATCAGGGCCCTATTATTGCGAAAGAAGGCACCTAAAATCCTTCTCTGTTCTTGTGCCTTCTACTCACATAAGCTGACTGCCATGGAGAAATACATTATCTTCAACAAAGAATTTAGAGCCATAAATACAGCCTTTTAGGAATGGCACCACCTTCAGAAAGGAACATACTACCTAGTCCAGATACTCATGAGCTATGAAAATTTAGAAATTCTCAAAACCACATGCAACATGAATTTGAGGCAAGCCCAATGGTTCCTTTTCTTCTCTACTTTGAATTTTTATTAACATATGGATGAGCTCAATAATAGTAAGCCCTCTTCCAAAGAGAAGAGGAACAGGAAGCCCTTGCCACAGTTCTCCAACTAGAGAACTTCATCTTAGGAAGCAGAAATCTGGAACTCATGGAATTAACACTAACCAACCTCTCCCAGGATGATTTCCCACAGACCTGACTACAAGAATTGGGGAGAGGGAGAAAAAAATATGGAACAGAGCCAGTAGGACACTTTCTTTTACAGAAAGTGTCAATGTTACGTGCCAAAAGGTATGTCACCTTTGGAGGTCCTCTTTCATCACTGATTTACCACCATCACAAAGGAAGACCATAATTTTGGTGATGATGGATTCATTCACCAAATTGGCTCATTTGACAGCCACTGCCAGTCTTCCCTCTTTGCAAGAAATAGTGGATTTACTAGTCCGGAGAGCAGTTTTTCTGCATGGTTTGCCATCTCATATTATCTCTGTCCAGGGTTCCCAGCTTTTGGTGGGAGGCAACCAAACTCTTAGATGTCCAACTCCATCTGTCTTTGTCATGCCAACCATGGTCAGATGGACAGTTAGATTGGCTAAATCAAACTTTGGAACAGTACTTTCGCTGTTTCTGTAATTACCACTGCTCCCTATGGTGAAGTTTGCAAATAATAATGTGAAGCATGCATCTACCAAGACAACCCCCCCCCCCCCCACCACCACCACCACCACCACCACCCATTCTTTGCAAGTTATGGCATCCACCCCCAGAGAAGCTTAGCAGTGCAGAGTCCCAGTGGGTAAATTCCCTAACTGATGTTCATGCTCATGTCCAATGTGAATCAGAATGGGCCAAGGAGTTGAAGAAGAAATTTGCCAATAGGCAATGCCAGAAGCCCCTGTCTCCTTCCATGTGCACAGTTCTCTCTGCTTTAACTGCTATGACTTCTGGCGGCTTCTGGAAATCTTGGGTGAGTCACAAAAACTAAGTTGTGATTATAAGATGAAGTAGGATTTTTGAAACACACTTTAAAAAAAATTATAATCAGTCCAATACTGTAAATGTTAAAATAAATGGTCATATTAATACTATTTTTCTATGAAGTTGTCATTATAAAGATAAATATAACAGCATATTTTAGTTCATGGAAATTGCAGAAAGGGCAAAAGGGAAAATGAAGATATTACATTTTAAAAAGGCCAACAATGAGGTTATGCATAACCTGCTGGCTAGGGCAGCCTGAAGAATTTATTGGCAAAGACAGTGAAGGGGAATGGAAGGTAATTTGAAAGATTTCATATAGTTGCCAAGAAGTTTGTATATAGATGGGAAATATGCTTGGGAAATTAATAGTGCACACTGGTAAAGGGAGGTGTTGAATAACAGGTAGGAGAGATGAGAGAGAGGGTTTGAGTGTTGCTCAGTCATATTAAACTTTGGAGAGTCAAAGAGGGGACAATTCAAGCCAATGTACAGAAAGTAGCTGTACGGCCGCATCAAGTTTTCAAGAAGCCCCAGCTATTGCTCAGCGGCACCTGGAAGCCAGAGTCAGCGCTCTAGAAATGCATTCTAGAAGGAGCCAAAGACCATTGCTTCGATGATTGAGCTGAGTGACTTGAGAGAGAATAGAAAAATAGGGACATGACCTAGGAAATTGCAAGTGAAAACTCAGAAAGCTTAGCCCAATGGAGAACAGTTCTGAATGAACTGAAAGCCCAAAGGAGCAGGAGGAAACTGACCAGCCAAAAAAAAAATATCAAATCTAGAGGGTCATTCGTCAAATTGTGTTAGGGCGCTGTTGCAGCATTAGAGCCCTAACACCTGCGATAATGAAATAAATATTGCATCATGAAATGTGTATACAAATTTGAAAACTTTTTTCAAGTAGGAAGGGTTTGGACAGAGTAAATGGAAATGAGGGCTTTATAATGTTGCATGCAATAATGTAACGCACACTATCGAAGGATTTAACACCAGAAATAACTACATCTTTCTTTTGAGCGGTTTGCCTGTGATAACTGTGTGTTATGACCGAAACAGGATTTATCACATATCCTGTTTTGGGAGGGGGGGAGGGAGAGAGAGAAAGAGAGCGCCTCTGTAGAGGTCCACTGATTTTTGAACTTTTTATACCATAAGAGGGGGCATTATGAACTCCGGGTGAGGTTTGTGAGGTGAGTTGGGTTTTAGGGGACAGTTTAACATGCACACTCATATGTTCGAACAGCACAGTTACCATCAGTGAAGATTGTATGTGATTTGGAGTGATAAAAGTTGAACGAAGATTTGTACCATGTTCTCTCTACCTAGCTGTAATCAAGCTAGTTAGAGAGAACATGGTACAAATCTACTCTTTCACCTTTCATCACTCCAAATCACATACAATCTTCACTGATGGTAACTGTGCTGTTCATATGTATGACTGTGCATGTAAAATTGCTCCCCAGAGCCCACCCCACCCCACATACCTCCCGCACCCCTATTTTTTATCACCGGAAGTATTTTTGAGATATTATTTATCGCAAAATGATGAATCTAGGCCCTAATTCGATATCAAATTAGATTAATTAGCATAAATATCAGATGTAGGTCAAGTAATATTATTATAAATTACAGGGCAAATTTCAGACTGTGTGTGAGTGGAGAAGTGGAAAGTTTGTGGGTACCAGTTTTCAAAGGAAAAAAGTTCCCTTTGAAAATTGAGTCCGACAAATTACACACAAGGTCTGCGCCTGCTACTTGGGCAGGTACTATTTCTAAGAAAACACATGCATATATTTTCGAAACTTCAAAGTTTGTGTATAAGTGCTAATTCTTCCCCAACCCTGCTACTAGAATCGCCTATGCTATCTGCACAGACCTTTCTGCACAAATAGGGTAGGTAATTTTAAAAGGCCCCATTTCCACATTTGAAACACGGTTTTATGCATGGAAATGGCTTAGAAAATTGCCCTCTACATGTCTAAATTTAGTTTTCAAGTTGACTCAGATCCTTTTTCACTATCCAGTGGCATTACAGAATTCAAAAACATTTTGTGAAGAAAGTCCAGTATTAACACTACTCAAAAAAGTATTTTAACCCATGAAATTTTAAAACATGAAAAATATTTGTTGAACTTTAATACCTATAAAACAAAATATCTGTCAAAATATAACTTCACAAGATGTATTATAGAAACATAGAACATATAACAGTAGATAAAGCCCATACACCCCATCCAGTCTATCCACCCATACCCCTTGCTTAGCTTTATAATCCCTTTCTCTCCCTCAGAGATCCGCCTATGCATTATTGAACTCTGACACTGTCCCCACCACCTCCATGGGGAAAGTATTCCATGTGCTCATCACCCTCTCCATAAAGAAATATTTCCTTAGTTTACTCTTGATTTTAATTCCTTCCTTCCTTCCTTCCTTCCTTCCTCACGTTATAAAATCTGGGGTCGGCGTGCGCAAGGGGGTGCACACTTGTGCACCTTGCGTGCCGAGCCCTAGGGGAGCCCCGATGGCTTTCCCCGTTCCCTCCGAGGCCGCTCTGGTACCCCCCTACAATGGGAGTATACACACTCGGTTTTGACAGTCTTTGTGATTTGGGGGACCGATGATTGTCTACCAATGATTGTCTACCAACTAGTTGACTCTGCCTGCAAGAGGGTAGATGGTGGGCGGCACCTGCCCGCATCTAGATGTGATTTCTGACCCCATTTAAGGGGACTTAGGATGGTTTGATGACTTTTAGGTTTAAGAGAGGGAGGGGAGGGAAGGTTGAAGGTCAGTGGGGTAGGGGATTGAGGGACTGGGTGAGAAGGGAGGGGGAGATGGGGAGGGGGAGATGGGGAGGGCGAGGGGGGGAGGAAGGGCGGGGCGGGGGGAGGATACGTGTGTCAACCTCAGCGGTAAGGTAATAGGGTTCCCGATATGGTTGCTGGGCATAAGGGACAGACAGAGAAGGGAATCTTTACATTTGGTCGGACAAACAGTTTCTGTACACACTTTCACGTGGAACATAGTGTTACGCTGCTCGACCTCGGAGGCCGTGGTCGACCATGCTCATCCACTTCCGCGGTGGGCCATCAGCCCCGGAGACGCTGAAGCGAGGGTGGACAGTACGCCTGCTCTTCCTAGGGCTTGCCACAAGGCCGAGAAGCCTTCCTCCACGGCAGGAACGCTGCCGCTGCCGAAGCCCCTTCGCCTGACGTTGCTTAGACGCACGCAACGATGACAGTTTCCTTAAGGGGTCAGCGCAGGAAATACCCGGGTCAGCCCCGAAAGTTCCCCACCTATGTGGGAGTATTTAGGCTGCAACTTCCTATCTTCTGGTGAGTTAGCAAGGATTGGACTGCCTCCGGTCTAAGCTGCTCTGCCGCTTCCCAGCTGCCGCAAGAAACTCTCTCTCTGCCCTTCGGAGTAATTCATCGTTAACCTGGGTACCCGCTCCTCAGGGGCCCTTCTGCTCTCTTTCAGGTACCTATCTGGGAAACCGGGTACTCGCTCCTCGAGGGCCTGCTCTCCCTAATCTGGTGCCTGCATCTGCACTGTTTCTGCCCGCCAGGATCTTCATCAATACAGCTCTCTACTTCAGTGAGTACTAACCCTTACAGTCTGTCTCACCTTCAGCTTCAGCGCTCGGAGTCTTCATCCGGGACCTGCCTCTACTACCCTGCGCTGTCTATTATCTACTCAAGTATGAGACTGGTCTCCTCTGCTGAGGACCCCTGGACTACTTCTACTGGGTTATCTTCACTGCTGCCCACCCTGGGCAGTACCATCAAGCTGTATAATAAAAACCCATTCTCTGTGTCTGCATGTACAGAGTCTAGCCTAGTACTGCTACTCCCACGGGACTCCTCCCCATGGGAGAGGCCATCACCGCAGTACCCAAGAGTCCACTCCAACACCTCAAAACCATAACACATAGCGGGGAGGTCACCACAGACAGAGGTCTCGAATACCAGGTGCTGGGGATCACATGGCACAGGTCTGTACCTACCACATGTTTTCTGGTAGCATCTGCAATGTCACTAACATTTCATAGTTGTAAATATGGGAGACATTACTAGAGTTGTGTCCTGGAATGTGAATGGGCTAGGGTCCCCTGTTAAGAGATACCAAATCATACAACATCTCAAAAAATGTAATCCCACAGTTGCTTGTATACAAGAGACCCACCTATCTGCCATTGAGAGCCAAAAATTAAAGAAAAATTGGGTGGGAATCTGCTACTATACCCCGGCTAAAGGGAAAAAGGTGGCGTGGTAATTTTGGTTCATAAATCTGCTTCTTTCAGTATCTCTAATACTATACATGACATGGAGGGCAGGCTTGTAATGGTCATAGGCAACCTCAATGGTAGGGAAGTCACAATTTGCTGTCTCTATGCTCCTAATGCATACTCACATACTTTATACACATACGTGCTCATGCAGTTGGTCACCTATGCAAAAGGATATGTAATTGTAGCCGGGGACCTTAATTTTACCCATGATCCAAAGCTATATAAAACCCCCCCTGGACATTATAATCCTAGTTGGGAGGGGAAGTGTGTTCCCTTTCTCTGCTCGGAGTTCTCTCTTATTGACTCCTGGTTTATACTTCATCCTACTGAGAAAAATTACACCCACATATCACGAGCTCATGTTTCGATGTCCCGAATAGATTACATCTTAGTCCCCAGAGACGGTTTTCATGCATTAACCAAAGCAGTTATCGGTTCCCAAGCCATCTCTAATCACATGATTATATGGGTTGAGCTACAATTTCAGGTAAAAGAGCCATGTGAAAGGTTCTGAAGGTTCCCCAGCTACCTACGCGCAGATCCTGAATTCAAAAGCTTCCTCCAAAAGCGTTGGGAGGACTATGACTCACATAACCACCAGCACCTCTCCAACCCTCAATTATATTGGGAGACAGCTAAGGTGGTACTGAGGGGGAGGTTATTTTGTTTGTGGCCTCCCGTAAACGTAGACTTAACCACAATATTCTAAGTCTGGAGTCTCAATTGAGAAAACTTAAACAGAGCATGATAGCCCACCCTACTCAAATGCAACAGAAGGAATATTTTAACATTTTGCATGACCTTAACTGTCTCCTACATCAGAGACCCCAACAGGCTTTTCGTCAGCGATCACACCACCACGGTGCTATCACTACTGGCTTTCGCAAGTCAATAGCACCACCGTGAAAGGTGGTGCTATTGAGCACGTTACTGGTGGCAATAAGGGGCCTTACCTTTTCGCCATCAGCGATGTCTTCGCTGCGTCCGCCCCGGTGACACCCTGACTCCTCCCCTTCTGGTGCCGACTCTGCCCTGATCTAGCTATTGCATGCAAAAAGGGGCATTCCACGTGCGAAAAGTCCCTTTTCACATGTGAAAGCTATAGAAAATGACCCCCTTAATTCAGTCAGATTGGGGGAAAACCTTTATTTCCTCTATGAAAAATACATTGGGGTACATGGTAACCTCCCACAAAGACATTTATGAAGTCTTTCGAATTTTCTATGAAACCCTATATACAGATGATGTTGCTAGAGGTGCCAAGGAGGAAGAAGCTTTTTTCACACAACTACCCATACCCACTCTTTCTGCAACACAGCTTACCTTTTTGAATAGGCCAATTATTCACTTGGAGGTCTCCAATGCTATTTCCACCAGCAAAGCGGGCAAAGCACCAGGGCCCAATGACTTCTCTTTTGATTTTTATAAGATATTACAGCATCAATTGGCCACCCCCCTCACAACTTTCTTTAACGCTGCTGCCCAAATGAAAAACCTGCCAGCCCCTTTCAACACCGCATACATTACAGTGCTCCCCAAGGCAGGGAAAGACCCATTGTATCCTGCATCGTATAGACCTATATCTTTACTAAATTGTGATCTTAAGATCCTTGCTTTTAGCGGACAGGCTCAGCAATGTACTACCCCATCTTATATCTGAACAACAAGTGGGATTTGTAAAAAATAGACCTGCCTATGTTCACCTCATTAGATTGCTAATGGCCATGTCAACTTCTCTCTCTTTAAAGACTCCAGCGCTGGCGATAGGCTTTGACTCAGAAAAAGCCTTTGATCGGGTGTCATGGCCATATTTATTTTCCATTCTGCAACGATATGGAATAAGTGTTAACTTATTGACATATATATCTTTACTCTACACTGACCCAGTATCCTATATAATAGCTAATGGCTTCAAATCGGAAGCCATACATATCGGGAGGGGGGTTCGGCAAGGCTGCCCCCTCTCCCCATTATTATATATATTGGCCATTGACCCACTACTTAGAAAAATTGCCCAAACACCAGAAATTATAGGATTCAGGGAGGGTCTCCAGGCATTTAAGATCGCAGCCTTTGCGGATGACATTTTAATCTTTCTTACTAACCCTCAGCAGTCATTGGATCTCCTTCTGTCTATTCAAGCTGAGTATGGCACATTTGCAGGTCTTCGAATAAACCAAGACAAATCTGAAGCTTTAGATGTGGGAGGCAGGATAAAGGGATCTTAGCAGGAACACTTCCCTTTAAAATGGGTGGACACCACGATGAAATACCTAGGCATAAAAATTCCCAGCGTGGTAGCTGATCTATATAGGGTTAATATAGGTCCCCTGATCCAGTCAATGGCTCAACTTCTAAAGAAATGATAGGGCTTACCACTCTCTATATCTGGTAGAATTCAGCTATTCAAAAGGATGATTCTGCCGAAGTGGTTGTGCGTTCTGCAAATGACCCCGCTGTGGCTCACTAACAAGGACTGTAGAGCAGTAGGTACTTTGCTTCGAAAAGTTATATGGAATGTTAGAAAGGCACGTATAGTACTCCAAGTTCTAATGCAGCCAATACCTAAAGGGGGCCTGAACTGTCCAAATCTTCATATCTATAATTTGGCATGTCTGTGCTGCATTTGAGAGATATGATACTAGGAACCTCTTACTATACCCCACAGAATGCCCTAAAACTTTGGTTGGGTGTCACGTCACTCAACCCTGCGGTTTAGACCTCAAGAAATACCCTTCCATTGACGATTGCCTCTCAACCTCTGATCCAAGCATGCCGTAAGGCATGGGCCTTTCTTTGTAACCAGGTGCACCTAACCTTGAAACTATCGGCGTTTCTAAACATCTGTGACCACCATCTTTTCCCACCGGCTTCTTCTAGTTCTGTGTTTCATAAATGGAGGAACAAGGGGCTTATATGGGTCTATCAATACTTCTTCAAAGACATTGGCCACCTACTTACTTTTCCAGAGCTCCAACAAACCTATCTACTCCCTACCTCAGACTACTTTGCCTATTTTCAGTTGAGGAAATTTCTACACACACATGAGAGTTCGTTGAGGACCTTGCCACAATTCTGGTCCCTTTATAATATAGTGATGGCCACTAATTTACAAAAAACAACCATAGCTGCCTATCGTAAAATACTGCAAGTCAACACAGAGCAAGGCACTGTAACTAATGTTTTTGCGAATTGGCAAAAATGGTTGGCATTCACGTTAACTAAACAGATTTAATGCTCTGCTTCCGAGACCTCCCTGAATGGTCGGAAAATGTACTCTATAGGGAACTTCAATTTGAATTTTTGAGAGAATTTTACATGGCTGCTGATAAAGCATTTAAGGCACAGATCATTGACTCCTTGCTATGCATTAAATGCCGAAAGAAAGAAGGTGCCTTCCATCACAGTTTCTGGACCTGCCCCCAGATTAAGATCCTCTGGAAGCAGATTATTACTACATGTAGCCAAATGTTAGCGACCACACTGCCAGAGGATCCCATGTTGTGGCTCTTTGGGGTCTCTCCCCTCCAATTAGTGGAGGTAGATACATATGGATCTACCCCCACTAATTCTGAGAAGACAGTTAACCACCAACTCTCAGAATTCCTGGAAAACCACAAAATACTTGCTCCCGCCCAACACGGCTTCAAAAAATTTCACAGCACAGAATCGTTACTACTCACCCTCACAAACACTATACTATGAGGGTTCGACAAAGGCGCATCCTTCCTCCTAATCCTACTAGACATCTCCGCTGCATTTGACACCATCAGCCATAAGGTTCTAATTCACAGACTAAAAGAAATAGGCATCACTGGCACCATTCTCCAATGGTTTCAATCATTCCTCACCAACAGAACCTTTAAAGTAACCCTAGGAAATACAACATCAGAAAGAATACCCCTCTCACAGGGAGTCCCCCAAGGCTCATCTCTATCCCCCACCCTCTTCAACGTCTATATGCTGCCACTATGCAATTACTTAGACAAAACAGGGCTCACCTACTTTCTTTACGCCGATGATGTACAGATCCTGCTCCCCATCAGAGACAACATCGACAATGCACTAAACCAATGGGGAACATACAGGACAAACATAACCACCATCCTCTCAGAAATGGCACTAACACTCAACCAGAACAAGACGGAAATTCTTCACCTCACCAGAAAATCCTCAATACCCATATCGGATCCCTCAACCCTAACCAAATACAACATACTCCCGACGGTTAGAGACCTTGGAGTCATCCTGGACCAGGAACTGAACGTCAAACAACATATCAAGACACTGATAAAAGAAGGATTCTACAAACTCGAAATCCTGAAGAAACTCCAACCTCTACTTCATCCCCCAGATTACCGGACGGTACTGCAATCCCTCCTTTTCACCAAAATTGACTATTGCAACGCCCTCCTGACTGGCCTTCCCACATCCACCCTCAAGCCCCTCCAGCTCCTACAAAATGCCGCAGCACGATCACTAACGAATAAGAAAAAAACAGATCACTTCACGCCAGCACTCAAACAACTCCACTGGCTGCCTGTCCCATTCAGATCTCAATACATGTTACATGTAAACTGCCATCCGGCGGTAGTTTTTACTGTTACCTGTGAACCGGAGTGATATGTATTGTATACAGGAACTCCCGGTATATAAAAACCATAAATAAATAAATAAATAAATAAATAAATAAATACAAAACACTCATGCTCATTCATAAAGCATTACATAATGACAAAGCCAGCTGGTTACAAAGACCTCTGACCCCCTGCATCCCCATTAGAAATCTCCGCTCTACCAACACAGGCCTACTCCCCATTCCCCCCACAAAGGAAGTGCATAAAGTCTCCACGAGAGAACACGCCGCATCCGTAGCAGGCCCTCACCTATGGAACAACCTTCCAACCGCTCTCAGAATTGATCCTTCTACACCTACCTTCCGAAAAAAGCTCAAAACCTGGCTCTTCCGGAAAGCTTTCACTCAAGACAAATGACCCTGCCACAGTCCCCCCTCCCACCTTATATCATGCCCCACCCTTCCTCTGTATATAGTTAATTTATTAAACCTTTTACATATGCTGTGTTAAGTTATGCTATCAAGCATGTTATAATAATAATTTGTGTAAAACCGTTATTGGTATATAGCCAGTTACTCAGTTAAGCTGTTATAATGTACTATGTCATTACAAGGTTCGCCTTAGACATATTGTTATATGTAAACCCATGTGATATGCCAGATCGAATGTCGGTATAGAAAAATAAATAAATAAATAAATAGATAGATAATAATAAATATGGCCAAAAATTTATACAGAGGGCTAGCCTTGTGGGTAAGAAAGCAATTCTCTCTTGCTGGGTCTCAAAAGCAGTTCCGCAACACGATCATTGGTTCAGACTATTAATCAAGCTATACACGTTGGAATACTATAGTGCACAGGCAACTTTGACCAAGCGTTGGATAGAAATGGAAAAAATCTGGAAACCCCTGAATGCTTATCTGAATCCCACAATCTATTTGAGGGAAAAACAGGTGCATGAAGGCAATGACATACGGGGAGGGGGGGAGATGGGGGAGGAGGAAGGGGAAAGGGGATCGGAAGGAGGGAAAGTTACAGGATACTCTGATACCAACAGGTATATGATCTACATTACCGGTTCTGTGTGCAGCTAAGATGATAGTCTGTACCACTACACCATGATGTTAATGGTTTTCATATAGATTGTGATGAAGCGCAAGCCCTCAAGTTGTAACGATGACCTAGTTTACTGTTTGTAATGTTCAGAGTTTGAAAATTAATAAAGATAAATTACAAAAAAAAAAAAGAAGCTTGGGTAAGTTTATAGAGAAAAGGTCCATAGCACATTATTAGCCAGTTAGACTAAAGAAAGCTATTGCTATCCCTGGGAGTGAGTAACAAGAAATAGTTCTACTTTATGGCATCTGCTAGGTACTTGCTACCTGGATTGGCCAGGAGACAGGATGTTGGGCTCCATGGATCTTGGTCTGACCCAGGATGGTGCTGCGCTTGGAGGTGGACCCTTGTCCTGAAGCAGTGTCTGAAGGCTCCCTGGTTGGACCCAGGAAGCTCCTGCCACCAGGAGGCGGAGCACAGGAGGAGACAGAGGCTAGCTGGAGCTTCACCACTGGAAGCCCGCAGTCCCCCTGGGTGGAGCCCTTGGGGACCCGGGCCACTTGGACTTAGGTGGGCCTCACAGGATCTCCCTGAAAGGAAATTCAGTGGTGTGCCCACCAGGATCAAGGGTGCGTGGTCGACGTCACAGGTAAAGAGCTGTGGTATCAGAGAAGGCAAGAATAGAGTCTGAGATGACAAGGCTAGGAGCAAGGCCAGAATCGAGGAAGCAAGGTCAGTCATAGCAGAGGTCACATTCCAAAGATTGGTCCAAGAGTAGTCAGCCAAAACAGAGGTCAAGACGCAGTGAGGGTGGTGGAATTTAAGGCGGTTACCACTGAAGACACTTGCCATAGACAGGTCTTCTGGCACTTGGGACCCCATTGCGCCAACTGCAGGGAATGCCAATTGAATTGAGGTCCGTGTATCTGGAGCCAGGGCAACCCCAGGATGACAGGATGTGTGGAACATTCCAGAACATAGAAAGATATCTCCTCCTCATGGAGAGTTCCCACAGTGAGGCGGACAGCCGCCATTTGATGGGTGATGAGCCCTGGGAGATGTTCCCCTTGGATGGACGTGATGCGGAGAGACACCTCTAGTGGCTGCAGAGGTATGTTCGGAGCTTGACGATGTCATCCATGATGAAGCTGCCACTTGCCCCGGTGGTGGCAAAGGCACGAGACTCAATACCAGGGATACTGGGAGTAGAAGTTGGGGGCCGGTGACAGTAGCACCCAATCTTGGAGCCCCCGCCGGGCTCAGTTTCCCGGTCGAACCGGGCATGATTGCCAAAGATGTCCAGAGGCACCACAGTAAAGGCAGAGACCTTCCTTTCTCTGCCGAAGGCGTTCAATCGGAGATAGTCACCCACGGTTGACCTGCATAGCTTCTTCAGCAGGAGGTGGTGGTGCCGATGAAGTCTTAGATGGAGGGCTTTCAGCATGGGCAGGGCGTGGAGTAGGAGATCAAGAGGCCTTTACTTCTAGGTGCCATTGCCGGAGTCAGTGATCAATCTTCCCGTTTAGGGAGATCAGGTCCTCTAGAGATGTGGGAGTCTCACGGACTTCGAGTTCATCTTTGAGAACGCTGGAGAGACCATCTAGGAAGATGGCTTGCAGACAATCTTCTTGCCACCCAAACTCAGTAGCCAGGGTCCTGAATTCCACTGTATACTCGGAGAGGGTTTTCGACCTTTGATGGAGGTGGAGGAGGTTATGCCTGGTTACTGCTTGACGGCCCAGGTCTCCAAAGGTCCGCTTGAATACGGTGACGAACTGTGACAGATGGGAGAGCATGGGGTCGGAGCATTCCCATGACGGAGAAGCCCATGCTAAAGCCTTTTCCCTCTAGGCGAGAAAGGATGAAAATCACTTTTGTGGCCTCCTCCAGGAATAAGGAGGGTTGCAATGCAAATTGCATGAAGCACTGGTTGAGGAAGCCTCGACAGAGGTGTGGATCCCCGTTGAAGCGAGGAGGCACTGGGAGCGCCAATGATGCTCTGGGTAGTAGGTTAGCCGATAGGCCCACTGGGTTGGCCAATGCTGTATCTCACAACTGAGAACGGAGTTCTTCAACCAAAGAAGCTAGTGACTCCAAGGCTGGTCGATGCTCTTGGACAGTTATGGCCAGCCCCAGTAGGATCCAGGAGGCGGGAGACTCCACCGAGTCCATGGCCTTGGCAACCTGTTGCGCTTGGAGGTGGACCCTTGTCCTGAAGCAGTGTCTGACGGCTCCCTGGTTGGACCCAGGAAGCTCCTGCCATCAGGAGGTGGAGCACAGGAGGAGACAGAGGCTAGCTGGAGCTTCACCACAGGAAGTCCAAGGTCCCCCCAGGTGGAGCCCTTGGGAACCTGGGCCACTTGGACTTAGGTGGGCCTCACAGGGTCTCCCTGAAAGGAAGTTCAATGGTGTGCCCACCAGGATCAAGGGTGCACGGTCGACGTCACAGGTGGAGAGCTGTGGTATCAGAGAAGGCCAGAATAGAGTCTGAGTTGACAAGGCTAGGAGCAAGGCCAGAATTGAGGAAGCAAGGTCAGTCATAGCAGAGGTCAAGTTCCAAAGGTCAGTCTGAGAGTAGTCAGCCAAAGCAGAGGTCAGGTTCCAAAGGTCAGTCTGAGAGTAGTCAGCCAAAGCAGAGGTCAGGTTCCAGAGGTCAGACGTGGTCGAGTAAACAGGCAGGGTCAGTATCCGGGCAGCCATCAAACGTAGTCAAGAGCAGGCAATGGTCAGTACCAGAGAGTCAGTCCAAAAGGTACTACCTAGGGAACGTAGAACAGACGGACACTGGAACAGAGGGATACTGGAACAGAAGGACGCTGGAATAGAAGGATACCAGAACAGGACTGGAACAAGACTGGAACAAGACTGGAACATGGCTGGAACATGGCTGGAACAAGACTGGAACAAGACTGGAAACAAGGCTGGAACAAGACTGGAACAACGATGAGACACGGAGGCAAACAAGTACACACACGGTGTCGACCCGATTGCCAAGGCAAGGAAGTGCAGGCAGGCGCTTCCTTTAGTACTGTGTTCAATCAGGGCCCACTGCGGAGCTAGGACCCGCCCCTGGCCCTATAAGGGATCGGGTAGTCCGCGCACGCGTGCCTAGAGGCAGGGCCGACGCCACAGAGGACGCCAAGCCCCGCCATGAGGCCTGGTGCACTGAGGAAGGCCCGGCGATCGCCGCTGGACGCCGAGGCCTGGAGGAGCTTGCAGCTGCTGCTGGGGAGGCTGACCCGGAACCCGCAGGAAAGTTGGAGAGGTGAGCAGGCCCGTGCGCGGGCCGAGCACAGACGAAGCGCGCAACACATGGCACTTCTTATGTTCTAAAGTTTCCAATATACTGAGGACAATGGCAAAGAAATTGTTAAGAATAGAAAAAAAAAGAGTCCAAAATTGAGTGTATTTCCACTATATCCAAATCTATTAACACCCCAAAAATAATATATGAAATCTTTCAAAACAAATTTAAAAAACTGCTGCTCACCAGGCACTGTACACATTTATTAAGGCTTTCATATAATAGCACCAATTCATCCACACTAATTATTAGCACTCTCACTTTTTCCGGTGCATAAATGTAATCATGAAGTCATTTTTTTCTTTTCTTTTATGCTTCCCCGGTGTTCAACATTTTTAACAAAATTGTCTGTGTTCCCAATAACCATTGCTTTAAAAGATTTCTAAATTTCTCTGTTGTTGCCCGTGTCATTATCATTTAAAATAATTGTAGTACCATCATTTTCAACGTAAATTGAATGAGAAAAAACAATTTCCTAAACCTCTCAACACAATACTGTATTTTGAGATCAAAATATGCTCTGTGATCTCTGCATTAGGGAAAAGATGCGAATAAATATTTTCATGAACCTTTCTTGTATTTATCTTAGTAGCACTTGCAGTAAAGTCATTTTCACATGGATTACCAACTTGGAGACATGGTTAAGTCAAAATAACTTTTATGGGAGATGTCTAAACTAGTGAGAACAGATTAGCAGTGAGAAGAGATTAAGATGGCAACTTTTAAACAGGCACATGGACCCACACGTGCGGACATTTGTCGAGCTACATCCACAGACTCATCCATTTCATAACATACATGCATTTATCCACGCATGTTATAAACTAGACTGGATAAGCGTACATGTGTAAGCAATATTAAATGCATGTGCATGCAAATGCCGCGTCTATCGCGTAAGTGGGGGAATTTTACAAGGGGCACACACCGACACCATAGCTACTTTTCCCAGTTCATTTCCAGTTTGTCCAGTTAAGGGATAGGACTTCCAAACCCCACCCCCCCCCTCCCTAGTTTAATACCTCCTTTCCCACCCTGTTAGTCTCAACCCTTAAAACTCGCTGATTAGTCCAGATTTTTTTGTTTTACTACTTACATGCTATCCACAGCAGAAGTAAATTTAAATGGCAGGGATCCCAGTGCATGCAAGGACGCTTAAGTATTTACACTCACATTTTTTGGCCAGTCCTGACACACCCACACCTCGCCCAGACCATGCCCATGCTCTGCCCCTTTTTGGAAACTTTTTACTCGTGTGCTCAGCGGGAGATATGTGCATCCTCAGGGGCCTTTTAAAATCCACTCAGCACGCACTAACCCAACTTGTGCGTGTATCTCCCAGTTTTGGTGCATGCAGGACTTTTAAAATGTGCCTTTAAATGTAACATCAAATTAGTTATTCTTGAAATTGTTTTGAGAAAAAGATTTGTTTTGCTTTGCTTCACTGGAGCACTAATGATTTATTTTTAGAGAACAGACAAAAGTTTAGTTTTCTTATCACTGGTATGCATTGTTTGAGAACTTTATTTATACAGAATGTAGATGTTAATGTCGAAAAATCTAAATATTTTGAAATTTTTGAGAGGATCGGCCACCTTTGGTGTGCTTTTGTATTTCTGGCATGAAGTCATTTTGGAGTTAAATAATTTCTTTACTATAGTCATTAGGGAGGAGGAGGGGGGAGGGTAGGGGTGGGTGGGAAGGGGGGAGGGGGAAGACTGTAGAAGAGTGGAGGCCTTGTGTACACATATTTTTGGATTTAGGGTACGCTCGCTACGGCAGCTCACTTCATTGATGAGAGGGATGTATCAGAGTTCAGCATCCCCAACGCTACCTGACTGGATCAGTATAGCGGGCTTCCCTGGTGGTTCATGAATGCGGATGGAGGGCACAAGGATACCGATATTAGAGTGGTTCTGTTCTACCCTTTGACGATGGTTGTTTGTATTTCTACTTTGATGCACGTATTTCAGGTCTGCATGATAATGTTATTTCTATGTGTTATCCACTCAATAAAAATTGTTATACAAAAAAAAAAACCGTGATTGGGTGTTCCGTTTATTTTTTAAACACAGGACGGAATTGTTTTTGACCCTATCTATAAGAGTATATCCAGATTTCTCTAAAATAACACAAAGGAGGAGGAAACAATTTCTTTTATTTAGGGCAAAGGTCCTCCAAATAGGGGCAACCTTTAGCCTTAAATATCCTTGTAAATGTAGTATAGGATATAAGGGTAAATCCTTTGTTTTCTACACTCCCCCTCAATTATCAATTTTTCTGAGTGACAAAAACACAAGTGGGGAATCTTGAGTTGGAACCCTAGTAGTGCCTATAAGATCAGTGAGCCCTAAAAGAATATAGAGTACGAAGTATGGGACATAAATATGATAAAATGTCTTTCAGAGCTATTTAAATTGGTTACCTAAATATTGAGGACTAAATTGCATAGTGGATGTATTTGTTTTAGTATTGTTAACTTAAGCAGTAATTATAATTGTCTCCAAAATGCTTTTCTTAATCAAGAATGATCTTGTATTAATAAATGTTAAAATCTGAATAAATATTAAATAAAACAAAAAAAAAACTGCTAACTTCATTAAAGTAATGTGTGTGAGAGAGATTGCTTGCTAGGTAAAGTAATTGATTCTGGTCCTCTGTAATGTAATAGAGAAGCAGGAGCTTTGTCCTGCTAAAACCTCAATGACTGAAATCATTTGTGTAAGAACTGTAAAATACATTTTCTTACTAAGACTTTTGGTTTAATAGAATTGTTAGGATCCCATTTAGATTTAAAGGTGACTTTTCAAAGGCTTGCTCATGTAAAAAGGCCATATACACATGCATGTGGCCTGAATGCATGCAATACATGTTTTAAAAAGGATCACACACGTGTGAATAAGTATGCATTGCAAAAGTACATGAACAAAAAAGGGCATATAAGGGCAGGGGGCGTATAAGGGCAGGGTTAGCAAGTACACGCATAATGAAGTATTTTAAAAGCAACGTACACATGAAGGTCATCCAACATAAGTATGTTCATTTACCTCTGCTCATTTATGCACACAACAGCAAACTTTCCTTTTGATTTTAGACGATGTTTGGTGAGTTGGCTTTGGAGGCAGGAGCAGGATAGGGTGTGTGAGGGAGTGAACCTGGGACAAACAGGAACTTACTAGGTGGTAACTGGGTGTATTGACCGTTGGTTGCAGATGGCTGTGACCGATTCAACTCACGTCATGTGTTGCCCTGCTCTCCTCTCCGAGCCTACTCGCGGCTGGGACTAGCCGTTACCGCCGCATACCTCCGGGTTCTCAAGGCTCCTGGTGGCAGCCAGGACGCTGCCGTCACCCACGCCAACTCCGGGCCTTCCTAGGAGCGCTCCCGTGCTACCAGGCCTCCCTTTAAAGGCCCAATGGTGGGAACCTCAGGGGCGTCCCCGACTGATGACATCACAAGGTTGAGATTCATAAGCACCTCCCTCGCCCTTTGCTAGCTGACTTGGCAATGAGTTCCTTCGCTACTGGTGCCTGCTCCTGTCTCCTCAGATCCGTAGTTCCTGTATCGGATCTACCTGCGGCTTTGGACTCTGGCTCAGGTACCCACTTCTCGAGGGCCTACATGCGCTCCAGTTGGAGATCTCGTCTCCAGGTTTCCCCGCTCCTCGTGGTAGCCCCTGCGCCTTCCAGTGGTCCTTCCTGCCGGCTTCTCTGCTCCTCGGGGTTGTCCCTCGAACTGCCTTACTGCCTTGGAGACTCGACTCTGTGCTTCCCTGATCCTCAGGGCAGTGCCTAAGTTCTACACCAATGACTGTACCTGCACTTCCCCGTTCCTCGGGGCAGTGCCTACATTCTATACCAGTGACTGTACTCTGTACCTCCCCGCTCCTCAGGGCAGTGTCTACGTTCTACACCAATGACTGTACCTGCGCTTCCCCGCTCCTCGGGGCAGTGCCTACATTCTACACCAGTGACTGTACTCTGCACCTCCCTGCTCCTTGGGGCAGTGTCTTCATTTCTTTACCAGAGATTCCATCGTGCGCAGCCATGCTCTTCGGGGTAGCTACGTCACTACTTCAGAGATTCGACTCGGGCTTCCCCGCTCCGCGGGTCAGCCTACGTCATCACACCAGAGCCTCTCTCGCTACGCTGTCCCACCTCTCAGGACAGTCTCTGCTGCATTCCTCCAGAAGTTCATGTCTTGCGCTCCCCGCTCCTCAGGGCCTGCCTAGCGCTTCTCTGTCGGATGTTCCTGTTCTGGTACTTGTATCTCCAGTTCTGCCTGAATACTGTGGGTTCCCCCTGAACTGTGTTTCTTACCCCACTCCTCGGGATCCCTCACAATACTCTCTCTACAAGCTCCTGCGATCAAGTGGCGGTGATGCAGGATGCTCTGTCTCTCTACCACTACTACGGTATGTCCTGCTGCAGCTGACCTCGCCTCCCGATGGTGAGGACCTGTGGGGCTCCTCCCTGCAGGTGGTATCAACCCTCACCTTGGGCCAAGGGTCCACGAAACCCATGAATCCATGGGTTCATGCTAGGTGTTGCTAGAACAGATTTGAGGGTGAACTGGAACATACAGGGCATTAAAGGGGGGTGGGAATGTGAGACTGGGATGAAGAATCTTGCTATCTTTCTTGGGAGCATACAATGAGCTTTTGATTGTATGCCCTAGGTCATCTGGTCTTGCCTGCCGGAAAAGTGCCTAATGGAAATGTCCAATGGCACTCTAGTATGCAAGGTCATGTGGATCCCAAATCATTGACCTAGTGAACCCTTAAGACAAAAACCACACAATGAAAACAGACAGCCAGAAAGTATTTTTTCCAACCTGTGACTACTTTAATACACAACAAATGTTGCCAACAGATTGAAAGCCAGTCAACATCTTTGGTAATCACATTCTGCAAGAACAAGATATCTAATTGAACATGACATTGTAACTGAAATGAACAACACACTGAGTGTAGACCTGTACACACATTATTCCAAATGGCAACATTACATAGACAGTCTCACCATCTTATCTTTTTGCATAATCATGATTATAGCAAAGAACATATAAAGTGGAACTGGCACTCCAATACTTACAGCTGATAGCAGCACAACTATGTGTTGGCAAGAAAAATGCCCAGACAGTCCCTGTTGAAAGAGTGCACTCAAAGGGGGACAGCCTAAGGGCCAAGACAGCAGAGTTCAAATGAAGGCCCCAGACAGTCCCTGTTGAAGGAGTGCACTCAAAGGGGGACAGCCTAAGGAGCAAGGCAGCAGAGTTCAATCAGAAGGTAGCAGGACCAGGACCAAAAAGCGCAGCATGGAGGCCGAGGACCAGGAGAGGACAACAGAATGGTGGCCAAGGACCAGGAAAAGACACTGTAGCATGTCAGTAGGAGCCCCAGGAGAAGCAGCATGCAGGCAGGAGCTAAATGAGATGAGATGAGATGAGATGAGATGAGACACCAGCACAGAGATAGCAGCAGGATGAGATGATATGAGACAGATATCAGCATCAGGAGCAGGAGATAAGGCATGATAAGAGACAGCAGCTGAACTATGACTGAAGACCATATCAAAAAGGCTGGAGAATAGGCAGAGCATCGAAGAGGGATTTAGAAGTAGACAGCAGGCCAAACTGGCAGACAGTAGACCATCCCTAACAGCAAGCCAGCACTGGATCTCTGTAGTCTAAATGGCCCAGCAGGCTTCTTCCATCTAGCCAGCACAGGAACTCTGTAGTCAGAATTGGCCCAGCAGGCTTCATCCATCTAGCTGGCACAGGAACTCTGTATCAGGATGGGCCCAGCAGGCTTCTTCCATCTAGCTGGCAAAGGAACTCTGTACAGAGGCCCGGCAAGGCTTCTTTGGACAAGTTTTGTTAGTTGGCATAAAATGCCAGCAGCTCTACTGCTTCATGGCCCTTTGCCACAGCAAGGAGGCAGCATGTCTTTGGGGAGCCTACCCCTCAGTTGTCTCTGGGACTGCTGGAGAGCATGGAGTCCTGGGATGCTGGGGAATGCAAAGGTAGCAGCTAAGGTATGCTTTGTAAGATCTGAGTCAACATGCTGGTTATGTTGTTGAATAATGTTGCCACCGTTGTTAGAGCTTTTGAGTTTGCTGCCATTGAACAAACAGGACCTGGGTTTGACTGTTGTCAGCCCTCCTCAGGTGCACTAGCTCTGCCCATATGTGGTGGAGATGTACCTGTTATCTTTTCTGCTAGGAGTTAACAATCTTTTAGAGTTGCTCCCCCAGAGGGAAGGGGCTAGCAATGTACTCAGCTCTTGAAGTGTGAGAGATGAGCATTCTAATGTGAAATGGTGAATCCTTGGGCCGATGGCAGATGACAGTGCCCTCAGGAGGAGGTTGTGCTGGCTCAACTGGCTCCCACTGCAGGCTGGGTTCCTCCATGAAGGCTGATATATTTAAGCTTACATTGAGTGGGCCTGCTGAGCCGAGGGGTTCCAGCATCTGCCTGAGCTCAGGAGGTTGGTGCTGTTGCTCTTCCTCTTCCTCCTTGCTGAACTGTGTCTGTGCATTCATTAGCAAAGGGGCACGGAACAGTGCTGCTGAGCTGCTGGTCCCTGAGGCTTGACAGCCTCAGGGACCAGCATAATATGCCAAATGATGGGGATAACTGTAGCAGTCTTGCCATTTACAGGTGAGGTGAACTGACTGGTTCTGGCTTATGTGGTGCCCAGCCGCTCAGCCATGTCCTCAGACACATCCAGTCCCAGCCGTTGGACGAGGCGCTCCTCCATTGGTGTCAGCACTATTGGACAAGGGGCTCCTCCTCCAGTCTGCCATATATATTTGTTCATGTTCAACACATTCATTTTCAGTTGGGCCTTTATGTTACAGTACCTATGGTCCACCTGTCCCCCACTTCATTTTATGCCATTGTGCCTGGATATATCCTAGGCAATGATGCACCAGATCTGGCCCTTGGATGTCATCAATGTCCTGGCCACATGGTTACTGAAGAGCTTTGCATAATTCAAGGACCCCTTCAATAATAATAAAAAAGCCATCTGGGTAACTTATTTTTTCAAAGTATAGAACAAATTCCTAGAACAGTGAAATGTGCTCTGTCATTAAGTCCACTGTAATTTGAAATTCAGCATAATAAAATATTTAATTAGTATTGTAAATTGCTTTGATATTTTTATTAAATTAGTAGCAAGATTTGATTATAGACCATCTGGTTTACAAAGAAATGTATTAGTCAGTGTTGTATGCTAGAATTTTTTTTTTTTTTTTTTTTTTTAAATAAGGGAGTGCAGGACATTTTGTGAATTTTTATCAAACAGGACAATAAATTCTTTCAGGCTTTGAAAGGAAAATAGTACTCAGGTGTTATTTTAACAAATTAATGTGAATTAATGAATTAGTTAGTTAATTAAAACAGTTTAAGTGAATATGTCCAAAGGAAAGAGAGTATGTGTGTGGCAGAGAAATATATTAAAAATTAATTATAGAATTAATAAATTCAACTAAATAAATTTACTTGTATATGAGAAGTTTTATTTTGCAGAGAGAAGATGAAATCTTTGGATAAATGAATTCCTTATCTCCTTTCACAGAACCTGAGGAGCAGAGAAAAAATATTTTGCAGATATCAAAAACTGAAGAATTAATGTAAGTTTGTATTTCAGACAGCTGCTTATATAGAGAGAGGTTTCCTATGAAGATAGAACTTGCATCAACTATTCTGAAAATTTTATAAGCAGATCTGTGGTAAAATCTATTTATAGCTTTTACTGAATTAATTTTTTTGAATTGCAAACAAACCTTGATATAATCTGCAGTGTACAGAGATCTATTTTTAAAAGAGCTAATTTCTTTGTACATTTTGGCTCTGCTGAATTTTCTGTAGTTTGTTTACATATATGCCTTATGTATTTTTTAATTAATTCAATTGTGTATTTGTGAATGTTATTAGCAATATTGACATTTTTAATTTTGTATTAAAGTGCAAGCAGAAATAATTTACAAAAGTTGTTAACAAACCTTTGTTGAGGTATGAAGAAAAAAATAATTAAACTGTGTTGTACTCTTTTATTGTATTTCAAATAAGCGGGCAGGTGTTGCATGGAACTGCATGGATGCCGCTAGTAATGGAGTTCACATGTACCTCATGGGGAAGGGCTTCCTGGGTCTTGTCCCCCAACCCCATTATCCTCAGTCTGGAGTGGGGGGGGGGGGGGCAGAGCGGGGGCTTGACCCAGCTGTACCACAATGACACCAGCTAGCACGTGGACTTCATCAGTATAGCACTCACTGATGATATGAGCACCAGCACACTTTGCAGGTCACCAAGGGGGGCCATCGAGGGCAACATACCCCGTGATTGGCTGCAGCCAGGATATCACGATGTCACTAGGGGACATGGCCAAAAGCAATATTAAACAAGGCCAGCCCCAGCATTTTCTCCTCTTCCTCTGCTCACCTTGGGACTGTACGAATTGGGCCAAATCACAAATTTAAATTTAAATATATAAATAAAAATAGGCCATTCAAAACAAAGGCCACATTAAAAAAAAAAAAAGAGAGAGAGATCCATTTTCAAAAGACATTTAGATGGATAATTCATAAGTTATCTGTCTAAATAGCTAAATAGCTAGGAAAGAACATAAGAAAATGCCATACTGGGTCAGACCAAGGGTCCATCAAGCCCAGCATCCTGTTTCCAACAGTGGCCAATCCAGGCCATATGAACCAGGCAAATACCCAAAAACTAAGTCTATTCCATGTTACCATTGCTAATGGCAGTGGCTATTCTCTAAGGGGCGGATTTTAAAAGGCGCGCGAATAGCCTACTTTTGTTTGCGCTCCAGGCGCAAACAAAAGTACGCTGGATTTTAGTAGATACGCGCGGAGCCGCGCGTATCTGCTAAAAACCTGGATCGGCGCGCGCAAGGCTATGGATTTTGTATAGCCGGCGCGCGCCGAGCCGCGCAGCCTACCCCCGTTCCCTCCGAGGCCGCTCCGAAATCGGAGCGGCCTCAGAGGGAACTTTCCTTTGCCCTCCCCTCACCTTCCCCTCCCTTCCCCTACCTAACCCACCCGTCTGGCCCTGTCTAAACCCCCCCCTTACCTTTGTCGGGGGATTTACGCCTCCCAGAGGGAGGCGTAAATCCCCGCGCGCCAGCGGGCCTCCTGCGCGCCGGGCCGCGACCTGGGGGCGGGTACGGAGGGCGCGGCCATGCCCCCGGACCGCCCCGGGCCGTAGCCATGCCCCCGTACCCGCCCCCAAAACGCTGCCGACACGCCCCCGAAACGCCGCGACGACCGGGCCCGCCCCCCGACACGCCCCCGACACACCCCCGACACGCCCCCCTCGGAGAACCCCGGGACTTACGCGAGTCCCGGGGCTCTGCGCGCGCCGGGAGGCCTATGTAAAATAGGCTTCCCGGCGCGCAGGGCCCTGCTCGCGTAAATCCGCCCGGTTTTGGGCGGATTTACGCGAGCAGGGCTCTGAAAATCCGCCCCTAAGTGAACTTAATAGCAGGTAATGGACTTCTCCTCCAAGAACTTATCCAATCCTTTTTTAAACACAGCTATACTAACTGCACTAACCACATCCTCTGGCAACAAATTCCAGAGTTTAATTGTGCATTGAGTAAAAAAGAACTTTCTCCGATTAGTTTTAAATGTGCCCCATGCTAACTTCATGGAGTGCCCCCTAGTCTTTCTACTATCCGAAAGAGTAAATAACCGATTCACATCTACCCGTTCTAGACCTCTCATGATTTTAAACACCTCTATCATATCCCCCCTCAGTCGTCTCTTCTCCAAGCTGAAAAGTCCTAACCTCTTTAGTCTTTCCTCATAGGGGAGTTGTTCCATTCCCCTTATCATTTTGGTAGCCCTTCTCTGTACCTTCTCCATCGAAATTATATCTTTTTTGAGATGCAGCGACCAGAATTGTACACAGTATTCAAGGTACGGTCTCACCATGGAGCGATACAGAGGCATTATGACATTTTCCATTTTATTCACCATTCCCTTTCTAATAATTCCCAACATTCTGTTTGCTTTTTTAACTGCCGCAGCACACTGAACCGACGATTTCAAGGTGTTATCCACTATGACACCTAGATCTCTTTCTTGGGTTGTAGCACCTAATATGGAACCCAACATTGTGTAATTATAGCATGGGTTATTTTTCCCTATATGCATCACCTTGCACTTAAGGTCCAATAAAGCAAATCGGAAGGCGGTCCCACGTAGCCAAGGCAAAAAATTTTTTAGCCCCGATGCAGCCTTAATCGGCGAAACTTGGCCGGAGTCGGGCTCTGTAAAACACATATTAATAAATCTTTCCACGGCATAAGGTTGTCTCCTTGTTTTTTTTGCCTCACCTTGCACTTATCCACATTAAATTTCATCTGCCATTTGGATGCCCAATTTTCCAGTCTCACAAGTTCTTCCTGCAGTTTATCACAATCTGCTTGTGATTTAACTACTCTGAACAATTTTGTGTCATCTGCGTACGAACAGCACAGTATACCTTGTGAAGATTTGACGTCATTTGGAGTGAGGAAAGTCTCACAAAGATGAGATTTCTACTATGTTCTCTCTCCCTAGCTTGATGGTACACAGTACTTCTTATGGCGCTCTTTAGTTTTCTTGCACACATCACGAAAAACCCAGACCTTACCACCAATCAATAAAGAGTCATGATTTTTAAAGAAACAATGTAAGATAGTCTTTATCCTGCTCAAAAATAAAGGACACTAACAAGGATGTCCTTTTAGGTTCTTCATCTCCAGATCTCTCCAAAACTGCTGTCAGATCCAAACTGTCCATAGACACGCCACCAATAACTGTACTGGACCTTCTATCTGACCGCTTTTTTTATGAACAGGTGGAACAGCTTCTTCTGGGATCTTAAGAATTTCAAGCAAATCATTTTTAATCACATCTCTAGGTGAGATTGTTAAAGATTTACGAAAGTTAATGAATCTCAAATTTAAATGTTTAATATAGCTTTCAAAATTCTTAAGCTTCCGAGAGGTAGCCATCTTATCATGAACCAGCGAGGCTTAAAGCTCAACTATTTCTTTCATTCGAGAAGACACAGATTCCAAATCTCGTCCCTGCTGTAAACAACTTCACTTCTTGCTTCTGTAACCAGGTCTGGGTTTGTGTAAAAGAGGAAACATTTAAAGCAACAACCAGTGGAAGGTGGCTAGGGCCAACAAAAGGGTGTCTAAAGTCACAACTTGTGACTTAACAAGAGGGGGGACTGTTGCCTGGATGCCTGATGTGGGGGAAAAAGAATTGGAAATTGAGACACCCACTCCCATCAGTGTAGAATTCAAGCCACCTTACAATCCAGTTAAATTGAAATCGGGCCCAAGTCCAGCCTTATGACTCTCACCCTGTAGCTCTTGCAGCATTGAAGTACCACATTCCCCCATCTGAGCAGGCCCCGCAAGATCAATAGTCTTTCCCTGCGGCAGCTCTGGGACACACTCAGGCCGAACAATTTCCCTCAGTGCCTCCATTCCATCCAAGACATAGACAGCAGTGGGTGGACAGGGGCTCCTCCGCAGATCTGGGCTCAGTGTAACTTTGAGTAATGAGCTGGTGGCCAAACCCTCTGGCTCACAAACTCCACCAGGTCTGCTTGCTATTGTAGGAGTGAGAAACCCAGTGACAGAAGACTGCTGCATGGTAGGCAAATTCAAGGGGATGAGGGGACAGGGAGGCCCTCGAACAATCCATTTGCATTTCCTAACCATGCCCGGATGTCACTGTCAGGAAAAGGAACAGGAAAATAAAGAAAGTGCAGCTAACCTAGGTTTCACAATGGCACTAAAGCGGCAGCTATCTTGGATGATTACAAGGCTTTGTGTCCAATTTGCTGCTGACTGCTGGCATTAGTTATTATAGACAGTTTAAGAGTCCTGTGGCCACAGCCATTTAGGGTTGCTGCTGACCCAGAGTCCATTCTGCCTTTGAAGTATATGCTGCATCACTAAGCCCTCCCCTCCTCCCAATTGCCCCTTTATTTAAAAAAAAATATGCTGTGCGAAAGAGCATAATTTCACTATTGATTATATAAGAGCAATGGGGGTGGGCTAAAGTTTATTGTTTTGGGTGGCCTCATTGGGCCGCTAGCAGCCAAACTATCTAAGGCATGCTCTCCTCAGCTATAGCTAGTCAAATCCCAGCAAAATGCACGGCTGTCTCCTACAGTGGCTAGTCTGAGGGGGTAGAAAGATTATAGGCTATAGATAGGCTCTTACAGCCAAAAAAGATTCCCTTGTTAAGTAACCAATAAAAGACTGTGGGGGTTGCAGTAGGCAACCCCCACAGCCCGCTCTCCTGTGCGCGCGATTTAGTATTCAAATGAGGTCCCGCGGTAAAAAGAGGAGCTAGGGACACTAGCGCGTCCCTATCTCCTCTTTCTGCCAGCACTTTCCCAGTGCTGGCAGAAATTAACGCCTACCTTTGGGTAGGCGCTAATTTCTGCCAGCACTGGGAAAGTGCACCCTCCGACTTAATATCATGGCGATATTAGGTCGGAGGTCCCAAAAGTTAAAAATAATTAAAAATTAAAAAACCAAATTTTTAAATCAGCCCGCGGCTCGCGGGTTGGAAACCGGACGCTCAATTTTGCTGGTGTCCAGTTTCCGAACCTGTGGCTGTCAGCGGGTTTGAGAACCTGTATCGGCCTGTAAGTTAGTAAAGGCTGGACAGGTTAGAGATTTTTTTTATTGCTTCCCTGGAGGAACAGGAACAAAGTTTTCTTTTTCTGTCCACCTGAATAGGGCAGCACCTCCAAGAAGCCTCTGCCAGACCAGCACCCTTTAAGGAGAAATGGAGTGTTATTATAGGCCCTTACAGAAGAGCAACAAAAACTCCAAACTACAGAGCAGAACTAGTATGCCCAGCAGCAGGTGCTGCACAAACAAGTCGCAGCCCTATGGTAACAGCATTAAACTTTACTGAATGATTAGCAAACTTGATCAATCTGCTCACGCCACACATACATGAATTCTGTAGAGGCTTAGACATGAAATCCGGCTCAAAGGTTTCAAACTGGTATTAAATCAGCAGCTAACTCCAATTTTTACACAGTCTTTGCACTGATAACAAAGTCCGAGCTTGTGTTCTACTGTGGAGCTGTTTGAATGCTGCAGGGCGGGAGATGACATCAGCCTTTCTTCTGTTACTAACGCCTGATCCCTCGTTATAGTGGCCTCCAGCCAAGGGAACCCTTAGTCTCCAGCAATTCAAAGGACTCTGTCCTTCACAACATGGATCCTTAATTAAAACAGAATTTCTTTAGTTTAGGGCAGAGCAAAGCAGAGAACTCCCTCTGTCTTGCTGAGGAAAAGGGTGATCTGGCTACACATGCCCCTTTCATTTGCACATCTCTCTTTGTTATCATAAAATCAACATTTAAATGTAATATTTTTTAAGGGCAAATACATTGCTTGTACTAATTCAACTAATAACAGTAGTTTGCACATTTTTAAATCCTAACAACATGTGCTATTACATATTATATTATATATTACATATTACATACCCCAACTAAAGCCACACGCCTTTCCTCGACCAAAGTCCGAGCGTTTTCAATAGCAGGACCTTCTATCTGGAATAACATTCCCTCAGGCCTCAGATTAGAACCCTGCCTCTTAACGTTCAGAAAAAAACTCTTTTCATCAAGCCTTTGCTGACCCTCCAGACAATCTCTAGTCACCATTATTCTCTCCTTGACGAATTTATCCCCTCCCAGACGAATGGTTTGCTATCCTCTCGAAAGATGGACTCAGGCACTTCCAGGTTAAAGCACCTTAAGCTTTAACCCACATCCTTTACTATTATGTTACAATACTTCCTGCCTTTATTTTTTCCAGCTATTTTTAGCTTCCAAGTTTCTACACCTTCTTAAATGTAACTTTACCTTTTTCTCCTCTATTGTTAATCACTTTATTTATTGCTTCAGTTATCCTTGTTCTATGTAAACCGATCCGATATGGTTATCACTATGAAGGTCGGTATAAAAAAGTGTTACATAAATAAATAAATAAATAAATAGGCAAAATAATGATGAAACTCCATTACTGTTATTGTTTGTAAGGTTTTGGGTGGACCCTTGGACACTGTGGCTGCTGACCACACCCACAGGGGGAAGTCCCGTGAGGGGCCAAGGGTCAGGCTCAGCTTAGGACACACAACACAGATAGATCTTTTATTAAGAGTATTGAGGAGCCACCAGGTGGCTCCTCAATACTCTTAATAAAAGTCCCTCAGGGCACTGGAACAGCGATCCCTCAATGGCTGTGCTGTAGTGAAGAGAAACTGAGATAGTGAGTACAATGAAGTATATGGAGGGTTCTGGAATAGAGCCTCATTGGTTGAGTACTCACACAGCGGTTTCTCTCGGTAGGAAACACAGGAGCTGGAATAGAGGCAGGCCCTCGAGGAGCAAGTACCTGGTTCCAGGGAACAGCTCTGAGAGAAGTATTTATGTATTTATTTAAACTTTTTTTTATACCGGCATTAGTGGGTACATCACACCAGTTTACATTATAAAGAAATGTAAATGGTAACGAAAAGTAGATGGTAACTCACTGATGGTATAGGCAGCGGTATTTTCCAGGCAGAAGTGGAGTTCAGGCAGCGAGTCCGGGAACATGGGCCCTCGACGAGCGAGTACCAGTTCCAGACAGCGACCTGAAAGAGAAGAGAGAGGCCCCCGAGGAGCGGGTACCCCGAATAGAGTAAGTCCAATAATGGAGAGGCAGAGTAGCTAGGTACGGAGAGTGAATCCCATCCGTAAGGAGTTTCTTTGCTAACTCGATAAGCTAGCAATAGCGTAGGCTTTTTGTATCCGGGATGCGTGACGTCATCACAGGGGGACGCCCCTGAGGTTCGCACCAAAGAAGGTATTTGAAGCAGGGCCGCGCAGCATGCGCACCCTAAGGCAGCTGGACAGCATGGCAGGAGGCAGCGCCCAAGCCGGACCGGGGACGCCAGAGAGGACAGCAGGCAGATGCCGCAGCAGCCAGATGTCCGTCAATAGCGGGAGGAGTCGCCAGAGAGGTAAGGAGGGTGGAGTGGAGACATCGGGCAGGGACAGTCATAACAATTACAAGACTTCCTGAATAATCATAGCTAACTCCAGCACAATTCACATGAATGCAGATATAAATGGTTTCTCACCTTAATTAAAACAGAATTTCTTTAGTTTCAGGGCAGAGCAAAGCAGAGAACTCCCTCTGACTTGCTGAGGAAAAGGGTGATTTGGCTGCACATGCCCTTTTCTGACTACAGCTCTCCAGTGTGTTTACAGCCCTTAAACCAATAGGCAGTTCTTCGGTGTCACAAGTGATAATTTTTTTATAGTGTCATTGTCTTCTTACTAAAGGCGGGTTACACTATGAAATCCATCCTTGCCAGAACCACCTTGCCTCTTCATGGAGTCACCCTTAGCTCTCTGACCTGGCAATTCTACTCTTTTACCTTACGTTGTGGCCCCCAGGCCTTCTTGTTCCTTTTTGTCTTGTGGCTATCTAGGCCTTACCTTGTCTTATGGCTTCTGGGCCTTCTTGTTCCTTGCTCCTTGCCTTGTGGCCTTCCTACACTTTACCTTGCATTGTGGCCTCTGAGCTTTCTTGTTCCTTGCTTCTTGCCTTGTAGCCTCTGAGCCTGCTATACTATTATATCTTACCTTGTGGCCTATCCAGGCCTTTTTATAGCCTAGTGACCTTTGGGCTTTCAGGCTTGCTGCTTTCAGTCTTCTATGTTCTTTGTTCCATGTAGTCTTGCTAAGTCCTTGTTCGGTTCTATCCTAGTCTTTCTTTTCCTGTCCTGTCTCTATTTGGTCTTGTCGTACCCAGCCCAGTCCTGTTCCTGGTATTCTCACCCTGTGCTGTCAGTACCTTGTCTTGCTGCAGTCAGTATCTAGTTCCAGTTACTGTCCTGTATCCTGCCTTGCCTATGTCTCTCCCAGTCGAGGCTCAGTACCTTGCTTTGTTCTTATTTTGTTCAATTCCAATTCCAGTGCAGTATCCTGCTCCAATAATTGCTCCAGCTTGTCCAAGCCTTGCTTCGTCCAGCCTGTCCCAAGCCTTGCCATGTCCAGCTTTGATCCAACTTACTCCAGGTTATCCAGCCTTGTTTCACCTTGCCAGGACTCACCATGATGTTCTGCCGCAGCAAATAGCTATTGGCCCACAGAACCCAAGGGATCAACCTGCAGGGGAGGGGGGTCTGGTTGTTACAGGCCCTAGAATCCAGGAAACCCACCTGGGGAATGGCATGAGACTGCAAGGCAAAACCCAGAGCAAGAAAAGAGCCAGTCTTTCACCTAGCCAGCTACCAACCCCGCAGGTTGATCCCTTGGATTCTGGAACTCAGTACTTCTCTGCAGCAGCAGTAATTCATAGTGGTGAGTGCACACAGGCAAGGTTTGGAAAAGGCAGGTAAGGCTGGGCAGGCTGGGCCAGGCAGACTTGGCTGGCAGGACAAGCCAAGACTGGATACTAAGCAAGACCTTGAACTAAACAAGACAAAACAAGGGTGAGACAAGGCAAGCATAGGACTCTGGTACAGGCAGGACTGGAGACTGGAGCAGACAGGACAAGACCAACAAGGTAGACTAGCACAGGACTTAGACAAGGCAGATTAGGAAAACAAGGAACGCAGAAGCCCAAAGTCAGTAAGGATGCAAGAGAGAATAGGCCAGATGCCTCAAGATAGGAAGAAAGGCAGGACAGGTCCAAGGGCCTGAAGGCAAGGCAACAGACTAGAAGGCCTGAAGTCTACCAGGCAAGGCAAGGCAAGACAGAAGGCCAGTAGCTCACAAGCCAAGGCAAGACAGGGTCAGGTCACAGAGCCAGAAGTGACACCAAGAGAAGAGAAGGCTACTATGGCAAGACAGGTTTACATAGGACTGGGACTTGGGTGTGGAAAGGGCAGTGAGGAGGAACTTGACAAGGCTAGTGATGAGGCACACTGAAGGCCTCTGCTGGTGGGGAGGTGTCATGTAGGTTAGATAAGGCTATGTAGCAGGCAAAATCCTAACACTGGTTAGGCAGAAGAACAGCCCTTGTTCAATCTGGTGACCTGTTTTGCACCACTTTTGGGTGGTTTACCCAGATCCCAGTAACCATGACAATACATGTATAAGTGTTTAATATAGATGAGGGAGCTAATGGATGGAAACTTATTGATTTATGCTGTTACCTCCAGTAAATAAATTAGATTAAAGAAGAAAAACACAAAGTACCTTTCAAAGCTAGGTTTAGGGAAGAAAGTACAAGATTATACAGAGAGAACACAAGGATAACTAAATAAATTCTTAGCTTTAGTCTTTACTGTGCAGATAATGGGAAGATACACATGCCAGAACCATTCTTTGTAGGTAACGTTTCAGAGGAACTGAAACAAATAGAATGAATCTGGAAGAGGTGCTAGAGCAATTTGACAAAATTAATAGTAGCAAATAATTGGGGCCCAATGGTATTCATGCCGGAATTCTAAAGGAACGCATATAAAATATTGCAGACCTGGTAATCTATAACCTGCCACAATATGCCTGAGTACTGGAGAATAGCCAAAATAATGCCAATTTTCAAAAAGAGATCCGGGGCAATCCAAGTAACTACAGATTCATGAGCTTGACATTGGTACTGGGTAAAATGGTGGAAGTTATAGTTAAAATTACTAGTCATATAGATAAATATGGCTTAATGGTTCAGGGAGGGAAGTTAATGATATGCAGAGCTCCCCAGGTTGGTATATTTGGAAAAGGCTTTTACTATATGAGGCTAGGTGGCAAGAGATTGTCTGTGTATAAAGTTTTTGTTTTTTATGTATTGGTTTATTGCCCTATCTGGACCTTTAACATTTTTATGATCATTATCCTTTATTTTAGATTCTATAATTTATGCTTTTTAGATTCTATAATTTATGAAAATGGATAATAATTAAATCAAATAAATAAAAAATAAATATTACATTAAATGAGGAAGAGCCAGCATGAGTTTAGCAAAAAGAGGTTATGCCTTTCTAATCTATTAGAAATGTTTTGAAGGTGTAAATACCCATGTGGATAAAAGTGAGTCAGTTGATATGGTGTTATCACAGATCAGCACCTTGGCCTTGCACTCAGAAACAGGCATTTCCAGTGAAAACCAGCTTTATTCCAGACAATAATGTTTCACTTTACACATGCAAGTTTCAATTCTTTCTCTGAGACAGCAGTATCACCTCAGTAAGGTACTTGGCACTTTACTATAGGCTAGCCCAATTCCTAAGGAGCATATATAACCTACTCTCCCAATTGAATCTTGTTGCAGGCTGTGGGTATTTGCTTCTGGGTCAAGGTATGCCTTCCATCATGGTTCTACGATTGGATCCATTTCTCTCTCTGTGTGTGCTTCCCTCTCTCTTCTGTAGACAGTGTTCTCTCTTTTTAACCACATTGGCTAAAGCTATCAAGTTCAACTCTATAATTTGCCTCAGCTGTGCCTCACAATTATTAAAACAGCTTTCTGTGGCTGCAGCTTTCACCTTCATTTGTCCCCTGCCAAAGATCTCCAAACTACATTTCCCAGCAGCCTTGTGCTTCCTGTTCCATCTGGCTTTAAAATCCCCTAGCCAATTCTATTTCGGTTTTTCTTTCTGCCTTGAAGAATTGTTCCCCCTAAACCTCCATTTATGATTCCCTCTGCCTACTAGAGTTTGTAATTTTCCAGTCTCTCCAGGTTCCTTCTTCATGTGTGAAGCTCCTACTTCATCACAAGTGTATTCTAATTTTCAAAAGGTATTTGATAAATACCCTCATGAAAGCCTTCTCAGGAAATTAAAAAAAGATCAGAGGATAGGAAATGATGTCTTGCTATGGTTTGGTATGTGGTTAATAAATAGGAAACAAAAAGTAGGACTTAATAGTTTTCCAAAAGGAAAGAAGTAAATAGTGGGCTACCTCGATAATCTGTGCTGAGACCAGTGTTTAAGTTATTCCTTAACGACCTGGAGAAGAAAATAATGAGTGAAGTGATCAAATTTGCATATGATGCAAAATTTTTCAAACTAGTTAATACAAAAGCTGCCTGTGAGGAACTGCAGAGAGACCTTTTGTCATATTGCAGAACTGGGTATTTCGTGGCAGATGAAATTTAATATAGACAAATGGAAAGTGATACACATAGAGAAAAGTAATTCTAACTATAGGTGCACAATGCTGGGTTCTGTATTAGAAGTCACCACTCAGGAAAATAATCTTAAGAGTCATTGTTGAAATCCTTAGCTCAGTGAGTGGATGCAATCAAATAAATAGAATGATAGGAATTATTTGGAAAGGAATGGAGAATAAGACCGAGAACATCACAATGCCTCTGTATAGATCTATGGTGCTTCCGCACCCTGACTGCTGTGTGCAGTTCGAAAAAGATATAGTGGAACTGAAAAGGTACAGAGAAGGGCAACAAAAATGACAAAGGGAATGGAACGGCTCCCTTATGAAGAAAGGCTGAAAGCTTTAAATCTTTTTTAGACAATACGAAAGAGCAGGCTATTGTTGGATCCTCTTTGTCTATGGCTCGGCAAGTGCTGTATGGAGTCCCACATGGATTGTTCTTATCCTTGGTGATCTTTAAAATGTATCTTTTGCCCTTGGTGAAAATTATAAGTTTAAAGCCTTTCTATATGCTGATGACATCCAGATTTTTTTTTTTTTTGGCAATTCTAATTTTATTAAATGAAGCTCCACTAGACAAACTTAAACAAGGCACCTCCCTCTAAATATACACAAAAAATGAGGTGCTGAGAATTTTAAATTTTATATAATATAAACTTACAAAGGTGTAAATAAACTAGTATCAAAAGCTTTCTTTGTGCTAGCAAAAGTAATCTGTTGTCTCTTGCCCGCAATGTGCTTCAAGCAAAACTCAGAATGAAACACACATGTTATTAACATTTACCAGTTTAAATGATTATTTACCATATTGTGATCACCTAAATTTATTGTGATGTGGAGTAACTCTTGATAGAAAGAAGAGACAGCTGAGGGGGGATATGATAGAGGTGCTTAAAATCATGAGAAGTCTAGAACAGGTAAATGTGAATCGGTTATTTAGTCTTTCAGATAACAGAAGGACTAGGGGGCATTCTATGAAGTTAGCATGTAGCACATTTAAGACTAATCGGAGAAAGTTCTTTTTCACTCAACGCACAATTAAACTCTGGAATTTGTTGCCAGGGGATGTGGTTAGTGCAGTTAGTGTAGCTGGGTTTAAAAAAGGTTTGGATAAGTTCTTGGTGGAGAAGTATCAGTAGCATGGGATAGACTTAATTTTTGGGTACTTGCCAGGTACTTATAGCCTGGATTGGCCACTGTTGGAAACAGGATGCTGGGCTTGATGGACCCTTGGTCTGACCCATTATGGCATGTTCTTATGTTCTTAATAAACGATTTATCTTTAATAGTGCCACTCATCTTGAAACAACTGTGCTCCTTTTGGAAAAAGGCCACTTAAATGCTCTCGACATGGTCCATTTTTTGACAAAACTAATGGCTTTTTCTGGGGTCAACTAGTTTTCTTCCTGCTTCACATAAATGATCACTAAAGAGCCACCATCTTTTGAATCTTTAGTGATCATTTATGTGAAGCAGGAAGAAAATTAGCTAATTCTTTCTGTATTACTGAAATAAAGACTGACTCATCTTTTAAATGAAATTAGTTTAGAAGTCTCATTAGTTTCTGGTCCCTCCACTTTTACTGGCTAAAGAGATGAATATATATTGAATTGCTTACTTAAGCTCTAATGGAAAAATATCCATTTGTCAGTTTAAATCCATAGGGTAATATGGACATTGACTAAAATATTTTTAATACATATGCTTCAAACACAAATGTGAATAAGATCTCCAAAATCTTTTTACTATTAAACAATATATATAAGCCCCAAAATTACATTTAAAATGAGGGAGATCTCAATTTTCCACTCTCTCATTTACATTAATGTGCACCCTCTCTAACATGAAATTCAACAGGACTCTGGGCTGGGCCCAGCATAGTGCTGAGGTCCAGATGTCAGAACCCTGTCTCTGGCCTGAGCTTGGGCCAAGGTCCCGGTTTTGGGACTCAACCTCTGGGCTGGGCCCTGGCATCAGGCCTGGACCCAGGATCTGGTGTAAGCTGAGGCTTAGGCTTCAGGACCCAGTTCTAGTTAGGACCCAGTGTCAAGGCCCAGGAGTTGGGACCCGGTCTCCGGAGCAGGCATTGGGCCTAGGTTCAGGACTTGGCCTATGTCGAAGCCCAGGTATTGGGGATGGTCTCTGGGCTGGACCTTGGCATTGGACCTCGGCCCTGCCTCTGACCTAGGCTAAGGCTGAGGCATTGGGAGCCAGCCTCTGGACTGGGCCCAGAGTCATGTCCTGGCCTCTGGAATGGGTCCTGACATGGTCTGAGCCTCGGTTCTCGCCTAGGCTGAGGCTCAGGAGTTTGTGAAGCCCTGGCATCCAGCTTTCCCTGCAGCATCGGGCCTAGGGAAAGGCATCAGGACCAGGCCTCCAAGCCTTGGTCTTGCATTGAGCCTAGGCCAATGTCATGGTGACCTACCATGGTCTAGGCCTATGCTAGACCAAGACTTTGGCCTGGGCCTATGCCTTGCCAGCAGATATCCCTGAACCAGGTAAGTAGGGACCAAGGAGGATCCTGGCCCCAGCATTTTTCTGGGCGGGAGGGTTGAAAGTTGGGGATGAAAGGCCTTTGGATGCCATGTTTCTTTTTTTTGTTTGTCTTATGTTTGATTTGTTTTTTAAATTTAAACATTAAGCAAAACAAACCTCCCTAAAAATGAAACAAATGTTTTACCTCTGCACACCCCTAGAAGATACTCTATTGAAAGGAGCTTAAGGGCTTAATTTATCATTAGTTAAGATCAGGGATGGCCAACTGTGGTCCTCAAGAGCCACAAACAGGTCTAGTTTCCAGGATGTTTACAATGAATGTACATGAGATAGATTTGTATGCACTGCCTCCATTGTATGCAGATATATCTTATGCATATTCATTGTGGATCTCCTGAAAACCAGGCCTGTTTCTGGTTCTTGAGGACTGGGGTTGGCCAGATCTGAGTTTGAATATAAGGCCTTTCATTACACTAATTATTAATACTGTAATTCTAAGAACTAGATACAGACCAGTTTTGGATCCTTATATCACCTTATTCAAATTTGATCAAAGCTCCTCTCAAGGTTTTTCTTATGCAGACTTTTTAAAAGGCAGAGGAAAGATTTTTTTCTGTCAATGTATCCAGTCAGATCGTCACTTCTATCCTCTATTCTAGATTACAAATAAAAGTTATTTTTAAAAAGTTTGGTAAAGCTTTAAATGTAAACAGAAATAAAAGGGTACATAGCATGGGAATTATGCAGTGTAATAACTGGGGCTTTGGTCTTTAGACAAGCCTTCTGGAAGCTTCAGAGTTGCCCTGTTGATATTTAGGAGTCTGCACTAAGGAAGGAGGTCACACAGCTCAGGGAAAAAGTTGTCCAGGAAATCTATCCCCACGTCCATGAAGAGTCTGGAGGATTAGGAATGGATGGATTACACATGTTTCTAGCAGAATAATACCTGTGAATCAGAGACATGTCTCTCAAATGAAGCTACTACAAAATATCTTCACAGCTTTGGAATTAGAAAATAGGCCCCACATAGGTATCTGGGACAGTTTTTAAACTCTGCAGATTGATTGTATGTCAGTTTCTCAGTACCTGCAAGCTAAATTCTTACAGGCAAACTCTCTGTATAGTTTCCCTTGGAACATTTGGACTGGCAAGTTTTTGTACTCATGAACTTTGCATCTGGTTTATAGCAAGTACAATCCCCACATATACTTTCCCTTTTCAAGCCCCTTCCCACCGCTGACCCCACCCCTTTCCCTGCCTTTTGAAATTTGGCAACTAGATTTAGTCCCTGAGGAGAGAGCAATTTTCATCCCAGGGAATTAACTGGCTAACTGCTTAGCTACCTGGGCAAATTTCACTGACCATTGTCTTCCAGATGTGGTGACATAGTTGAAGAAAAACACTCACCATAAAAGAGAATCAAAGTGTAGTGTCAGAAGAACCCCAAAGTGCCGGAAGCGTCTTCTGGTGGGAGACCTGATTATCAGAAGCACTGACTTGATGCAGGTTAGGAAGGAAACTAAAGTAAAATGCCTACCGGGATCCTCAGCTAGCAGGAATATTAAGAAAATATTGCAGGAGTAGAACAGGGGAAGGAGAGGTTTGTCATAGTCCAGGTGGGCACAAATAACCTGGAATGCAGCCAAACCAATATGGTGGAGGAGGAGTTCAAGAAATTAGCGGAGGATCTTAGGCAGCAAATGAGAACGTGATATTTTCTGAGGTACTGTATTACTGGTGTTTGATAAAAGAGACAACAGGTTACATTGAACCAGAATCTTTATTGATGCAGGGATGTGAATCACTCATGGAAATATAAAAGATTATACTGTGGAGATGGCCTGCATCTGTCTCAGGGGCGAGGCAAGATCCTAGGTGACAACTTCTGAGCGTACATGTCAGTTTCACCTGCTGTGCAGCCTCACCATGCCCTGATCTGGCCTCGTATGACCCTTCCCCACCAGCAGGGGCAGATACACCTGCCCTGAGTCAAACCTTCTTAGAACCATGGAGCAAACTCTTCCAATTATGAGCCCATTCCAACCCTCAAGTAAGACAGCCAGGACAGTGTTGAGAAGAACCACTGCTTTACAGGGTATGCAATGCAGGGAGCCGTGTATGTATTTCATCTTATAGCACAAAGAATGTATAGAGATGCCAAGTAAATTTTGAACAATAATTAAAACAATAATAGGTTAAATGAGGAAATTAAATACTTTGGGGTTGATTCACATGCCCCTTCCAATCCCAGAGGTTTGGGCCATTAAGCAAATGGCAACCAAATATCAGGTTTTTACAAATATTTCCTGTTTTAAAAGGAAATAAATGGACACTACTCAGTGTATTTTTGAAAAACTCCAAATCTGATTAGAATGACCTGAAAAAAGATATTCAGAAAAGGCAGGAGGCGGCTAAACTAAAGATTTAATCCTGCTTGGAGCAGAGGTAAAATTAGGCAGCCTTCCAATGACAAAATATTCTGAAGGCAATGAAGATTTTTTACATTTAGGTCACAATATCTAATGAAGTCTGGGTTGCAAAATCTCTTTAGGCTCCAATAAACTTGGTCTGAGGGCACATGTTCAAATTTTGAACATGATTTGTTATTGTGATCAACTTTTCCAATTTTTTTTTCTTCCATATCAAATTCTGAGACACTTGCCCTTCAAGAAAAAAAGAATGTAACTGCATAAAATGCTGCCTCACATGTGGAACCAGATGTTTAGAACAGAGATGCCAACAGTGCATCTCACTTTATAATTATTGTTTGAAAAACCTTTATTAGCAAGCCCTTGAAAAGTTAAGATGTGCTATAATGCACTCGTATTACTTTGCAATCATGTTACTGTAATAAATGTTTATCTAGAGGGTCTGTTTTAATTATACTGTATGCCTTGCATAAAATATAAAACATTATTTCAGTATGTTTACCATAGGAAATCTCATTCCTACTGCTCATTTTCACAGGGATGAATTAATTGCAAAGCATTCTTTCGGCCCTGTTTAATCTTCACAATTTACTGTTTGTAGATTTACTGGAATGGAAACCCCTAACAGCTTTGGGGTCGATTTTAATTCCAATGCATGCGGGGTACATTTGTGTGCACTGGGTAGCGCGCACAAATATACACCAGATTTTATAACATGCGTGCGCTGTGCCGGAGGACTTGGGACCGCCCCCGGACCGCCACCACGCCCCCAGCCACGCCCCCGGACCACCCATGTTTTAAAGCCCCAGGACATACGTGCATTCTGAGGCGCGCACAGGGATAGGTTTTCGGGGGTTACACGTGTATCTTACGCGCGTAACCCTTTGAAAATCTACCACTTTGTCTTTAAGTTCTGTATGAGAACATAGTACTGATTAGTACACTGTTAAGCACTTTTAGCATAGAGTCCCACGTTAAATCTACTCTTGGTCCCTCACAATATGAATTGTGAAAATTCATTCACAGGAGTCCGTGATGTTAGAACACATACAAATTCTGACTCAATACTTGAAAAAATAGGAATTGTGAAGGAAACCATCTACATGCTTATTTTAAAATTTGATTTTGTTTGCTTTACAAGCCAGAAAACAGAATTTTAGAAATATATTAATGAAGGGGTACATTTTCAAAGAGTTACGGGCATAAAAATTAGCATATATGCGTGTAAGAAGCCTGTACTTGTGTAATTGGCATTTTATAAAAGTCAAAAGATATGTGCACATTACATTTCATGCTTATATATATACACACTTAAAAAAAAGGTCATTCTGGGGCATTCTGGAGCTGGGCTAACAGCTACATGCATACGTTGATATTTTAAAAGACACATACATGTACAGTTGGCAACTTACTCACATAATTTTACACCTGTGAATTATCTGGTGTTACTGATATCAGACTTGTTTATTGTGTATTATTGGCTTGGTAGGAGGTCAGGCTGAAGAACCAGGAGGGTCTCAATGATCTACAGAAGGAATGGATAACTGGCACAGGACTTGGTAATCTGGTTAATTTCAATTACGCATGTATGTTTTAAAATATGCCAACTTATGCTCATAAATCATTTTTTGCACAAGTAAGTCCTATTTTATTTTGACATGTTTATTTTTAAAATAGATAGGAAAAGTGCATGCTTTCAATGCAATGAAATACTTTCAATGCATTGCATGTATTGGCTGCATATGCATTAACATGTGCATCTGTTCTGGGGTAAAGACATGCATATTTTATAATACACACCTACACGATAAGTCTGGGTTCTAAAATAATACTGCAGATCTGTATGCAGTCATATACACGTGTATATGCTGCCACCCTTAGTTGTTTGAAAGGTACCCTCCCTATGAATAAAAAAAACCCCTTACTTTGCAAGTGTTCAATTGCAATAAGGATCAAACTGCAAAAGGAGCTCCATTTGTATTGCATAGTGTATTAGCTTGTGGGTGTTTTTTCACAATATGCAGAACATAGTTGCTGTCTTAACTGAACCCATAGGGCCCTATAAAGCAATAAATGTGTGGCAGGAACAGATACATTACGTATATATAATTCCCTAATTGTTCAACTGATATGGCTGATTTGAGACTTACATATACACAAAACATTATCTGATGCATGATATTTATAAATAGACAGGTCCTTTAATGAATACAGGTCAAAATATCCATTGACTGAAGTTGATTTACATATTTGATATATAATTTACAGCATAAACTAACCTGATCTAACAGTCACATAATAAAATGCACTCATAAATGCATGATCAGCCATGAGTTTCCAGTGGAGTGGAGTGGAGGATTAGCTAGTGGTTTGAGCAGTGGGCTGCAAAGCAAGGAAAGTCAGGGTTCCCTGCTGCTCTTTGTGACCTTGGGCAAGTCACTTCACCTTCCATTGCCTCAGATACAAATTTAGGGCCTGATTTACTAAGGCGATGTCTCCCATTCTGTGTCTATTGGAAAAATGCCTAGCAAATGAGATCCTTACACTGTGAGCCCTCTAGGGACAGGGAAATATCTACAATACCTGAATGTAATCCACTTTAAAGTGCCCGAAAAGCAAAATATAAATCAAATGACACAATGATGCATAAAATAGCAATATTAATAATAGATGCAGAGCCTGATGTTAAAAATGGCACTTGGCTACAATGTGAGAGAGAGAGAGAAAAAGAGAGAGAGAATTGTTGGGAATCCAGGCTGTGGGTCGCCACAGCCGGGCTCCCTTACCTCTGCCGGCAGGCACCGGCTTCTGCCTTCCTCCTCGGCGGCGCGGGGCAGGCCACTCCCAGGCCCTGCAGTGGCATTCCTTCCACGCGGCCTCAGACGCCGCCGGCTTCCTCCTTGTGCCCGCCCCTCTAAGTGCGAGCGCACGATTTGCCGCTTTTTAAAGACCAGGAGCTTTGTCTGATTTGCAGAAGTTCAGAAGACTTGAAAGTTGTGCAATTTGGCTCGTCAAACGCTTGTTGAAACTCTTGCAGAAAGTGTGCCAGATCCCCCAAGAAAGGATCATCCCTTTCCCAAAGGAGAGAAGCCCAAGTCAGTGTGGTGCCACCCAGCAGGGCAAGAATGTAAGTTATCTTGATTCAGTCTAACGGAAATAATGATGCCTGCAGCTCAAATTGCATCCAACACTGGTTAAGAAAGCCTCTACAGCTTCTTGGATTCCCATCATAACTCAGAGGCAGAGGCAAGTGGAGCATAGAAGTAATAGGCTGGATTGGTGGACTCGTAGCTATAATCACCAGAAGTTGAGGGGCAACCATGCCCCACAAGACACTGGTAATCTGGTCAAGTTGACTTTGCTGCTGCTGCTGCAACTGGTAGACTATTCCAGCTAGGGCAGCGGCCTGGACTGTTTTACAAGTTCATGGCCTCAGCAATCTGTAATGGATATGGGGTGTATGAGCTTTTAGTGCTGGAGCATAGTTGATGTAACCTCGAGGGCAAACCCGCAAGGCCTAAACCAGCAGCAAGCAAATAGACTTGATAATGGGCCAGACTGGAGCTTCACCTATATCACCCCCTTCCCCTTGATAATGGGCCAGACTGGAGCTTCACCTATATCACCCCCTTGAGCCCTTGGGTTATGGCAGCCAGGAGGACTTAGGCGGGGCCCTGGGACAAAGGCCATAGCTAGAGTCCAGGTGGCAGGCAATCGTGCTCATGTCCAGGCAATAGGTCAGGTCCAGAGCAGCAAACTGAGGGAGACATGGACACATAGGAGACACTGAGAACGGGAACAAGAAAGACAGGCTGGATGAGGCTAGATCGATGACAAGATGAGACTGGGCTGGAAGACACGACAAGACTGGACAAGGCAAGGCTGGAAGGCGAGACAAGGCACGGCTAGATTAGGCAAGGCTGGAAAATGGAACAAGGAACAGGAATGCTGGCAACACGCACTGCAGGGAAGGCAGGAGACCCATTTCTGAGGTAAAGATTAGTAGTCTGAGGAGCCCTTATATTTGATGACTGTGTGATATCATCAGGAGGCGCTGCAGTGACTTTCCCACCGCAGGCCCTTTAAGAGATTGGCTGTTGGGTATGCACACACCTAAGGAAGGATGCTCGAATCCTGAGGTCATGGTGGCATCCTGCTCATTGGAGTGAAATGGCAGCAGGGGTGAGTGAGCTCACGAGGTCATCCCACAAGCCACCAATCTTAAGAACCTCTTCTTTTATCCTATTTCAATGAATGTTCGGGAAAAGGCTTCTCCTCCTGCCTATCTATTTTTTCTACTGATCATGCCAGAGTCTCTGCTGGAACTATCTTTTTTATATGCCTCTTGACATATATCTTATCATTGCCTTCTTGATCCTCAGGATCCTTTGCTCCTCCTCCTAGTTTTTCTGGTACTCTTCATTTCAGATTTAACCTTTGGTATAAGGTAGAAATATGAAAACTTGGCATTCATATAGTGTTGTCCATTCCAACTGGCTTCAGATAGCCCTGGCACTTTTTGTCTTCTTACCCATGCCTAGCCACACCCTACTCTGTGGCCAGAAAGGACTCTGAACCCACCCTCAGTCCTGGAGTCCTGCTCACAGGCACCTATTTCAGACTTTGAATTGGCTACTGTTAAAGCTTTCTTTTCCTTGACATTTTTCTTGGGGCTAATTTCACCTGAGTGGTATACATGTAACCAGTGTGCCAATAATCCACAGAACTCATGCCATCATTTTGAAATGGGTAAAATTATTTGCACACATTTATCCACATAATCCAATAGTCAAACATAGGTTTTGTGTGTACCTAAAAGTACACAAGTAATTTTGTACTTAGGCATACTGCTGAAAATTTATCAGCTAATTGCTTTATTTATATATGTATATAACTTTACTCCACAATACAGAAAGCCCAAAAAAAGCAAGAATAGCAGGTCTCATCCCCTGAGATACTCAAAAGAAATGCAGGTTTGCAGAGGACAAAATTCAAAAGGGATCCAACCTCCTTATCATGGTGTTAAGTGGCTAGATCTGTTTTGTGACAATTTATTTATGCAGAGCAGCTAAATCTAGGCATCTAATTCTACAAGGCAGCTAGATTTAGTTACTCTAAATGTAGGTGTTCCAGGAGCTTAATTTGATCAGGGGAGAAAATCATGCAGGTGTTTTGAATACTTCAATAGACATGTAGTTTCACCTACCTTACCCCAATCCACAGAAAGCAGAACCAAAGTACATGGATATTTCTGTACCAAGCACGTGTTTTTAAATTTTCAAAGGAAAACTGCCCTAATACACGCGTACTTTGCTACTGTGTGACTTTGTGAAAATTGCCCCATAATTATTAATCACATGTATTCCAGCAGTTATCACTTATACTATCCATGTCTCATTGGTAACATTTTCTATGTACTGTTTTTCACCCATCAAGGTCAAATGGAGACTCACCTTCTTACAAAATCAAAAGCTCAGCTATCCATCCTTATCGTCCAAACTTTCTCAAATTGGACCATCTTAACCTGAGTGCATGGTCTTCACAGCTCTCACTGTATCAGTCATAGACAGTCAGGTCAGAGTAAAAGGTTAGAATCTGATATCATCCTAAGCTCCTATGTGATGCCCAAGCATGGGTAACAGAAGCTCCTTAAGGGATAGAAATCCAGGATTATTGTTGTTGCTAGGTAAAAACAGCACAGCTACATTACACCTAGAGAAATATATAGCAGACAACACTTTCAGATCAAAACAAAATGCAGTCAGTGATACAATCCAAATTCAAACCAGCCCACAGAGCTTAATATGACAGAATAATAAATACAACATAGAACATTTTTGCCAAAAAGTCACATGGAAGATGGAAGGGATAACTGATAAGGGATGCTCATCAGGCTGGCACTGAAGAAGCAATGATCACAACCTATGGGTGAGGCGACTCAGTTATCACACAAGTGAGACACACAAGCTGGATGCAGGATACTTACACATCAGTTTTCTAAACCAACACAGCTGCAGGAATGGCTAGACTAGAGTGGGCAACAAAAATCAGTGAAAACGGTCCTCACTGCTACAAATGAAGGTCCCTCTCACTCTTCACCCCATACATACACACATACAGTCCCTGCAGTCCCTATCACACACATTGGACCAGGAGAAGAGAACAGAAGAGAAGAGGGCGTGCCAGAGAGAGATAAAAAGGAGGACTAGTAAATATGGCCACCAGTGCTTGGTGGGTAAAGGAGCTGTTGCATTCTCTTCTGTGCCACAGTGCCTCTATGTCCTTCCTCTTCAATATCGTGCATATTGCATTTTTACCTATCTGACAATAAATTATGTTGATAGATAAATGATTACAGATAAATGACAAATGAGACAAAGAAAGATATCACAGATTTCTATTATAGGATGGAAACTGGTTTCTGAAAAAAGGATTACTGTAGTCCTGCAGTTTTGAATAGCAAAACCAGGTTTGATTCATTTTGTTATGATAGATTATAATATAATCTAGTCTTAGCCAATCAGCATATACAATCTTTCCCATCTATTTCTGTTACGATTCTGTCCGCGGACTCCATCCTGCGGACAGGATCTCACCTTCTCTCCCTGCTGGCTCCAATGCTGCAGTCCCTCTTCGTGGCCTGGACCGTCACCAACGTTGCTCCAAATGGCCTGCTGTAGCTCTCCTCCAACGCGGCTGAGCCGCGCTGCCGACTCCACCTCCAGCGGGGAGGCCCTGCTGAGATCATCTTTAGCAGCACGGAGCCGCTGCCGCCTTCACTTACTCTTCGGGTAAGTGAGATCATCTTCTGCAGCCCGGCCCAGCGTGGCTCATCTTCAGCAGCAGGAGCCACCTCCAGCCTGGTCCCTCCTCCTCCATGCGGCAGGACACTGCAGGCCTCGGCTCTGCCTACCTGCCTCTGGGGCTCCCCCTAGGTGTGGCCATGTGCCTTCCTTCCTCTTTTAAAAGAGCCAGAGACAGGAAGCACTCTTCGGCCCTCCGGATGACATCTTCAGGGCTCTTCCTAGTCCTATCCTATTTAAAGGCCCTGCTTCACTTCCTCAGGGCCTTCGGATGGAGTTACACACTCCAAGGAGCTTCTCCTTCGTCCATGGAGTTCCACTGCTTCCATCGTGGTCCATCTTGCTGCTCCTGTCCAGAAGACTTCATGTTCCATGTCCTCTTGTTCCTGATGTCTCCGTCCTGACGCTCCAGGTTTCATCCCTCATCGGATCATCCTCGTGATATGTTCCAGCCCTTGGCTTCCCTTCCTGAAAGCCTCTGGGTTGTCTGAACCTAGATGTCCTAGATGTTCCTAATGTCCAGATGCCCAGATGTCCAGATGTCCACTCATTCAGAGATCCAGATGTCCAGGTGTCCAGATGTCCGTCATCCTAATGTCCATTTGTCCTCTTGTCCAAAACTTCCAGATCTTTTCTCATCCAGAAATCCACTCTTCCTGTTGTCCATCTGTCCAGATGTCCAGAGGCTCAGATGTCCAGATGTCTTCTCGCTCTGAGATCCAGATGTCCAGGTGTCCAGATGGCTTGTGCCTCAGGTACCTTTTCTTGTGTACCATCTTCCTTCATTCTTCATCTCGATCCTGAAAAATCCGCCAGCAGCCTTACCGTCCACCGGACTTCAACTTCAGCTGACCTTCTTAGGAGTAAATCCATCTCATTTGGTGTCCATCTTCAGGTGACTGGAATCTTCTTCCAGCTGGACGGAACCCTCTTCTCCGTTCTGTGCATGTCCTGCTCTCTGCATGGTCCACTACCAGCCTTCCAGGTTGTGTAGGGTGCGCAGTGAGACAGGGTGGTCCGTGACCAGTCCAACTCCAAGAGCCTTGTCTCTTCTACGTCTCCAAGAGCCTCGCGTCTTCCAAGTCTCCAAGAGCCTCGTCTCTTCCTCATCTCCAAGAGTTTCGTCTCTTCCTCATCTCCAAGAGTCTCGTCTCATCCTTGTCTCCAAGAGTCTCGTCACGACCAAGTCTCCCAGAGTCTCGTCTCATCTTGTCCAAGTCCAGCAGTCCTTCTCTCGTTCCAGGAGTCTTCATTACCCCTATGACTTCTACGCTCTCGGATCCGGAGTTCCCTGCTCCGGTTCATTGCCTCATAGTTTCCAACCCTCTGCCTCTGTCTGTCCTCACTGGTACGTGTTGGCTCAGGCTGTGTCTTGGGGCTCCTCCCTGAGTTGCCCCATGGGCCAAGGGCTCACTCTCTCCCAGGAGCAAGCGATCGCGCCTCTATGCCCTTCCCAGGGTTCGCTGGGCATGTTCGTAACAATTTCATACCAAAGAGTGTACTTCAGACTAAAGGTAAGAAACCCCCTAGTGGAAGTTCTTATTAAGCTGACTCTCAGATGAGTGTAACACTGATATAAATCTGATTCAATCATAAAAAAGGTGAATTTACCACAAAAAAAAAGCCTACCCTTAAAAGAATAAAACCTATAAATATTTTACTTATTGGGTCACAAGAGAGAACATTATACGTAAAATTGAAAAACAACATAAAAAAAACATTAAAATCTTAATTAAAGTGTTTTGCATAATAGTAACTTGTGGCAGTAGAAATCTACCAAATGCTATTTAATACATTTGAGGATTGGGAAGCAAATTTGCAGACTCTAAAACTTTAAGAAATAATTACAATTAAGAGGTAGTGAAAATCAACAGTATTTGTCTGCTGTTATATAAACTCTATTGCTGTGGCTTTTCTGGAAATGTACAATTAGCCACATAGCAGCTGTTTGCTATTAAGTTCTTTAAATAACAGAATGGCTAATATGGCTACTCTCACCTAAGCCAGTGCTATGCTTTAGCTCATAAGCAGAAGAAGTAAAGTTTTACAAAGAGAAGATTTTCTACTCCCTTGTGAAGAACTATCTTGAACATTAGATATTTAAGTACTGAGCTGCCATCAGCACCTGTGCCTACAATTGGAACCTAGGAGAATAGGGAGTAATAACAATAAATTTACCTCTGGTATGAAAAGCAGATGTTTTCCAATAAAGCCAGGTGGTGTGCTGCATTGCACACCATGGTTGAGCTGTACCGATGCTTACAAGTTTGAAGCAAATGTAGAGTATTGGATCCCTGAGTGCTTGGTCTCTGAAATGAATAAATCTGACAACCTGAGCTCTAAAATTCCACAAATTAGCAAAGAAGCAGATTTCAGAACTGCTGTGAAAGCAAACAACCTCTTCACCTAAAATACAGACATTATGAAAAGTAAGGCCATGACAGTAGCATTGAAATGAAGTCCCAAAATGTCTTCTGCCACATTTCACATATTTGGCATTATCTGATCCATAAAATAATCATGGATCTTAGAATATGGTCGCCTGCAAGGCATTAACATCAATTTGATTACACTAATCAGATTGTTATGAGGGTTAGAATGGTACATTCAGCACAGTAAGCAAAGTATTTTAGCCTCCAGAGTATGTATGCTACACAAATTGCAGGTAAACCAACCCAAAATTCATGATTCTCAAATTTGGCATCTATGAACTTTAAACCTGGTGACCTACAATTAGATGATAACTTTAAAATAGCTGCATGGTGTACATGTATGCCAGCTCGCACCCATGGACATGGTCATTTTATAACATACTCGCATATGTGCACACATCTTATAAAATTAGCTGGACGCGCGTAAATGTGCGTGCCATTTTATATGGATGCACACGTGCCGCTTCTCCTGCATAAGTGGGGGATTTTAATATACGCGCATACTGACGCAATTACCAGTTAAATAAGTTTGTTCCCTCTTTGCCCAGTTACAGGATAGGACTTCCTAACCCCCCTAGCTAACTAACCTCTCTTTTACCCTACCTGTCCCAAAACCCCACTGACTAGCCTAGGTGTTTTTTTGTTTTATAACTTACTCGCCATCTATAGTAGAAGTAAAGTTACACAGCAGGGGACCTTGGTGTGCGCTTGTGCACCTAAATACTTACGCACTGCTTCCCATGTAAATTTCCTGAACGCCCATGCCCTGCCCCTTTTTTGGACTTTTACTCCTGTGAACATACCAGGAGTTACGCGCGTCCATGGACGCTTTTTTATATACGTGCGCCATGCGCCGGCCCAAGAGACAGACACATATCTCCCTGATTTGGCACAAGTAGGGTTTTTAAAACCTACCCCTCCGTTTTTAAGTTTGTGATCTAACCCTGCATCATGATTTCAATTGAGATTGACTGGTCACCCAGATCAAAGGCAGAATTTATATTGTGTGCATATTTGAAGAGTTAACCAGCCATTAACAAGTAAAAGCGCTTAAACTTTTATCAAAGGTTTTAGACTTAATAAAACAGATATGGGTCAAGATTAGGTGCTACTTTCTTTTTAAGATTTATGTGCAAATGTACTATTGTATATCAAGTCAACAAATTTGTTTCCTGATCATTTGAAGATCTTTCTTAGGGATAAAACATCTAAGTAGATCCTATGGATGAAAGATCTTGATTAAGGAGATATTTTGATTGTGTGTGGAGGGGGGTAATTAAGTAATTAATTATGGCTCAGTATTAATATTTCTTTATATAGATTTTCTTAGGTATTAGTTATCTGCTTGTATTGTTTCCTCCTTTGTTCGGGACTAGATTTCCCTGAATGATTTTTTTCATTTCCTTAAATGTGTTTTCCTAATTACTTATTTTGCCTCATTATTAGTCATGTTTCCAAAATGCATTGATTTTGATTGTATTGTAAAAATTTGGATAAATACATTTTTTTTGTAATCCCAAATATGTAAGGAGGGTTCCCAGTTCAATTTCCAGATCAGGTTTTCTGCATCCTAGGTGGGGTGGAATCATGATCATCAATAAAGGTGACCCAGATACTAGGAGTCACTTGCTAATATGCAAGCAGGAATAAACCACTGAACCAACCTCCAATGGAGGTGCTGTGGCATAGATAGTACATTCCTCTACTCTGTGCTGCCTGACCTAGACATTAGGCCACTCTCCTTAGAGTTGACCCTACTAATGATGTCAATTTTATTTATAATAAAAAGTAAAAAAAAAAGATAATTCAGGCTCAAAAAAGAAACAGCCACACGAAAGAGGTGGTATAAGAACTAAAGAAGTGGGGTTAGTATTGCTCACAGGAGAAAAGAGTTTTACTAGGAACCAATAGAATGTTATTTTGTCATCAGCAATAGTGACATGAATGATCACCATCATCACCAGTATTAGGACACAGTATCTAACAAACAGATTTTAGTAAAAATAAACTATGGCTACCATAGGCCAGAGCCACTAAAGTTGCAAAATATTTTCTTTAATAAATGGGCATTAGTTAAAAAACAAACAGAGGACTTCATTTAAAGGGTAATTTTCAGTGTATTCTCCTTTATGGGCGTGATGTGCCATACGAACGTCGGTATATTAAAAACTGTTAAATAAATAAATAAATAAATTTATCTATCAAAAGAACTTTAATAAATCAGGCCGATAAACAGCCACAAAAGTGACACAATAAAAATATCAACTAGGAATCAGTCTGCATTGCAAACCAGTTATAACAGGACTCTTTGAATAGATCATGGGCAACTGGTTGGTAAACACATAGAGGTAGATTTTAAGAGACGAACGCAGGCACACATGTACGCGCGTTTGCCAGCGCAAGCACATGGACGTGGCGATTTTAAAACATATACGCATATATGCGCATATACGTGCACATGTTTAAAATTGACTATTTGCGCATACAAGTGTGCACGATTTCATATTGATGCATGCACGTGTGCGCAAATGCCGCCTTGCTCACATAAGAGGGGGAGATTTTGCTTAGACACGCATGCCGATGCTGGGGTTCATTTTCTCAGTTTGTTCCCAATTCGCTCAGTTAACCAATCGGCCTTCCTAATTCTCCCTTGTTACTTTGCCTACCTTTCACCCTGTTAGGCCATACTCCTTAAACCTCGCTAAGTGGCCTATATTTTTTTATTTTATTACTTACATGCCGTTCATAGCAGAAGTAAAGTTATGAGGTAGGGGACCCTGGCGAGTGCTTGAGTGCATAAATAGGTACATGCAGAAATCATGCCTCAGCCCCCAGCCTGCCCATGCCCTGCCCAGACCATGCTCACACCCCGCCCTTTTTCCTCCCAAAAAAATGTTGCGCGTTTAATGGGAGATGCGCAATTTCTCACGTGCCTTTCAAAATCCACGCACACATCCAGGATGCACATAGCGCCTGGTTTTGGCAGTGCAAAGCTTTTAAAATCAACCAGATATCAGGCAAGATTTATAAGGGATTTTCTTCCGTTTTATGTCCATGTTTTGATAAATCAACCACAGGAAATATTCACAGAAAAGAAGAAATAGAGGCATATAGCAATCCACATTCAGTAACCAGGAGAGTGGACAAGTTATCCAGCTAATGTTAGCTGGATCTATTGTGTACAAATAGATGCGATTATAGGGCCAGATTTTATAACATGCGCATGGGCGTAGATTTGTGCACGCAACCCAGCGTGCACAAATCTACGCCCGATTTTATAACATGCAAGCGCAGCCGCGCACATGTTATCAAATCCATGGTTGGTGCGCACAAGGGGGTGCACACGTGCACCTTGCGCGCGCCGAGCCCTAGGGGAGCCCCGATGGCTTTCCCGTTCCCTCCGAGGCCGCTCCGAAATCGGAGGGAACTTTCCTTCCTCTCCCCCCCACCTTCCCCTCCCTTCCCGTATCTAACCCGCCCCCTAGCCCTACCTAAACCCCCCCCCCCCCCGCCCACCTTTGGTGTCCTTTTTACGCCTGCCTCTGGCAGGTGTAACTTGCGCGCGCCGGCCGGCTGCCGGCGCACAATCCCCCAGCATGGCCGCCATGCCGGAGGCCTCGGTCCCGCCTCCGGACCACCCCCGGACCAGCACCCCGCCCACACCCCATACTGTTTATGGTGAATTTTCAGCATATATGCACATAAGTAGCCGCTACTCGTGATTTATAAAAGTCTAAAGTACACATGTATTTTCACTTTCACACATGTAAAAGAGGGATGATCTAAGGACGTTCTTGGGTGCGGCCAACAGTTATGAGCGAAAGTAGATATTTTAAAAGTCTTGCCTGCAGACATTTTCCAACTTACATATTTCTACACCTGCTAATTATCTGGTGTAAGTGATAATAAATGTATTAATTGTGTATTATTGATTGGGTGGGAGATCTGGGTGAACTGGAGAGAGTTCAGCCTATAGTATCAGGAAGGTCTCAATGACCTAGAGAAGAACTGTGAAAACTGGTGGACTAATTAGTTAAACTGGTAATTTCACTCATGTGCATACGTTTTGAAATACACCGATTTAAGTGTTTAAATATTGATTCATGTAAGTCAGACTATATTTTCACATGTAAAATATATACTTGTATATTTTAAAAATAGGGGGTAAAGTACAAGCATTCAGTGCTTTTAAATACATGCAATTAATAGCCACTGCTATTAATTGCATCAGTAGCATGGGATCTTCTTAGTGTTTGGGTAATTGCCAGGTTCTTGTGGCCTGGTTTGGCCTCTGTTGGAAACTGGATGCTGGGCTTGATGGACCCTTGGTCTGACCCAGAATGGCAATTTCTTATGTTCTTATGTTAATTAACAGCTTACTAAATGCAGCATAATCATCTGTGAATTTCTAATGTCTTCTTAGAGTGTTAGAAACCTTTTCAAGTGTCTTTGTTGGAACTGTATCTGGACCAGAATTCAACACCTCTTTGCAGTTCAGATGTCACGATATTAGTCGCACGTTATTTATTTATTTTATTTTTGGAATTTTTTTTTGAATAGTTTTGATATTCTTTTCCATTGTGTAATAAAGCTTGCAACTTTAAGTATCTTTCAAATCATTTAAAACATTAGTGGTGTTATCCTATTTTAGGGTTCTCGGATGGATATATCATTTTAGGTACCCACATATTCATTTTTATTTTATTTAAAGCCTAGATCCAATATTCTATATAATCTATTTATTTACTTACTTTATATATATATATATATAGATAGATAGATAGATAGATAGATAGATATAGATATATATAAAATAGAATATGTATTATTAAATAAATATATATAATTATGGTTGTACACCGCTTTGAGTAATTTCTTTGAAACCAGTAAAGTGGTTTATAAATTTCATTACATAAATAATTTGAGTGCATTTCTTCCAGATCTCGGAGAAAAAGTGTGCTCCCATTGACTAGTATCTAAGTCTGTGCTGTTTTTCCTAAAATTCTTGGGGAAAGTATAAAGCTTGTATTTTTATACCTGTGTGCTTTGTGTAGGGGTTGGTTTAAAAACAAAATAACAGAGAGAAAGGTAGTTAATAGTGCTTGAACAGAAACTATATTTTGGTGGCTCTGAAGTAAAACTTTCTGGGCTGTCCTGTATTAAGAAGAGGCAACTGTTTATTTCCCTCCCTCTCTGCCTCTCTACTTACCCACCCCAGAAACTACCTTCTTTATATAGTCTTTCTTGGACTAATTAATTATCTTCAATTACATCATCTCTCATTACATAGTACTTCCCTGCAGCTCAGATAACAGAAACTTAAACTGTCATATTGCATCTAAAATTTAGCTTTCAGATTCTGCCTATTAATCTTTACTGGCTTATTTTATAATACTTTTACTTTTTATTTTAAATACCTGTTAAAATCTTTTGCTACAGCCTACATTTTACCATACATTAATTATAGGGTTTTAATGGGTTAACTAATCATTCTTTCATTCAGTGCAACAATTGTGGTGCTTATTTCCCAAGACCTATCATTTGGAGAATTAAAGATTATCATTTTGCCGCCAGTTGTCTGCAATGAAAAAGGAACTGACTTATCTGAGAGTGAAATTTTCCAAGTTTCTATTAACCTCCTCTTCCTTGCACCATCAAATATCTCTCTCCCTATTCTACAGAGGATTCAGAAGCCCAGGAAAAAATGGTTTACAGTGGGCTCTGGTAGAACAAGGCATCTGTCAAGAAGCCACCCACTTTCCCCAACTTTGGAGCACCCTGTGTATCAACCCCCACTCCCACAGAGAAGTCAGACATTCATGATCAGAAACCCAGGAATAAATGGATTACAGTGGGCTCTAGTAGAATAAAGACTATGATGAAGAGACACTCATTCTCCATGCTGTTACCCTTACATAATACCTTTTCTGTACTGGATAATGTAGAAACTCCAACAATGGAAAATGAGGTGATATCTGAAAGGGATTTAGTCACCCAGTGTACCCAGAAACCCTTAAATATTATCAAAGGTCATGAAAGGAAGCTGCTTCTGTTGGGAGATTTGATCATCAGAGGAACCAATTTGGGAAATCATTTGATGAGGAGGCAGCAGTTAAATGCCTTGCAGGCTCCTCAGCCAGTAGAAACACCAACCAGATAGTCAATGCAATTATAGAAGAAAGTAGAGACTCAATTTTCAATGTTATCATCCATCTGGGAACCAATGAGCTTGCTAGAAATGGTATCCTTGCAGTACAGTAAGACTTACAAAATCTAGGGAAGAAGATTAAACATATGACAAAGACCATTGCCTTTTTAGAACTATTACCTGTTCATTGAAAGGGGGAGGAAAAGCTAAGCCAAAAAGAAAAGCAACTTCTGGCTCAAAACATGGTGTAAAGAAAGTGGTTTTGAATACATTGGAGGCTGGGAACCTATATGGAACAGTAAAAGGTTATATGGTAAGGATGGTCTACATTTATCCTTGACAAAAATAAGTGGAACCTCGCTAAATCAACAAGCAACATACATAAAGAAAAGAGGCTACATATACAGAAAAAGTTTTAAAGAAAAAACCAAAACCCAAGTACTACTAGAGCTGAACTTAGTATCAGAAGAAATGTGCATCGGATGTAATCTTCTGCCTCTCACCACACAATGGGCCTCAAGCAGTCTCAGAGACCAACAATATTGCTCAATAATTTACCAATTCAGTTCAATTTAACTCATACTTTCTGTCTCCACTTAATAATTTTATCCAAAACATATAGTTAAAAAACACTTCTACCCGAAGTAAATAACAACAGTTATCTTATGTGTTCCATGAACTTGCTCTCATAATACTCATAATTAGAAAAGCTCATGCACTCCTGACACTGGCTAGTGTTTCAGTGGCCTTTTACATACTCTAAAAGGAAAAAGAAAAAAGAAAACAAGGTATGCATTTAGCACACAACCATATCATCTAAAAAAAAAAAAAAGGGAGAGGTGTGGCTTTTTATGTCACAAACAAAATCCAAGCTACTGAAATGTAAGGAATGTGGGATAGAGAAACAGCATTATGATCTGTCTTTAAAAAAAGAGGATACTGCTTCCATTTATATTGGTGTGGTCTCCAGGCCTCCAACTCAGACAGAAGAGATGGACAGAGATCTGGTCAAAAATATCTAAAAAGTGGGAAAGAAGGAATACGTGTTTCTTGTTCGAGATTTTCATCTGCCAGATGTGGATTGGAGTATCCCTTATGCGAAATCTACTGAGAGTAAAATGATCATGGATGCCCTTCAGGGGGGATCTGCTCAAACAAATGGTAATAGAACCCATGAGGGAGGGAGGGAGTGATACTCGACCTAGTGTCACAAATAAGGATCATATGTCAAATGTGCACATAGGTGCCCAGCTGAGCACCAGTGATCATCAGACAGTATGGTTTGATATCACAAATAAGATACAAAGAAGTTGCATGAAGACCCGAGTTATGAATTTCAAAAATACGGACTTTGTCAAAATGGGGATGTTTCTGGAGGAAGAACTAGAAGACCGGGAAACAATGGATGAGTGGAACAGAGGGCCAAATTAAAAGGAGCTATTACAAAGGCTAGAAATCTATATGTTAGAAAAGTAAACAAGAGAAAGAGGAAAAAGAAACTGATCTGGTTCTCAAAGGAGATGCTGAAAAAGTAAAGGCAAAAAGAACAGCATTCAAGAAGAATAAAGGATCCCAAAAAGAGGACAGGGAAGAATACCTGAAGACACTGAGGGAGATGAAGAAAGAAATCAGGAAAGCAAAATGTCAAGTGGAGGAAAGAATTGCCAGAGAGATAAAGCAAAGTGACAAACCTTTTTCAGATACATCAGAGAAAGAAAGGAGGTCAGAAGTGGTATAGTGAAATTGAAGGGTGAGGAGGAGCAATGTGAAGAGAGAGATGAAAAAATGGTAGAAATATTAAATACTTCAATTCGGTGTACACTAAAAAAGACCACACCAGACAAGAAGGAAGAGTTGATAATACAAGTGATGTATGGAGCAATGTCGTCTTTAGAGCTTAAAGAAAGAAGTTGGACAGGGTACGAGGGCAGGATGAAGATTTCATTTTGGATATAATTTGGAGTGTTTCGGTGCTGGCTACAGTTTCAAAAGTGCCCCAGTGATGAATTGGAGTCATCTGGGGATGACAGATGAATTTGTAGGGAATGAAGTAATTATTGTCTGAATTTTTGTCTGGAAATGATTTCCAAATGAGTTATATAACTCATATAATGAATTTGGGTCTGGATATTTGGAACTAAACAAATGATGGTTTGTAATGGATTCTACTGATTTGAATAGTATTTTGGGGTTGTTATTTGCATCTTGAATGCATTTAGTATAATATGCTTTTTTGGCAGAATTAACAGCAGACCCATAGGAGGTGAGTTCTGCAATAAGTGATTCATGGGTAGATGGGGGTTCTATGTTTTTTTCCAGTTTATTCATCTTTCCAAAGCTTTCTTTTGTATAAGGTGAGAGTATGAGTAAACCATGGAGCGTAGATTGATCTAGGATGAGAAAATGTCTGTAATGGAGCAAGTTTATCCATGGTAGTATAAGACCTTGATTCAAAACATATACCATATTATCAGTGTTCAATTCAATAATGTCAGATAGTTAAGGAATAAGCTCTTCTTTAAAGGTGACATGATCAACATGGTTTTGTTTTATGACATGATTATTTAAAGTATGGGAAATAGGAGATAAAATATTGAGTTTAATGATAGCTTTGATTAAGTGATGGTCAGACCAAGGAATGGTGGAAATGATTAGATTTGATGGTATTTTAAACAATGTTCATGCCTGTTGCACACTCTTTACCTTTGTAGCTACACCTATCAGGTTTTTTTTAAACTATTTTCCTCATTTTGTCAAAGTTTCCCTTTTGAAAGTTTAGTGCTAGTCATGGATTTACTTACTGTCCCCCTTGCTGTCATTAATTCAAATTTAATCATGTTTTGGGGTTTTTTTGTTTTTTTTAATTTTTTTATTTCTCAAATTTTAACATACATACAAGTCAATGCTTGTTTGAAAATTATAAAATACAAATGGAAATACAATAAACATAATGGTATATGAAACAATATGCTAATTTGTATTTTAAGAAATAAAGGAAATACGGAGAGGCCCTCATATAAGGAGCGGTATCAAAGTATTCTATTACAACATGAAAAAGCAGCCTGAGAAGACACTTTGCCTATTAATTTTCCGCATTATAGTGAGACATCCTAGGAGCGGGAAGCCAAGAAATCCCTAAGCTGGGAGGGTTCTAAGAAAATATATTTCTGTTCCTGATAAATAATGTGACATTTGCACGGGAAATGCAGTTTAAATTGAGCCCCCTTTTGAATCACTTCAGCTCTCATATCAAGAAAAGATTTACGCCTTATTTCGGTTGTTTTAACAATATCTGGAAAACACCACAATTTATGACCAAAGAATTTTTCTTGACTATTTCTAAAGAAATATTTAGAAACATTATTTTTATCCATAAGAAACGCAAAAGAAATCAATAAAGTTCTCCTCTGGGTCACAATCATCTCTTGTGAAGATTCAAGTAGAGTGGTAAATCAGGTAATAAATGTTCTTCTATATTTCCACGATTAGAATCTGCAGTTGGTAAATAGTAAGCTTTTGTCACAACAGGTTTCACCTCTTCAGGCATTTTCAAAATCTGCGATGTATATAGTCTAAACAACTCAAGTGGAGAAATATTTCTCAAGACTGGGAAATTCAAGAATCTTAGATTATGAGATCTCAAAGAATTTTCCATAGTCTCCAGCCTCTTGTTAGCAACAGATTCACTCTGAATTAAATTTAATTGTATTTTTTCCACTTCCTTTAAGCGTCCATCCATTGTTTGTATTCTTACTTCTTGTTGTGTTAATTCAATTGCATTCTTAGTTACTTGATTTTTAACTTCCCGAATTTCTTTAGTAAGACCCACTACTGCTTTTTCCAATGCCTGTAATGCATTCCAAATCATTGTTAAAGAAATTTCTATAGTAGGAATTATGACTCTCTCAGTCTTAGGTGTCTCTTTTCTCTTGTCTCCTCCACCCACTATATCCCCGGCACCAATATCCAGGCTCGGACTACCAAGCCTAACGGCTTTTTCCAGTCCCAGGACGCCATTACCCCTCTGGGGCTGTACCTTTGCTGTTTGCTCTAGGTTTCCATAAGCTTCCTTCGGCAACTCTTGTCCAGCTGTACTTTCCCTCTCCTGGGGGGGCTGTAGCTTCCACCAATCCTCTCCCTTCAACGAGACCTGGTGGTGTCGGTCTACACGGAGACCCGGGGCTGAGAGATGTTTCAGTTGTCAGGGAGAGCAGATCACGCTCCATTTCTGCTCCCACAGCAACATGCTCTCTGGGTGTTCCAGGCGGCACCACCGCGAAAAAGCTCCCGATGCGGGGTTGACTTGACTCTAACGGGGTGGATGTCATCTCTATCCCCCGTACCCTCGCCTTTCTTTTGGTATGGGGCATAATGGATCCTCGGAAAAGCAGTTTTGAAGGTAAAACTCGGGAGCTTCTCACAGACGCAACTGCTCAGGCGGCCATCTTGTGGGCGTCTCCCTTAATCATGTTATGATCACTATTGCAAAGTGCACCCACCACCATTAACTCTCTGATCAGATCCTGGTCTCCACTGAGAATTAGATGTAAAACTGTTCCCTCTCTTATCGCTTCCCGAACCAATTGCTCCATAAAACTGTCATTTATTCCATCCAGGAACTTTATCTCTCCAGCATGTCTTGATGTTACATTAATCTAGTCAATATTGGCATAATTGAAATCTCCCATTATTACTGCACTACCAATTTGGTTAACTTCTCTAATTTCTCTTCACATTTCACTGTCTATCTCATCATTGTGGACAGTAGTATATTCCTATCACTACAATCTCGGTTGTGCATTTAGGGGTAGATTTTAAAAGAAGCGTGCGTGGCATACATGTGTGTGCACTACCCGGCGCGCACACATGTATGCCCGATTTTATAACATGTGTGCGCAGGCGCGCACATGTTATACAATCGGAAGTCGGCGCGTGCAAAGGGGTGCACAGTTGTGCACCTTGCTTACGCCGAGCCGCGCTGCCTTCCCCCCGTTCCCTCCCAGGCCGCTCTGAAATTGGAGCAGCCTCGAAGGGAACTTCCCTACCACCACCCCCCCTTCCCCTACCTCCCCCGCCCTTTCCCCCCTACCTTTTTTTTCCTTAATTTTGTTCCAAAACGTACTTCAGCCCCCACCCATTCCCTGCCCCTTTTTGCAAGCCCCAGGACTTACACGTGTCCCGGGGCTTTACACGCATCGCTGGACCTTTTTAAAATAGGCCTGGCGCGCGTAACCTTTTTAAAATCCGGCCCTTAGTCTTTTGCAGAATCTTTATCCTGTTGGACTCTATGCCACCCTGGACATAAAGTGCCATCTTGCAACCAAGTTGCACCTCTCTATGATTGCGATATAATTTCTACCGTGGTAAAGCACTATCCCATTGGTTATCCTCCTTCTACCATGTCTCTGAGATTCCAATTAACAGGCCGATACAGTACAGTGCACTCCGGGTAATAGCGCGTCGAAAACGCGTGTCCAACCCCCCCAAAATAATAGCGCCCACAACATGCAAATGCATGTTGATGGCCCTATTAGTTATTCCCGCGCGATACAGAAAGTAAAATGTGCAGCCAAGCCACACATTTTACTTTCAGAAATTAACGCCTGCTCAAAAGCTGGCGTTAATTTCTGCCGGCGCCAGGGAAGTGCTTTTCTGTGCACCCTCCGACTTACTATCATGGCGATATTAAGTCGGAGGCTCCAAAAGTAAAAAAAAAAAAAGTAAAAATTAAAAAAAAAAAATTAAAAATCAGCCCGCGGGTTGGAAGACGGATGCTCAATTATGCCGGCGTCCGTTTTCCAAACGCGTGGCTGTCAGCGGGTTTGAGAACCGACACCAGCAAAATTGAGAATCGGCTGTAAAACCCACTGATAGCCGCCTCTCCTGTCAAAAAAGGAGGCGCTAGTGTCCCTAATTTGCATAGGCCACCCTCCTGAATCGCGCACCTAGGAGAGTGGCCTGTGTGCATGCCAGGAGAGCGGGCATGCACACAGGCACTCCCACGCGTTTTTCTGAATCGGCCTGTAAGTCTATGTCATCATTCACTGCTATACACTCTAACTCTCCCATCTTACTTCTTAGACTTCTGGAATTAGCATACAAACATTTCAAAGTGTTTTTTTTATATTTGTATTAACACATTGCTTTTGTTTTCAGGAATAATTTGGAATCTTTGAGTTCAGGTGATCCTTTACTTATAGGCACATGGACTATGTTTCTTATTATTGGAACCTCTCTGTTGGGATGCCCTAACTCTAATGCTTCATTAGTATTCTTCGAAGATACCTCCTTCTGAACCATTCTCTGCTGAGCGACTGTCGGCTTTCCCCTTTGATTTAGTTTAAAAGCTGTTCTATCTCCTTTTTAAAGTTTAGCACCAGCAGCCTGGTTCTACCCTGGTTAAGGCTGAGCCTATCCCTTTGGAAAAAGATTCCCCCCCTCCCCAAAAGGTTCTCCAGTTCCTTACTAAACTGAATCCCTCTTCTTTGCACAATCGTCTCATCCACACATTGAGACTGGACTTCTGCCTGGGGGTCTGCACAAGGAATAGGAAGCATTTCAGAGAATGCTAACCATAAGCAATGCACATCAAGCAGCTTCTTGAATTTTCTAGAAGGCTCATCACCCAGTAAAATAGAAACATGGAGGAAACCTGCACAGCATGACAGATACTACCATAAGAAGTCTGCTGGGCAGACTAGATAGACTATTTTGGTTCTTTTCTACCGTCATTGCTATGTATGTATATATGTAAATAAATATGTGTATGTTCTAGGGTAAACATATGTGTATTGAGATATGTGCATGTTATAAAATACTATGGTAAAACTACATGCATCCACATATACACATATAAGCTAGCTACTGCACACAGTTTTTTGAAAGTTATCTTCCCTATGTGCCTCACTTTGCACTTGTTCATATTAAATTTCAGCTGCCATTTAGATGCTCAGTTCTCCAGTATTGCAAGGTCTTACTACAGTGTGCTTATGTTTTAATTTTTTTGATTAATTTTGGATCATCTTGAAATCGGATCATCTCACTTTTCACTCCATTTAACAGATCAATAAATAGATGATCATTTCCATTGTAATCCAAGCAATCTCTTCCCTAGTGTAGCCACTACAGATGACTTAGTTGATTTTGGCAAATACAAGATTTTCAAATATTTTTGGTAATAAACATTCACAGTGGTCACTGATAATTCTGCCAATATTACAAAATATTTACTGAATAAAGACTGATTGCTGAAAAATTAATGCATTGACATTTTTAATAACATTTCCTTACGATATTTTTTTATGGGTTCTATGCTATGTATATATGCTTTTGAGCTGTTATATGTGATCATTCTGACCTATAAGTCTATGTGTGTAAAATGTTAATCATGTTTCAATCAAATATTTGGAATCTGTTTTGAGCTTGAATTGGTAAAAGAATGGAAATTGAAATAAAAAATAAATATATAAAGGGGCTGTCTTAGCTATTAATTTTCCAGCAACCTTTTAAATTTTCCTCAGCCATGGCAGAAACAATATGATTCTCAGATAAAAATATCAATATTGTCTTTTCAAGGTCCTGTAAACCTCCCCTCATGCCTTCTTTCCCAAGGTCACAATACAATGCTTTTTCTGTTGCTATATAACCACCACCTGATTGAACTTTATACAGGCAAGGGTTGTTATTATAAACCCCCATTCCTGAAGAGACACTTTCAAACAAACAAGGTCTGGCACTTGCTAACATGTACGGCTGAAAGAGAAAAAGATTATGATTATACACTCATCTTAAAGCTGGGGATTCAATATGGTTTCATTGATATCAAGTTCCAAACCTTGAAATCCTTTACTACTTTAGGGCAGTGGTATTCACTGATGGGTCCAGAGGGTTGCAAATGCATCAGGTTTTCAGGATATCTGTAATGAATATGCATGGTTAGATTTGCACATAATTGAGGTAGTTTGCATGCAAATCTATGTCATGCATTTTCATTAGGTGTATCCTGAAAATCCAACCTGTTTGCAGCCTTCGAGGACCAGAAGTGAATAGCATTGTTTCAGGGAGTTTTTAGATAAGGCAAACTCCCCAAGAAACTGGTCAGAACTTTTACCCCTGATTTTCTAATTCTTTATTGAGCAGTCATATCAGAGAGATGACTTTACTCAGGATGGCAATGTATTATTATTACTTGTAGTAGTAGTAGTAGTAGTAGTATGTTTTCCCATTGCATTCAACAAAAGAATTAAAGAAGAATTTGAAGACAGGGGTCAGTTGGTTTTTTTTTAAGTTTGGGAAGTAAAACAAAATTGTTACACGTGCCGCCCACAGCAGACCCGCGGCGCGGCCCTCTCACCTTTTTACACAGACTCCAGCTTCTGGTTCCTCCTCGCTAGTGGCAGTGGGCCGCTGGCTCCGACCTCGGGCCTCCCCCGGTGCCTCCGGCTCTGCCATGGTCCCCAGTATTGCAGGCCAAGATGCTATTGCTCGTCGGGCCTCTCTGCGTGGCCCGTGGAGAAGTGCTGCACCCCTCCCTAGGCGCGCGCACCACTGATCCTTATGAAAGGCCCGTGGCGGGAACTGGGCAGCGACCCCCGGATAATGACGTCACACCCTCCAGTGTTTTTAAGCTCAGGCTCCGCTCCCTAGAGTTGCCTTGGCAACAGGTCTCCTCACTATTTGAGTACTCATTGCTACTAGAGAATCCTCTCTACGCCTGTTCCAGATCTTCGTATTCCCAGTTCCTGTCTTCCTTGCTCCTGCCATGTCTGTGTTTTGGACTGACTCTTTGGATATCGACTTTGCTTTGTTTGACTACACTTCAGCCTATCTCCAGACCAGACCTCTGCTATGCCTGAATACCCTACTGCCTATCTCCAGACCCAGACCTCTGCTACGCCTGACTACAACGCTGCCTTTCTCCAGACCAGACCATTGCCTTGATTGATTACGCTATTGACTTCTCCATGATGAGAACTCTGTATTGCTTGCCACAACCTCTGCTTTGCCGCCGGCCCTAATCCAAGCCTGTCAGTGACGCCTCTTCCAGCCTATCCCCTGGATGTGGACTTATTAGGCTCCTGCCTATCTTTGCTCAAGCACCTCCAGCTAACCTCTGTTCCATTGGCGCCCGAGTTCCAGTACTGTACCCAGTCCAGGATAGGACTATGCCACCTACCGACTGCTGTCTCTGGGCTGAACCAACCTCTCTTGTCTCTCAACCTCGAGGCCCACCTATGTCCTGCCGGCCCCGGCACCCAAAGGCTCAACCTGTGGGGAATGAGGGCTGGTATAGGTGAAGTTCCAGTGGCCTCTACCTTCAGTTCACGCCACCTGCCGACAGTGGGGACCCGTAAGTCCTCACCTACGGGTTGCGTCAACCTCACCTTGGCCCAATGGTCCACCTCAGACGCAACAAAAATCATGTATCAAAATCTGGAAATATTCATATATTCCTTGAAATCAACATAATAAAACCCTAAAACAATATTCAAAAGTCAAATACTTCCTCGCAGATTATTAGAGATATTTATACTTGGCTTGATTCATCCATATTTTTGGGGGATTCTGAAAAGTAAATAATATAAAAAATAAACCTGAAAAGCAGTTGCCACAAAAGCAATACTTTGAAGATATTTGATTCTAAAATATTTGTCTTTGGTCAAAAAAAGATGTGCAGAGTGTTCAAGAAGAGAACACAGACAAGCCAGCAAATATCTGTTCATTCAGTTTCATGCATGCCTAGCTCGTAGACCCATATACAGTATATATTTAGTCCTGCCTGAGGCAGAAGTATGTCTAGGTTAGAGAGCTTCCATATTAACACAATTCCTATTTCTTCCTCAGAGAATTATTTTAACACATTTTAAACATTTTAATAAGGGAAAAGCATACCATCTTCTTTCAATCACCTTACAAATTTAACAACTTTTATCACCTTTCCCTATTAAAGATGCCCAAGCATCCACTTCCTTTTTTTATGTAAAAAAAACCACAGCACACATTAATGATACAATATATTCATTAGACTAAATCTCACAAGACACCTATAGTAGTATAATACAGAATATTTACATTTATCCACAATAACGCTATGTAGTGCTACCTCTTATAGTCATTTCTCTAGCACCCAAGTTATTGTACACATAGATCACCCATAAGCTTTTTCATACCACACATACACCACAATGTACAAGTCAACACTCAGATCTAGTTTGCATATATAGTACTTGGACAGGTGCTTTTCAATATATTTATAAATGATCTGGAAAGGAATATGGCAAGTGAGGTTATCAAATTTGCAGATGATACAAAATTATTTAGAGTAGTTAAATCACAAGCAGATTGTGATAAATTGCAGGAGGACCTTGTGAGACTGGAAGATTGGGCATCCAAATTTAATGTGGACAAGTGCAAGGTGTTGCATACAGGGAAAAATAACCAATGCAGAAGTTTCATGATGTTAGGTTCCATATTAGGAACTACCACCCAAGAAAGAGATCTAGGCATCATAATGGATAATACATTGAAATCGTCAGCTCAGAGTGTTGCAGCAGTCAAAAAAATAAACAGGAATTATTAGGAAGGGAATGGTGAATAAAACGGAAAATATCATAATGCCTCTGTATCACTCCATGGTAAAACTGCACCTTGAGAACTGTGTACAGTTCTGGTCACTGTATCTCAAAAAAGATATATTTGCACTGGAGAAAATACAGAGAAGGGCAACCAAAATGATAAAGGGGATGAAATAGCTCCCCTATGAGGAAAGGCTAAAGAGGTTAGGGCTGTTCAGCTTGAAGAAGAGATGGCTGAGGGGGAATATGATAGAGGGCTTTAAAATCATGAGAGGTCTAGAATGGGTAGATGTAAATCAGTTATTAACACTTTCAGATAACAGAAGGAGTAGGGGGCACTCCATGAAGTTATTAAGTAGCACATTTAAAACCAATCAGAGAAAATTCTGTTTCACTCAATGCTTAATTAAGCTCTGGAATTTGTTGTATAGGATGTGGTTAGTGTAGTTAGTGTAGCTGGGTTTAAAAAAGGTTTGGATAAGTTCTTGGAGGAGAGGTCCTTTAACTGCTGTTGATCAAGTTGACTTAAGGAATGGCCTCTGCTACTACTGACATCAGTAGCATGGGATCTTCTTAGTGTATGGGGACTTGCCAGGTGGTTCTTAGTGTTTTGGGTACTTGCCTGGTTTGGCCACTGTTGGAAACAGGATGCTAGGCTTGATAGACCCTTGGTCTGACCTAGTATGGCAATTTCTTATTTTCTTATGTTCTTATGTACAGAATATATGGCATATATGAAGATGCAGAAGATTTGATCTGATTTCTGTGTGACCATGATAACCACTGCAAAAGAACGGCTCCAGGTAAGTATTTTGTTTTAGCACACTTGCCCTCTGAAGCAGGCTTTTACCAAAACATTGGCCTGATATTATTTATTTATTTATTTATTTATTATTTATTTAAAGTCTCTTCTATACCGATAGCCGTTCGCACATCGTATCGGGGGAAGCATAACACAAAGGCACAAGAAATATTGTGATTTCTTGTGCCTTTGTGTTAGATATATCTGGTTTGAGTGGAGGAGTAGCCTATTGGTTAGAGCAGCAGGCTACAAAACAGGAGACCAGCCTTCAAGTCCCTCTGTGGCTCCTTGTCACCTTGGGCAAGTTACCTTACTTTCCATTGCCTCAGGTAGAAATTTATGAGGTCATGCATCAAAGGGTGTTATGGTATTAATGCATGCAAAAAATGCTGTAACGCATGGAGTGAATGCAAATTTGGGGGGGGGTGGGATTGGGGAGGAGATTTGGGTGGGAATTACTTAAATTAGGGTCCATATTGCACCATGCAATAGCATAACAGATACTATTGCACAGTTTTAATGCCAGAAATAACTATACCTTTTTCTCTGGCGTTAAACTGTGTGATATGTCTGAAATGGCCATAACACAATTTGTGATAAATTTCTGGAATTCCATTTTGGACATTTCTGGGCTGGGGGGGGGGGGAGAGAGAAGAGAAGGAGAGGGAGCCTCTGGCGAAGGGCTCCCTGTGTGCACCTATTTATATCTCTATGGGAGGGCCACCTGATAGGTCAAGGTGAGATATTAGTTGTGGTTTAGGATTTAGGGGCCAGTTTGACATATAGAGTTAGACATACGAACAGTACAGTATACCTTGGTGAAGATTTGACATCATTTGGATTGAGGAAAATCTCAAAAAGATGAAATTTTGCACTATGTTCTCTCACCCTAGCTTGAAAAGGGAAAAGACTGTAACCAATCACATCTGACCATGTAACAAAGAGAGCAAGGAAAGAGAATGTTATAACTGAGAACATATGAATATGCACTCTAATGACCATAATACTACTGCTTCCACCTCCTCAAATAAGACACAAAAACATATATACAATAACAAAAACCTACCCCTAGAACCATGGTGCATGGATGAATTAAGAAAAAAAATGTGTTAACTAGAGTAGGACCTAGTTAATTAGACTAAAAAGCATATCATATTCCCAGCAGCCATTCTTTCCTATGCATGAGACACAGTAAAGCACCAGGTCAAATGTCACTTGTAGTCATCCATCCACAAAGCTATCTAGGTTTTAAAACAGTATTAGATTGTATCCTCACTGCCCTCATAAAAAGAATCCTTCACAGTTGCCCCACAAGTTACCATGCCCTCTTCCAATAATCTGTATACTCCCAGATCCAAGTCTTCTTCTTTCCAATAGACAGGAGGGAGAGTTTCATCGATGCCATCTTGGAAATGCTGCAGGGTGTGGCAAATCCCAGGGATAATTTTAACCCACAAGGGAGGAGATCATCAGAATAGGTAAGCAAGATGGGGAGCTGCTTGGGGCATCAGGCCCGGGAGGTGCCACGCTGCTGCCCCCACTGCTGATGTTGTTACAGTGGAAGTGGAACTGAGATCCTGCATGGCCACTTCTATGTGTCGCAAAGGGACATCAGCAGGGGACTCCACTGCCCCCTGCCCCCAGTTCATGTCAGTGGAGGAGGGATATACCACCTTTCCATCCCTCAGTATCACCCTATTACCTCCCAGCCTGGGGAACCACAAAGTCCTTTGATGCCCCTGCTTGCAGCTGAGGAAATGTCATCTTACTACCTTGACTCCAAGTCATCACTTCTTTCCCTACAATTAATAGCAAGTTTGCTCTCTAGTGGTGATCGTCAAATTCTTTTACATTCTACCCCAAATCAAAAAAACATATAAAGATAAGAATTGCTGTCCTGGGTCAGACCAAGGATTCATTGAGTACAGTATCCTGTATCTATAACAACTTCTGTAACTTTTTGATATATTGAGTATAAGAATTTATTTTAAATCTGTAACCTGTTAGTTTCATGGCATATCTCTCTTATAGGGTCATTTATCAAATTGTTATAAGGTGTTTTCGCATTCGTTAAGCACCATAACGTATAGTGCGATGCAAATCATAAAAAGAGGAGGAGTTTACTGAAGCCCTGTTGCATGGCTTTTACTACACCTTTTTCAATAGTGTTAAGCTTTTATTGCATTTGGTGATGTGTTCTCAAATGCAGGTTTTAGTAGTTTTGAAGCTCTGGGAGAAATTTATGCAATGTTCTCTCAACCTAGCTTGATGGACTCTCTACCTGGGTAACATCAAGCTAAGATGAGAGAACATTGCACAAATCTCATCTTTGAGTGAGTTTCCTCACTCCGAAGGTCATCAAATCTTCACAAGAGAGAACTGTTTTGTTCGTACGTCTCACTTTGAATGTCAAAGTGGCCCCTAACCCCTACACTAATACCTAAACCTCACCTCGAGTTACTAGGTGGGCCTCCCATAGAGATACAAATACCTATCTAGTGGTAGGATATTATGGCTAGTCATTCTCTCTCTCCCTCTCCCTCCCTCCCTCTCCCTCCCTTAGTCCTTCCACAAGAGGAGTGTCCCCTATCTGGAAGAGTAAATAACTGTTAGGTTTTGTGGACTCTTGGCCTGAGGTGGGAGTTGACTCTCCCTGAGGGGTTGGACACCTGTACTGAGGCAAGACTGTGGGGTGCCCCGAGGAGCAGGGTTTGAGAGAATAGTCCAAAGTATTGCAATGCAGGTCAGGAGACAGGATAGACCAGAGGATGGATCTCCAAGGCAGAGATGCACAGGACAGGCCCAAGGAGCATGGAGTCAAGCTCTCTGGTGTAGTAACACTGAGGAGGAGTGGGGAGCATACAGACAGGATCTCTGGTGTAGTAGTGCTGAGATTACCACAGGGAAGCATAGTAACAGGATCTCTTGAGTAGTAGCGCTGGGACCACCACAAGGAGCGGAGAGGCGTAAAGACTGAATGTCCGGTGTGGTAACGCTGAGGCTATCCCGAGGAGGGGGAAAGCATAGAGACAGGAACTCTGGAGTGGTAACTCTGAGGCTACCCCGAGGAGCGGGGAAGGATAGAGACAGGAACTCCGGTGTGGTAACGCTGAGGCTACCCCGAGGAGCAGGGAAGCATAGCGAAGGGATCTCTGGTGAAGAAGCGGAAGCTACCCCGAGGAGCAGGGCAGCACAAGACAAAGTGCCAGAAGGGAAGTGCAGAGCAGGCCCCCAAGGAGCGGGTACCCAGAACCAAAGTCCAAGGTTGAACAGCAGGTATCCAAGGCAGGAACCGCAGGTCCGGAGAATGGGTACAAGCACCACAGGAGCTCAGGGAACTCATTGTCAAGTCGGTTAGTGTAGGCCAAAGGATGTGCTTAAATATCTCAGACTTGTGATGTCATCAGCCGGGGACGCCCCTGGAGTTCCTGCCATAGGGCATTTAAAGGGAGGCCAGGTGGCACGAGCTCGCGCCTAGGGAGGCCCAGAGTCAGAGTGTAGGTCAGCAGCATCCCAGCCGCCACGTGGAGTCCCAAAAGCCAGGAGGAACGTGGTGGTAGCAGCAAGCCACAGCCGCAAGCTTACTAGGAGTAAAGAGCAGGGCATGACATGATGTGAGTTGGGTCGGCCGCAGCCACCCGCGGCCGACGGTAATAACAATAACCATTCCTTGTTTATCTGTTCCATCCCACTTATGTTATTATAAATCTTAATCATATCCCCTTTTAGTCATCTGTTCTCCAAGTTGAAGAGCCTTAGCCTGTTTAGCCTTTCTTTCTTTATAAGGGAGCCATTCCATCCCCTTTATCAATTTTGTTTTTCTAGCACTACTATTACCTTTTTTTGAGATGGGGTGACCAGAACTGAATGCAATATTCAAAGTGTGGTCACATAATAGACCATCAGCTGTATTATGATATTCTCAATTTGCTCTCTATTTCTTTCCAAATAATTCCTAATATTTTATTTACTTTTTGATTGTTCCCGCACACTGAGCTGAGATTTCAATATATTGTCCACAATGACACCAAGATCTATTTAACTCAATCTTAATTTGGAACTATAGTAATGTGTACTATAGTTAGGATTATTTTTCCCTCTGTGCATCACTTTACACATTAAATTTCATCTGCCATTTAGATGCCCAGTTCTCAAGTATGGTATGGTCCTACAGTTCCTCACAGTCGGCTTGTGTTTTCACTACTTTGAATATTTTTGTGCCATCTGCAAATTTGATCACCTCATTCATTGCTCCTTTTTCCAGATCATTAATGAATAGGTTAAGCAGCACTCTACTATTTACCTCTTTTCATTGGGAAAATTAGCCATTTAGTTGTTTCTATCTTTTAACTAGGTTCACAGTAAAATCTCACCTCCTATACCATGACTTTTTAGTTTCCAGATGACTCTCTCATGAGTGAGGATACAATTTAAAATTGTTACAATGGTTCATCATTTACTAAAAAGCGATACTCCAATGTGTATCAGTTCAGTTCTAAAATTGTATAAACCATCACACGTACACTCAGATCCTCCGGACAGACCCTATTAAAAATACCATCAGCAAATCAGACTCAATGAGACGAGAGAGAGGTCTTTCTATGTAGCTGGTCCATATTTATGGAATAGCCTCCCCAATGAGATCAGGAACATTGAGTGTTATCTGACTTTCAGAAAGCATGTTAAAGCTTTCTTTCTAAGTAAGCTTGTAATGTAGATATGTAATTTTTTATTTTAGTTTTTAGCTTTGTTTTTTAATTTCCTTTTTAAAAAAAAGCTTATTTTGTTTTATCATTTGCTATTCAATATGTTTATTTATTGTTTAAAATGTTTGTTTAATTTTTATAGTTTGTATGATTATTTGTACTAATTAATTATATATATATCTTTGTTACCCACCTAGAACTGTGAATACAGAGGAATATAAATTGTGGAAATAAATAAATAAATGATTTCTGAAATACATTGTCAACTGACTCACCTTTGTCCACCTGTTTATTCACATCTTCAAAGTTTAATAAATTAGTAAGGCACAACTTCCCTTTGCTAAATCCATCCTGGTTCTCCCCCATTAAGCCATGTTTATCCATATACTTAGTAATTTTTTTCTTAGCAATAGCTTTCACCATTCTATCAAGCACCAACATCTGGCTCACTGATCTGTAGTTACTTGGATCACTCCTGGAGCCTTTTCTGAAAACTGGCAGTATATTGGCTACCCTCCAGTCATCAGGTACAGAGGCAGATTGGAATGATAAATTATAGGTTACCAATAGCAGGTTCTTTTAGAACAGTTTTTCCAATCCTCTCCTGGAGGCACACCTAATCAGTCAGAGGGTTAGGAACATTGATTTAGAACTCTGGGTGAACACCATCAGGTGAAGGTGATTTGATAATAATTAGTCAATTTGCTCTAGCACTTCTTCAAGGTTCACATTAATTTGTTTCAGTTCTTCCTCTTACCCCCTTGTCATCTAATGGCCCAACTAATTCCATCACAGGTTTCTTATTTTAATATATTTTTAAAAAACCTTTTATGATTAGTTTTTGCCCCTTTGGCAAGTCTCAGATTCTATCTTGCTTGTATTACTGTTTTACATCTAACTTGTCAGTCCTTATACTCTTTTCTATTTCCCTTCTTAGGTCCTGCTTTCCATTTTTTAAAGGATGTCTTTCGGTCTTAAACATTTGTTAACATAAGCATAGTAAAGATAGCACGAAACTGGTTTTCTATTTTTAAACAAATGTTATTTTTGATGTGCAAACATAGCACTTTGTCCCTACACCCCACAGAACCTAAAGGCCTCAAATCATGAAATTTGGATCATTTCTAATGTTTTAAATATACACAATCAATCCAGCCCTGAGGACTCTCCCAGCAGCCAACCTCACTGCCACCATTTCAGAGCAGCTGTCAGCAGGGAAGGCATAAGGAAGTGTGAATAGCTGTCAGGATCTGATATTTGCAGAGCATGAACCATTGCCCTGAGGACTTCTTAGCCTCCCTTCCTCGTGAGAAAGCTATTTGTCAGCTAGTCTTGGAGGCCTTCCAGCTACCTCACCTTTGTTTCTAATAGGTTTTGAGATCAGTTAAAAGAACCATCTCTCCCTGGTATACTTCCCCTTTAGCTGATTTGAAGCATAGGCTGCATGAGTTAGAAAAAAAGTGGAAGAAATCTGGCAAATTGGAAGTTTTCTGGCAAGCATCTGCTACCGATTATTTTAAGCAAATTGTGCTTGCAAAAAGGAAACATTATTCTGGTCTTATTGATAAAGTGGGCAACAACCCTAGAGGGGTTTTTAAAGCAGTGAATTCTTTGGGGCCAATACAATAAAGGCGCATAGAAAACAGACGCTGAACAGTCAGCACCCGCTCTCTTAACGCGTGCATGGTTCCCCAAAGGAGGGGAGCCATGCAATATTTAAAATAGGGGGTCGCGCTAGGGTCACTTGCGCGACCTTAGTGCCTCCTTCCTAGCGCGACCCGCAATGGCTGCCTGTCTGCCAGTAATGAAAACGGCCCCCGGGTTAACGGTGGCCATTTTCATTACTGGCAGACGGCCGGTTATGAAAACCAAGCTGAGTTTTCCGGTGTCGGTCTTCATAACTTGGCAATCTGCCGAGTTTTTTTTTGTTTTTTTTTACTTTAAAAAAGAAATACAGAAAAGCAGTTTTTTCTGCTTTTCTGTACTTCTTTTCAATGTGCCTGGAGCAGGCGTTAATATCTGAGTGATAAATGTGCACCTGAGACGCACATTTATCTTTTTGCATTGGGAGTGAATGAGTAATAGGCTCATTCACATGCATTTGCATATGATGAGCGCTATCTCATTCACTCTGTGTTAGATGTGTGTTAAATAGGCGCTAATCTCCTTATTGTATTAGGGGATTGATTAGCGCCTATTTTACCCGCGTCTAACTGCTCATTAAGGGCCGTATTTTAAATGCCCTGCGCATGTAAATCCGACCGGATTTACGCGTGCAGGGCCCTCGCGCGCCGGTGTGCCTATTTTGCATAGGACATCCGGCATGCGCAAAGCCCCGGGACGCGCGTAAGTCCCGGGGCTTCATAAAAGGGGCGGGGAGGGGGCGTCTCGGGGGCGTTCCCGAAAGGGAGTGGAATTTCGGGGGCGTGACGCAGCGTTTCAGGGGCGGGCCCGGGGGCGTGGCACCGGCCTGGGCCAGCACCTGGGTCGGTTGATGGCACGCCAGCAGCCCGCTGGCGCGCGCAGATTTACATCTGCTTTCAGCAGGCGAAAATCTGCCAACAAAGGTAAGGGGGGGTTTAGATAGGACCGGGGGGGTGGGTTAGGTAGGGGAAGGGAGGGGAAGGGAGGGGAAGGTGGGGGGAGGGCGAAGGAAAGTTCCCTCCGAGGCCGCTCCGAAATCGGAGCGGCCTCGGAGGGAACAGGCAGTGCACACTGGGCTCGGCGCGCACAGGTTGCACAAATGTGCACCCCCTTGCGCGCGCCGACCCCGGATTTTATAAGATACGCGCGGCTACACGCGTATCTTATAAAATCCAGCGTACTTTTGTTCGCGCCTGGTGCGCGAACAAAAGTACGCGATCGCGCAAATTTATAAAATCTACCCCTAAGAATGCGCGCGGCATATTGTATGGGCCCCTTTGTTAGGTTGCAATAGTGAACAATGATTGCTTTATGAAGATCTCTCTGATTGTGAGCTTTTAATGGGTTCTTTGAGGAAAAGTTAGGATTTTGTGTCAGAAACTAATTGGAGACCTTTGAGGAGATGAGAATTTGGGGGTGGAGAATTTTTTAGAGTCTAATGTTGTAGATTACTGGGGTGATGTCAGCTAACCAGAATTTTACCCCAGTTACTTTTGTAGAATTTAAATATTATGGGGTAGATTTTAAAAAAATACTCGCGTGCATCCATCTGCGCACGCTACCCAGCGCACACACATGGACGCTTGATTTTATAGCATGCGCGCTGGCGCACGCATCTTATCAAATCCCAGGTAGCATGTGCAAAGGGAGGTAGAATTTAGCTAATTCACACAGCAACGAGATCAGGGCTCTCCCAGTTCCCTACCCCCTACCCCCTCCCTTCCCCTTCCCTCTCCTATCCACCCCCTATCCCTATCCTAGCTACCCCCAATTTTTTAAATTTACCGTTTGCTCTTCCAAAGGAGCAGTAGCAGGTTGCGTGCGCTGGCACCCTGCCAGTGCACGATCCCCCAGCACAATGGCAAATGGTCGCTGTACTGGCCGCCTTCAGCCCCGCCCTACCCCCCAGACCACCTCTTTGCCAAGGCTGGCTCCTGTGCGTGTAACAGGGGTTATGCGCACAGCCAGGCCCCTTTTAAAATGCGCGCAGCACACGCATGACCCGGCCACGCACATAACCCCTGTTTTTTACGCAGGCCATTTTTAAATGCGGGCCATTTAAAATCAGGTCGTATTTGAATAGAGTGAGGAATTCCAGTTTTCCTCTGGATCCCTGTCCTTCCTATTTGATTGGAGATATGCCTGACATGATCCTGTTTGGATTATGGAAATTAGTAAATTTCTCCCTGGCAGAAAGAAGGATACAGGAAAAAGACTATAGTTATTTCACCAGTATTAGAATTTCGGTCCTAGAGGTTGTGGTAGTTTTAGACTTGTTGCAAATTTCCCATGTGTGGCCAAGATATTGGAGAAAATAGTTACAGCGCAGAAACTGACGTTTTTGGAGACTGAGGAGAAGGATTCAGACGAGGCTGCAGCACTGAAATCATAATGGTGAATCTGATGGAAACAGTGCTGCAGCAGCTGGACAAAGGAGTCAGTACTCTGATTGTGATGCTTGATCTATCTAGTGCCTTTGTCTTGGTAGATCTTGTGATTTTGCTGACCCATTGCCAATAATTAGTATTAGAGGGCTCAATTTTACAATGGCTGGCAGGTTTTTTAAGAGATAGGTCACAGTTTGAGGGGATATGTTCTTCCCCACGGAAGATGAAAATGGGGATCCTTCAGGGATCCTCATTATCTCTACTGCTCTTTAATGTCTAAATGGCATCTCTAGGGAAATTAATTCATTCTTTTGGTTTTGTCTCATATATTTATGCCGATGAGATACAAATTTTGATAACTATAGATCAGGATATATTGGTCAGTTTACAACAATTTTCTGCATGCACAAATGCGGTTCTGAGAAGATTGAGGTCTTACAAATTGAAGTGGAACTGTTGTCTGGCCATTGAGGGATGAAAGTAACAGCAGTGGATGCCATAAAATCATTGGATGTTAAATTAGATGGCCTTTTGAACTTGGTGAGTCAGATATCGGCAGTAGTCAGGACTGACTATATTCACATTAGGTTTGTTAGACAGTTAACACCATTCTTGAATTTTCAGATCTTGAAATCAATAATTTATGCATTGGTGATGGCAGTGGTTGATTATTGCAATGTCATCTATTGTGTCTATTGTGTCTATTGTATCAGGTGTGATTATTTGTCACCTGTAAGTCATCTAAAATATGGCAGCCAGAGTTATTATGGGTTGCTCAAGGTGAGTATCAGACTATCAGCAGCTCTACTTCTCATGAAATTCCTTTGGCTTCCATTCAAAACACAATGCAAGTTCAAGATTCTTGTTCTTGCTTTTAAAATCCTGCGAGGGCCCTGTCCCCCACATATGAGAAATCAGTTGTGTTGGACTAAGTCCAACTGATTTTTGTGGTCACAATAAAGTACCAGCACAAGATTAAACTTCAATTAGTAAAGGCATTCCAACAGATTAGAGTTCAGAATGGGGCTTTTCCTATGGTAGTCCCTAAACTGTGGAATGAGTTACCACTTGAAGTGAGGCAGGAAACAGAGTTGATGTGTTTTAGAAAGAAATTGGAAACCTAGTTAATGGTCTCAGAGGTGTGAAGAGAATATAATGGGTAAGATGGATAACATGATTATTATTGGTTGTAGAGATATTTAGAACTGTGAGAAGTGAAATTGGTATGTTTGCTCTGTTTTATACTTTTGCTTTTTTTATTTTGTATTGTCTTTGTTTTTATGATAATGTTGGATTTAAGTTTTGTATATCACTTTGAGTGATTCCTTTTGAATCTGGAACGCGTGTATTAAATTAAAAAAAAAAAAAAATAACAGGTATGTGTTCTGTTTTTTCAAATTTTTTCCTTCCTCATGTAACTTGAATGTTCCAGCAGAAGCCAGTCCTGACAGAGGACTCCAGTTCTTCCTTTATTTATGCTTCTTGCTGCTCCTGATTTCTGCACCAGCCTGTTCCTATTTTGCATGAACTGTTTCACATGTTGTCAATACTTTTGTTTATTCCCATTTCTCCTGATTCTTGTGCCAGCTCATACTCTTGCCTTATGGACTTGTTGCTTGTTTGCTAAGGTATTATGAAAGAATTTTTAGCAATATGCATTTGCAAACTTCTTCAAATCTGTTTCCAGCCCTATTAGCTGCTTATGTCCCAGCCAAGAACTCTAATGGGGTCACCACTGCTGACAGCCACTCACAAGTAAATTGGTGGGCAGAGGCAACTAATACTAGCTATTGTGGAGGACTCCCGTTTGTTAGCAAACCCAAAACCCATGGAATCAAGAAAAACCTAGCAATATATCTGTCCTTTTCATAAGTGGACCAAAGTTTTCTATGTCAAGTCAAATTAAGTCACAGGAAAGATTCACTCAAGGGTTGGCCATCTAATTCATTGCATTTTCACCAAAGTCACAAACTTGCATCTTAACATAAATGCGTTAACCTTAAAAGTATTATCATCAGCTTACTTTTCTTTTAATCACATTTTACTATTGGTGGCCTAACACAGCAAATTATACAAGCTGCCCTAAACTGTACTCTCACCAGAACCCATGGTCTTTGGTTTCCCCATTTTATAGAAGCTTCATTGGGTCACAGGAATAAAGCCACCAAATTGCTAATTGCTTGGCGGCATATTTTAGGATCAGAAAATGACAATATCTAATCCTGATTGTTTCAAACTTTCCATTATTATTCTTAATTAATGTCAACATTTGTCAAATGCCTTTGGTTTGGTTCATCAGTGATACATCAGATGTGGACCCTTGGGCCGAGATGGGGTTGACGCAAGCTGTAGGTAAGGACCTACGGGTCCCCACCATCGGCAGGTGGATTGGGCTAATAGACAGAGGTCGCTGCAGCTTCCCCTATACCAGCCCTCGTTCCCCGTGGGTTGAGCCTTTGGGTGCCGGAGCTGGGAAGACTTAGGTGGGCCTCTGTGCGTAGTCGAAGTAAGTGTTGCCCAGAGACAGCAGGTGAGAGATGGTACAGTCTTACTCTGGCCTGGGTAATGTACTGGAAACTCGGGCACCAATGGAATGGAGGCAGTGTTGCATCCGTCGCTGCTCAACGCCCTCACTCCACCCTCTCTACCTCTGTGGTGATACCCTCCGGGCCTGATGGATGGCTAGCACCCATGGAGTCTTCTTGCCGCTTCTCTCCGGCATCCCCGGACCGGCACGACACTGTGGATCCGCCATGTTCCTGATGACGTAGGGCGCGTGCATGGATGCGCTCCCATTGATGTACCAGCAAGGGCGCGAACCTCGGGGGCGTCCAATACAAAAGGTCTCAGAATTTGCTAACAGATCGAGTTAGTAAGGATTTGTCTTCGGATTCGTCCAAGCTACTCTGCCTCCTCGGACTTACCAGGGGTATCCGCTCCTCGGGGGCCTCGCTCTCTTTTTCTTTATTGCAGATTGTGGACAGGAACCGGTACTCGCTCCTCGAGGGCCCATGTTCTTGAATACTCTGAAGAATCTCTACTGCCTGGAAGCTATCGCAGATACAGACAATTGTGAGTTACCATTGTACTCTCAGAGCTTTTCCTGGAACCAGGTACTCGCTCCTCGAGGGCCTAACCCTTTCCAGCTACTGAGCTTCATTAAGACCTTATGTGAGTTGTCATCTAGTTCTGGCTATGTACACGGCCTACCCTGTCTACTCACTGGGGTAGATTTACAAAAAATGCGCGCTCGCGTACTTTTCTTGGCGCACCAGTTGCAAACAAAAGTACGCTGGATTTTAGTAGATACGCGCGTAGCCGCGCGTATCTGCTAAAATCCAGGATCGGCGCGCGCAAGACTGCCGATTTTGTGCAGCCGGCGCGGCCTCGGAGGGAACTCGCTTTCGCCCTCCCCTCCCCTTCCCCTCCCTTCCTCTATCTAACCCACCCCCCCAGCCCTATCTAACCCCCCCCCACCTTTGTCGGGGGATTTACGCCTCCCGGAGGGAGAAGTAAATCCCCGCGCACCAGCGGGCTGCTAGCGCGCCGAGACGCAACCCGGGGGCGGTTCCAGAGGGTGCGGCCACACTCCCGGACCGCCCCAGGCTGAAACCACACCCCCGGGCCCGCCCCCGAAACGCCGCGTCCCGCCCCCAAAATGCTGCGCCGATCGGCCCCGCCCCGACACGCCCCCCTCGAAAAACCCCGGGACTTATGCGAGTCCCGGGGCTCTGCGCGCACCAGCAGGCCTATGGAAAATAGGCGCGCCGGCGCGCAAGGCCCTGCTCGCGTAAATCCGGGCGGATTTACGCGAGCAGGGCTTTTAAAATCCGCCCCACTATCTATAGTTTCTCTACAGCTCAGCAACCCTGGGATCGTTGTTCCAGTACCTGAGGGACTTCAGCCCTGCCGGGCATATCAGCTCATTACTGCCACCTCTGGTGGTTCTACTAACCTGTCTAATAAAAGAACTATCTGTGTCTGTCTCCATATCCAAGCCTAGCCAGTGGTCCCTCTCAGGATATCCTCCTGGGGACATTGTCATCTGCCATTGGCCCAAGAACCCACCTATCTACATTACTTTACAGTCGAATGTCATCTCCAAGCACTCCGCTGATAACAGATTGCTACTCCTTTCCCATCAGGAGTCTTCAGCTACAGATTCATATTAGATTGCTACCTCCGCAGTCTATACCTTTACAGATTGTTATCTATTCCCTCTACAGAGTTCAGTATATCAGATGGCTAACTCCTCCTCCCACAGGAGCCAGTTCATACAGATTGCTAACTCCTCCTTCTACAGGAGCAAAGTGTAACAGTTTGCTAACTCCTCCCCTCTGCAATGCCAATATCTAGCAACAAATTGTGGACCTCTATCAGAGACGTTGTCCTTGGGTAGGCCATGTAATCTGTATTGCACTGGAGGTGGACCCTTGGCCTGGTGCAGGATTGGTAAGGCCCTCTGGTCTATCTATATCCCTATCCTATATCCTATATCCTCTATTATATCCCCCCTCAGTCGTCTCTTCTCCAAGCTGAAAAGTCCTAACCTCTTTAGTCTTTCCTCATAGGGGAGTTGTTCCATTCCCCTTATCATTTTGGTAGCCCTTCTCTGTACCTTTCGACATGGAGGACTCTCCTGAGATGCCGAACTATATTATAGATCCTGCAAAAGTTATTTTGGCCGCTACTCAGACTGTCCTACCAGAAAAGACCGTGGTCCCCCTCTGCCTCAGACAGAGGGTCCTAAGATGGGCCAATGATTCTCGTACCGCGGGACACCTGGGAAGAGCCCATACATTGGACCTGTTGCGGCGATATTATTGGCGGCCGCATGTGGCACGAGATGTTAAGGCCTATGTGGATTCCTCCCAACTTGTGTCAGAAGAAACCTTTGGCAGGACATTCTTTCTGCCTGATTCAGCCTTTACCAGCCCCCAAGGAACCATGGACTCATCTCTCAATGGACTTCGTGGTAGACCTGCCTCCTTCGGACGACCATCACATCATCTAGGTAGTCGTCAATAGGTTCTCAAAGATGGTCCAGTTCACTGCCCTAAGCTCCCCTCAGCTCTGGAGCTCTGGAGCTCACCAGACTCTTCACCCAACATATTTTATGCCTTCATGGACTATCGCAGCACATTGCCTTCAACTGTGGGGTCCAATTCTCAGCTAACTACTGGCGCTCACTGTGCAAGAAGTTTGGCATACAACTTGACTTCACCACGGCCTACCACCCTCAGGGCAACGGCCAGACCAAGCGTGCTAATCGTGCCTTGAAGGCATTCCTCTGTTCTTTTGTGAACGACAGACAAGACGACTGGTCCTCCCTTCTTCCCTGGGCAGAGTTCTCTCACAATTCCCACACCTACTCTACAACCGGTTCCTCTCCATTCCTAATTGTGTATGGGAGACAACCGGCACCGCCGCTTCCCACTCCGCTTTCAGTGCCTTCCCCTGCATCTCAACTCACCCCCCAGCAGCTGCTTGCCCTTTGGACCCGTATGCAGAAGAACCTCTGTGAGGCAGCTGAGGAGGCCAAAAGAACGGCTGACAACTACTTCATCCTTTAAGATACACAGTTCATTCCATGATCCACCCAGGATCTCTTCTCACACTGGGTGCTGCAACCTCCCTCTTATGTTGGTCCCTCCTGACCATCCTGAGGAGGGGATTCTGCCTGCCGGGAATGGAGCAGGTCAAAAGTACAGATAACCTGAAAAAAACTGTAAAAAGCTTCCAGAATAACCCTTCCTGCCCTATTAAAGGAATTGGCAAGGAAAGTGCTTCCATGTTCCTATGTCGGACTGGAGCCTAACTCAGAGAGCACAATGAAACACAACCTTCTCTTCTGAAAGCAAACTCCATCTACACTCTCCTAGATCAGTCCCCCTCCCGTGCCTAATGAGCGTCCAATTCCAGACAAATTCTGGGGGAGATGTTGTAGTGAATAGTTTGTCCCTCTGCAGCTGACTACCCAAGGGCTGGAACTAGGGTCATCTAGTGGAGACTCCGAAGGGTCTGTACAGTCATATATGTTATTAGACCCCACTAAGTTACAATTTTTCCTTAATTCTAAGAAGCTATTGAGCTCTCCTACAGGAAGATTTAGCTGGCTATCTACTATGGGAGTGGTTATCTGGATTTTATGCAACCAGGCATTTTTTTGCACAGTAATAATTTTACTTGGATTCTCCTGTCTCTGGGAGTTTTCTTTATGGCTTCTCCTCTAATTCGTGATCAACACTG